>NC_083587.1:66389737-66989737 GCF_027579695.1 Neoarius graeffei
GATGTTGCGTTTGACTCACATGACTGTCTTTCTAATATCGTTTTTGAGACTAGCATCCGCCCAGACTTACACTCCACCCCTCTTTCTACAGGCGATTCTCTTTTTGTAGATGGTTCCTGTTCCCGCCCTGCGGATGGTGTGTTCCTGTGTGGTTACTCTGTTTGTCGCCTCCCTGATGAAATTGTTGAAGCTCATTCTTTGCCTTTTTCTTCTGCTCAGGCTGCGGAGCTCTATGCTTTGACTCGCGCATGTATTTTGGCTCAAGACACAGACGTTACTATTTACACCGACTCACGCTACGCTTTCGGCATGGCGCACGACTTCGGCCGCATTTGGGCGTCTCGGGGGTTTACGACAGCCGACGGTAAGCCCATTTCTCATTCTTCACTTGTTACTGATTTAATCACCGCCTGTCTCCTTCCGTGCACGTTGGCCATTGTTAAGACACGCGCGCACACAAGAGGGGACTCATTTGAAGTAAAGGGCAATTCATTCGCTGATCGAGTCGCTAAAGCTGCAGCCGCATCCGGTGTCCTGCCTCCAGGCTTTAATTGCGCTTTAGTTTCTACTGATCGCATGGTTAGCGCTGTCTTACCTGACATAGATCTCATTTCTATCCAGGCCTCGGCCTCTGTGGTAGATACACAGTTCTGGGACGCCCAGGGCGCGACAGAGAAGGGTGGCGTTTTGCTTGACGCACAGGGCCGTCTTTGTTTACCTCGTCACTGTACTCCCTTTCTCGACCGCGAGTTCCATGGTCCCACTCATCGCGGCCGAAGAGGGGTAGTGGAAGATATGAACAGAACATTCTGCATCAATAATTTGCACACAGACGCACACAACATTCTGGACAAGTGTTTAACGTGCGCCCAGAATAATCTATCTAAACCAGGCGCGGTACATCAGCACCTTCCCATACCCGACACGCCTTTCCAAGAATGGCAGATCGACTTCACTCACATGCCAAAGCAGGGCCCGTTCAAATACCTTTTGATCATGATTGACAAATTTTCACGGTGGATTGAGGCTTTCCCGTGCAGCAAAGAGAACGCCCGAACAGCAGTGAACAAACTTACACAGGAAATTATCCCACGTTACGGTCTTCCGGTAGGAATTGACTCTGATAAGGGAACGCCGTTCACCTCTAAGGTAACGCAGGAGCTATGTAAAGACCTCAAGATCAATTGGCGTTTTCATATCCCATACCATCCACAGTCCTCTGGCATTGTGGAGCGCGCGAATAGAACAATTAAGGGTAAGTTGCGTAAGGCTATGCAAGACGCAGGCACGAAAAATTGGGTCCAAGTTTTACCGTTGGTCCTCGCTGATATGCGCATGACTGCTCAGGTCGCTCTCGACAATTTATCTCCGTACGAGCTCGTCATGGGACGCCCCTTTCCTGTCCCTTGGCGTAGAGGCATGCAGGTTATAGGAACGGGTGATCTTGAAGTACATCTCAGCGAGTACGCGGTGGGTCTCATGCGGGTGCTGGATGAGTATTGGGCGAGAGTAAATTCCAAAAAGCCTCCCATTCCAGAGGCACACACTCACCCCTTTGAGGTAGGGGACAGAGTTTTAGTAAAGAGATTCGCTAAACTAAACGCTCCCATGGAGGAGTCACCCTACAGTGGGCCCACCGATGTACTCGCTGTAACTCGCACGGCTGTACTAACGGACCTTTTTCCACAATGGATCCATGCCAGCAGAATAAAGAAGGCTCCAATGTAATAGAAATCTATATTGTTGATGCTTAACAGACTTTTGTGTTTCAGAAAGTTGCTGTGACAATAGCTGACGGCCTTTTCAGGGATCCCCTTCCAGCATCTGGAGCAATCCAGTTTCGGCTGATCTACAAAGAGGGGATGGTTGGTGAGTCTTGCAAAGTTCTGGGCTGAAGAGTCTGAAAAGCACGGGAGCCTGTGATATTTTTCGCCGTCTGCACCCTGTGAGCATTAGAGAACAAAGTCAGTGACCAGTATGACTTTCTTCATCATCGTGCTGATCTCAACGCTTGGGGCAGGGTTACCCGCACAAGCAATACACCGGGACCCAAGGGATAACGAGTTTTGGAAATATATAAACTTCACTGTAAAAACATCAATGAATATGAGTATACCTTGTTATGTGTGTTCTTTGTTACCCCATGACAGCAGCGATCCTTTTCCGGTCCGAATAGCCCCGTCTAACTACTCTAAGGTTAATATGACATGGCTCAGCCTGTGGCCCTCGTATACTCAAACTAAGGTTTTCCTGACAGACAATACAGACCCAGAGGTAAGGTTGTCGGCCAAGACTGGGGTGTGAATAATACTCTGGGCTTGCGTCAGAGTATTAAAGAGGGGATTGTAAGAATATAATCCTGAATACTCCTAAACCTACTCTTGTAAATGCGCGGCCCAAGGGTGACTGTCGTGTAGTGTAGCAGTTTAGGGTTAACTTTAGGCCAGAGATAATACGCGCTGCTCTGTACATTTTGTACTTTTCACATGTTCTGTTCCTGTTTCATATTCTGATTTTGTCTATGTTTTTTGTGTGAAACATCTTGTTGAACTGTGCATAACTCCTGTGTGACCTTGATACTGAGTGTGCAAAGCACATTCCATAACTTTCCACTGCTGATACTCCCTATGCAGAAGTGTATATAAACGCCCTGACGCAGCTTTGTGTCAGGACACGCCGAGAATAAACCAGATTGATTTAACTCATGTGGTTCGCTCTCTTCTTGTCCTCGGAGATCTCCTGGTAACGCATCTGAACAGCACGCAGCGCAATCTTAACACACAGGTTGTAGGTTCTGTCCTCACTGTAGAAGGGACGCACTGAGCTCTGGAACGGTGCTGGTTCAGTCTCCTCCACGGACAGTTTAACATCATCATCTGTACAGAGATATCAGAGATTCTCTGAACACTTCTCACTGCACACATAGGCCACGAAATATATACAAATTGTTCAGGCAATGGTTTTTAATTATAGTTTTAAACTTTGTTTTTCAGAAACATGTGAAGCATAAATTTAGCCACAATCCATCACCCCTTATTTAATACCTGGGGGAAAAAGTGGAAAACTTTTATGGCTTATTTATGGATCTTGGGTACCTATAATTTCCTGTATAATTCATTATATTATTATGATTATTATTGGGCGGCATGGTGGTGTAGTGGTTAGCATTGTCACCTCACAGCAAGAAGGTCCTGGGTTCGAGCCCCGTGGCCGGCGAGGGCCTTTCTGTGTGGAGTTTGCATGTTCTCCCCATGTCCGCGTGGGTTTCCTCCGGGTGCGCCGGTTTCCCCCACAGTCCAAAGACATGCAGGTTAGGTTAACTGGTGACTCTAAATTGAGCGTAGGTGTGAATGTGAGTGTGAATGGTTGTCTGTGTCTATGTGTCAGCCCTGTGATGACCTGGCGACTTGTCCAGGGTGAACCCCGCCTTTCGCCCGTAGTCAGCTGGGATAGGCTCCAGCTCGCCTGCGACCCTGTAGAACAGGATAAAGCAGCTAGAGATAATGAGATTATTATTATTATTATTATTATTATTATGTAAGATGTGGAGAGTAAATCTGCTTCCCACAGCAGTTATTACAGTGTTATACACTCTGCATGGTTATACACACTGTTTATAACACTCCAGCTGTGTTACTCTGTATTTTCATTATTTAAAATAAATAGTCAGTGTTGAGGGACAAACCTGGATGGTTGAAAACGTTTCTGAGTCTCTGCCAAGCCCAAGATGCAAGTCTGTGGATCGCAGAGCAAACACCTGACCAACAACCACCTGAAATATAAAATTCATCACATCTGAGCAATAAAATCTATAATTTATTGACAGTTCAGTGTAAATTAACTTCTTTTTTAAATCCACATGACATACTACACGATCACAAAACTATAACCATTAAATTCACAAGTAAACCAAATGCTAATGCTAATGCGCCACAAAAGGCTAGCACGAAAGGCATGACACGGGTAAAAATATAACGCTTGTTTACAGAGTGCCGCGCTCCCCGCCTCAAAACAAACCACATTCACCATCGTTTTCATCTTCCTCAGTGTGGAGCCACTTTTTTATTTATTAAAAAAATAAATAAAGGTCCCCCTTACTCCCAGTGCAGTAAAATAATCAATAATGCGCCGACATTAGTCAAACAGATCAGTCTTCAAGCAACTCAAGTTATTTGGATTTTTGCAAATTGCAAGAAAATATAATAATAATCACCATCATATGTACACAATGACCGAGCTAGCTAGCCACACCAGAGCACCCAGGGAACAGTCAGGGGTTCAGTACCTCGCTCAAGGGCACCTCAGCCCAAGACCGCCCCACGTCAACCTAACTGCATGTCTTTGGATTGTGGGAGAAGCCAGAGCACCCGGAGGAAACCCACACAGACAGAACATGCAAATTCCACACAGAAAGGCCCTCGCTGGCTGCTGGGTTCAAACCCGGAACCTTCTTGCTGTGAGGCGACTGTGCTAACCACTACAGCACCGTGCCACCCCAGTATATTGTGGGAAAGAAAAGTCTAATTTCAGATTCACTTATGAAAATCTGTCACCACGGACACTTTGCTAGTCATTAGCAGAGTAAACATTCAGTGAAATGACTTGGTATACTGGGCTGAATATTTATGCAGATTTAAAACAGTGTAAAAAGAATGTAGTATGTTTCATATTGCAGGGGTTTTTTTCTGTTGATTTACATCAGCTGTTTTCTTTATTGTGTTTATACCACAGCGCTGTTGTACTGTACATTCTGATTGGTGCTGAATTATTTTCTATAAGAGCAGCTTCGATAGTCATGCTGGCTGTAAGACAGTTCACAATTACTGTATATGCCGATCAGCCATAACATTCTGACCACTGACAGGTGAAGAAGTGAATAACATTGATTATCTCATTACAGTGGCACCTGTCAAGGGGTGGGATATATTAGGCAGCAAGAGAACAGTCAGTTCTTGAAGTTGATGTGTTGGAAGCAGGAAAAATGGGCAAGCGTAGCGTAAGGATCTGAGTGACTTTGACAAATTGTGATGGTGAGATGACTGGATCTGAGCATCTCCAAAATGGCACATCTTGTGGGGTGTTCCCGGTATGCAGTGGTTAGTATCTACCAAAAGTGGTCCAAGGAGCCGAAGGACAACTGGTGAACCGGCAACAAGGTCATGGGTGTTGAAGGCTCATTGATTCACATGGGGCACGAAGGCTAGCCTGTATGGTCCAATCCCACAGAAGAGCTCCTGTAGCACAAACTGCTGAAAAAGTTAATGCTGACACCTTTCTGAAGAGGAGGGTGTTCTCTCATCCAGAGGAAGGGAGGCAGGTTTCTTGTGCCGTTTGGGACACTTGAGTCCTGCTTCTTATATTCAGCGAGGCAGACCTTGGCTCGTCCGAGCTGCATGGGTTCAGGATGGTTGCTAATGGGTATATGGTTGACTGGGAATTGGATCCAGAACGTGTTAACATGACAACAATCACATGATAGTGACTCAGAATATTCCTCTGTACATTATGCATTCCCATCTCAACTGTATTCACTCAGTTGGACATTTTTTGTGTGTGTGTGTGAAAAAATGAATTTGATTATTTATAAATATCAGAATAAATAACTATATTTAATCAACTCATATTTCAGTTCTCAGCTGTATTGCCACTGTATTATAATTATTAGCACCCTCTCAGTCCTGATTCACTGACGTGGAGTCTTTCCTGCTCTCTGGAAAAGATTTAAAGGTGTCACTAATCAGGCTCAGTGGAAACGGGACCCTTAAACAAGGAGACTCGTTAAATCTGATGTGTGATGTGACGTGTACACACAATTCCTCACAGTTCGTGTGGTTTAAAAACAACGAGCTCTTACCTGAATCAGGACCCGTTCTTCACTTTCCTGCTCTAACCGTGAGGGATTCTGGGAATTACACCTGCACTTGGAAAACCAACGTGACATCAGGATCTGAAACGATCAGCCTTCACGTCGAGGGTGGGTCCATCTGCTCACGACATTCCTGAACATCTCGAATGATTCCTGAAGGAAATGAAGTGACTTGTGTTCAGTCAAATATCCATGTGTTAAATAATGTAAGTTCTTTTTCTCCAGGCGAAAATCAGTGGAAAATCTGGATCATTGTTTTGGTGATAGTGGGAGTGATTTTGATCGGTTTAGCCATTGGAGCTGTGATTTACAAGAGGCGGTAAAACTCTGCTTGTTTATTTTTTTTTACACAATACAATAAGTTTTATTTTAAACTCTCACAATTTCCTGATGAAACCATCATCTCACTCACAATCTGTAATGCCAAAAAGTTTAAAACAGAAATTAACATTTGTATTTTGTGGTTTTTAAACAGTTTTCTGTGTGATTGCAGGTTTGTCAGCACTGAGCAGCAGAAGGAGGATGATTGTGCTATCTACGCTAACATACAGCAACAGAATAATTCTCCAGTCTATGCTAATGTACAGCTATAGCTCTCTATGCAATAACAATGAGCTGATCAGAGTTTCACACCTCGTTCACTTCATTCATGTCTTCTGTTTGTGAATTTCCCCTTTGAACTGAAAAAGACAAACATGATACAGCCTTCACGCTTGCTGTGTTTTGCATTTGAACTAAATTTTATAATGTCATAAATAAAGGTTGGTTAAGATGTTTATGAGCTGCTGATACTTATTGACTGTGTAAGGAATAAAGTATTCGGAGTATTCAAAGTTTTCATGTTTTTATAGGAAAGTAATCAATGCCAGGGTGGTGTGATGTATCCAATGCAACGCAGAAATTAAATTAAACTAGATAGAGACTGACTAAAGTCACAGTAATTTCTGCTAGCTGTTACAAACTGAGATGTCTGGTCACTGTACCCTATAAATCCAGAATGGTAAGAGATAGAGAATGATGCTTCGTGAGGAAAAGTTGCACCCTGCCACCCTGGAAAAAAACTGACTGAAAAAATCATGAAAATTGACAGAGTTATAAGTGATTGAAAATAATCCCGTTTTTCATGGATCATTCCAGACCAGTGATCTGGATTGGCACCAGAAGTCACAGCAACGTAATTCAGCCCAGAGGTATTCTTCATGTGAATTTGGTGATGATTGGCTGAAAACTGAGGGAGACACAGTGTCCTAAAAAATGTTAGGAGAATAATAATAATAGAGGGGCAGCACAGTGGTGTAGTGGTTAGCACTGTTGCCTCCCAGCAAGAAGGTCCTGGGTTCGAGCCCCGTGGCCGGCGAGGGCCTTTCTGTGTGGAGTTTGCATGTTCTCCCCGTGTCTGTGTGGGTTTCCTCTGGGTGCTCCAGTTTCCCCCACAGTCCAAAGACATGCAGGTTAGGATAATTGGTGGCTCTAAATTGACCAGAAGTGTGAATGGTTGTGTGTCTCTGTTACCCCTTTTCCACCAAATCACTTCCAGGGCTGGTGCTCGTTCAACTTGCGAGCCAGCTGAGAACCAGTTTGCTTTTCCATAGCTCGGGGTGCTAAGGGGAGCCACGTCATTACGTCACTGTATACGTCAGTTACGCTGCTGCGTTTGCATAAACCTTGGCGCAAACATTGAAGTAACAACAACAACACGGAGAAGAAGAAGCAGCAACAAAAACAACAATAATGGATGATTTCGCATTTGTACAGCTGCTGCTTCTCTTCGCTTAAAAATGGCGACCTTTCATGGTCTTGCTATTGTTGTTGGTCTTAACAACGCCGCCCCCCCCTGCTGACGTAAGCGGTTCTTTCCTCTGGCCCAGCAAAGAGTTGGTGCTAGCCTGGAGCCGTTTTTTCTGGCCCCAGGGCCAGTTCTTTGTCAGTGGAAACAGAAAACCCGGTTCCAAACTAAGCGCTGGCCCCAAACCAGCCCTGGAACTGCTTTGGTGGAAAAGGGGCATGAGTGTCAGCCCTGCGATGACCTGGCGACTTGTCCAGGGTGAACCCCGTCTCTCGCCCATAGTCAGCTGGGATAGGCTCCAGCTTGCCTGTGACCCTGCAGAGGATAAGCGGCTACAGATAATGGATGGATGGGTTAACGATATACTATTATAAGTTACGTCAACGTGGTTTCTCTCTCTGCCTTGGGATTCTGACATTTCTGCTTAATATTTTATCATGATTGAGGAACAGAGACGGATGCAAGTGCAGAAAACTTTTACTTACGCAGGACATTCAAAGCAATAAAATCACCCTGGTGTGAAAATACAGCAGTAGAAGTGAGGAACACTTCTGGAAAATAAAAACAAACACAAGACACACTTAGAGAAACCAGGGTTTAAATAACACGAGTAATAAGTGATAGCAGGTGTGTGTGTGTGTGTGTGTGTGTGTGTAATGCTGTCTATAAGCAGGGTGTGTGAGTTTTAGAGTCATGCTGGTATACTTGTCAAGTCAGCAGACATGGAGGTCCCTCTGTATAAACAAAATTTGTTATAAATAGTCTTTGTTTGAACAAAATATATGTTCTGAAATAGGAAGAGAACTCTCTCAACAGAGCTGTGATGCAGCTTGACTCCTGCCATGTTGCTAACTAGCTAATGTCTCACCTTGGCAATGTCACACACCGCTGTGATCTCATTGAGGTGTACGCTCACACAGTGTTCATGTTTGAGGTCTTTTAATGATCATCACATGATTCTGATGTGGAATACTCCTCTGTACATGATGCATTATTACCTTTACTGCAGAGATGGCGGACAACTCCATATAAATGCCCATGTTTGGAACGGGATGTCCAACAAGATCATATATGATGTCAAATGTCCACATATTTGGCCATACAGTGCATTTCTGAATCAAAATGTATTTTTAATAAGGTGTGTGTGTGCGTGCACGCATGTGCAAAAGATAATGCATGAGGCCCCTGCTCATCTTCCTGCCTTTATGGTTTAACACTCTTGGTGTCTGTAGCTATATTAGTTTGATTCTTTTCATCCAGGAAGTACTCTTAGTTCTCACCTATCATGACCGAGTCAGTGAGCTCAGTATAAACACAGACCCAACAGCGAGTGTGTGAAGTTGTTGCTGAAGAAGAGATGAAGATGCTGCTCTCGGCTCTGATTCTGCTCACGCTGTCTGGTAGGAAACATCATCTCACTCTTCGACAGAATTATTGTTCAGAGTTGTAATTGTTTGCTGATTGATGTTGCAGTGTGTACGCTCAGTTATTGGATTATACACTTCCACAAACACATTATACTGGATCATATTAGTCAACATTAGATTTCCATCTGATGAAAGATTTCTAATGATTATTTTAAGTAAGTTTTGGTTTTATTGGGTCACTAAGATAATTAATATAGATATATCTTTAGGCACTGCCTAAAAACAGAGCTCCTGATGAGTGTACAATGTACAGTACATGTAAGTGGTGTCACTCATTATTCATGTTTCGGGCAGAGCCGTCAGCCTAGGAAGATGTATTTATGTTACAGACGCTCGCTGCTGTGTTTATATTCACCATGTGCCTCCGTCAGAGGTTTAGCAGGGTATGTTATAAAACGTTGCTGTCTGTCATTCCGATATGTCATTCAGGCACAATGTAAAGTTTGTGTGTGCTGTTTATTGAGTGTGTTTTGTGTTTGGTGCATTGCTTGAACTGTGGTTTAGCACAAGGCTTTGGGCGGAGCAAGGTGTGTAACATTCAGAGCATAGTCTGTGAACATTACTCTGCAAAACTGTGTATTCGTTTACAACCATGTTACATGAATTGGTTTTGTTTTCTTTAGTTTCATGGTGTACGGTGTTTGATGTCTGGTGTTTGATGCTGTACTCGTGTTCAAGAGGAATAAAATGCATATGCACCCATCAGAGACGCTCTGCTGTTGATCATAATGTCAAGGGCTGCGCCAGTGTTCGTAAATAATCCCATGTTAATTTTTAAAAAGCAAGTTAAAAATAAGAGCTAGATAAAAACCCATCTATCTTAGAGAAATAAAGACACAAATTTCATTGTCTGGTGGTCTAGTGTCTGAGATACATTGCCTTGCACTTACGATCAGGTTCCCTGTGGTGGTACACATACACTAGCGTTCAAAAGTTTGGGGTCACTTTGAAATGTCCTTATTTTTGAAAGAAAAGCACTGTTCTTTTCAATGAAGATCACTTTAAACTAATCAGAAATCCACTCTATACATTGCTAATGTGGTAAATGACTATTCTAGCTGCAAATGTCTGGTTTTTGGTGCAATATCTCCATAGGTGTATAGAGGCCCATTTCCAGCAACTCTCACTCCAGTGTTCTAATGGTACAATGTGTTTGCTCATTGCCTCAGAAGGCTAATGGATGATTAGAAAACCCTTGTACAATCATGTTAGCACAGCTGAAAACAGTTGAGCTCTTTAGAGAAGCTATAAAACTGACCTTCCTTTGAGCAGATTGAGTTTCTGGAGCATCACATTTGTGGGGTCGATTAAATGCTCAAAATGGCCAGAAAAATGTCTTGACTATATTTTCTATTCATTTTACAACTTATGGTGGGAAATAAAAGTGTGACTTTTCATGGAAAACACAAAATTGTCTGGGTGACCCCAAACTTTTGAACGGTAGTGTACATAGTTTGTATGGTTGCAAAAGCCATCAAAAATCAGGTTGATGCATTACAATATTCTCTTAAGTATGGAGCTTCATCAATAAAATACAAAACAATCTTAGTTCATTATCATCATGAAAATTGCTCAGGTCCTGGGCTCTCAGTGTACTGTTAGATCAAAATTCTAACAGAGTCTAATTGATATTGTCACAAAACAACTTTACAGAAAATTATAAATTCCAGATATAAATCTGTTTTATAAATTTATTCCTAATGAGTAAGCCAGAGGTGATGGTGGCAAGAAAAAATCTCCCTGAGAGACATGAGGAAGAAACCTTCTGGGTGACATCAAATCATGTGATTATAGACCAAAAATAGATAGCACAAAACACAAGCACACACGAGATTCCTGCTGTACATCTAACCTCTGACCTTTAATCAACTGAAAGATGGAAAAGACTGATAAAATAATTTAAGGAATAGGTCAGGTGTCCCTGACAGAGTTCGTATTAAGATGAAGGTGCGTTGAAGAGTCATGTTTTGCTTCTTTTGGAAGGTGTTTTTGATAGTAGTAAACTAAAAGAATAATTTGTGGCAGATCACGGAATCCAGGGACACATGTCGGCCCGGGGGCATTTTGAGTTATTGACAGATTCAGAAAGTACAGTTTCTAAGCTTTCCAATGATGCCTTCCATGTGGAGATCTGACAATATTTGAAGAATGTGTGGCCTTTTGAAAGTGTATACTTCTTAAAACAGAAAAGGGAGAAAATCGCCCTCAAAGTTTTCCATCTCAGCTACTCTGGGTGCAGGGCGGGCACATAATGGTGCTCATCTGCATGACATTAAGGAAAGCCCTACCCCCTATAGGACGATACTACTTTCATGTAAACAAAGATCACCACGTCAATTTTCCTTCCATGCAAAGTATGCCCAAAACAATTCTGAAGTACAAAAATAAGTCCTAAAGTATACTTTAACGTTTTGTGGTTGAAAAATTACTCACACCGTAAGAAAGAAAGATAGCACGATGATGACACAACTAACACAACACTAGTTTCATGTAAAGCCTCGGTCACAACCGGCCGTACAGTACGCGCCCCTACGGCCGGTCTACACGCAAAAAACGCAAGAAACACACGAAGAGCGCGCATGAAACGCACGAGAGCGTGCATGAAACGCACGAGAGCGCGCGTGTGATGTGCTGATTTTCGAGCCACAGACCGGCTGCAGAGGTTCTTTGTCATGTCAAAAAAACTCTACAGGCGCTTACGTTTTTTTCAGGTTGCAAGACAAACTTACAGCCAACGCGCATCTTTCTCCATGAACAAAAAAAAAAAAATGCAGCGATTTAAAAAGGTGCCCCCTTTTTAGTGAGATCAGTCAGCGGGCTGGTGACGTCCGAATAATTAGGTATAAACCTATGATAATGGCCAGCCAGCCCCAGGAACTGTCTCACCCCCTTTTTGGTCTTGGGCCTCGGGCAGGCCACAATCGCTGCCGTCTTGTTAATTTGGGGACACACCTGCCCAGTGCCCAAGTGGAAGCCCAGATACCGTACTTCCACCTGCCCAATCGCACACTTCTTCGGGTTGGCTGTGAGACCTGCTCACCTCAGCGACCTGAGGACGGCCCTCAGGTGTTGTAGGTGCCGCGGCCAGTCATTATTATAAATAATGATGTCGTCAAGGCACGCGGCCGCATAGGTGGCGTGGGGGCGGAGGACCCTATCCATCAGCCGCTGAAACATAGCGGGCACCCCAAACAGCCCAAAAGGAAGTGTGACAAACTGGTGTAAGCCGAACGGTGTGGAAAAGGCCGTTTTTTCTTGGGATAATGGAGTCAAGGGGATCTGCCAATGACCCTTCGTCAAATCCAGTCTCGAGTAAAAGCGAGCCGTGCCTAGTTGATTGAGCAACTCAATACGAGGCATTGGGTACGCGTCGAATTTAGACACCGCGTTGACTTTTCTATAGTCGACACAGAACCGGACCGACCCGTTGGCCTTGGGTAACAAGACCACCGGGCTGCTCCAGTCGCTGTAGGACTCCTCGACGATGCCCATTTCGAGCATGGCCTCGAGTTCTTCCCAAACCACTTTTTTCTTGTGTTCGGGTAGCCTGTAAGGGCGGCTACGCACTACCACCCCCGGGGGCGTCTCAATGTGGTGCTCTGTGAGGTTGATGCGGCCGGGCAGGGGCAAGAACACGTCCGAAAATTCGGTCTGCAACTGGGCAACCTCCGCGAGCTGGGTCAGGGAGAGGTGGTATCCACAGGGGACCGGAGAAGTACGCGATGCCAATGCTCCCTTTTGAACCTCTGGCCCCAGCTCCGCCTTCTCCAGAACCACAGACACCAACGCCACGGGGATCTCCTCATTCCAGAGTTTGAGCAGATTGAGATGGTAAATCTATAGTGCCCCACCCCTGTCCATTCGCCTCACCTCATAGTCGACGTCCCCGACCCGCCGTGTGACCTCAAAGGGTCCTTGCCACTTGATGACCAATTTGGAGCTCGATGTGGGCAACAGTACGAGTACTTTATCTCCCGGTGTGAACTCCCTAAGGTGCGTACCCTTGTCGTACAGGCAGGTTTGCCATTCTTGGGCCTGCCGCAAATTCTCCTGGGTTAGGTGTGTGAGTGTGTGGAGTTTTGCACGCAAGTCCATAACGTATTGAATTTCATTTATACTTGGTGAAGGTCCCTCCTCCCAATTTTCTCGCAGCACGTCTAAAATGCAGCGCGGCTTATGCCCATATAACAATTCAAATGGGGAGAACCCCTTGGAGGCTTGTGGGACCTCTCACACTGAAAACAAGGGTTCGAGCCATTTATCCCAATTACATGCGTCCTCGCTTACGAATTTCCTAATTATATTTTTGAGGGTGCGATTGAATCGTTCGACTAAACCGTCTGTCTGTGGGTGATAAATGCTGGTGCGGATCAGCTTAATACCCAACAACCTATACAGTGCGTTCAGTGTTCGTGACATAAACGCGGTGCCTTGATCAGTCAGAATCTCTTTGGGGATTCCAACTCGGGAGATAACGCAGAAGAGCGCTTCCGCAATACTGCATGCTGAGATATTGTGAAGAGGCACTGCTTCCGGGTATCGCATTGCATAGTCCACTAGAACTAATATAAAGCGGTACCCTTGTGCTGACTGATCTAATGGCCCGACGAGATCCATCCTAATTCTTTCGAACAGGGTCTTGATTAATGGTAGAGGGCACAAAGGCGCTTTTGGAATGGCCACTGGATTTACTAACTGGCATTCACGGCACACCGTACACCACCTACAGACATCGCTGCGAATCCCTGGCCAATAGAACCAGGCCATTATTCGGGCTAGTGTTTTATCCTGCCCCAAGTGTCCAGCCATGGGATTAAAGTGAGCTGCCTGGAATACCAATTCCCAGCGGCTCTTCAGAATCAAAAGCTGCGTGACTTGCTCTTTAGTTTGAGTGTCCTGCGTCACTCGGTATAATCTATCCTTCATAATCGCGAAGTAGGGGAAGGACGGGGTGGCGTTGGGCTGGAGTGTTTGACCATTGATTACTCTCACTTGGTCAAACGCATGCCACAGAGTCTCGTCTCGCGACTGCTCTAATGGAAAATCTGTGAGGGATTCCCTGAGAGAGACAGAGGAGGAGCCGGTGGCTCCTCACTCTGACGCGGAGCTGATGTAGACGGCTCTGTGACAGCTGCTCCCACCAACGCGACACCGGGACCTCCCCTTATTAAACTATGGCAGGACCCACTCTTTACTGGGTGACTCATCAATGCCCCAAATCCCGTCCAATCCGTCCCCAAAATTTTTGAGTGGGTAAGGTGAGGATTAACCGCCGCCTTCACTATAAATTTTTCCCCTCGAAAAAAATGTGGACCGACACTAAAGGGTAACTGTGAACATCTCCGTGCACACACAACACCTTCACCAATTGTGCTCCCCCCAATGCCTCGTCTTGCACCAGGTTTTGGTGGATTGAGGTCTGATTACAACCAGAATCCACCAATGCCTGATATGTATCCCCTTGGATACTCACCGGTATGTGATACGCTCTGGCCCGATCGAGGGCGGCTCCTGGCGCATCGGCGATCCGAACCACCGCGCCCACCTCCCTGACTGAGCACTGCTGTTGGAGGTGGCCCGGCTCCCTGCAGCGCCAGCAAACTGGCCCGGGCTTCCTCTCTGCACTGGTGCTCTGGGGCTCACTCACCTGAGGGAGGGGAGAGACAGACACAGAAGGGAGAAACGGGAGGGCACCGCGGGTGCGGTGGGCCAGCTGGGGTGGGGCCGGCCCCCGTGGTGGGGGAACGGGGTGAGGATGAGACACAGGAGGAGAGGGAGAGAGGGAGAGGAGAAGAGGTTGTCTGCTGTCCTGCCGTCGAGACAGCCGCCAAATGGTCCTCCGCCAGCTCGATTGCCTGATCCAGCGACGCTGGGCGGTGGCACTGGACCCACTCTGCCGCTCCGGCTGGTAGACGCGCGATGAACTACTCCAGTGCCACCTGGTCGATGATCCCCTCGGCGTCGTGGTTGTCGGCCCTCAACCACTGCCCGCAGGCGTCCCGGAGTTGCTGGCCAAACGCGAACAGTCGGCCGACTTCCTCCAAGAGCAAAGCGTGGAAGCACTGCCATTGTTGCTCGGGGGTGCACCCCACATGCTGGAGGATGGCCCAGTGAAGGTCCGCATAGGCTAGCCGGCGGTTGGCGGGGAGCTGTAGCGCGGCCAGCTGCGCCTCTCCCGTTAGCAGGGGGAGGAGGCACGCCGTGCGCTGTTCCATCGGCCACCCCGAGGTCTCTGCCACCTGCTCAAAGAATGTGAGGAAGGCCTTGGGGTCGTCCTGCAGGCCCATCTTCATCAGGGTGAAGGGGGACGGCCCCGCGGCGGTGGACCCCACCGATGTGAGGAGGTGCCGGAAGGCCTGTCGCTCTTCCTGCTGAGCCAGCACCAGGGCCTTGAACTGCTGTTCCTGTTCCTTCTGGAGGGTGACTAGTGCCTGGTGCTACCTTTGCTGGGCTGTGGCGAGGGCGTGGACCAGCTCAGCGAATGGGGAGGACTCCATGGGGCTGTTCTGCTTCAGCGCTCCAAATCCCGGGTTTCGGCACCACTGTAGCAGTTCGGATGGGTGGGTGGAGCACAGAAGGACGGCAGGCCAGAACTGAGTTCACAAAACCCATTTATTATAGCTTTTCAGCTTGCTTTTCAGCTTTCTTTCACTCACTCACTCACTCACTCACTCACTCACTCACTCACACATACATCTGTTGTGGTCAGGTTGGGGATAGAGCCCGCTCTGCTCTCGCTCTCTTCCTTAAATAGGGCGCGGTCACTGGGGAAGACACACAAACACATTAATCAGCCTCAGGTGCAGTGATTCTGCCACTTACCTTCCCTGACTCCGCCCTCCGGTCACAGACCGACGCTTGACCACGCTCCCACTGCCACAATGATGTTTCTACCCCCATGCTTCACAGTAGGTATGGTGTTCTTTGGATGCAATTCAGCATTCTTTCTCCTCCAAACACGACAAGTTGAGTTTTTACCAAAAAGTTCTATTTTGGTTTCATCTGACCATATGACATTCTCCCAATCCTCTTCTGGATCATCCAAATGCTCTCTAGCAAACTTCAGACAGGCCTGGACATGTCCTGGCTTAAGCAGGGGGACATGTCTGGCACTGCAGGATTTGAGTCCCTGGCGGCGTAGTGTGTTACTGATGGTAGCCTTTGTTACTTTGGTCCCAGCTCTCTGCAGGTCATTCACTAGGTCCCCCCGTGTGGTTCTGGGATTTTTGCTCACCGTTCTTGTGATCATTTTGACCCCACGGGGTGAGATCTTGCGTGGAGCCCCAGATTGAGGGAGATTATCAGTGGTCTTGTATGTTTTCTAATAATTGCTCCCACAGTTGATTTCTTCACACCAAGCTGCTTACCTATTGCAGATTCAGTCTTCCCAGCCTGGTGCAGGTCTACAATTTTGTTTCTGGTGTCCTTTGACAGCTCTTTGGTCTTGGCCATAGTGGAGTTTGGAGTGTGACTGTTTGAGGTTGTGGACAGGTGTCTTTTATCCTGATAACGAGTTCAAACAGGTGCCTTAATACAGGTAACGAGTGGAGGACAGAGGAGCCTCTTAAAGAAGAAGTTACAGGTCTGTGAGAGCCAGAAATCTTGCTTGTTTGTAGGTGACCAAATACTTATTTTACCGAGGAATTTACCAATTAATTCATTAAAAATCCTACAATGTGATTTCCTGGATTCTTTCCCCCCATTCTGTCTCTCATAGTTGAAGTGTACCCATGATGAAAATTACAGGCCTCTCTCATCTTTTAAAGTGGGACAACTTGCACAATTGGTGGCTGACTAAATACTTTTTTGCCCCACTGTATGTAAACATGAAAAACATCAAAAACAACTACATATTGAAATCTATTGTGTATTTTTGTGATCATCTGCAGTTATTTACTTGTTTTTAGACGTTACTGTTACTTAGGCCCTGATAAATTAAAAAAACATAGAACTGGAGAAGGTGTACTTTCTATTTTCCATTACTGAATAAGATAAACACATATGAACTTGAAAACAAGCAACATATAAAACAATATATCAGTATAACTTCATCAGTCTCCTTTATAACCCATTTATTTCTCTACACAGGTGTTCTCACTCAGGACGGTGGTTGGTCTGTGAAATATCCTGATAATCCGATCTGTGCTGTGAGAGGATTCAGTGTCTCCATTCCCTGCAGTTATTCTTATCCAACATCAAATCCCAATATTCAGGTGACACAAAAGCTTTGGTGCTCACTGAACTCCAACACAGATTTGTGTAAAGTTCCTCCGTATGTTTATGACAGCTCATCAAACACCAGCTCAGACTTTGAGTACGCTGGAGACGACAAATCAAACTGCACTTCATTAATCCACAATCTACAATTCAGTTATTCTGGAGAGTACAGATTCAGATTTATAACTGCTAATCCTGATGACAGATACACAGGTGTTCCTGGAGCGACTCTACAAGTTGCAGGTAAATTTTAATGGTTAAAACAAAGATACAAATTATTTATTATCTGCATTATTTTTCTCAGCTGTAGGAAAAAATGCACATTTTTATTTTTTGCAGCTATGAACTGTAAACCTGATAAAATTGTTTTAGCAGGAAATTTCATGTAGCTGATGTTTATTATTCAGTAAAACATTTTTATCAGTGAGAGAAATCCTGATTCACTGACGTGGAGTCTTTCCTGCTCTCTGGAAAAGATTTAAAGGTGTCACTAATCAGGCTCAGTGGAAACGGGACCCTTAAACAAGGAGACTCGTTAAATCTGACGTGTGATGTGAACTGCACACACAGTTCCTCACAGTTCATGTGGTCTAAGAACAACGAGCTCTTACCTGAATCAGGACCCGTTCTTCACTTTCCTGCTCTAACCGTGAGGGATTCTGGGAATTACACCTGCACTTGGAAAACCAACGAGGCCTCAGGATCTGAAACAATCAGCCTTCACGTCGAGGGTGGGTCCATCTGCTCACAACATTCCTGAACATCTCGAATGATTCCTGAAGGAAATGAAGTGACTTGTGTTCAGTTTAATATTCAATAAATATTAAATGCTGTTGTGTTTAACAGGTGAAAATCCTGATCAGTGGTTAATCTGGATCATTGTCTCGGTGTCAGTTGGAGTGATTTTCATCGTCTCAGTCATCGTAGGAGCTGTGATTTACAACAGGAGGTAAAGATCTACATATTTTTATGCAACACAATCTATCCAGTCTAAATAAACTGTCTCTCACTTAAAGCATATGATTTTGTCACAAATTGCAATTTTAACTGTTATTTAAAAATCAACAGCAACTAATGTGTAGTTTGTGCCTCATGACCAGGTTTCTGAGCGATTGCAGGAGTGTCCACACTGAGCAACAGAAGAAGGAGGACGCTGCTGATATCTACGTTAACGTCCAAGAGAGCGAGGATGGTGCTAATATCTATGCTAACGTCCAGAAGGAGGAGGACGGTGATGGTATCTATGCTAATGTGTAACAGCAAAGAGCTGATCACAGTTTCACACTTCACACTCAGCTTAAAGTCTTCGACTTGTGAATTTCCTCTGTGAGCTGAAAAAGAATGTTACACAGCACATACACTTCCTGTGTGTAGCACTTGAGCTTAATTTTATGACAGACAGCTTCATTATTTATTACATTTATTGCCATTTCAGTCATGGAGTAATTTCTGAATTGGGTTTAGAAGCAATTCTTAATTACTTTAACTTTCTTTAAGATTTCTATACAATTCTTTAATTTTTTAGAAATGTACTCCAACTAAATAAGAATAATAGCTTTATTTATAAATATTCTGTATATTCTGTACCCTGCATCTGACATTACCAAGCCTTTAGCATTGCATGGAATATCTGGCCATGTCTCTATTTTCCTGACCACGCCCTGTCTAACCTCTAATATACTGTTTGTGCCTCATCTGACCATTGCCTGTTTTTCTCTCACATTATTTTTTTGAACCATTTATTAGCATGGCGGCACGGTGGTGTAGTGGTTAGCGCTGTCGCCTCACAGCAAGAAGGTCCTGGGTTCGAGCCCCGGGGCCGGCGAGGGCCTTTCTGTGTGGAGTTTGCATGTTCTCCCCGTGTCCGCGTGGGTTTCCTCCGGGTGCTCCGGTTTCCCCCACAGTCCAAAGACATGCAGGTTAGGTTAACTGGTGACTCTAAATTGACCATAGGTGTGAATGTGAGTGTGAATGGTTGTCTGTGTCTATGTGTCAGCCCTGTGATGACCTGGCGACTTGTCCAGGGTGTACCCCGCCTTTCGCCCGTAGTCAGCTGGGATAGGCTCCAGCTTGCCTGCGACCCTGTAGAAGGATAAAGCGGCTAGAGATAATGAGATGAGATTTATTAGCATGCAGTTAATAAAGAGCTTCCTGCATTTACATCCATCTACCTCCCTTACATGACAAATATTACATTCAAATAAAGGAAAAGATAAACTAAGATATAAAGAAGGGAAGTAAAAACTGTAAGAGTAAATATAATTGTGAAGATATAAAGAAACCAAATTAAAAATCAAGAGCATCTACAAATACTGAACTAGAAAAATATGTTTTTAAATGAGACTTAAAAATGGCTACAGGATCAGCTGACCTACAGTAATGCTTGGCGGTACAATATATTGTTCCAAAGTCAAGGCGCATCAGAGAGAAATCTTTATCATCTTTGCTCTTTAGTCTTAACCTAATCTCTTCCTTGGTTTGACTGTCCTGCGTCACTCAACATAGTCCATCCTTAATAATACAGAAATATGGGAAGGAAAGCACAACGTTAGGTTGGAGGATTTGACCATCAATTACTTTCACTTGGCCAAAAGCATGTCTCAGACTCCTCACGCATCTGCTCCAATAGGAACTCCCCGAAAGGATTCCCCAGAGAGAGAGGAGAGTTCTCCCCTCTCTCCATGTCATCATGATGTGGAGCTGACATGGACAGCCCTGGGACCGCCTCCCCAGCTAATGTTGCGGCAGGATTCCTGTGACGTACTACTGTAGGACCCACCCACAACCAACTGTTTCATTAAGCCTCACTCACAACCCGCCGTAAGTGTTTGGACACACACGGGTCACAGGGTTTGGTAGTTTGCAGCCGTGCTGCAGGGTCGCGGTGAACCCGGGGGAAAGTTTGGAGGAGGAGTACGGGCAAAGTACTTGCCAAGTACAGGTTGCACATCTGACTTCCTCAAAGCGTGGGAAAAATTGCACCGTTAGCCCGTGGAAAGCGTATATCTGACACACGTGATCAGCGTGTATAGCGTGTGTGAGACTTGCATTTTATCAGTTTTCTGCGCTACGAGTTCGGGCTGCACTTGTGAAGCGTGTGACGCCGCATGTGATTAGCACGTTACAAACATTCATAACTTGTGTGTGATGCAAGCCAGGAGTGGGTATAAAACCAGCATGTCTGCATCTGTCTTTCGACTGAAGAACATTGGATATTTTGTGGGAAAAATGAAAAAATTTTCAGTTTAAAAGTTTAGAAAATGGGACCCAAAAAGAAGCGAGCAAAAGGGAAGTAACCCAGCCTGAAACAGCAGAGGGGGAGAAGGAGGAAGAATTTGATGATGATGGTAGCATCATCATCAGGCAAGCCCTGCACGGACAGGGAGGAGTTTGCCTTCAAGCTGGCAGAAGGCACAGCACCCCGCCAGAGGTATTTCCACAGGTAAATACACATGCTTTAAACATTCATTTCAGTATTTACCTGTATATGCTTATGTAATTAATATTATATATTCTGATTTTCATGTATGTTTCAACACCCAGAAGTGAGGACACTGCAATCCCATCATCACTGTCAGGCCGTTGTGCCATGCTCAGTGATGAAGACAAGGACATCCCGACACCCCGTCCCACCACTCAGCAGGAGCAGAACAACAGCTCGGAGTCAAAGTGTGTTTCAGTGCTCAAACTGTTGGGCTATTTAGTTGGGATTTTTTACAGTGTAATAAAATGTATTATTCCCTTATACTCCATCCATCCATCATCTGTAGCCACTTTATCCTGTTCTACAGGGTCGCAGGTGAGCTGGAACCTATCCCAGCTGACTACGGGCGAAAGGCGGGGTACACCCTGGACAAGTCGCCAGGTCATCACAGGGCTGACACATAAACACAGACAACCATTCACATTCACGGTCAATTTAGAGCAGGGGTGCCCAAATTG
Organism: Neoarius graeffei; assembly: GCF_027579695.1. Taxonomy (NCBI): domain Eukaryota; kingdom Metazoa; phylum Chordata; class Actinopteri; order Siluriformes; family Ariidae; genus Neoarius; species Neoarius graeffei. The sequence continues at coordinate 66,410,976 of NC_083587.1, forward strand.
ATCCATAAAGGGCCATGTGGCTGCAGGTTTTCATTCCAGCCATGCAGCAGCACACCTGATTTGGCTCATTCAATCAACTGAACTGTCTTCACACAGTCAAATACTTGCAGCCACACTCACCCTTGATTAAAGGGTGGGTGTGTCAGTTGATTGAATAAGCCAAATCAGGTGTGCTGCTGCATGGCTGGAATGAAAACCTGCAGCCACATGGCCCTTTATGGATCAATTTGGGCACCCCTGATTTAGAGTCACCTAACCTGCATGTCTTTGGACTGTGGGGGAAACCGGAGCACCCGGAGGAAACCCACGCGGACACAGGGAGAACATGCAAACTCCGCACAGAAAGGCCCTCATAGGCTGCTGGGCTTGAACCCAGGACCTTCTTGCTGTGAGGCCACAGTGCTAACCACTACACCACCGTGCCGCTCGCCCTTATGCTCATGTTTTATTATTTGACGTTTGCATGGTAAATTAACATATACTCAAATAAAAACAGCAAATGAGGTGGTCTTCTACAATGCTACATGATCGGTTGATTGGTTCCTCCCCAATATATGGTCTTGCCCCTCGTGTTGCGTGCAGGCCGTGTGCGCTGCGTGCAGATTGCGTGTGCTGCGTGCACACCACACATAGTGGTAGAAAGTGAGATGTACTTCTGTCTTGCGTGCTGCACAAATAGCAAGTGTGGAATACTTGTGTGGTATTTCTGAGGCACGTCACTCATACAATGACCGTGCATCACTCATGAGTCTTACTGTTGTGGGTGCAATCAGTTAATTATTGATATTAAGTGATCAATCTCATTAAATCAGTCTCATTAAATTTTGAAGGTTAATAATTAAAATGAATCAATCCCATTGAATCGTTTACTTTGACTCCTTTGAATTGAATCATACCATAGAATCACTCTCATTTGAAGTGAATCGTTCAGTGAATCGTTCAATGAATCATTTAGTGAATCATTTAGGGAATCGTTCAATGAATCATACCATGAATCCTGGATAAATTACCAAACAGCTAGATTATGGTATATTTCCAAATTATTACAATCACTTACCATATTACATAACTTTTATATGCACCCTTTTTGAATTCTTTGAGAAGATTGGGGACTTCAGATATTGTTCACTCAAATAAACACAGTTTGTTTGATAAATGAATTTATTATACAAAGATAAAAAAAATAAATCAATATATACAAGCAGTGAGGTGTGTGTGTGTGTGTGTGTGTGTGTGTGACCATGTGTTTAGCCTCGTGTAGCTAACTACACGTGGTGGAGGCCTAGATTAGCCTTGTGTTGCTAGTGTGTTTGTGAAGGGCCCTATGGCCTAGCTAAAGTGTGTTTGTGAAAGGCCCTATGGCCTACACTAGCTAAAGTGTGGTTGTTAGGCCTTGTGAGGCCTACGTGTTGCTAAAGACAAAGGGAAGCTATCTAAAGTGTATCAGGCCTGGTCAGGCCTGTTGAGCACATGTTTTCTCAGTAACAAAAAGATTCCACACTCATAACATTATCAAACTCACTGAAGCCTTGATAAGGTCAAAATGTATGATAAGGAAATGAAGGTGTTAGTCAGAATAAGAGAGAGAGAGAGAGAGAGAGAGAGAGAGAGCATGCACAACTTATTAAAACAATTGAGAGAACATAGAACCAAAATAAATCAACACGCTGTGTCTAACAGTGTAACAGATAAACCTGGGTTTAAATTCACACTATTTCAAATAAAAAGCAAATTCCTAAGACTATCCTAATTATGCCCAAATGCCAAAATCTTACTTAATCCTGCCTTTAGCAAGATATGAAGAACTATTCGCCGGTGTAGTCTCGGGCCTCGCCGTGGGAGCACGTGAGCCGCTCGTGATGGAGGCGTAGAAACTTTCGGGTCCAGCGGAGCACTTGGGTGGTTCCCGTGGAAAGCAGAGGATTCTTGGTCCGAACCTCAGCGTTCGTGAGGAAAAGTCTCTGATCAGAATAAGATGCACAGCGCTTTTGAGTCAAAAAGGATTCAATCGCTTCTTAACTTTTAACTGCCTGGGCTGCAGTCGTGACGTCACTTCTAATGCAAGTAAACCGGTTGTAACTCAGGTTGAGTTTAAAGATCGCGCGACTCTAGAGTTTACCTTTGCCAAGGGTAAGAAAGAAAATCGCGCTGAGTGATGGATCTTGCAAGAAAGAAGACGTCTTCGGGTTGGAGAGCGTCTCTTTATGCGTCTAGACTTGTTGAAGTCCAAACGCGAGAGACGAAGATGGTGGAGCTTCCGCTTGGATTTATGCGCGCATGGTGGACTGATGTAGATGATCCCGCCCACGTGTGACGTAGGTCACACGGAAGTTGCCTGGGAATTGTAGTTCTGACACAAGATGGCGGCATGATACCTACACTGTCATCACAAAGCCCCTACTAGCCGCGCTGCTGACTTGGTTCAGGTGTACAAAAGGAATACGGGTCCTGTACGTAGTGTATGCGCTCTTGATTTGTCACAAGACCCATAGACAGGGGCGCCGCCAGAAATTTTGGGCCCCATGAAAGATTAGAATTTTGGGCCCCCCAACTTTGCCCACCCTTGTCACAATTGCACTATTGTCATTATTTGACTTTTGATAGCCCATGGACCTTGAGTTTGTGACTTTATTACATTTTATGTATTAACCAATGGTTGAAACCAATGGTTTAGAACGTGTGAACATTCCACACACGTAACCATGTCAAACACTTGACTGGTGTCCGTTATTAGTGTAACGGGTTTATTTTTTTCCACTTGCCATTGTGTGTAGTGGTGGGGAAATTCTGCGCTGGCCCTTTAAGAGCGCAGGTAGTTATGGGAACGAGGCGCTGCCTCTTTCAGTTCGGTTTGGAAATGGAAGCGCCAATGCCACTGGATGTTTGCAGCCCGTCCTCAGCAGTGCATTTGTGTCTCATTTCTTCAGAATAAAAAGACTGGTGAACAACACAACGCAACGTCTGTTACATTAGTAACACTTTAATCTAGCAAACTGTATATGGCGCTCGCTCATTAAACACTTCAATCCTAAAGCATTTATGGGTTGTATTGCTGCTTACCTCCTTCTCCAAAGGGGGGTTCAGTGGTTTGGTAGGGCGGAGGCCCCCCTGAGGCTGAATCTGTGCATATTTACGGCATCCCATTAGTTATGAAACTGGTTATTAGCAGAGGTGGAAAGTAACGAATTACATTACTCGCGTTACTGTACTTGAGTAGCTTTTTTGTGTACTTATACTTTTTCAAGTAATTTTTAAAGAGTGTACTTTTACTTAAGTATGTGTTCTTTTAAGTAGTGTACTTCGGTACATTTTACATCACAACCGTTACTGAGTAAAAAAAAATAAAAAAGGCTAAAACGGAGAAGGGGAAATGCGTTCTAGAAATGAATCACGGGAAGGACAGTTGTCGCGCGCGCGAGTCTCACACAGACGATGGCGGACATGCACCGGCGCTTTAAGGGGGTGGGGCTCACGCCCCGGGCCACAGCCAATCAGGGGCCTTGTAATATTAATAAAATAATAAACTGTCGGAATCGTGGGCCTACATTAATGTACGGATAGAAATAAGGTTAGAAATAAATGAGCGCACAGTAGCCTGCTGTAAGAGACATGGTGGATGTGGTTCGCGAAACGAACACCCACAACTGGACCAGAATAAAATGGAACAAAATGTAACGTCACGCACGAAAGCGCGCCAAAGACTGCAGACTACAGAGACACAAATTTAGAGGCTTTGAAAGATGAAGCGTTCACATGTTAGCGGGGCGCATAAAAGGAAAAAAGAGAGAGATGCAGGTAATGATAGAATCGTTGCCTAAAGTCACAGACTTTTTTAAGGTAAGGATTACCCAGGGGCGATTCTAGCATCTGATCTTTGGGGGTGCTTAGCCCCCAGAGCTGACAGAGGCACCTGACTTGAACGACAGTGTTTCCACGTTTATTCCGCATTTAGACTAGACTTAAACGCTATGTTACATTAAATAAAATTGACTAACACACGGTGGTCTAGCACCGTAGCACTTGTACAGCTCTGCACAAAAGTATCTCGATATGGATGATAAATGTCGTTTTTATCATTCTGTTCATAGACCAGGGAACATCAATATTGCATTATGCATATTATTGTGTTGTGTTTAACAATTGTAACTCCAGTCCGTACCTTCACATCTCGCTATGCCAGTAATACTCAGGTGCTACTTCGAGTTCCTCATCGGCGTGGAATCCAGTTAAAAAAACACCATGTCGTAGCAAGCGCTCGCGCGGACAGGCAACCCAATCAGAGGGGACGCAAGGAGGAGAGGGATTTTACTGCTCATAGAACTATCACGTAACAAGTGAATTCAAGAACACACACACGCCCGTGCACACATTCATTGCGCAGTGCGCAAGGGCACTTATTTCTGAAAATTACATCCAAAAGCAGTGTTTTTGAGGGTGCTGAGCTAGGGGGTGCTGAGCTCGTTTTTGGGGGTGCTTGAGCACCCCCAAAAATAGGCTAAACACGCCCCTGGGATCACTAATCTGTTCAGAATATCAGCTACTTATCAGTTATCAGCCTACCAGCAGCTAGGCTATGTGCAGCTAGGCTAGATATGCTATGATCTGTCCAACAGTAAAATAAATCAGTTGTGATTTGAATACGTGTCGTGTGATTTGAGTTATAATCCTGTTAGTATAATAGCATATTTCGATGGGGATAATAAAATGTCTAAAACGCCATCTACTGAAGAAATTGATGAAAAGATTGTAGCCTATAATGTTCACAGTTCAGGCAGCAGACAGAGTAAGCATACTGAGGGGAATAGCAATACAAAGCTAGCGCAGATCCACATTTCTCGCTAGCTGTGTTGGGTGTGTTGTTAACCCGTGTGGATTTACAGTAAGTGAAATACTTGAGAAGTTCTGTGGTCAAGACAGCGTTTTAAGGTAAGGACGCTTGATTATTAATGTTTGCCCGCCGTGGCTTGTTGTTGACGAAAGGCCCACATGATTTTGCCTTCTGCAGCTACTGCTAGCATCATGCTTTGAACTAGGTTAAGCTCATTTGCGCTAAAGGATGGGTTTATTGAAGGACTTTGATGTAGCTAGTTTCTTTTTAAAAAATCGTATGCTCAAAACAGTATGCCCGTGTTCATCATGTTTAACTTTTTTCTTGATGGAGTGCGTGAAATAGGGCTGTGCGATGTCCCCTTAATTGGCATCGACGATGTTTACAGTGCAAACATCGTGATGGACGATCATATCGTGGGCGGGGGGGATTTTAATACCACATTATTAAATTTATTATTATTATTATTAAAAGTATTAGATACTCATCCGAGGCTTTGGCACGTTAAGAAAAAAAAGCGCTAGGTGATGTGGAATATTTGGCCTTGATAACGGATATGTGGTCCAGCTGCAACATGATGCCCTATATGTCAGCTACCGTACATTATGTGGACCGAGAGTGGGCAATGCAGTCCAAATGCCTGCAGACGAGTTTCATGCCAGAGACACATTCAGCGGACCATTTAGAAGACGCATTGCGCGAGACACTTGCCGAATGGAAAATAGAGGAGAAAAAGATTGCCTGCATAACAATGGGGCGAATATTGTCACAGCCATCAGGCAATTGAAATGGCCGTGGTTAAGTTGTTTTGGGCGCAATTTGAACCTGGCCATAACCAACTCGCTTGCGCAACAGAGGGCCAGTACAGACCGAGCGTTTGGAGTTTGCCGAGCAGTCAACACTGCGTTTGCGCACAGCTGGCTTCGGAGAAATGAGCTGCGCAAAGCGCAGGTGGAAATGAACCTCCCCGAGCACTCACTGATCACGGCAAGATATTAATCTGCTCTAACAATGAAAGACTAGTATTCAAACTATGAGAAGAAACTACACTTAAGCTATTACTCATTGTTTATTTACACCATATCAATTGAAGATGCGTTTCGGCCTTTAGTGCGCACTTGAACGCGCTAATTTTTCCAATTTATTAGTGTTTGAATTATTGCACCAGCTTTTAAAATCATGATTTAATATATATATATATATATATATATATATATATATATATATATATATATATATTTTTTTTTTTAACTGTCTTTACATTTGTCAGAATCACCTTCATTCTTCCATTTGGTTTGACATTATGGCTTAGAGTGGACCATTTTGAGTCTGAAAGTGGGCCTATTTACCAGATTAAAGTTATTTGACTTCTGCCGAAGTCTGCGCTTCACTGCCGTTTGATAAGGTGAAATATTTCCCGACTGTTAATAGTGGCTATTTGTTTGAACAACATGACAAATTTTACATTAAAAGTATAGTGTAGGCTAAAAAATGAAGTCAAAATTTATTATTTGTAGCATACTGTATTTGTGTAACCACATGTTATGTTCACTAGCACGTCCCTGCACCATAGCCTACGTGAACAAGCGGTAATAGGATATTACTTTATAATGATTTATATAATTATGTATTTATAATATGTCATATATTTATATATTAAACAAAACTAACTAACTAAACTAACAAAAAACTAACTTTTTAGGTTAAATAGGCCCAGATGATACCGTATATGCATGATTATGACAGGAGGGGGCGTGGTATCACGATGGTGGCTCTCCATCGTGATGGATGACCACCATCGTCGATGGACGATGGCATCGTCTATCGGCACAGCCCTAGCGTGAAATATTGTTGCAAGTGGTATTTTGATGCAGTCATGTCAAAAAGGCAGTTGAATGCACGGTCTCATTCAAGGAGAAGGAAGACTTGCATGATGCTTGAACATAGATCGGTAAAATAGACCCTAGTAGGACTTGGTTTTGTGTATTTCGGTCTGTAGAGTTATGAGTTTGGCCGCTGTCCATGGTGTTTACGTTTCATGTGGCCGCCGAGCCAAGTACCTGGACTTGCAGTGAATGTTTGTTTTCATGCCGCCGAGCTATTTTTATGTATTTTATTTTTTAAAAGGGGCGGCACGGTGGTGTAGTGGTTAGCGCTGTCGCCTCACAGCAAGAAGGTCCTGGGTTCGAGCCCCGGGGCCGGCGAGGGCCTTTCTGTGTGGAGTTTGCATGTTCTCCCCGTGTCCGCGTGGGTTTCCTCCGGGTGCTCCGGTTTCCCCCACAGTCCAAAGACATGCAGGTTAGGTTAACTGGTGACTCTAAATTGACCGTAGGTGTGAATGTGAGTGTGAATGGTTGTCTGTGTCTATGTGTCAGCCCTGTGATGACCTGGCGACTTGTCCAGGGTGTACCCCGCCTTTCGCCCGTAGTCAGCTGGGATAGGCTCCAGCTTGCCTGCGACCCTGTAGAAGGATAAAGCGGCTAGAGATAATGAGATGAGATTTTTTAAAAGGACTTGTCTGTAGGTGTGTGTGTTTTATGTTTACAACACATAGGTGTACATTATAGCGCACGCAGGCTTGTGTGGTTATCTCTGGCCATGCCCCTGCGTGAAAGTTACGCAGTATCACTGTCCTGTCCGTGGTAATAATCAGAACCGGCTCTGTAATGATAATGCGCGCGTTCTTCTCTCCCTCAGTGGTCGGATGTGTTGAGCGATGTGAGCGTGGGCCTTGCGCAGCTACGCTGAGCCAAACGTAACCTATCGTAGGCTTCTAGGCTAATTACGCACTTACACTGTAAATGCTTGACACGTATTGCAAATAAAATAAGAGTGTTTTCCTGGCCAACGGTAAGGGTAGGGTTGACAGGTAGCCTATGAGGGGCCTAGCCCCTGGGCCACGGGTGTTGATAAAGCGCCCCTGCGGACATGGAGGAGACCGAGGAACCTGTGGTGGACGACCCTGCAGAAAACGCAATTTCTTCCAGTAATGAAGTGCACCCCTGGCCCTACATACGTGATCACTTCAGCTTCGTAGAGAAAAGGGGTGACAGTTTCATTATGCAATGCAGATTATGTGTGCCCAAGAAGACAACCATTGCGGCATACAAAAATTCGACGTCTAATCTGCGCAAGCATGTTGAGGTAAGTATTGTCATTGGCATCATAATCACGGGCGCAGATAGAGGGTGGGACGGGTGGGATTCGTCCCACCCAGATTGAAATTCACCTCGTTCGGTCCCCCCCCACTTATAGGGAGGAAAAAACGTCTATGCTGTCTTTCTTTGCATAAGGCAAACCTCACGGAAAAATCAAAAGACTAATTACCATTCGGTTTATTGAGGTGCACAGCAGTGTATACATAGTTGCAACAACTCACATAAAACAAAACAAAGACTGATATTCGGTTGGTTGAGCTGCGCAGACTGCACAGGTTGCGAGCTCGAGCTTGGTTGCTATGGTTACCCACAACAAGTTTGACAGGCATATCGGGGTTGGGGTTGGTTTGCTGGCAGCTTTGTCCTCCCCAGTTTTTTGTCCCCCCCCAGTTCAAAAAACGTATCTGCGCCCCTGATCATAATGTTTCCTTTCCATAGTAAAACCGACAATAGGCTGGTTATATTCCAAAAATAGTGGATGGCATTGCTAATGTTGAAGTAGCAACCTGTTGGTACTGTAACATAACGGTAACTAGTCTGTTATTTGGTTGGCTAATCATGCAAGCAAGTTAGCTCGCCAACCTGACGTGATCAGTCCTCCTACCATTCTACATCCAACAGGCCAGAAAGGAATACTAAGCAAAACAAATAATGTTTGAATTGAATTGTTCAATAACACACAGTGCACACAGGCAAGCTGCGAGATTTCGGTGCAACATTTCACTTTCATATTTCGTGTACAATGCTTTGTGTGTGGTTAGGGCGATGTAAACCACATGACTGTGTGTATTGACCGTTTTTGTTTGTCTCAGTTTTAATGCAGCATTATCCTAAGCATTCAATTTGATACACTTCCTTTAAATAAAACATCTGGGTTGAGATGTACATGTATCCTTGTTTCCTCTTCTTTTTCATTTTTGCACAACACAATGGAGGCAGAAAACACCCATTGTTAAAAGTAAAGTTTTACTTTTACTCAAAGTACATTTTAAATTATCTACTTTTTACTTGAGTAGATTTTTTGTCTGGTAACTTTACTTGTACTTAAGTAAAATTTCATCACAGTAACAGTACTTGTACTTGAGTATAATATTTTAGTACTCTTTCCACCTCTGGATGAGATGAGCTTCACTATTTATTACATTTATTGTCATTTCAGCCATGGAGTAATTTCTGAAGTGGGTTTAGAAGCAATTCTTAATTTCTATAAGTTTCTTTAAGATTTCTATACAATTCTTTAATTTTTTAGAAATGTACTCCAACTAAATAATAAGAATAATAGCTTTATTTATAAATATTCTGTATATTCTGTACCCTGCATCTGACATTACCAAGCCTTTAGCATTGCATGGAATATCTGGCCATGTCTCTATTTTCCTGACCACGCCCTGTCTAACCTCTAATATACTGTTTGTGCCTCATCTGACCATTGCCTGTTTTTCTCTCACATTATTTTTTTGAACCATTTATTAGCATGCAGTTAATAAAGAGCTTCCTGCATTTACATCCATCTACCTCCCTTACATGACAAATATTACATTCAAATAAAGGAAAAGATAAACTAAGATATAAAGAAGGGAAGTAAAAACTGTAAGAGTAAATATAATTGTGAAGATATAAAGAAACCAAATTAAAAATCAAGAGCATCTACAAATACTGAACTAGAAAAATATGTTTTTAAATGAGACTTAAAAATGGCTACAGGATCAGCTGACCTACAGTAATGCTTGGAGGTACAATATATTGTTCCAAAGTCAAGGTGCATCAGAGAGAAATCTTTATCATCTTTGCTCTTTAGTCTTAACCTAATCTCTTCCTTGGTTTGACTGTCCTGCGTCACTCAACATAGTCCATCCTTAATAATACAGAAATATGGGAAGGAAAGCACAACGTTAGGTTGGAGGATTTGACCATCAATTACTTTCACTTGGCCAAAAGCATGTCTCAGACTCCTCACGCATCTGCTCCAATAGGAACTCCCCGAAAGGATTCCCCAGAGAGAGAGGAGAGTTCTCCCCTCTCTCCATGCCATCATGATGTGGAGCTGACATGGACAGCCCTGGGACCGCCTCCCCAGCTAATGTTGCGGCAGGATTCCTGTGACGTACTACTGTAGGACCCACCCACAACCAACTGTTTCATTAAGCCTCACTCACAACCCGCCGTAAGTGTTTGGACACACACGGGTCACAGGGTTTGGTAGTTTGCAGCCGTGCTGCAGGGTCGCGGTGAACCCGGGGGAAAGTTTGGAGGAGGAGTACGGGCAAAGTACTTGCCAAGTACAGGTTGCACATCTGACTTCCTCAAAGCATGGGAAAAATTGCGCCGTTAGCCCGTGGAAAGCGTATATCTGACACACGTGATCAGCGCGTATAGCGTGTGTGAGACTTGCATTTTATCAGTTTTCTGCGCTACGAGTTCGGGCTGCACTTGTGAAGCGTGTGTGACGCATGTGATTAGCACGTTACAAACATTCATAACTAGTGTGTGACGCAAGCCAGGAGTGGGTATAAAACCAGCATGTCTGCATCTGTCTTTCGACTGAAGAACATTGGATATTTTGTGGGAAAAATGAAAAAATTTTCAGTTTAAAAGTTTAGAAAATGGGACCCAAGAAGAAGCGAGCAAAAGGGAAGTAACCCAGCCTGAAACAGCAGAGGGGGAGAAGGAGGAATAATTTGATGATGATGGTAGCATCATCATCAGGCAAGCCCTGCATGGACAGGGAGGAGTTTGCCTTCAAGCTGGCAGAAGGCACAGCACCCCGCCAGAGGTATTTCCACAGGTAAATACACATGCTTTAAACATTCATTTCAGTATTTACCTGTATATCAGGGGTGTAGTGGGCGTGGTACGTGGGGGTACGCCGTCCACCCACTTCTCCCGAGGTGAGATTCAAAAAAAAAAACTCATTCAGTGGCCTGAGTTTATACGCTCTACAGTAAGTGACACGTGCCTTTGTGCTCATCATCAATGCCCCCCCCCAATCGAACGTTATGTAAAACGTAGCGACGCAAAGTAGAATGCATTCTAAACGCAGCCGTTATACGGATTTAATTTTTTCACTTTCGAGGCAGCACGATCTGTCGGTTTAATGCTTTATGATCTTTGAAGTTCTAATGCGATTTTTGCTCAGTATAGGCCTATGATTTTGAATAGCCTAATAATAACAGTAGGGTCTCTCTCTCTCTCTCTCTCTCTCTCTCTCTCTGTGTGTGTGATTTCCGGGCGTTCATGGTAGCAGCGCCGAGAGGGCAACAGAACTGATATAATGGCCTGCCTGGTCATCCTTACGCGGATAATTTCACCACATATTGTATTATATATATGATTTGAATTTCATAATCTTTGTGGCCTTCCTGCTTAGTGTTTTGTTGTACATCCAAAAATGTGAAATGACAATAAATTTAAAGAAATACTCAAGTCTTTAAGAAGGAGTGCATGGTAGGGCTTAACCCAATGGCTGCATGTCATGTATTTTGTATCCGCAGGTGCCTCAATCGCGCCAGACTAAATGCTTGATTTATTCGATTGGTGCCTTTTATAATAAATTTCAACCCATTGCTGGTTTGTATGCGATGTGAGTGAGTGCCGTGACTTTTTTTTGAACTTCTGGACACATGCTGTAGCTGTTGCCACGGCAGTAAGTAGGCTAGTAAAAATATCGAATTCCGAATGCAGCTCGGCTCAAATGAACATGAATCGAACATGAACAAAGGTGTTTGTGTATCATAATTTCCAATATTTTGGCTTCACGCCTGATAGTCCATGTTAAACCTATGCAAGGTTTATGTTGAGTTCCAGCAGCAGAGTGGTGCTGTCTACGACGATGCATTCGGAAGGAGAAGGCGAATTTGTTCCTCTTTAGCCATTTCGGCATATTTATTGGAGACAAAATAAACCCCGGCTTTTCGCCATAACAGTTGGGCTGTACTGACAAACACGAATGAAAATTGAAAAATGTCTGAAAAAAAGTGTCTTCTTGTGCCCTCTTGTGTTGTTAAAAGAACGTAACATTTATACAAATCATTCATACCAAACATAGGCGACCAAACAAAGGCTACCGCTTCTGACATGATATCAAATCGATGACGTCACGAATCGCGTACCCCCACTTTAAAAATCTCCACTACACCACTGCTGTATATGCTTATGTAATTAATATTATATATTCTGATTTTCATGTATGTTTCAGCTAATGACACCCAGAAGTAAGGACACTGCAATCCCATCATCGCTGTCAGGCCATTGTGCCATGCTCAGTGATGAAGACAAGGACATCCCGACACCCCGTCCCACCACTCAGCAGGAGCAGAACAACAGCTCGGAGTCAAAGTGTGTTTCAGTGCTCAAACTGTTGGGCTATTTAGTTGGGATTTTTTACAGTGTAATAAAATGTATTATTCCCTTATACTCCATCCATCCATCATCTGTAGCCACTTTATCCTGTTCTACAGGGTCGCAGGCGAGCTGGATCCTATCCCAGCTGACTACGGGCGAAAGGCGGGGTTCACCCTGGACAAGTCGCCAGGTCATCACAGGGCTGACACATAGACACAGACAACCATTCACACTCACATTCACACCTACGGTCAATTTAGAGTCACCAGTTAACCTAACCTGCATGTCTTTGGACTGTGGGGGAAACCGGAGCACCCGGAGGAAATCCACGCGGACACGGGGAGAACATGCAAACTCCGCACAGAAAGGCCCTCGCCGGCCACGGGGCTCGAACCCGGACCTTCTTGCTGTGAGGCAACAGCGCTAACCACTACACCACCGTGCCGCCCTGACATGAACATACACTGCTATTACAGACAAACTTTATACGTTTATGTTCTAAAAAAAATAAAACAAGCGGATCTGTTGTAAGAGCGAACAAACAACTTTATCAACATTTATTCAAACCATAGCAGGTAAATACATGAACATAGCAGGGGGAATGATCATTATCATCACTGCTACTGTGTTAATTAATAAAGATAGAAAATCTAAAGATCAATAGCAGCTTAAAAACTGGAAGAAAACTAATGACCTGCAGCAATGACCTGTTCCCTTGGACAGAAAAAGGCTCATCAAAATATTTATTATGCAAAAAAAAAGGCTTTTTATTATGGAAAAAACCCCCAATAAATTTCCTTCTTTCGCAAACACTTTTATCCAAAGCGAGTTACAGTTGAGCCGAGTAGATGAAGTTTAAAGAACTTGTTCAAGTGGCAGCTTGGCAGTGCCGGGATTTTATATCATTAAAAACTCCATGTGTTAAATGGTAACCATCAACATCAGAATGTGACAGTTTTGGTTCTAAAGCCGAATTCAGACGGGATTAGTTTTCAGGACTTCAGTAATGTTGTCGGAGGACGTCTGTAGTGATTGTGAACAAAATCACACAGGGTAAGGGCTCTCTGTATGAATCACACAGATGGGTGTGTCTTCATGATGTATCCATGGTTGTTGCACTGAAAGTAGCCGGTTACACACATCTTATACATTTACTTTTCTGTAAAAGGATCGCCTTGTCCTTTATACAGTAAGTGCTTGTTGTAAGTGGGCGTGGTCACACAAGTTGTAGTTGAGCATTAGTAAGTCACATGACTTTAACACACACACACACACACACACACACACACACACACCTCCATGTTTAACTAAACCTGCCTGAAAGCATCCGAAGAAGAAAACGAAGCCTGTTTACTCAAAAACAACATAAATTACAATAAAGAAATCACAAGAATGTGTAGAAAACAAATTAATTTCAATTTTCTTCCAAACTGCATGTTTACAGTAAATACACTGACACTTCTTATGATATTAGCACGTCTTAAATCATAATGAGTTTCATGCTTGGGGGGGAAAAATCCCAGGTCTTATGATGATAAGTAAATAAAACTCATCTGCACTGTGGGTGAATGAGGTGTGGAAACATCATCAGGCCTTTTTCACAGCGCTGTAGATCACAGAATCGTCCTCCTGCTGCTCAGTGTGGACTCGCCTGAAATTACACACAGTCCTGTTTATCAGCTACAGATTCGGCATGTTAGACTGCTTTTACTCAACACTGTGTGGTTTCTCACTGACACATTTACATTTAAAGATAAGAGAAGGTGAAGTGATTTATAGCTGTGATAACGCAAGTGAGAACAGGAACTGACTTGTTTCACAGATGATCAAGAGCATTAAAAGTAATTATAAACAAATAAAAAGTACATGTTCTTTAAAAAAAGAAAACAGTCGTAATTGGAAAATAAGAGGAATAAAACATGCCATTATTGATCCATTTGCTACAGTGGGGCAAAAAAGTATTTAGTCAGCCACCAATTGTGCAAGTTCTCCCACTTTAAAAGATGAGAGAGGCCTGTAATTTTCATCATAGGTACACTTCAACTATGAGAGACAGAATGGGGGGAAAGAATCCAGGAAATCACATTGTAGGATTTTTAATGAATTAATTGGTAAATTCCTCAGTAAAATAAGTATTTGGTCACCTACAAACAAGCAAGATTTCTGGCTCTCACAGACCTGTAACAACTTCTTTAGGAGGCTCCTCTGTCCTCCACTCGTTACCTGTATTAATGGCACCTGTTTGAACTCGTTATCAGTATGAAAGACACCTGTCCACAACCTCAAACAGTCACACTCCAAACTCCACTATGGCCAAGACCAAAGAGCTGTCAGAGGACACCAGAAACAAAATTGTAGACCTGCACCAGGCTGGGAAGACTGAATCTGCAATAGGTAAGCAGCTTGGTGTGAAGAAATCAACTGTGGGAGCAATTATTAGAAAATGGAAGACATACAAGGCCACTGATAATCTCCCTCGATCTGGGGCTCCATGCAAGATCTCACCCTGTGGGGTCAAAATGATCACAAGAACGGTGAGCAAAAATCCCAGAACCACACGGGGGGACCTAGTGAATGACCTGCAGAGAGCTGGGACCAAAGTAACAAAGGCTACCATCAGTAACACACTACGCCACCAGGGACTCAAATCCTGCAGTACCAGACGTGTCCCCCTGCTTAAGCCAGTACATGTCCAGGCCCGTCTGAAGTTTGCTAGAGAGCATTTGGATGATCCAGAAGAGGATTGGGAGAATGTCATATGGTCAGATGAAACCAAAATAGAACTTTTTGGTAAAAACTCAACTTGTGTTTGTAGGAGAAAGGAGTTGCATCCAAAGAACACCATACCTACTGTGAAGCATGGGGGTGGAAACATCATGCTTTGGGGCTGTTTTTCTGCAAAGGGACCAGGACGACTGATCCGTGTAACGGAAAGAATGAATGGGGCCATGTATCGTGAGATTTTGAGTGAAAACCTCCTTCCATCAGCAAGGGCATTGAAGATGAAACGTGGCTGGGTCTTTCAGCATGACAATAATCCCAAACACACCGCCCGGGCAACGAAGGAGTGGCTTCGTAAGAAGCATTTCATGGTCCTCGAGTGGCCTAGCCAGTCTCCAGATCTCAACCCCATAGAAAATCTTTGGAGGGAGTTGAAAGTCCGTGTTGCCCAGCGACAGCCCCAAAACATCACTGCTCTAGAGGAGATCTGCATGGAGGAATGGGCCAAAATACCAGCAACAGTGTGTGAAAACCTTGTGAAGACTTACAGAAAATGTTTGACCTCTGTCATTGCCAACAAAGGGTATATAACAAAGTATTGAGATGAACTTGTGTTATTGACCAAATACTTATTTTCCACCATAATTTGCAAATAAATTCTTTAAAAATCAGACAATGTGATTTTCTGGATTTTTTTTTCTCATTTTGTCTCTCACAGTTGAAGTGTACCTATGATGAAAATTACAGGCCTCTCTCATCTTTTTAAGTGGGAGAACTTGCACAATTGGTGACTGACTGAATACTTTTTTGCCCCACTTTATAAAAGCCCAACACAGTGCGTTTTATTTCATATTTATTTGCTAATTAGTGGATGAACACAACACACACTGTTTTTACAATTCTCCTTTAGTGTCGATTTAATCTGCCTCTGTTTACATCACATGATACTTCTGAACCAATTAATTAGTGGAAATTTTTGATTTTCATGCTTACTGTTTGGGTGATCCTTTGGGTTTGATGCCTACAGATGCCTAAGTCACTCCTCCTTCATCTAACACTTCATCAGACTGAGGAACTTGGTTTAGCTGCACTGTGACCTGAGACCTTGGAGAGAGAGAGAGAACAAAGACATAATGTATGTCTTTACAATTCTATATTACTCTCAGAGCTGGGTGAAATGACAAAAATATTGTGTCGCCATTCTCAAAGACTGAAACTATGAGAATTCTATGAGACACAATATGTAACATGATCTACAGGTTTGTACACAAACTGCAACACAAATATTGATTTATATCATCATATGGCCTCACCCGCTCCACCCACCCGCTCAAAGTCCTACAGTGGTGCCGAAACCCGGGAAAGGAGCACAGAGGAGAACAGCCCCATGGAGTCCTCCCCCTTCGTAGATCTGATCCATGCCCTCGCCACGGCCCAACAGAGCCACCACCAGGCGCTGGTCGCCCTCCGAAAGGAGCAAGCGCAACGGTTCGAGGCCCTGGTGCTGGCGCAACAGGAAGATCGTCAGGCATTCTGGCACCTCCTCACATTGGCGGGGTCCACCACCTCCACCACCGTGGGTCCTCCCCACCTCACCCCAACGAAGATGGCCTGCACGATGACCCCGAGGCCTTCCTAGCGCTCTTCGAGCAAGCAGCAGAGGCCTGGTGCTGGCCGGTGGAACAGCGTGCGGCGCGCCTCCTCCCCCTGCTAATGGGCGAGGCACAGCTGGCCGTGCTACAGCTCCCCGCCGAGAGTCGGCTGGTCTACGCCGACCTGTGCTGGGCTGTCCTCCAGCGTGTGGGGCGCACCCCAGACCAACAACGCCAGAGCTTCCGCGTTCTCCGCCTAGAGGAGGTCGGCTGGCTGTTCACATTTGGCCAGCAACTCCAGGACGCCTGCCGGTGGTGGCTGAGGGCTGACAACCGCGACACTGAGGGAATCGTCGATCTGGTGGTACTGGAGGAGTTCATCGCCCAACTTCCCGAAGGGACTGCGGAGTGGGTCCCGTGCCACCACCCGGCGTCGCTGGATCAGGCCATCGAGTTGGCGGAGGATCATCTGGCGGCTGTTCCAATGGCAGGATCGCATATCTCCTCTTCTCCTCTCTCTCCCCCTCCCCTTCTGTGTCTTGTCCTTGCCCCGTTCCCCCACCACGGAGGTGGGGGCCGGCTCCACCCCAGCCGGCCTGCCACACCTGCGGTGCCTTCCCGTTTCCCACTTCCATGTCTGTCTCTCCCCCCCCTCAGGTGACTGAGCCCCAGAGAGCCAGTGCAGAGAGAGAGCCCGGGCCAGTTTGCTGGTGCTGCGGGGAGCCGGGGCACCTCCAACATCAGTACTCAGCAATGGAGGTGGGCGCGGTGGTCCGGATCCCTGACGCACCAGGAACCGCCCTCAATCGGGCCGGAGCGTATCGCATACCGGTGAGTGTCCAAGGGGATACGTATCAGGCTTTGGTGGACTCCGGCTGTAATTTTATTTATTTATTTGGTTTATTTTGTCAGGGACCAGGTGCAAAGTACATTTATTACAAGAGTAAAAAGATGACCTGCACCAGATTATAGCTTAGAAGCTAGTTTCCATCTGCAGTCCCTGGGCAGGTGAAAAAACAGAAAAGACATTAAAATAAGAACAGCCACTCAGGCACGCACACACACACACACACTTAAAATTAAAAAAGGTTATTGTCATATGCAAAATGTCAGGCACAAAGTGAGTACAAAAACTGAAGTTAGTGCTGACAAAACTGATTACTTAAAAGCCATTTTTTCACTTCACGTGAAAAGGTATAAAAATTTGTAATGTTTTTTAGGTGAGTGGGAAGAGTGTTCCGTTGTTTAGTTGCTCTTAAAGAAAAGGCAGATTGTGCAAATGTTGTGAGCCAACTTGGGAAACTACAGTTTCTCCTGGAGGTAGATCTGGTGGCTCTGCCAATATGTTCAGAGCAGGGTTGGATGAAAGTTCTCAGAGGTGGTGGAGCAGTATTATGAATAATTTTATGCATAAGGCGCATGTCAGAATACAGAATGAGGTTGTCAAAACTGAGTAAATTATACGTGTCTAGTATGGCACAATGATGAAATTGAGAAGGACGTTTGTCCAGGACTTTAAGAGCTTGTTTGTAAAGTGATGTAATGGATTTCAAGACAGTCTTGTTTGCCTGAGACCAGCTTGACATACAGTAATGTAAATGAGACATTATCATAGCATTCACATAGGTCTTAGCAGCATCAACAGTTAGTGAATTACAAATGTGTCTGAAATTTGCTATACTGTGTTTCACAGCGTTGCCCAGTTTTTTTAAGTGTTTCTTAAAGGTAAGTGTGGAGTCTAAAGTCACTCCCAAATATTTAAACTCATCAACATTTTTTAACTGCTTTCCGCTTGCGTATATATTTGGTACAGAATTTAGTTTATGTCTGCTTTTAAAAAACATGGTGACAGTTTTATCAGTATTTAGTGTAAGACAATTCAGACCTCAATCCACCAAAGCCTGGTGCAAGACGAGGCATTGGGGGGAGCACAATTGGTGAAGGTGTTTTGTGCACATGGGGATGTTTACAACTACCCTTTACTGTCGGTCCACATTCTATTTCGAGGGGAAAAATTTAGTGTAAAGGCGACAGTTAATCCTCACCTTACCCACTCGATAATTTTGGGGACTGATTGGCCAGGATTTTGGGAGTTAATGACTCATTTAGTGAAGAGTGGGTCCTGCCGTAGTTCAGAAGGGGGAGGTCCCGGTGTGGCATTGGCGGGGGCAGCTGTCACAGAGCCGTCTACATCATCTCCGCGTCAGAGTGAGGAGCAGCAGGCTCCTCCTCACCTCTCGGGGGGAATCCCTCGCAGATTTCCCGTTAGAGCAGTCATGAGATGAGACTCTGCGGCATGCGTTTGACCAAGTGAGAGTAATCGATGGTCAAACACTCCAGCCAAACGTCACCCCATCCTTCCCCTATTTTTCCATTATGAAGGATAGGTTATACCGAGTGACGCAGGACACTCAGACTAAGGAGCCGATCACACAACTTTTGATCCCAAAGAGCTGCCAGGAATTGGTATTCCAGGCGGCTCACTTTAATCCCATGGCTGGACACTTGGGGCAGGATAAGACACTAGCCCGAATAATGGCCCGGTTCTATTGGCCAGGGATTCGCGGCGATGTCCGTAGGTGGTGTACGGCGTGCCGTGAATGCCAGTTAGTAAATCCAGTGGCCATTCCAAAAGCGCCTTTGCGCCCTCTACCATTAATCGAGACCCTGTTCAAAAGAATTGGGATGGATCTCGTCGGGCCATTAGATCGGTCAACACGAGCGTATCGCTTTATTTTAGTTCTGGTGGACTATGCAACGTGATACCCGGGAGCAGTGCCTCTTCACAATATCTCAGCACGTAGTATTGCAGAAGCACTCTTCCGTGTCATCTCCCGAGTCAGAATCCCCAAAGAGATTCTGACTGATCAAGGCACTTCGTTTATGTCACGCACACTGCGTGAACTGTATGGGTTACTGGGAATTAAGCCGATCCGCACCAGCGATTATCACTCACAAACAGACGGTTTAGTTGAACGGTTCAATCACACCCTCAAGAATATAATTAAAAAGTTTGTATGTGAGGACGCATGCAATTGGGATAAATGTCTCGAACCCCTGCTTTTTGCAGTGCGAGAGGTCCCACAAGCCTCCACGGGGTTCTCCCCGTTCAAATTATTATATGGGCGTAAGCCGCGCGGCATCCTAGATGTACTGCGGGAAAATTGGGAGGAGGGACCTTCACCAAGCAAAAATGAAATTCAATACGTTATTGACCTGCGCGCAAAACTCCACACACACACACACACACACACACACACACACACACACACACACACACACACATCTAACCCAGGAGAATTTGCGGCAGGCCCAAGAACGGCAAATCCGCCTGTACAACAGGGGTACATGCCTTAGGGAGTTTGCACCGGGAGATGAAGTACTCGTACTGTTGCCCACGTCGAGCTCCAAATTGATCGCCAAGTGGCAAGGACCCTTTGAGGTCACCCGGCAAGTCTGGGATGTTGACTATGAGGTGAGGCGAATGGACAGGGGTTGGGTGCTACAGATTTATCACCTCAATCTGCTTAAACTCTGGAACAAGGAGGTCCCCGTGGCGTTGGTGTCGGTGGTTCCGGAGAAGGCGGAGCTGGGGCCGGAGGTTCAAAAGGGAACATTGACATTGCTTACCTCTCCGGTCCCCTGTGGAGACCACCTCTCCCCGACCCAACTCACGGAGGTTGCTCAGTTGCAGACTGAATTTTCGGATGTGTTCTTGCCCCTGCCCGTCCGCACTCGCCTCATAGGACACCACATTGAGATGCCCCCCGGGGGTGGTAGTGCGCAGCCGCCCTTACAGGCTGCCCGAACACAAGAAAAAGGTGGGTTGGAAGAACTCGAGGCCATGCTCGAAATGGGCATCGTCGAGGAGTCCCACAGTGACTGGAGCAGCCTGCTGGTCTTGGTTCCCAAGGCCGACGGGTCGGTCCGGTTCTGTGTGGACTATAGAAAAGTTAATGCGGTGTCTAAATTCGATGCGTACCCAATGCCTCGTATTGACTAGTTGCTGGATCGACTAGGCACGGCTTGCTTTTATTCGACACTGGATTTGACAAAGGGTTATTGGCAGATCCCCTTGACTCCACTAGCCTGAGAAAAAATGGCCTTTTCCACACCGTTTGGCTTACACCAATTTGTCACACTTCCTTTTGGGCTGTTTAGGGCGCCTGCTACGTTCCAGCGGCTTATAGACAGGGTCCTCTGCCCCCACGCCACCTACGCGGCCGCATACTTGGACGACATCATAATCTATAGTAATGACTGGCCGCGGCATCTGCAACACCTGAGGGCCGTCCTTAGGTCACTGAGGTGAGCGGGTCTCACCGCCAACCCGAAGAAGTGTGCGATTGGGCGGGTGGAAGTACGGTATCTGGGCTTCCACTTGGGCAATGGGCAGGTGCGTCCCCAAATTAATAAGACAGCAGCGATTGCAGCCTGCCCAAGGCCCAAGACCAAAAAGGGGGTGAAACAGTTCCTGGGGCTGGCTGCCTACTATCGTAGGTTTATACCTAATTATTCGGACGTCACCAGCCCGTTGACTGATCTCACTAAAAAGGGGGCACCAGATCCGGTCCAGTGGATGGAGCAATGCCAGTGGGCTTTCTCTGAGGTGAAGGCTGCACTGTGTGGGGGGGCCACTGTTACACTCCCCTGACTTTTCTCTCCCATTTATGTTGCAGACGGACGCGTCGGAGAGAGGGCTGGGGGCTGTTCTGTCCCAGGAGGTGGAGGGGGAGCATTGCCCCGTGCTGTACATCAGCAGAAAGCTGTCGGTGCATGAGGGGCGCTACAGCACCATAGAGAAAGAGTGCCTAGCCATCAAGCGGGCGGTCCTCGCCCTCTGCTACTACCTGCTGGGACGCCCTTTCACCCTGTGTTCGGACCACGCGCCCCTCCAGTGGCTCCACCACATGAAGGATGCCAACGCGTGGATCACCCGTTGGTATCTGGCACTCCAGGGGCCGCATTACAGAAAGTTCCTAACTTGAGAATCTCATCTTATCTGTCTAGTTCCCGTGGCAACGGCACTTTAGGATCATATTTAGGAAAAGGCTATTACAGAACAGCCGTTCCTAACTCTGTTGTCCTATCCTATCTCAAGTTAAGAAAAGTGTATTACAGAAGCATCCTAACTTCTAAAAAAACTAAAAAATTCTTAAATACCCGTCCTAACTTTAGAATATCCCCACCGCTGTCCTAACTGTCATTTTTACTGTATAAATCAGCTAGTAGTCTACCTGATTGATGTGGGCATTTAAAGATAACTTTATTAACTGTGTTCACTCTGAGCATATTAGCCTATATTATATTATATTATATTATATTATATTATATTATATTATATTATATTATATTATATTAGGCTATATATTGGCT
Source organism: Neoarius graeffei (assembly GCF_027579695.1). Classification (NCBI taxonomy): domain Eukaryota; kingdom Metazoa; phylum Chordata; class Actinopteri; order Siluriformes; family Ariidae; genus Neoarius; species Neoarius graeffei. Next base: position 66,432,992 of record NC_083587.1, read on the forward strand.
ATTATATTTTTATTTCATCCAATTACAATAATATTGTTTATATTTATTTATCATCCGATACTGACAGTCCTCGAGCAATCAATGAAGTCGCTGGGACTACCGAAAAGAGACAGTTCTTACCTTCATAGTTTACGGGGCTGACAAGACCCAAGACGCGCGTCTCCGCGGGCGTTAACGGAGTTGCTGAGGCCGAACCACCTCCCGTTTTCCTTTGCTCCTTCCCAACCATGACAGCCTTTTTTTAGGTTTGGCTAGTTAGGGTGCTGACTTTTTTTTTTTAACTGCCTCGGCATCCCGGTGCACACCAGACACCGCTGACACGGCACTGGCTATCCTCTGCCATTCCCTTTCCCTAGATTCTTTAATTAACGAAGAACTAAATCTCCCGAACAATATATCCTTGGACCCCTCCACTAACGCTACTAACGTTTCAATTTCATCCGGTTTAAAATTTAAAGCCCATCGTTGTTTGTCCATACTGTTTACGTCTCTTGCTGTCTCGTGTCAAGTCGTCACTTGTAGCAGGGTATTGTTTCTGTTGTAGCAGCTAGCCAGAGATCACTGGACGTTACTTCACGAGACACGGTGTAGCTTTCGTTGCTAGGTAACAGACATTAAAGGCGATCATAGATGTTTCGATCGGTTATTTAGGAATCCTAACTCGAGATAAGATAAGAATCCTAAATGAAGTTAGGATTTGCTTCTGTAATACCAAACTGAAAAGAATCCTATCTCACAGCTGTCCCATCTTAACTTTTGACTTAAGATAAGAACTTTCTGTAATGCCGTCCCTGCCCTTTAACTTCAAGGTGATCCACAGGCCGGGGGCGCAGATGATTGTGGCGGACTTCCTCTCCTGTCGGGGGGGGGGGGGGGGGGAGTCGGCTGCAGGCTGGATGGCTGCCCGGCCTGAGTCGGGCGGTGGGGGTATGTGGCAGCGGGGGCGTGGTCAAGCGTCGGTCTGTGACCGGAGGGCGGAGTCAGGGAAGGTAAGTGGCAGAATCACTGCACCTGATGTCAATTAACCTGTGTTTGTGTGTCTTCCCAAGTGACTGCCCCCTATATAAGTAGAGAGAGAGCAGAGGAAGGGAGCTCTCTCCCCTACCAGACGACTGATGTGTGTGTGTGTGTGTGTGTGTGTGTGAGAGAGACTGGGAGATTGTAAGCTGAAAAGCTGCAAATAAAGAGTTTTTTTGGAACTCATTTCTGGCCTGCCATACTTCTGTGCTCCACCCACCCGCTCAAAGGCCTACATGCAACTCTTCAGATAAAGACAGATATCTTCGTAAGCATGAGTTTGATTTAATTGAAAATTGTATATTTTAATAATAATAATAATAATAATTAAAGCCGCAAGCGGCCTCGACGGGCCCTCGCGCCAGCGGCCAAGGGGGGCGGGGGCATGCGTCCCCGCGAAATACCTTCCACAGCTTCTTCGGCAAGAGACATTACTCCCGCAATGGCGACAAAGCACATAATTGGACACATGGCAACGATAGGGTCTCGCACTGAACGGTGCTCGGGCCCTAATAATAATAGCGCCCCAATAAGGGTCTTGTAAAGAGTTTGCTTGCCAAGTTTGACAAATCAGAAGCTGCAATATCATTTCTGCCATAACCAGCACCCCCAGGGGCGAAAGTGCACAAAATTTGGCGTACATGTCAGGTGAGCTATGCAGAGTTTGCGTATCAAGTTTGATGAAAATTGAGTAAATAGAAGCTGAGATATAGATTTTTGAAGAATAAAATTTTTGGTTTTTCCCATGTCAGTAGGTGGCGCTATGCTGTACATGAGCGATTATGAGTTGGAGAAATAAGTGTCTACAACAGCAACGCACTAGCACAAGGTAGTGGTGTGAAGGAAAAGCATTATGGAATAATTTACCAAAAGCCCGTTTTGGAGCAATTGCGTCGGCCAAAAACAGCGCCCCCCATGGACGAAAATTCCCAAAAGGTGGTATACATGACATGGGAGGTAGTAAGAGGGTGGCCGTGTAGTTTGACCAAGTTTGAGGAAAGATTGGAATTTTTGCCCAAAAATAGCGCCCCCAGTGGCGAAATAGCACAGAAAGGTGGTAACATGTCAGAAGCCCAATGAGTGATCTGCGTGTGAAGTATGAGCAGTTTTGAGCAAGTAGAAGATTTGTTATGAATTTTTAAGCATGTAAAATGTTGCATCGAAAATTGATTGACGTATAACTTCTGAACGGTTTATGCTACGTGAAACGTATTTAGTAGCTTTTGTCAGCCATGTTTGTAGATGATGTGAATCAATTTTGGTGACATTCCTATGAACGGTCTAGGAGGAGTTGCGCCGTCTTCGTGGCCATGCACTTCGCACAAAAGTGAAAATACCTCACTTCCTGTTGGGCGTGGCTAATGCATTGGCATTACAATTTTGTCCGGCTTCGTGAGATACATATGCCTACCAAATGGCATGCCAGTACTACAAACTACATGGCAACCAGGCACCTTCATGCGGGAGGCCAAATTCACAACGAGTTAGGGGGCGCTATAGAGGCCCTGAGGCCCGCCTGGATCTGGGCTTCTGGTTCTCAGTAGCGGAGGCAGTCTAAGAAAAAGGAGCCAAATTTCGTGCGTTGTCGACCAGGGCAAGCGCCCCAAAAAGGGTCTTGTAAAGAGTTTGCTTGGCAAGTTTGAGAAATCAGAAGCTGCAATATCATTTCTGCCATAACCAGCACCCCCAGGGGCGAAAGTGCACAAAATTTGGCGTACATGTCAGGTGAGCTATGAAGAGTTTGCGTATGAAGTTTGATGACAATTGAGAAAATAGAAGATGAGATATAGATTTTTGAAGAATAAATTTTTTGGTTTTTCCCATGTCAGAAGGTGGCGCTATGCTGTACATGAGCGATTATGAGTTGGAAAAATGAGTGTCTACAACAGGAACGCACTATCACAAGGTAGTGGTGTGAAGGAAAAGCATTATGGAATTATTAACCAAAAACCCGTTTTGGAGCAACTGCGTCGGCCAAAAACAGCGCCCCCCATGGACGAAAATTCCCAAAATGCGGTATACATGACATGGGAGGTAGTAAGAGGGTGGCCGTGAAGTTTGACCAAATTTGAGGAAAGATTGGATTTTTTGCCCAAAAATAGCGCCCCCAGTGGCGAAATATCACAGAAATTGGGTAACATGTCAGAAGCCCAATGAGTGATTTGTGTGTGAAGTATGAGCAGTTTTGAGCAATTAGAAGATTTGTTATGAATTTTTAAGCATGTAAAATTTTGAAGTGAAAATTGATTGACGTATAACTTCTGAACGGTTTATCCTACGTGAAACGTATTTAGTAACTTTTGTCAGCCATGTCTGTAGATGATGTGTATCAATTTTGGTGACATTCCCATGAACGGTCTAGGAGGAGTTGCGCCGTCTTCGTGGCAATGCATTTCGCACAAAAGTGAAATTACCTCACTTCCTGTTGGGCGTGGCTAATGCATTGGCATTACATTATTGTCCGGCTTAGTGAGATACATATGCATACCAAATGGCATGCCACTACTACAAACTATATGGCAACCAGGCACCTTAATGCGGGAGGCCAAAATCACAACGACTTAGGGGGCGCTATAGAGGCCCTGAGCCCCGGCCAAGTTTGGGCTTTTGGTTCTGAGTAGCGGTGGCAATTCTCGGAACTGGTGCCAAATTTCGTGCGTTTTCGCCCATGGCAAGCGCCCCGAAAATGGCCGAACAGCGGAGAAAAATAAAGAAGAAGAAGAAGACGGAAGAATAATTAAAGCCGCAAGCGGCCTCGACGGGCCCTCGCGCCAGCGGCCAAGGGGGGCGGGGGCATGCGTCCCCGCGAAATACCTTCCACATCTTCTTTGGCAAGAGACATTACTCCCACAATGGTGACAAAGCACAGAATTGGACACAGAGTACACGGTGCGCTGAGATGTTGTCATGGACAGAACATTTTATGCCATGGCTTCCCAACCAAATTAATGTATTTACCTCATCAGTCACCAAGCTATAGCTACATAGGATTGTCTTCTGTTAGACATCTATTAGTCTGTATGTAACGCTACAACACTTGCTCCCGACTGCCTACCCATTCCCCACAAGTCATGTGTGTTTAAGGCAACCAAAACAACATACTCCTGGTGCCTCATGATTGTAAACACCTCTCCTGCAACTGCTACAGTGCAATGAGCGCCCCCAGTGGTCCACAAGTCATGTGTGTTTAAGGCAACCAAAACAACATACTCCTGGTGCCTCATGATTGTAAACACCTCTCCTGCAACTGCTACAGCGCAATGAGCGCCCCCAGTGGTGAAAGATCACCAAATTTGGTATACATGTCAAGGGACCTATGAAGAGTTGTTTTGTAAAGTTTGATCAAGTTTGACCAATCAGAAGCCGAGATATAAATTGTTGCCTGAAAACAGCGCCCCCAGTGGCAAAAGTTCACACAATTTGGCACATATGTCAGGTGACCTGTTAAGAGTGTGCGTATCAAGTTTGAACAAGATTGAGAAAATAGAAAATGAGATATTGATTTTTGAAGAATAAATTTTTTGGTTTCTCCCATGTCAGTAGGTGGCGCTATGCTACAACACTTGCTCCCGACTGCCTACCCATTCCCCACAAGTCATGTGTGTTTAAGGCAACCAAAACAACATACTCCTGGTGCCTCATGATTGTAAACACCTCTCCTGCAACTGCTACAGCGCAATGAGCGCCCCCAGTGGTGAAAGTTCACCAAATTTGGTATACATGTCAAGGGACCTATGAAGAGTTGTTTTGTAAAGTTTGATCAAGTTTGACCAATCAGAAGCCGAGATATAAATTGTTGCCTGAAAACAGCGCCCCCAGTGGCAAAAGTTCACAAAATTTGGCATATATGTCAGGTGACCTGTTAAGAGTGTGCGTATCAAGTTTGATCAAGATTGAGAAAATAGAAGATGAGATATTGATTTTTGAAGAATAAATTTTTTGGTTTCTCCCATGTCAGTAGGTGGTGCTATGCTACAACACTTGCTCCCGACTGCCTACCCATTCCCCACAAGTCATGTGTGTTTAAGGCAACCAAAACAACATACTCCTGGTGCCTCATGATTGTAAACACCTCTCCTGCAACTGCTACAGTGCAATGAGCGCCCCCAGTGGTCCACAAGTCATGTGTGTTTAAGGCAACCAAAACAACATACTCCTGGTGCCTCATGATTGTAAACACCTCTCCTGCAACTGCTACAGCGCAATGAGCGCCCCCAGTGGTGAAAGTTCACCAAATTTGGTATACATGTCAAGGGACCTATGAAGAGTTGTTTTGTAAAGTTTGATCAAGTTTGACCAATCAGAAGCCGAGATATAAATTGTTGCCTGAAAACAGCGCCCCCAGTGGCAAAAGTTCACAAAATTTGGCAAATATGTCAGGTGACCTGTTAAGAGTGTGCTTATCAAGTTTGATCAAGATTGAGAAAATAGAAGATGAGATACTGATTTTTGAAGAATAAATTTTTTGGTTTCTCCCATGTCAGTAGGTGGCGCTATGCTGCACATGAGCGATTATGAGTTGGAAAAATAAGTGTCTACAACAGCAACGTACTATCACAAGGTAGTGGTGTGAAGGAGAAGCATTATGGAATTATTTACCAAAAACCTGTTTTGGAGCAATTGCGTTGGCCAAAAACAGCGCCCCCCATGGACGAAAATTCCGAAAATGAGGTGTACATGACATGGGAGGTAGTAAGAGGGTGGCCGTGAAGTTTGACCAAATTTGAGGAAAGATTGGATTTTTTGCCCAAAAATAGCGCCCCCAGTGGCGAAATATCACAGAAATTGGGTAACATGTCAGATGCCCAATGACTGATTTGCGTGTGAAGTATGAGCAGTTTTGAGCAATTTGAAGATATGTTATGAATTTTTAAGCATGTAAAATTTTGCATTGAAAATTGATTGACGTATAACTTCTGAAGGGTTTATTCTATGTGAACATATTTAGGAACTTTTGTCAGCCATGTCTGTAGATGACGTGTATCAATTTTGGTGACATTCCTATGAACGGTCTAGGAGGAGTTGCGCCGTTTTCGTGGCCATGCATTTCGCACAAAAGTGAAATTACCTCACTTCCTGTTGGGCGTGGCTAATGCATTGGCATTACATTTTTGTCCGGCTTAGTGAGATACATATGCGTACCAAATGGCATGCCACTACTACAAACTACATGGCAACCAGGCACCTTAATGCGGGAGGCCAAAATCACAATGAGTTAGGGGGCGCTATAGAGGCCCTGAGGCCCGCCTGGATCTGTGCTTCTGGTTCTCAGTAGCGGTGGGAGTCTAAGAAAAAGGAGCCAAATTTCGTGCGATGTCGACCATGGCAAGCGCCCCAAAAAGGGTCTTGTAAAGAGTTTGCTTGCCAAGTTTGACAAATCAGAAGCTGCAATATCATTTCTGCCATAACCCGCACCCCCAGGGGCGAAAGTGCACAAAATTTGGCGTACATGTCAGGTGAGCTATGAAGAGTTTGCGTATGAAGTTTGATGACAATTGAGTAAACAGAAGATGAGATATAGAATTTTGAATAATAAATTTTTTGGTTTTTCCCATGTCAGTAGGTGGCGCTATGCTGTACATGAGTGATTATGACATGGAAAAATAAGTGTCCACAACAGCAATGCACTATCACAAGGTAGTGGTGTAAAGGAAAAGCATTATGGAATAATGTACCAAAAACCCGTTTTGGAGAAATTGCGTCGGCCAAAAACAGCGCCCCCCATGGACGAAAATTCCCAAAATGTGGTATACATGACATGGGAGGTAGTAAGAGGGTGGCCGTGAAGTTTGACCAAATTTGAGGAAAGATTGGATTTTTTGCCCAAAAATAGCGCCCCCAGTGGCGAAATATCACAGAAATTGGCTAACATGTCAGAAGCCCAATCAGTGATTAGCGTGTGAAGTATGAGCAGTGTTGAGCAATAAGAAGATTTGTTATGAATTTTTTAGCATGTAAAATTTTGAAGTGAAAATTGATTGACGTATAACTTCTGAACGGTTAATGCAACGTGATACGTATTTAGTAACTTTTGTCAGCCATGTCTGTAGATGATGTGTATCAATTTTGGTGACATTCCTATGAACGGTCTAGGAGGAGTTGCGCCGTCTTCGTGGCCATGCATTTCACACAAAAGTGAAATTACCTCACTTCCTGTGGGGCGTGGCTAATGCATTGGCATTATATTTTTGTCCGGCATTGTGAGATACATATGCATACCAAATGGCATGCTACTACTACAAACTATATGGCAACCAGGCACCTTAATGCGGGAGGCCAAAATCACAAAGACTTAGGGGGCGCTATAGAGGCCCTGAGCCCCGGCCAAGTGTGGGCTTTTGGATCTGAGTAGCGGTGGCAATTCTCGGAAGTGGCGCCAAATTTCGCGCGTTTTCGCCCATGGCAAGCGCCCCGAAAATGGCCCAACAGCGGAGAAAAATAAAGAAGAAGAATAATTAAAGCCGCAAGCGGCCTCGACGGGCCCTCGCGCCAGCGGCCAGGGGGGGCGGGGGCATGCGTCCCCGCGAAATACCGTAAAGAGTCTGCTTGCCAAGTTTGACCAATCAGAAGCTGCAATATCATTTGTGCCATAACCAGCACCCCCAGGGGTGAAAGTGCACAAAATTTGGCGGATATGTCAGGAGAGCTATGAAGAGTTTGCGTATGAAGTTTGATGACAATTGAGTAAATAGAAGATGAGAGATAGATTTTTGAAGAATAAATTTTTTGGTTTTTCCCATGTCAGAAGGTGGCGCTATGCTGTACATGAGCGATTATGAGTTGGAGAAATAAGTGTCTACAACAGCAACGCACTATCACAAGGTAGTGGTGTGAAGGAAAAGCATTATGGAATTATTTACCAAAAACCCGTTTTGGGAGAAATTGCGTCGGCCAAAAACAGCGCCCCCCATGGACGAAAATTCCCAAAATGTGGTATACATGACATGGGCGGTAGTAAGAGGGTGGCCGTGAAGTTTGACCAAATTTGAGGAAAGATTGGATTGTTTGCCCAAAAATAGCGCCCCCAGTGGCGAAATATCACAGAAACTGGGGAACATGTCAGAAGCCCAATGAGGGATTTGCGTGTGAAGTATGAGCAGTTTTGAGCAATTAGAAGATTTGTTATGAATTTTTAAGCATGTAAAATTTTGCATTAAAAATTGATTGACGTATAACTTCTGAGTGGTTTAAGCTACGTGAAACTTATTTAGTAACTTTTGTCAGCCATGTCTGTAGATGATGTGTATCAATTTTGGTGACATTCCTATGAACAGTCTAGGAGGAGTTGCGCAGTCTTCGTGGCCATGCATTTCGCACAAAAGTGAAATTACCTCACTTCCTGTTGGGCGTGGCTAATGCATTGGCATTACATTTTTGTCCGGCTTAGTGAGATACATATGCGTACCAAATGGCATGCCACTCCTACAAACTACATGGCAACCAGGCACCTTAAAGCGGGAGGCCAAAATCACAACGAGTTAGGGGGCGCTATAGAGGCCCTGAGGCCCGGCTGGATCTGGGCTTTTGGTTCTCAGTAGCGGTGGCAGTCTAAGAAAAAGGAGCCAATTTTCGTGCGTTGTCGACCATGGCAAGCGCCCCAATAAGGGTCTTGAAAAGAGTTTGCTTGCCAAGTTTGACAAATCAGAAGCTGCAATATCATTTCCGCCATAACCAGCACCCCCAGGGGCGAAAGTGCACAAAATTTGGCGGACATGTCAGGTGAGCTATGAAGAGTTTGCGTATGAAGTTTGATGACAATTGAGTAAATAGAAGATGAGATATAGATTTTTGAAGAATAAATTTTTTGGTTTTTCCCATGTCAGAAGGTGGCGCTATGCTGTACATGAGCGATTATGAGTTGGAAAAATAAGTGTCTACAACAGGAACGCACTATCACAAGGTAGTGGTGTGAAGGAAAAGCATTATGGAATTATTTACCAAAAACCCGTTTTGGAGCAATTGCGTCGGCCAAAAACAGCGCCCCCCATGGACGAAAATTCCCAAAATGCGGTATACATGACATGGGAGGTAGTAAGAGGGTGGCCGTGAAGTTTGACCAAATTTGAGGAAAGATTGGATTTTTTGCCCAAAAATAGCGCCCCCAGTGGCGAAATATCACAGAAATTGGGTAACATGTCAGAAGCCCAATGAGTGATTTGCGTGTGAAGTATGAGCAGTTTTGAGCAATTAGAAGATTTGTTATGAATTTTTTAGCATGTAAAATTTTGAAGTGAAAATTGATTGACGTATAACTTCTGAACGTTTTATCCTACGTGAAACGTATTTAGTAACTTTTGTCAGCCATGTCTGTAGATGATGTGTATCAATTTTGGTGACATTCCCATGAACGGTCTAGGAGGAGTTGCGCCGTCTTCGTGGCCATGCATTTCGCACAAAAGTAAAATTACCTCACTTCCTGTTGGGCGTGGCTATGCATTCATAGAACTTTTTTTGTTCGTCTCAGTAAGATACATATGTGAACCAAATTTCGTTCCTCTACGACAAACTATATGGCAACCAGGAGCCTTCGAAAAAAGGCAAAATTTTCAAGGCGTTAGGGGGCGCTATAGAGGCCCAGAGCCCCGCCCAGATCTGGGGTTTTGGATCTGAGTAGCGTAGGGGATGCCGATAAAATGATCCAAAATATGCGCGTTTTCGTCCACTGGAAGTGCCCCAAAAAAGGCCGAACAGCGACCGCGACTAAGGAATAATAATAATTAAAGCCGCAAGCGGCCTTGACGGGCCCTCGCGCCAGCGGCCAGGGGGGGCGGGGGCATGCGTCCCCGCGAAATACCGTAAAGAGTCTGCTTGCCAAGTTTGACCAATCAGAAGCTGCAATATCATTTGTGCCATAACCAGCACCCCCAGGGGTGAAAGTGCACAAAATTTGGCGGATATGTCAGGAGAGCTATGAAGAGTTTGCGTATGAAGTTTGATGACAAGTGAGTAAATAGAAGATGAGAGATAGATTTTTGAAGAATAAATTTTTTGGTTTTTCCCATGTCAGAAGGTGGCGCTATGCTGTACATGAGCGATTATGAGTTGGAGAAATAAGTGTCTACAACAGCAACGCACTATCACAAGGTAGTGGTGTGAAGGAAAAGCATTATGGAGTTATTTACCAAAAACCCGTTTTGGAGAAATTGCGTCGGCCAAAAACAGCGCCCCCCATGGACGAAAATTCCCAAAATGTGGTATACATGACATGGGCGGTAGTAAGAGGGTGGCCGTGAAGTTTGACCAAATTTGAGGAAAGATTGGATTGTTTGCCCAAAAATAGCGCCCCCAGTGGCGAAATATCACAGAAAATGGGGAACATGTCAGAAGCCCAATGAGGGATTTGCGTGTGAAGTATGAGCAGTTTTGAGCAATTAGAAGATTTGTTATGAATTTTTAAGCATGTAAAATTTTGCATTAAAAATTGATTGACGTATAACTTCTGAGCGGTTTAAGCTACGTGAAACTTATTTAGTAACTTTTGTCAGCCATGTCTGTAGATGATGTGTATCAATTTTGGTGACATTCCTATGAACAGTCTAGGAGGAGTTGCGCCGTCTTCGTGGCCATGCATTTCGCACAAAAGTGAAATTACCTCACTTCCTGTTGGGCGTGGCTAATGCATTGGCATTACATTTTTGTCCGGCTTAGTGAGATACATATGCGTACCAAATGGCATGCCACTCCTACAAACTACATGGCAACCAGGCACCTTAAAGCGGGAGGCCAAAATCACAACGAGTTAGGGGGCGCTATAGAGGCCCTGAGGCCCGGCTGGATCTGGGCTTTTGGTTCTCAGTAGCGGTGGCAGTCTAAGAAAAAGGAGCCAAATTTCGTGCGTTGTCGACCATGGCAAGCGCCCCAATAAGGGTCTTGAAAAGAGTTTGCTTGCCAAGTTTGACAAATCAGAAGCTGCAATATCATTTCCGCCATAACCAGCACCCCCAGGGGCGAAAGTGCACAAAATTTGGCGGACATGTCAGGTGAGCTATGAAGAGTTTGCGTATGAAGTTTGATGACAATTGAGTAAATAGAAGATGAGATATAGATTTTTGAAGAATAAATTTTTTGGTTTTTCCCATGTCAGAAGGTGGCGCTATGCTGTACATGAGCGATTATGAGTTGGAAAAATAAGTGTCTACAACAGGAACGCACTATCACAAGGTAGTGGTGTGAAGGAAAAGCATTATGGAATTATTTACCAAAAACCCGTTTTGGAGCAATTGCGTCGGCCAAAAACAGCGCCCCCCATGGACGAAAATTCCCAAAATGCGGTATACATGACATGGGAGGTAGTAAGAGGGTGGCCGTGAAGTTTGACCAAATTTGAGGAAAGATTGGATTTTTTGCCCAAAAATAGCGCCCCCAGTGGCGAAATATCACAGAAATTGGGTAACATGTCAGAAGCCCAATGAGTGATTTGCGTGTGAAGTATGAGCAGTTTTGAGCAATTAGAAGATTTGTTATGAATTTTTTAGCATGTAAAATTTTGAAGTGAAAATTGATTGACGTATAACTTCTGAACGTTTTATCCTACGTGAAACGTATTTAGTAACTTTTGTCAGCCATGTCTGTAGATGATGTGTATCAATTTTGGTGACATTCCCATGAACGGTCTAGGAGGAGTTGCGCCGTCTTCGTGGCCATGCATTTCGCACAAAAGTAAAATTACCTCACTTCCTGTTGGGCGTGGCTATGCATTCATAGAACTTTTTTTGTTCGTGTCAGTAAGATACATATGTGAACCAAATTTCGTTCCTCTACGACAAACTATATGGCAACCAGGAGCCTTCGAAAAAAGGCAAAATTTTCAAGGCGTTAGGGGGCGCTATAGAGGCCCAGAGCCCCGCCCAGATCTGGGGTTTTGGATCTGAGTAGCGTAGGGGATGCCGATAAAATGATCCAAAATATGCGCGTTTTCGTCCACAGGAAGTGCCCCAAAAAAGGCCGAACAGCGACCGCGACTAAGGAATAATAATAATAATAATAAGAATAATAATAATTAAAGCCGCAAGCGGCCTTGACGGGCCCTCGCGCCAGCGGCCAGTGGGGGCGGGGGCATGCGTCCCCGCGAAATACCGTAAAGAGTCTGCTTGCCAAGTTTGACCAATCAGAAGCTGCAACATCGTTTGTGCCATAACCAGCACCCCCAGGGGTGAAAGTGCACAAAATTTGGCGGATATGTCAGGAGAGCTATGAAGAGTTTGCGTATGAAGTTTGATGACAATTGAGTAAATAGAAGATGAGAGATAGATTTTTGAAGAATAAATGTTTTGGTTTTTCCCATGTCAGAAGGTGGCGCTATGCTGTACATGAGCGATTATGAGTTGGAGAAATAAGTGTCTACAACAGCAACGCACTATCACAAGGTAGTGGTGTGAAGGAAAAGCATTATGGAATTATTTACCAAAAACCCGTTTTGGAGAAATTGCGTCGGCCAAAAACAGCGCCCCCCATGGACGAAAATTCCCAAAATGTGGTATACATGACATGGGCGGTAGTAAGAGGGTGGCCGTGAAGTTTGACCAAATTTGAGGAAAGATTGGATTGTTTGCCCAAAAATAGCGCCCCCAGTGGCGAAATATCACAGAAAATGGGGAACATGTCAGAAGCCCAATGAGGGATTTGCGTGTGAAGTATGAGCAGTTTTGAGCAATTAGAAGATTTGTTATGAATTTTTAAGCATGTAAAATTTTGCATTAAAAATTGATTGACGTATAACTTCTGAGCGGTTTAAGCTACGTGAAACTTATTTAGTAACTTTTGTCAGCCATGTCTGTAGATGATGTGTATCAACTTTGGTGACATTCCTATGAACAGTCTAGGAGGAGTTGCGCCGTCTTCGTGGCCATGCATTTCGCACAAAAGTGAAATTACCTCACTTCCTGTTGGGCGTGGCTAATGCATTGGCATTACATTTTTGTCCGGCTTAGTGAGATACATATGCCTACCAAATGGCACGCCACTCCTACAAACTACATGGCAACCAGGCACCTTAAAGCGGGAGGCCAAAATCACAACGAGTTAGGGGGCGCTATAGAGGCCCTGAGGCCCGGCTGGATCTGGGCTTTTGGTTCTCAGTAGCGGTGGCAGTCTAAGAAAAAGGAGCCAAATTTCGTGCGTTGTCGACCATGGCAAGCGCCCCAATAAGGGTCTTGAAAAGAGTTTGCTTGCCAAGTTTGACAAATCAGAAGCTGCAATATCATTTCCGCCATAACCAGCACCCCCAGGGGCGAAAGTGCACAAAATTTGGCGGACATGTCAGGTGAGCTATGAAGAGTTTGCGTATGAAGTTTGATGACAATTGAGTAAATAGAAGATGAGATATAGATTTTTGAAGAATAAATTTTTTGGTTTTTCCCATGTCAGAAGGTGGCGCTATGCTGTACATGAGCGATTATGAGTTGGAAAAATAAGTGTCCACAACAGGAACGCACTATCACAAGGTAGTGGTGTGAAGGAAAAGCATTATGGAATTATTTACCAAAAACCCGTTTTGGAGCAATTGCGTCGGCCAAAAACAGCGCCCCCCATGGACGAAAATTCCCAAAATGCGGTATACATGACGTGGGAGGTAGTAAGAGGGTGGCCGTGAAGTTTGACCAAATTTGAGGAAAGATTGGATTTTTTGCCCAAAAATAGCGCCCCCAGTGGCGAAATATCACAGAAATTGGGTAACATGTCAGAAGCCCAATGAGTGATTTGCGTGTGAAGTATGAGCAGTTTTGAGCAATTAGAAGATTTGTTATGAATTTTTTAGCATGTAAAATTTTGAAGTGAAAATTGATCGACGTATAACTTCTGAACGTTTTATCCTACGTGAAACGTATTTAGTAACTTTTGTCAGCCATGTCTGTAGATGATGTGTATCAATTTTGGTGACATTCCCATGAACGGTCTAGGAGGAGTTGCGCCGTCTTCGTGGCCATGCATTTCGCACAAAAGTAAAATTACCTCACTTCCTGTTGGGCGTGGCTATGCATTCATAGAACGTTTTTTGTTCGTCTCAGTAAGATACATATGTGAACCAAATTTCGTTCCTCTACGACAAACTATATGGCAACCAGGAGCCTTCGAAAAAAGGCAAAATTTTCAAGGCGTTAGGGGGCGCTATAGAGGCCCAGAGCCCCGCCCAGATCTGGGGTTTTGGATCTGAGTAGCGTAGGGGATGCCGATAAAATGATCCAAAATATGCGCGTTTTCGTCCACAGGAAGTGCCCCAAAAAAGGCCGAACAGCGACCGCGACTAAGGTATAATAATAATAATAATAAGAATAATAATAATAATAATAATAATAATAATAATTAAAGCCGCAAGCGGCCTTGACGGGCCCTCGCGCCAGCGGCCAGTGGGGGCGGGGGCATGCGTCCCCGCGAAATACCGTAAAGAGTCTGCTTGCCAAGTTTGACCAATCAGAAGCTGCAATATCATTTGTGCCATAACCAGCACCCCCAGGGGTGAAAGTGCACAAAATTTGGCGGATATGTCAGGAGAGCTATGAAGAGTTTGCGTATGAAGTTTGATGACAATTGAGTAAATAGAAGATGAGAGATAGATTTTTGAAGAATAAATTTTTTGGTTTTTCCCATGTCAGAAGGTGGCGCTATGCTGTACATGAGCGATTATGAGTTGGAGAAATAAGTGTCTACAACAGCAACGCACTATCACAAGGTAGTGGTGTGAAGGAAAAGCATTATGGAATTATTTACCAAAAACCCGTTTTGGAGAAATTGCGTCGGCCAAAAACAGCGCCCCCCATGGACGAAAATTCCCAAAATGTGGTGTACATGACATGGGCGGTAGTAAGAGGGTGGCCGTGAAGTTTGACCAAATTTGAGGAAAGATTGGACTGTTTGCCCAAAAATAGCGCCCCCAGTGGCGAAATATCACAGAAAATGGGGAACATGTCAGAAGCCCAATGAGGGATTTGCGTGTGAAGTATGAGCAGTTTTGAGCAATTAGAAGATTTGTTATGAATTTTTAAGCATGTAAAATTTTGCATTAAAAATTGATTGACGTATAACTTCTGAGCGGTTCAAGCTACGCGAAACTTATTTAGTAACTTTTGTCAGCCATGTCTGTAGATGATGTGTATCAATTTTGGTGACATTCCTATGAACAGTCTAGGAGGAGTTGCGCCGTCTTCGTGGCCATGCATTTCGCACAAAAGTGAAATTACCTCACTTCCTGTTGGGCGTGGCTAATGCATTGGCATTACATTTTTGTCCGGCTTAGTGAGATACATATGCGTACCAAATGGCACGCCACTCCTACAAACTACATGGCAACCAGGCACCTTAAAGCGGGAGGCCAAAATCACAACGAGTTAGGGGGCGCTATAGAGGCCCTGAGGCCCGGCTGGATCTGGGCTTTTGGTTCTCAGTAGCGGTGGCAGTCTAAGAAAAAGGAGCCAAATTTCGTGCGTTGTCGACCATGGCAAGCGCCCCAATAAGGGTCTTGAAAAGAGTTTGCTTGCCAAGTTTGACAAATCAGAAGCTGCAATATCATTTCCGCCATAACCAGCACCCCCAGGGGCGAAAGTGCACAAAATTTGGCGGACATGTCAGGTGAGCTATGAAGAGTTTGCGTATGAAGTTTGATGACAATTGAGTAAATAGAAGATGAGATATAGATTTTTGAAGAATAAATTTTTTGGTTTTTCCCAGGTCAGAAGGTGGCGCTATGCTGTACATGAGCGATTATGAGTTGGAAAAATAAGTGTCCACAACAGGAACGCACTATCACAAGGTAGTGGTGTGAAGGAAAAGCATTATGGAATTATTTACCAAAAACCCGTTTTGGAGCAATTGCGTCGGCCAAAAACAGCGCCCCCCATGGACGAAAATTCCCAAAATGCGGTATACATGACATGGGAGGTAGTAAGAGGGTGGCCGTGAAGTTTGACCAAATTTGAGGAAAGATTGGATTTTTTGCCCAAAAATAGCGCCCCCAGTGGCGAAATATCACAGAAATTGGGTAACATGTCAGAAGCCCAATGAGTGATTTGCGTGTGAAGTATGAGCAGTTTTGAGCAATTAGAAGATTTGTTATGAATTTTTTAGCATGTAAAATTTTGAAGTGAAAATTGATTGACGTATAACTTCTGAACGTTTTATCCTACGTGAAACGTATTTAGTAACTTTTGTCAGCCATGTCTGTAGATGATGTGTATCAATTTTGGTGACATTCCCATGAACGGTCTAGGAGGAGTTGCGCCGTCTTCGTGGCCATGCATTTCGCACAAAAGTAAAATTACCTCACTTCCTGTTGGGCGTGGCTATGCATTCATAGAACGTTTTTTGTTCGTCTCAGTAAGATACATATGTGAACCAAATTTCGTTCCTCTACGACAAACTATATGGCAACCAGGAGCCTTCGAAAAAAGGCAAAATTTTCAAGGCGTTAGGGGGCGCTATAGAGGCCCAGAGCCCCGCCCAGATCTGGGGTTTTGGATCTGAGTAGCGTAGGGGATGCCGATAAAATGATCCAAAATATGCGCGTTTTCGTCCACAGGAAGTGCCCCAAAAAAGGCCGAACAGCGACCGCGACTAAGGAATAATAATAATAATAATAATAATAATAATAATAATAATAATAATAATAATAAAAAACCGAACAAGATCAATAGGGCCTTCGCCCTATAGGGCTCGGGCCCTAATAATAAAAAACCGAACAAGATCAATAGGGCCTTCGCCCTATAGGGCTCGGGCCCTAATTAAAGCCGCAAGCGGCCTTGACGGGCCCTCGCCGGGCAGCGGCCAAGGGGGCGGGGGCACTCGTACCTCCTGCAAAATACGTTTTGCGGCCTATTAGGCAACCTGGAAGATTTTTGAAGAATAAATTTTTTGGTTTTTCCCATGTCAGAAGGTGGCGCTATGCTGTACATGAGCGATTATGAGTTGGAGAAATAAGTGTCTACAACAGCAACGCACTATCACAAGGTAGTGGTGTGAAGGAAAAGCATTATGGAATTATTTACCAAAAACCCGTTTTGGAGAAATTGCGTCGGCCAAAAACAGCGCCCCCCATGGACGAAAATTCCCAAAATGTGGTATACATGACATGGGCGGTAGTAAGAGGGTGGCCGTGAAGTTTGACCAAATTTGAGGAAAGATTGGATTGTTTGCCCAAAAATAGCGCCCCCAGTGGCGAAATATCACAGAAAATGGGGAACATGTCAGAAGCCCAATGAGGGATTTGCGTGTGAAGTATGAGCAGTTTTGAGCAATTAGAAGATTTGTTATGAATTTTTAAGCATGTAAAATTTTGCATTAAAAATTGATTGACGTATAACTTCTGAGCGGTTCAAGCTACGCGAAACTTATTTAGTAACTTTTGTCAGCCATGTCTGTAGATGATGTGTATCAATTTTGGTGACATTCCTATGAACAGTCTAGGAGGAGTTGCGCCGTCTTCGTGGCCATGCATTTCGCACAAAAGTGAAATTACCTCACTTCCTGTTGGGCGTGGCTAATGCATTGGCATTACATTTTTGTCCGGCTTAGTGAGATACATATGCGTACCAAATGGCACGCCACTCCTACAAACTACATGGCAACCAGGCACCTTAAAGCGGGAGGCCAAAATCACAACGAGTTAGGGGGCGCTATAGAGGCCCTGAGGCCCGGCTGGATCTGGGCTTTTGGTTCTCAGTAGCGGTGGCAGTCTAAGAAAAAGGAGCCAAATTTCGTGCGTTGTCGACCATGGCAAGCGCCCCAATAAGGGTCTTGAAAAGAGTTTGCTTGCCAAGTTTGACAAATCAGAAGCTGCAATATCATTTCCGCCATAACCAGCACCCCCAGGGGCGAAAGTGCACAAAATTTGGCGGACATGTCAGGTGAGCTATGAAGAGTTTGCGTATGAAGTTTGATGACAATTGAGTAAATAGAAGATGAGATATAGATTTTTGAAGAATAAATTTTTTGGTTTTTCCCATGTCAGAAGGTGGCGCTATGCTGTACATGAGCGATTATGAGTTGGAAAAATAAGTGTCCACAACAGGAACGCACTATCACAAGGTAGTGGTGTGAAGGAAAAGCATTATGGAATTATTTACCAAAAACCCGTTTTGGAGCAATTGCGTCGGCCAAAAACAGCGCCCCCCATGGACGAAAATTCCCAAAATGCGGTATACATGACATGGGAGGTAGTAAGAGGGTGGCCGTGAAGTTTGACCAAATTTGAGGAAAGATTGGATTTTTTGCCCAAAAATAGCGCCCCCAGTGGCGAAATATCACAGAAATTGGGTAACATGTCAGAAGCCCAATGAGTGATTTGCGTGTGAAGTATGAGCAGTTTTGAGCAATTAGAAGATTTGTTATGAATTTTTTAGCATGTAAAATTTTGAAGTGAAAATTGATTGACGTATAACTTCTGAACGTTTTATCCTACGTGAAACGTATTTAGTAACTTTTGTCAGCCATGTCTGTAGATGATGTGTATCAATTTTGGTGACATTCCCATGAACGGTCTAGGAGGAGTTGCGCCGTCTTCGTGGCCATGCATTTCGCACAAAAGTAAAATTACCTCACTTCCTGTTGGGCGTGGCTATGCATTCATAGAACGTTTTTTGTTCGTCTCAGTAAGATACATATGTGAACCAAATTTCGTTCCTCTACGACAAACTATATGGCAACCAGGAGCCTTCGAAAAAAGGCAAAATTTTCAAGGCGTTAGGGGGCGCTATAGAGGCCCAGAGCCCCGCCCAGATCTGGGGTTTTGGATCTGAGTAGCGTAGGGGATGCCGATAAAATGATCCAAAATATGCGCGTTTTCGTCCACAGGAAGTGCCCCAAAAAAGGCCGAACAGCGACCGCGACTAAGGAATAATAATAATAAGAATAATAAAAAAAACCGAACAAGATCAATAGGGCCTTCGCCCTATAGGGCTCGGGCCCTAATAATAATAATAAAAAACCGAACAAGATCAATAGGGCCTTCGCCCTATAGGGCTCGGGCCCTAATTAAAGCCGCAAGCGGCCTCGACGGGCCCTCGCGCCAGCGGCCAAGGGGGGCGGGGGCATGCGTCCCCGCGAAATACCTTCCACAGCTTCTTTGACAAGAGACATTACTCCCACAATGGTGACAAAGCACAGAATTGGACACAGAGTACACGGTGCGCTGAGATGTTGTCATGGACAGAACATTTTATGCCATGGCTTCCCAACCAAATTAATGTATTTACCTCATCAGTCACCAAGCTATAGCTACATAGGATTGTCTTTTGTTAGACATCTATTAGTCTGTATGTAACGCTACAACACTTGCTCCCGACTGCCTACCCATTCCCCACAAGTCATGTGTGTTTAAGGCAACCAAAACAACATACTCCTGGTGCCTCATGATTGTAAACACCTCTCCTGCAACTGCTACAGTGCAATGAGGGCCCCCAGTGGTCCACAAGTCATGTGTGTTTAAGGCAACCAAAACAACATACTCCTGGTGCCTCATGATTGTAAACACCTCTCCTGCAACTGCTACAGCGCAATGAGCGCCCCCAGTGGTGAAAGTTCACCAAATTTGGTATACATGTCAAGGGACCTATGAAGAGTTGTTTTGTAAAGTTTGATCAAGTTTGACCAATCAGAAGCCGAGATATAAATTGTTGCCTGAAAACAGCGCCCCCAGGGGCAAAAGTTCACAAAATTTGGCACATATGTCAGGTTACCTGTTAAGAGTGTGCCTATCAAGTTTGATCAAGATTGAGAAAATAGAAGATGAGATATTGATTTTTGAAGAATAAATTTTTTGGTTTCTCCCATGTCAGTAGGTGGCGCTATGCTACAACACTTGCTTCCGACTGCCTACCCATTCCCCACAAGTCATGTGTGTTTAAGGCAACCAAAACAACATACTCCTGGTGCCTCATGATTGTAAACACCTCTCCTGCAACTGCTACAGCGCAATGAGCGCCCCCAGTGGTGAAAGTTCACCAAATTTGGTAAACATGTCAAGGGACCTATGAAGAGTTGTTTTGTAAAGTTTGATAAATTTTGACCAATCAGAAGCCGAGATATAAATTGTTGCCTGAAAACAGCGCCCCCAGTGGCAAAAGTTCACAAAATTTGGCACATATGTCAGGTGGCCTGTTAAGAGTGTGTGTATCAAGTTTGATCAAGATTGAGAAAATAGAAGATGAGATATTGATTTTTGAAGAATAAATTTTTTGGTTTCTCCCATGTCAGTAGGTGGCGCTATGCTGCACATGAGCGATTATGAGTTGGAAAAATAAGTGTCTACAACAGCAACGTACTATCACAAGGTAGTGGTGTGAAGGAGAAGCATTATGGAATTATTTACCAAAAACCTGTTTTGGAGCAATTGCGTTGGCCAAAAACAGCGCCCCCCATGGACGAAAATTCCCAAAATGAGGTGTACATGACATGGGACGTAGTAAGAGGGTGGCCGTGAAGTTTGACCAAATTTGAGGAAAGATTGGATTTTTTGCCCAAAAATAGCGCCCCCAGTGGCGAAATATCACAGAAATTGGGTAACATGTCAGATCCCCAATGAGTGATTTGCGTGTGAAGTATGAGCAGTTTTGAGCAATTTGAAGATATGTTATGAATTTTTAAGCATGTAAAATTTTGCATTGAAAATTGATTGACGTATAACTTCTGAAAGGTTTATTCTACGTGAAAAGTATTTAGGAACTTTTGTCAGCCATGTCTGTAGATGATGTCTATCAATTTTGGTGACATTCCTATGAACGGTCTAGGAGGAGTTGCGCCGTTTTCGTGGCCATGCATTTCGCACAAAAGTGAAATTACCTTACTTCCTGTTGGGCGTGGCTAATGCATTGGCATTACATTTTTGTCCGGCTTAGTGAGATACATATGCGTACCAAATGGCATGCCACTACTACAAACTACATGGCAACCAGGCACCTTAATGCGGGAGGCCAAAATCACAATGAGTTAGGGGGCGCTATAGAGGCCCTGAGGCCCGCCTGGATCTGGGCTTCTGGTTCTCAGTAGCGGTGGGAGTCTAAGAAAAAGGAGCCAAATTTCGTGCGATGTCGACCATGGCAAGCGCCCCAAAAAGGGTCTTGTAAAGAGTTTGCTTGCCAATTTTGACAAATCAGAAGCTGCAATATCATTTCTGCCATAACCCGCACCCCCTGGGGCGAAAGTGCACAAAATTTGGCGTACATGTCAGGTGAGCTATGAAGAGTTTGCGTATGAAGTTTGATGACAATTGAGTAAACAGAAGATGAGATATAGATTTTTGAAGAATAAATTTTTTGGTTTTTCCCATGTCAGTAGGTGGCGCTATGCTGTACATGATTGATTATGAGATGGAAAAATAATTGTCCACAACAGCAACGCACTATCACAAGGTAGTGGTGTAAAGGAAAAGCATTATGGAATAATTTACCAAAAACCCGTTTTGGAGAAATTGCGTCGGCCAAAAACAGCGCCCCCCATGGACGAAAATTCCCAAAATGTGGTATACATGACATGGGAGGTAGTAAGAGGGTGGCCGTGAAGTTTGACCAAATTTGAGGAAAGATTGGATTTTTTGCCCAAAAATAGCGCCCCCAGTGGCGAAATATCACAGAAATTGGGTAACATGTCAGAAGCCCAATGACTGATTAGCGTGTGAAGTATGAGCAGTGTTGAGCAATTAGAAGATTTGTTATGAATTTTTTAGCATGTAAAATTTTGAAGTGAAAATTGATTGACGTATAACTTCTGAACGGTTTATCCAACGTGAAAGGTATTTAGTAACTTTTGTCAGCCATGTCTGTAGATGATGTATATCAATTTTGGTGACATTCCTATGAACGGTCTAGGAGGAGTTGCGCCGTCTTCGTGGCCATGCATTTCACACAAAAGTGAAATTACCTCACTTCCTGTTGGGCGTGGCTAATGCATTGGCATTACATTTTTGTCCGGCTTAGTGAGATACATAGGCCTACCAAATGGCATGCCACTACTACAAACTATATGGCAACCAGGCACCTTAATGCGGGAGGCCAAAATCACAACGACTTAGGGGGCGCTATAGAGGCCCTGAGCCCCGGCCAAGTGTGGGCTTTTGGTTCTGAGTAGCGGTGGCAATTCTCGGAAGTGGCGCCAAATTTCGCGCGTTTTCGCCCATGGCAAGCGCCCCGAAAATGGCCCAACAGCGGAGAAAAATAAAGAAGAAGAATAATAATAGTGAACTCTTACAAGAACAATAGGGCCTTCGCCCTATAGGGCTCGGGCCCTAATTAAAGCCGCAAGCGGCCTCGACGGGCCCTCGCGCCAGCGGCCAAGGGGGGCGGGGGCATGCGTCCCCGCGAAAAACCTTCCACAGCTTCTTCGGCAAGAGACATTACTCCTGCAATGGCAACAAAGAACAGAATTGGACACATGGCAACGATAGGGTCTCGCACTGTACGGTGCTCGGGCCCTAATAATAATAGCGCCCTAATAAGGGTCTTGTAAAGAGTTTGCTTGCCAAGTTTGACAAATCAGAAGCTGCAATATCATTTTAGCCATAACCAGCACCCCCAGGGGCGAAAGTGCACAAAATTAGGCGAACATGTCAGGTGAGCTATGAAGAGTTTGCTTATGAAGTTTGATGACAATTGAGTAAAGAGAAGATGAGATATAGATTTTAAGAATAAAATTTTTGTTTTTTCCCATGTCAGTAGGTGGCGCTATGCTGTACATGAGCGATTATGAGTTGGAAAAATAAGTGTCTACAACAGCAACGCACTATCACAAGGTAGTGGTGTGAAGGAAAAGCATTATGGAATTATTTACCAAAAACCCGTTTTGGAGCAATTGCTTCGGCCAAAAACAGCGCCCCCCCATGGACGAAAATTCCCAAAATGTGGTATACATGACATGGGAGGTAGGAAGAGGGTGGCCGTGAAGTTTGACCAAAATTGAGGAAAGACTGGAATTTTTGCCCAAAAATAGCGCCCCCAGTGGCGAAATATCACAGAAAGTGGGTAACATGTCAGAAGCCCAATGAGTGATTTGCGTGTGAAGTATGAGCAGTTTTGAGCAAGTAGAAGATTTGTTATGAATTTTTAAGCATGTAAAATGTTGCATTGAAAATTGATTGGCGTATAACTTCTGAACGGTTTATGCTACGTGAAACCTATTTAGTAACTTTTGTCAGCCATGTCTGTAGATGATGTGTATCAATTTTGGTGACATTCCTATGAACGGTCTAGGAGGAATTGCGCCGTCTTCGTGGCCATGCATTTCGCACAAAAGTGAAATTACCTCACTTCCTGTTGGGCGTGGCTAATGCATTGGCATTATACATGACATGGGAGGTAGGAAGAGGGTGGCCGTGAAGTTTGACCAAATTTGAGGAAAGACTGGAATTTTTGCCCAAAAATAGCGCCCCCAGTGGCGAAATATCACAGAAAGTGGGTAACATGTCAGAAGCCCAATGAGTGATCTGCGTGTGAAGTATGAGCAGTTTTGAGCAAGTAGAAGATTTGTTATGAATTTTTAAGCATGTAAAATGTTGCATTGAAAATTGATTGGCGTATAACTTCTGAACGGTTTATGCTACGTGAAACCTATTTAGTAACTTTTGTCAGCCATGTCTGTAGATGATGTGTATCAATTTTGGTGACATTCCTATGAACGGTCTAGGAGGAATTGCGCCGTCTTCGTGGCCATGCATTTCGCACAAAAGTGAAATTACCTCACTTCCTGTTGGGCGTGGCTAATGCATTGGCATTATACATGACATGGGAGGTAGGAAGAGGGTGGCCGTGAAGTTTGACCAAATTTGAGGAAAGACTGGAATTTTTGCCCAAAAATAGCGCCCCCAGTGGCGAAATATCACAGAAAGTGGGTAACATGTCAGAAGCCCAATGAGTGATCTGCGTGTGAAGTATGAGCAGTTTTGAGCAAGTAGAAGATTTGTTATGAATTTTTAAGCATGTAAAATGTTGCATTGAAAATTGATTGGCGTATAACTTCTGAACGGTTTATGCTACGTGAAACCTATTTAGTAACTTTTGTCAGCCATGTCTGTAGATGATGTGTATCAATTTTGGTGACATTCCTATGAACGGTCTAGGAGGAATTGCGCAGTCTTCGTGGCCATGCATTTCGCACAAAAGTGAAATTACCTCACTTCCTGTTGGGCGTGGCTAATGCATTGGCATTACATTTTTGTCCGGGTTAGTGAGATACATATGCGTACCAAATGGCATGCCACTACTACAAACTACATGGCAACCAGGCACCTTAATGCGGGAGGCCAAAATCACAACGAGTTAGGGGGCGCTATAGAGGCCCTGAGGCCCGCCTGGATCTGGGCTTCTGGTTCTCAGTAGCGGTGGCAGTCTAAGAAAAAGGAGCCAAATTTCGTGCGTTGTCGACCATGGCAAGCGCCCCAGTCAGGGTCTTGTAAAGAGTTTGCCTGGCAAGTTTGACAAATCAGAAGCTGCAATATCATTTTTGCCATAACCAGCACCCCCAGGGGCGAAAGTGCACAAAATTTGGCGTAGACGTCAGGTGAGCTATGAAGAGTTTGCGTATGAAGTTTGATGACAATTGAGTAAATAGAAGATGAGATATAGATTTTTGAAGAATAAATTTTTTGGTTTTTCCCATGTCAGTAGGTGGTGCTATGCTGTACATGAGCGATTATGAGCTGGAAAAAGAAGTGTCTACAACAGCAACGTACCATCACAAGGAAGTGGTGTGAAGGAAAAGCATTATGGAATTATTTACCAAAAACCCGTTTTGGAGTAATTGCGTCGGCCAAAAACAGCGCCCCCCATGGACGAAAATTTCCAAAACGTGGTATACATGACATGGGAGGTAGTAAGAGGGTGGCCGTGAAGTTTGACCAAAATTGAGGAAAGATTGGAATTTTTGCCCAAAATTAGCGCCCCCAGTGGCGAAATATCACAGAAATTGGGTAACATGTCAGAAGCCCAATGAGTGATTTGCGTGTGAAGTATGAGCAGTTGTGAGCAATCAGAAGATTTGTTATGAATTTTTAAGCATGTAAAATTTTGCATCGAAAATTGATTGACGTATAACTTCTGAACGGTTAATCCTACGTGAAACGTATTTAGTAACTTTTGTCAGCCATGTCTGTAGATGATGTGTATCAATTTTGGTGACATTCCTATGAACGGTCTAGGAGGAGTTGCGCCGTCTTCGTGGCCATGCATTTCGCACAAAAGTGAAATTAACTCACTTCCTGTTGGGCGTGGCTAATGCGTAGGCATTACATTTTTGTCCGGCTTAGTGAGATACATATGCGTACCAAATTGCATGCCACTACTACAAACTATATGGCAACCAGGCACCTTAATGCGGGAGGCCAAAATCACAACGACTTAGGGGGCGCTATGGAGGCCCTGAGCCCCGGCCAAGTTTGGGCTTCTGGTTCTGAGTAGCGGTGGCAATTCTCGGAACTGGTGCCAAATTTCGTGCGTTTTCGCCCATGGCAAGCGCCCCGAAAATGGCCCAACAGCGGAGAAAAATAAAGAAGAAGAAGAAGACGGAAGAAGAAGAAGAAGACGGAAGAATAATAATAGTGAACTCTTACAAGAACAATAGGGCCTTCGCCCATAGGGCTCGGGCCCTAATTAAAGCCGCAAGCGGCCTTGACGGGCCCTCGCGCCAGCGGCCAAGGGGGGCGGGGGCATGCGTCCCTGCGAAATACCTTCCACAGCTTCTTTGGCAAGAGACATTACTCCCACAATGGTGACAAAGCACAGAATTGGACACAGAGTACACGGTGCGCTGAGATGTTGTCATGGACAGAACATTTTATGCCATGGCTTCCCAACCAAATTAATGTATTTACCTCATCAGTTACCAAGCTATAGCTACATACGATTGTCTTCTGTTAGACATCTATTAGTCTGTATGTAACGCTACAACACTTGCACCCGACTGCCTACCCATTCCCCACAAGTCATGTGTGTTTAAGGCAACCAAAACAACATACTCCTAGTGCCTCATGATTGTAAACACCTGTCCTGCAACTGCTACAGCGCAATGAGCGCCCCCAGTGGTGAAAGTTCACCAAATTTGGTATACATGTCAAGGGACCTATGAAGAGTTGTTTTGTAAAGTTTGATCAAGTTTGACCAATCAGAAGCCGAGATATAAATTGTTGCCTGAAAACAGCGCCCCCAGTGTCAAAAGTTCACAAAATTTGGCACATATGTCAGGTGACGTGTTAAGAGTGTGCGTATCAAGTTTGATCAAGATTGAGAAAATAGAAGATGAGATATTGATTTTTGAAGAATAAATTTTTTGGTTTCTCCCATGTCAGTAGGTGGCGCTATGCTGCACATGAGCGATTATGAGTTGGAAAAATAAGTGTCTACAACAGCAACGTACTTTCACAAGGTAGTGGTGTGAAGGAGAAGCATTATGGAATTATTTACCAAAAACCCGTTTTGGAGCAATTGCGTTGGCCAAAAACAGCGCCCCCCATGGACGAAAATTCCCAAAATGTGGTGTACATGACATGGGAGGTTGTAAGAGGGTGGCCGTGAAGTTTGACCAAATTTGAGGAAAGATTGGATTTTTTGCCCAAAAATAGCGCCCCCAGTGGCGAAATATCACAGAAATTGGGTAACATGTCAGATGCCCAATGAGTGATTTGCGTGTGAAGTATGAGCAGTTTTGAGCAATTTGAAGATATGTTATGAATTTTTAAGCATGTAAAATTTTGCATTGAAAATTGATTGACGTATAACTTCTGAACGGTTTATCCTACGTGAAACGTATTTAGTAACTTTTGTCATCCATGTCTGTAGATGATGTGTATCAATTTTGGTGACATTCCTATGAACGGTCTAGGAGGAATTGCGCCGTCTTCGTGGCCATGCATTTCGCACAAAAGTGAAATTACCTCACTTCCTGTTGGGCGTGGCTAATGCATTGGCATTACATTTTTGTCCGGCTTAGTGAGATACATATGTGTACCAAATGGCATGCCACTACTACAAACTACATGGCATCCAGGCACCTTAATGCGGGAGGCCAAAATCACAATGAGTTAGGGGGTGCTGTAGAGGCCCTGAGGCCCGCCTGGATCTGGGCTTCTGGTTCTCAGTAGCGGTGGAAGTCTAAGAAAAAGGAGCCAAATTTCGTGCGATGTCGACCATAGCAAGCGCCCCAAAAAGGGTCATGTAAAGCGTTTGGTTGCCAAGTTTGACAAATCAGAAGCTGCAATATCATTTCTGCCATAACCAGCACCCCCAGGGGCGAAAGTGCAAAAAATTTGGCGTACATGTCAGGTGAGCTATGAAGAGTTTGCGTATGAAGTTTGATGACAATTGAGTAAACAGAAGATGAGATATAGATTTTTGAAGAATAAATTTTTTGGTTTTTCCCATGTCAGTAGGTGGCGCTATGCTGTACATGAGTGATTATGAGATGGAAAAATAAGTGTCCACAACAGCAACGCACTATCACAAGGTAGTGGTGTGAAGGAAAAGCATTATGGAATTATTTACCAAAAACCCGTTTTGGAGAAATTGCGTCGGCCAAAAACAGCGCCCCCCATGGACGAAAATTCCCAAAATGTGGTAGACATGACATGGGAGGTAGTAAGAGGGTGGCCGTGAAGTTTGACCAAATTTGAGGAAAGATTGGATTTTTTGCCCAAAAATAGCGCCCCCAGTGGCGAAATATCACAGAAATTGGGTAACATGTCAGAAGCCCAATGAGTGATTTGCTTGTGAAGTATGAGCAGTTTTGAGCAATCAGAAGATTTGTTATGAATTATTAAGCATGTAAAATTTTGCATCGAAAAATGATTGACGTATAACTTCTGAACGGTTTATCCTACGTGAAAGGTATTTAGTAACTTTTGTCAGCCATGTCTCTAGATGATGTGTATCAATTTTGGTGACATTCCTAAGAACGGTCTAGGAGGAGTTGCGCCGTCTTCGAGGCCATGCATTTCGCACAAAAGTGAAATTACCTCACTTCCTGTTGGGCGTGGCTAATGCATTGGCATTACATTTTTGTCCGGGTTAGTGAGATACATATGCGTACCAAATGGCATGCCACTACTACAAACTACATGGCAACCAGGCACCTTAAAGCGGGAGGCCAAAATCACAACAAGTTAGGTGGCGCTATAGAGGCCCTGAGGCCCGCCTGGATCTGGGCTTTTGGTTCTCAGTAGCGGTGGCAGTCTAAGAAAAAGGAGCCAAATTTCGTGTGTTGTCGACCATGGCAAGCGCCCCAATAAGGGTCTTGAAAAGAGTTTGCTTGCCAAGTTTGACAAATCAGAAGCTGCAATATCATTTCCGCCATAACCAGCACCCCCAGGGGCGAAAGTGCACAAATTTTGGCGTACATGTCAGGTCAGCTATGAAGAGTTTGCCTATGAAGTTTGATGACAATTGAGTAAATAGAAGATGAGATATAGATTTTTGAAGAATAAATTTTTTGGTTTTTCCCATGTCAGAAGGTGGCGCAATGCTGTACATGAGCAATTATGAGTTGGAAAAATAAGTGTCTACAACAGGAACGCACTATCACAAGGTAGTGGTGTGAAGGAAAAGCATTATGGAATTATTTACCAAAAACCCGTTTTGGAGCAATTGCGTCGGCCAAAAACAGCGCCCCCCAAGGACGAAAATTCCCAAAATGCGGTATACATGACATGGGAGGTACTAAGAGGGTGGCCGTGAAGTTTGACCAAATTTGAGGAAAGATTGGATTTTTTGCCCCAAAAATAGCGCCCCCAGTGGCGAAATATCACAGAAATTGGATAACATGTCAGAAGCCCAATGAGTGATTTGCGTGTGAAGTATGAGCAGTTTTGAGCAATCAGAAGATTTGTTATGAATTTTTAAGCATGTAAAATTTTGCATCGAAAATTGATTGACGTATAACTTCTGAACGGTTTACCCTACGTGAAACGTATTTAGTAACTTTTGTCAGCCATGTCTCTAGATGATGTGTATCAATTTTGGTGACATTCCTATGAACGGTCTAGGAGGAGTTGCGCCGTCTTCGTGGCCATGCATTTCGCACAAAAGTGAAATAACCTCACTTCCTGTTGGGCGTGGCTAATGCATTGGCATTACATTTTTGTCCGGCTTAGTGAGATACATATGTGTACCAAATGGCATGCCACTACTACAAACTACACGGCACCCAGGCACCTTAAAGTGGGAGGCCAAAATCAGAACGACTTAGGGGGCGCTATTGAGGCCCTGAGCCCCGGCCAAGTTTGGGCTTTTGGATCTGAGTAGCGGTGGCAATTCTCGGAACTGGTGCCAAATTTGGTGCGTTTTCGGCCATGGCAAGCGCCCCGAAAATGGCCCAACAGCGGAGAAAAATAAAGAAGAAGAAGAAGAAGAAGACGGAAGAATAATAATAGTGAACTCTTACAAGAACAATAGGGCCTTCGCCCTATAGGGCTCGGGCCCTAATTAAAGCCGCTAGCGGCCTCGAAGGGCCCTCGCGCCAGGGGCCAAGGGGGGCGGGGGCATGCGTCCCCGCGAAAGACCTTCCACAGCTTCTTCGGCAAGAGACATTACTCCCACAATGGCGACAAAGCACAGAATTGGACACATGGCAACAATAGGGTCTCGCACTGTACGGTGCTCGGGGGGCGCTATAGAGGCCCTGAGGCCTGCCTGGATCTGGGCTTCTGGTTCTCAGTAGCGGTGGCAGTCTAAGAAAAAGGAGCCAAATTTCGTGCGTTGTCGACCATGGCAAGCGCCCCAATAAGGGTCTTGAAAAGAGTTTGCTTGCCAAGTTTGACAAATCAGAAGCTGCAATATCATTTCTGCCATAACCAGCACCCCCAGGGGCGGAAGTGCAGAAAATTTGGCGTACATGTCAGGTGAGCTATGAAGAGTTTGCGTATGAAGTTTGATGACAATTGAGTAAATAGAAGATGAGATATAGATTTTTGAAGAATAAATTTTTTGGTTTTTCCCATGTCAGTAGGTGGCGCTATGCTGTACATGAGCGATTATGAGTTGGAGAAATAAGTGTCTACAACAGCAACGCACTATCACAAGGTAGTGGTGTGAAGGAAAAGCATTATGGAATCATTTACCAAAAACCCGTTTTGGAGCAATTGCGTCGGCCAAAAACAGCGCCCCCCATGGACACAAATTCCCAAAATGTGGTATACATGACATGGGAGGTAGGAAGAGGGTGGCCGTGAAGTTTGACCAAATTTGAGGAAAGATTGGATTTTTTGCCCCAAAATAGCGCCCCCAGTTGCGAAATATCACAGAAATTGGGTAACATGTCAGAAGCCCAACGAATGATTTACGTGTGGAGTATGAGCAGTTTTGAGCAATTAGAAGATTTGTTATGAATTTTTAAGCATGTAAAATTTTGCATTGAAAATTGATTGACGTATAACTTCTGAACGGTTTACGCTACGTGAAACGTATGTAGTAACTTTTGTCAGCCATGTCTGTAGATGATGTGTATCAATTTTGGAGACATTCCTATGAACGGTCTAGGAGGAGTTGCGCCGTCTTCGTGGCCATGCATTTCGCACAAAAGTGAAATTACCTCACTTCCTGTTGGGCGTGGCTAATGCATTGGCATTACATTTTTGTCCGGCTTAGTGAGATACATATGTGTACCAAATGGCATGCCACTACTACAAACTACATGGCAACCAGGCACCTTAAAGCGGGAGGCCAAAATCACAACGAGTTAGGGGGCGCTATAGAGGCCCTGAGGCCCGCCTGGATCTGGGCTTCTGGTTCTCAGTAGCGGTGGCAGTCTAAGAAAAAGGAGCCAAATTTCGTGCGTTGTCGACCATGGCAAGCGCCCCAATAAGGGCCTTGTAAACAGTTTGCTTGCCAAGTCTGACAAATCAGAAGCTGCAATATCATTTCTGCCATAACCAGCACCCCCAGGGGCGAAAGTGCACAAAATTTGGCGTACATGTCAGGTGAGCTATGAAGAGTATGCGTATGAAGTTTGATGACAATTGAGTAAACAGAAGATGAGATATAGATTTTTGACGAATACATTTTTTGGTTTTTCCCATGTCAGTAGGTGGCGCTGTGCTGTACATGAGTGATCATGAGATGGAAAAATAAGTGTCCACAACAGCAACGCACTGTCACAAGGTAGTGGTGTGAAGGAAAAGCATTATGGAATAATTTACCAAAAACCCGTTTTGGAGAAATTGCGTCGGCCAAAAACAGCGCCCCCCATGGACGAAAATTCCCAAAATGTGGTATACATGACATGGGAGGTAGTAAGAGGGTGGCCGTGAAGTTTGACCAAATTTGAGGAAAGATTGGATCTTTTGCCCAAAAATAGCGCCCCCAGTGGCGAAATATCACAGAAATTGGGTAACATGTCAGAAGCCCAATGAGAGATTAGCGTGTGAAGTATGAGCAGTGTTGAGCAATTAGAAGATTTGTTATGAATTTTTTAGCATGTAAAATTTTGAAGTGAAAATTGATTGACGTATAACTTCTGAACGGTTAATCCTACGTGAAACGTATTTAGTAACTTTTGTCAGCCATGTCTGTAGATGATGTGTATCAATTTTGGTGACATTCCTATGAACGGTCTAGGAGGAGTTGCGCCGTATTCGTGGCCATGCATTTCACACAAAAGTGAAATAACCTCACTTCCTGTTGGGCGTGGCTAATGCATTGGCATTACATTTTTGTCCGGCTTAGTGAGATACATATGCATACCAAATGGCATGCCAGTACTACAAACTATATGGCAACCAGGCACCTTAATGCGGGATGCCAAAATCACAACGACTTAGGGGGCGCTATAGAGGCCCTGAGCCCCGGCCAAGTGTGGGCTTTTGGTTCTTAGTAGCGGTGGCAATTCTCGGAAGTGGCGCCAAATTTCGCGCGTTTTCGCCCATGGCAAGCGCCCCGAAAATGGCCCAACAGCGGAGAAAAATAAAGAAGAAGAAGAAGAAGAAGACGGAAGAATAATAATAGTGAACTCTTACAAGAACAATAGGGCCTTCGCCCTATAGGGCTCGGGCCCTAATTAAAGCCGCAAGCGGCCTCGACGGGCCCTCGCGCCAGCGGCCAAGGGGGGCGGGGGCATGCGTCCCCGCGAAATACCTTCCACAGCTTCTTCGGCAAGAGACATTACTCCCACAATGGCGACAAAGCACAGAATTGGACACATGGCAACGATAGGGTCTCGCACTGTACGGTGCTCGGGCCCTAATAATAATAGAGCCCCAATAAGGGTCTTGTAAAGAGTTTGCTTGCCAAGTTTGACAAATCAGAAGCTGCAATATCATTTCTGCCATAACCAGCACCCCCAGGGGCGAAAGTGCACAAAATTTGGCGTACATGTCAGGTGAGCTATGAAGAGTTTGCGTATGAAGTTTGATGACAATTGAGTAAATAGAAGATGAGATATAGATCTTTGAAGAATAAAATTTTTGGTTTTTCCCATGTCAGTAGGTGGCGCTATGCTGTACATGAGCGATTATGAGTTGGAAAAATAAGTGTCTACTACAGCAACGCAATATCACAAGGTAGTGGTGTAAAGGAAAAGCATAATGGAATTATTTACCAAAAACCCATTTTGGAGCAAGTGCGTCGGCCAAAAACAGCGCCCCCCATGGACGAAAATTCCCAAAATGTGGTATACATGACATGGGAGGTAGTAAGAGGGTGGCCGTGAAGTTTGACCAAATTTGAGGAAAGATTGGAATTTTTGCCCAAAAATAGCGCCCCCAGTGGCGAAATATCACAGAAAGTGGGTAACATGTCAGAAGCCCAATGAGTGATCTGCGTGTGAAGTATGAGCAGTTTTGAGCAAGTAGAAGATGTGTTATGAATTTTTAAGCATGTAAAATGTTGCATTGAAAATTGATTGACGTAGAACTTCTGAACGGTTTACGCTACGTGAAACCTCTTTAGTAACTTTTGTCAGCCATGTCTGTAGATGATGTGTATCAATTTTGGTGACATTCCTATGAACGGTCTAGGAGGAGTTGCGCCGTCTTCGTGGCCATGCATTTCGCACAAAAGTGAAATTACCTCACTTCCTGTTGGGCGTGGCCAATGCATTGGCATTACATTTTTGTCCGGGTTAGTGAGATACATATGCGTACCAAATGGCATGCCACTACTACAAACTACACGGCAACCAGGCACCTTAATGCGGGAGGCCAAAATCACAACGAGTTAGGGGGCGCTGTAGAGGCCCTGAGGCCTGCCTGGATCTGGGCTTCTGGTTCTCAGTAGCGGTGGCAGTCTAAGGAAAAAGAGCCAAATTTCGTGCGTTGTCGACCATGGCAAGCGCCCCAATCAGGGTCTTGTAAAGAGTTTGCTTGGCAAGTTTGACAAATCAGAAGCTGCAATATCATTTTTGCCATAACCAGCACCCCCAGGGGCAAAAGTGCACAAAATTTGGCGTACACGTCAGGTGAGCTATGAAGAGTTTGCGTATGAAGTTTGATGACAATTGAGTAAATAGAAGATGAGATATAGATTTTTGAAGAATAAATTTTTTGGTTTTTCACATGTCAGTAGGTGGCGCTATGCTGTACATGAGCGATTATGAGTTGGAAAAAGAAGTGTCTACAACAGCAACGTACTATCACAAGGTAGTGGTGTGAAGGAAAAGCATAATGGAATTATTTACCAAAAACCCGTTTTGGAGCAATTGCGTCAGCCAAAAACAGCGCCCCCCCATGGACGAAAATTTCCAAAACGTGGTATACATGACATGGGAGGTAGTAAGGGGGCGGCCGCGAAGTTTGACCAAATTTGAGGTAAGATTGGAATTTTTGCCCAAAAATAGCGCCCCCAGTGGCGAAATATCACAGAAATTGGGTAACATGTCAGAAGCCCAATGAGTGATTTGCGTGTGAAGTATGAGCAGTTTTGAGCAATCAGAAGATTTGTTATGAATTTTTAAGCATGTAAAATTTTGCATCGAAAATTGATTGACGTATAACTTCTGAACGGTTTATCCTACGTGAAACGTATTTAGTAACTTTTGTCAGCCATGTCTGTAGATGATGTGTATCAATTTTGGTGACATTCCTATGAACGGTCTAGGAGGAGTTGCGCCGTCTTCGTGGCCATGCATTTCGCACAAAAGTGAAATTAACTCACTTCCTGTTGGGCGTGGCTAATGCATTGGCATAACATTTTTGTCCGGCTTAGTGAGATTCATATGCGTACCAAATGGCATGCCACTACTACAAACTACATGGCAACCAGGCACCTTAAAGCGGGAGGCCAAAATCACAACGAGTTAGGGGGCGCTATAGAGGCCCTGAGCCCCGGCCAAGTTTGGGCTTTTGGTTCTGAGTAGCGGTGGCAATTCTCGGAACTGGCGCCAAATTTGGTGCGTTTTCGCCCATGGCAAGCGCCCCGAAAATGGCCCAACAGCGGAGAAAAATAAAGAAGAAGAAGAAGAAGACGGAAGAATAATAATAGTGAACTCTTACAAGAACAATAGGGCCTTCGCCCTATAGGGCTCGGGCCCTAATTAAAGCCGCAAGCGGCCTCGACGGGCCCTCGCGCCAGCGGCCAAGGGGGGCGGGGGCATGCGTCCCTGCGAAAAACCTTCCACAGCTTCTTCGGCAAGAGACATTACTCCCACAATGGCGACAAAGCACAGAATTGGACACAGAGTACACGGTGCGCTGAGATGTTGTCATGGACAGAACATTTTATGCCATGGCTTCCCAACCAAATTAATGTATTTACCTCATCACTCACCAAGCTATAGCTACATAGGATTGTCTTCTGTTAGACATCTATTAGTCTGTATGTAACGCTACAACACTTGCTCCCGACTGCCTACCCATCCCCCACAAGTCATGTGTGTTAAAGGCAACCAAAACAACATACTCCTGGTGCCTCATGATTGTAAACACCTCTCCTGCAACTGCTACAGCGCAATGAGCGCCCCCAGTGGTGAAAGTTCACCAAATTTGGTACACATGTCAAGGGACCTATGAAGAGTTGTTCTGTCAAGTTTGATCAAGTTTGACCAATCAGAAGCCGAGATATAAATTGTTGCCTGAAAACAGCGCCCCCAGTGGCAAAAGGTCACAAAATTTGGGAGAAATGTCAGGTGACCTGTTAAGAGTGTGCGTATCAAGTTTGATCAAGATTGAGTAAATAGAAGATGAGATATTGATTTTTGAAGAATAAATGTTTTGGTTTTTCCCATGTCAGTAGGTGGCGCTATGCTGTACATGAGCGATTATGAGTTGGAAAAATAAGTGTCTACAACAGCAACGTACTATCACAAGGTAGTGGTGTGAAGGAAAAGCATTATGGAATTATTTACCAAAAACCCGTTTTGGAGCAATTGCGTCGGCCAAAAACAGCGCCCCCCATGGACGAAAATTCCCAAAATGTGGTATACATGACATGGGAGGTAGTAAGAGGGTAGCCGTGAAGTTTGACCAAATTTGAGGAAAGATTGGATTTTTTGCCCAAAAATAGCGCCCCCAGTGGCGAAATATCACAGAAATTGGGTAGCATGTCAGAAGCCCAATGAGTGATTTGTGTGTGAAGTATGAGCAGTTTTGAGCAATTAGAAGATTTGTTATGAATTTTTAAGCATGTAAAATTTTGCATTGAAAATTGATTGACGTATAACTTCTGAACGGTTTATTCTACGTGAAACGTATTTAGGAACTTTTCTCAGCCATGTCTGTAGATGATGCCTATCAATTTTGGTGACATTCCTATGAACGGCCTAGGAGGAGTTGCGCCGTCTTCGTGGCCATGCATTTCGCACAAAAGTGAAATTACCTCACTTCCTGTTGGGCGTGGCTAATGCATTGGCATTACATTTTTGTCCGGCTTAGTGAGATACATACGCGTACCAAATGGCATGCCACTACTACAAACTACATGGCAACCAGGCACCTTTATGCGGGAGGCCAAAATCACAACGACTTAGGGGGCGCTATAGAGGCCTTGAGGCCGGCCTGGATCTGGGCTTCTGGTTCTCAGTAGCGGTGGCAGTCTAAGAAAAAGGAGCCAAATTTCATGCATTGTCGACCATGGCAAGCGCCCCAATAAGGGTCTTGTAAAGAGTTTGCTTGCCAAGTTTGACAAATCAGAAGCTGCAATATCATTTGTGCCATAACCAGCACCCCCAGGGGCGACAGTGCACCAAATTTGGCGTATATGTCAGGTGAGCTATGAAGAGTTTGCGTATGAAGTTTGATGACAATTGAGTAAATAGAAGATGAGATATAGATTTTTGAAGAATAAATTTTTTGCTTTTTCCCATGTCAGTAGGTGGCGCTATGCTGTACATGAGCGATTATGAGTTGGAAAAATAAGTGTCTACAACAGCAACGTACTATCACAAGGTAGTGGTGTGAAGGGAAAGCATCATGGAATTATTGACCAAAAACCCGTTTTGGAGCAATTGCGTCGGCCAAAAACAGCGCCCCCCATGGACGAAAATTCCCAAAATGTGGTACACCTGACATGGGGGGTAGTAAGAGGGTGGCCGTGAAGTTTGACCAAATTTGAGGAAAGATTGGATTTTTTGCCCAAAAATAGCGCCCCCAGTGGCGAAAAATCACAGAAATTGGTTAACATATCAGAAGCCCAATGATTGATTTGCGTGTGAAGTATGAGCAGTTTTGAGCAATCAGAAGATTTGTTATGAATTTTTAAGCATGTAAAATTTTGCATCGAAAATTGATTGACGTATAACTTCTGAACGGTTTATCCTACGTGAATCTTATTTAGTAACTTTTGTCAGCCATGTCTGTAGATGATGTCTATCAATTTTGGTGACATTCCTATGAACGGTCTAGGAGGAGTTGCGCCGTCTTCGTGGCCATGCATTTCGCACAAAAGTGAAATTACCTCACTTCCTGTTGGGCGTGGCTAATGCATTGGCATTACATTTTTGTCCGGATTAGTGAGATACATAAGCGTACCAAATGGCATGCCACTACTACAAACTACATGGCACCCAGGCACCTTAATGCGGGAGGCCAAAATAACAACGACTTAGGGGGCGCTATAGAGGCCCTGAGCCCCGGCCAAGTTTGGGCTTTTGGTTCTGAGTAGCGGTGGCAATTCTCGGAACTGGTGCCAAATGTCGTGCGTTTTCGCCCATGGCAAGTGCCCCGAAAATGGCCCAACAGCGGAGAAAAATAAAGAAGATGACGGAAGAAGAATAATAATAGTGAACTCTTACAAGAACAATAGGGCCTTCGCCCTATAGGGCTCGGGCCCTAATAATAGTGAACTCTTACAAGAACAATAGGGCCTTCGCCCTATAGGGCTCGGGCCCTAATTAAAGCCGCAAGCGGCCTTGACGGGCCCTCGCGCCAGCGGGCAAGGGGGGCGGGGGCATGCGTCCCCGCGAAATACCTTCCACAGCTTCTTCGGCAAGAGACATTACTCCCACAATGGCGACAAAGCACAGAATTGGACACATGGCAATGATAGGGTCTCGCACTGTACAGTGCTCGGGCCCGAATTATAATAGCGTCCCAATAAGGGTCTTGTAAAGAGTTTGCTTGCCAAGTTTGACAAATCAGAAGCTGCAATATAATTTCTGCCATAACCAGCACCCCCAGGGGCAAAAGTGCACAAAATTTGGCGTACATGTCAGGTGAGCTATGAAGAGTTTGCGTATGAAGTTTGATGGCAATTGAGTAAATAGAAGTTGAGATACAGATTTTTGAAGAATAAAATTTTTGGTTTTTCGCATGTCAGTAGGTGGCGCTATGCTGTACATGAGCGATAATGAGTTGGAAAAATAAGTGTCTACAACAGCAACGCACTATCACAAGGTAGTGGTGTGAAGGAAAAGCATTATGGAATTATTTACCAAAAACCTGTTTTGGAGCAATTGCGTCGGCCAAAAACAGCGCCCCCCATGGACAGAAATTGCCAAAATATGGTATACATGACATGGGAGGTAGTAAGAGGGTGGCCGTGAAGTTTGACCAAATTTGAGGAAAGATTGGAATTTTTGCCCAAAAATAGCGCCCCCAGTGGCAAAATATCACAGAAAGTGGGTAACATGTCAGAAGCCCAATGAGTGATCTGCGTGTGAAGTATGAGCAGTTTTGAGCAAGTAGAAGATTTGTTATGAATTTTTAAGCATGTAAAATGTTGCATTGAAAATTGATTGACGTATAACTTCTGAACAGTTTATGCTACGTGAAACGTATTTAGTACCTTTTGTCAGCCATGTCTGTAGATGATGTGGATCAATTTTGGTGACATTCCTATGAACGGTCTAGGAGGAGTTGCGCCGTCTTCGTGGCCATGCATTTCGCACAAAAGTGAAATTACCTCACTTCCTGTTGGGCGTGGCTAATGCCTTGGCATTACATTTTTGTCCGGCTTAGTGAGATACATATGCATACCAAATGGCATGCCACTACTACAAACTACATGGCAACCAGGCACCTTAATGCGGGAGGCCAAAATCACAACGAGTTAGGGGGCGCTATAGAGGCCCTGAGGCCCGCCTGGATCTGGGCTTCTGGTTCTCAGTAGCGGTGGCAGTCTAAGAAAAAGGAGCCAAATTTCGTGCGTTGTCGACCATGGCAAGCGCCCCAATAAGGGTCTTGTAAAGAGTTTGCTTGGCAAGTTTGACAAATCAGAAGCTGCAATATCATTTTTGCCATAACCAGCACCCCCAGGGGCGAAAGTGCACAAAATCTGGCATAGACGTCAGGTGAGCCATGAAGAGTTTGCGTATGAAGTTTGATGACAATTGAGTAAATACAAGATGAGATATAGATTTTTGAAGAATAAATTTTTTGGTTTTTCCCATGTCAGTAGGTGGCGCTATGCTGTACATGAGCGATTATGAGTTGGAAAAATAAGTGTCTACAACAGCAACGTACTATCACAAGGTAGTGGTGTGAAGGAAAAGCATTATGGAATTATTTACCAAAAACCCGTTTTGGAGCAATTGCGTCGGCCAAAAACAGCGCCCCCCATGGACGAAAATTCCCAAAATGTGGTATACATGACATGGGAGGTAGTAAGAGGGTGGCCGTGAAGTTTGACCAAATTTGAGGAAAGATTGGATTTTTTGCCCAAAAATAGCGCCCCCAGTGGCGAAATATCACAGAAATTGGGTAACATGTCAGAAGCCCAATGAGTGATTTGCGTGTGAAGTATGAGCAGTTTTGAGCAATCAGAAGATTTGTTATGAATTTTTAAGCATGTAAAATTTTGCATCGAAAATTGATTGACGTATAACTTCTGAACGGTTAATTCTACGTGAAACGTATTTAGTAACTTTTGTCAGCCATGTCTGTAGATGATGTGTATCAATTTTGGTGACATTCCTATGAACGGTCTAGGAGGAGTTGCGCCGTCTTCGTGGCCATGCATTTCGCACAAAAGTGAAATTACCTCACTTCCTGTTGGGCGTGGCTAATGCATTGGCATTACATTTTTGTCCGGCTTAGTGAGATACATAAGCGTACCAAATGGCATGCCACTACTACAAACTACATGGCAACCAGGCACCTTAATGCGGGAGACCAAAATCACAACGACTTAGGGGGCGCTATAGAGGCCCTGAGCCCCGGCCAAGTTTGGGCTTTTGGGTCTGAGTAGCGGTGGCAATTCTCGGAACTGGTGCCAAATTTCGTGCGTTTTCGCCCATGGCAAGTGCCCCGAAAATGGCCCAACAGCGGAGAAAAATAAAGAAGACGGAAGAATAATTAAAGCCGCAAGCGGCCTTGACGGGCCCTCGCGCCAGCGGCCAAGGGGGGCGGGGGCATGCGTCCCCGCGAAATACCTTCCACAGCCTCTTCGGCAAGAGACATTACTCCCACAATGGCGACAAAGCACAGAATTGGACACAGAGTACACGGTGCGCTGAGATGTTGTCATGGACAGAACATTTTATGCCATGGCTTCCCAACCAAATTAATGTATTTACCTCATCAGTCACCAAGCTATAGCTACATAGGATTGTCTTCTGTTAGACATCTATTAGTCTGTATGTAACGCTACAACACTTGCTCCCGACTGCCTACCCATTCCCCACAAGTCATGTGTGTTTAAGGCAACCAAAACAACATACTCCTGGTGCCTCATGATTGTAAACACCTCTCCTGCAACTGCTACAGTGCAATGAGCGCCCCCAGTGGTGAAAGTTCACCAAATTTGGTAGACATGTCAAGGGACCTATGAAGAGTTGTTATCTCAAGTTTGATCAAGTTTGACCAATCAGAAGCCGAGATATAAATTGTTGCCTGAAAACAGCGCCCCCAGTGGCAAAAGTTCACAAAATTTGGCACATATGGCAGGGGACCTGTTAAGAGTGTGCGGATCAAGTTTGATCAAGATTGAGTAAAGAGAAGATGAGATATTGATTTTTGAAGAATAAATGTTTTGGTTTTTCCCATGTCAGTAGGTGGCGCTATGCTGTACATGAGCGATTATGAGTTGGAAAAATAAGTGTCTACAACAGCAACGTACTATGACAAGGTAGTGGTGTGAAGGAAAAGCATAATGGAATTATTTACCAAAAACCCGTTTTGGAGCAATTGCGTCGGCCAAAAACAGCGCCCCCCATGGACGAAAATTCCCAAAATGTGGTATACATGAGATGGGAGGTAGTAAGAGGGTGGCCGTGAAGTTTGACCAAATTTGAGGAAAGATTGGATTTTTTGCCCAAAAATAGCGCCCCCAGTGGCGAAATATCACAGAAATTGGGTAACATGTCAGAAGCCCAATGAGTGATTTGCATGTGAAGTATGAGCAGTTTTGAGCAAGTAGAAGATTTGTTATGAATTTTTAAGCATGTAAAATTTTGCATTGAAAATTGATTGACGTATAACTTCTGAACGGCTTATCCTACGTGAAACGTATTTAGTAACTTTTGTCAGCCATGTCTGTAGATGATGTCTATCAATTTTGGTGACATTCCTATGAACGGCCTAGGAGGAGGTGCGCCGTCTTCGTGGCCATGCATTTCGCACAGAAGTGAAATTACCTCACGTCCTGTTGGGCGTGGCTAATGCATTGGCATTACATTTTTGTCCGGCTTAGTGAGATACATAAGCGTACCAAATGGCATGCCAGTACTACAAACTACATGGCAACCAGGCACCTTTATGCGGGAGGCCAAAATCACAACGACTTAGGGGGCGCTATAGAGGCCCTGAGGCCCGCCTGGATCTGGGCTTCTGGATCTCAGTAGCGGTGGCAGTCTCAGAAAAAGGAGCCAAATTTCGTGCGATGTCGACCATGGTAAGCGGCCCAATAAGGGTCTTGTAAAGAGTTTGCTTGCCAAGTTTGACAAATCAGAAGCTGCAATATCATTTTTGCCATAACCAGCACCCCCAGGGGCGAAAGTGCACAAAATTTGGCGTAGACGTCAGGTGAGCTATGAAGAGTTTGCGTATGAAGTTTGATGACAATTGAGTAAATAGAAGATGAGATATAGATTTTTGAAGAATAAATTTTTTGGCTTTTCCCATGTCAGTAGGTGGCGCTATGCTGTACATGAGCGATTATGAGTTGGAAAAATAAGTGTCTACAACAGCAACGTACTGTCACAAGGAAGTGGTGTGAAGGAAAAGCATTATGGAATTATTTACCAAAAACCCGTTTTGGAGCAATTGCGTCGGCCAAAAACAGCGCCCCCCATGGACGAAAATTTCCAAAATGTGGTATACATGACATGGGAGGTAGTAAGAGGGTGGCCGTGAAGTTTGACCAAAATTGAGGAAAGATTGGAATTTTTGCCCAAAAATAGCGCCCCCAGTGGCGAAATATCACAGAAATTGGGTAACATGTCAGAAGCCCAATGAATGATTTGCGTGTGAAGTATGAGCAGTTTTGAGCAATCAGAAGATTTGTTATGAATTTTTAAGCATGTAAAATTTTGCATCGAAAATTGATTGACGTATAACTTCTGAACGGTTCATCCTACATGAAACG
This sequence comes from Neoarius graeffei, assembly GCF_027579695.1. Classification (NCBI taxonomy): domain Eukaryota; kingdom Metazoa; phylum Chordata; class Actinopteri; order Siluriformes; family Ariidae; genus Neoarius; species Neoarius graeffei. Next base: position 66,474,859 of record NC_083587.1, read on the forward strand.
TATTTAGTAACTTTTGTCAGCCATGTCTGTAGATGATGGGTATCAATTTTGGTGACATTCCTATGAACGGTCTAGGAGGAGTTGCGCCGTCTTCGTGGCCATGCATTTCGCACAAAAGTGAAATCACCTCACTTCCTGTTGGTCGTGGCTAATGCATTTGCATTACATTTTTGTCCGGCTTAGTGAGATACATATGCGTACCAAATTGCATGCCACTACTACAAACGATATGGCAACCAGGCACCTTAATGCGGGAGGCCAAAATCACAACGACTTAGGGGGCGCTATGGAGGCCCTGAGCCACGGCCAAGTTTGGGCTTCTGGTTCTGAGTAGCGGTGGCAATTCTCGGAACTGGTGCCAAATTTCGTGCGTTTTCGCCCATGGCAAGCGCCCCGAAAATGGCCCAACAGCGGAGAAAAATAAAGAAGAAGAAGAAGAAGACGGAAGAAGAAGAAGAAGAAGAAGAAGAAGACGGAAGAATAATAATAGTGAACTCTTACAAGAACAATAGGGCCTTCGCCCATAGGGCTCGGGCCCTAATAATAGTGAACTCTTACAAGAACAATAGGGCCTTCGCCCTATAGGGCTCGGGCCCTAATAATAGTGAACTCTTACAAGAACAATAGGGCCTTCGCCCTATAGGGCTCGGGCCCTAATAATAGTGAACTCTTACAAGAACAATAGGGCCTTCGCCCTATAGGGCTCGGGCCCTAATAATAGTGAACTCTTACAAGAACAATAGGGCCTTCGCCCTATAGGGCTCGGGCCCTAATTAAAGCCGCAAGCGGCCTCGACGGGCCCTCGCGCCAGCGGCCAAGGGGGGCGGGGGCATGCGTCCCCGCGAAATACCTTCCACAGCGTCCTCGACAAGAGACATTACTCCCACAATGGCGACAAAGCACAGAATTGGACACATGGCAACAATAGGGTCTCGCACTGTACGGTGCTCGGGGTCTAATAAAAATAGCGAAAGTGCACAAAATTTGGCGTATATGTCAGGTGAGCTATGAAGAGTTTGCGTATGAAGTTTGATGACAATTGAGTAAATAGAAGATGAGATATAGATTTTTGAAGAATAAATTTTTTGGTTTTTCCCATGTCAGAAGGTGGCGCTATGCTGTACATGAGCGATTATGAGTTGGAGAAATAAGTGTCCACAACAGCAACGTACTATCACAAGGAAGTGGTGTGAAGGAAAAGCATTATGGAATTATTTCCCAAAAACCCGTTTTGGAGCAATTGCGTCGGCCAAAAACAGCGCCCCCCATGGACGAAAATTCCCAAAATGTGGTATACATGACATGGGAGGTAGTAAGAGGGTGGCCGTGAAGTTTGACCAAATTTGAGGAAAGATTGGATTTTTTGCCCAAAAATAGCGCCCCCAGTGGCGAAAGTGCAAAAAATTTGGCGTATATGTCAGGTGAGCTATGAAGAGTTTGCGTATGAAGTTTGATGACAATTGAGTAAATAGAAGATGAGATATAGATTTTTGAAGAATAAATTTTTTGGTTTTTCCCATGTCAGTAGGTGGCGCTATGCTGTACATGAGCGATTATGAGTTGGAAAAAAAAGTGTCTACAACAGCAACGTACTATCACAAGGTAGTGGTGTGAAGGAAAAGCATCATGCAATTATTAACCAAAAACCCGTTTTGGAGCAATTGCGTCGGCCAAAAACAGCGCCCCCCATGGACGAAAATTTCCAAAATGTGGTATACATGACATGGGAGGTAGAAAGAGGGTGGCCGTGAAGTTTGACCAAATTTGAGGAAAGATTGGAATTTTTGCCCAAAAATAGCGCCCCCAGTGGCGAAATTTCACAGAAATTGGGTAACATGTCAGAAGCCCAATGAGTGATTTGCGTGTGAAGTATGAGCAGTTTTGAGCAATCAGAAGATTTGTTATGAATTTTTAAGCATGTAAAATTTTGCATCGAAAATTGATTGACGTTAACTTCTGAACGCTTTATCCTACATGAAACGTATTTAGTAACTTTTGTCAGCCATGTATGTAGATGATGTATATCAATTTTGGTGACATTCCTATGAACGGTCTAGGAGGAGTTGCGCCGTCTTCGTGGCCATGCATTTCGCACAAAAGTGAAATTACCTCACTTCCTGTTGGGTGTGGCTAATGCATTGGCATTACATTTTTGTCCGGCTTAGTGAGACACATATGCGTACCAAATGGCATGCCACTACTACAAACTACATGGCACCCAGGCACCTTAAAGCGGGAGGCCAAAATCACAACGACTTAGGGGGCGCTATAGAGGCCCTGAGCCCCGGCCAAGTTTGGGCTTCTGGTTCTGAGAAGCGGTGGCAATTCTCGGAACTGGTGCCAAATTTCGTGCGTTTTCGCCCATGGCAAGTGCCCCGAAAATGGCCCAACAGCGGAGAAAAATAAAGAAGAAGAAGAAGACGGAAGAAGAAGAAGAAGAAGAAGACGGAAGAATAATAATAGTGAACTCTTACAAGAACAATAGGGCCTTCGCCCATAGGGCTCGGGCCCTAATAATAGTGAACTCTTACAAGAACAATAGGGCCTTCGCCCATAGGGCTCGGGCCCTAATAATAGTGAACTCTTACAAGAACAATAGGGCCTTCGCCCATAGGGCTCGGGCCCTAATAATAATAATAATATGTAGAAGGACTCTCAGTAACACACAGACTTTGTGAAGTGTACACTCTGTACCCTGTGTCTAATGTTACCAAGCCTTGCATTCTGTGTCACTTTTCTGGTTTTGACCCTGCTTGTGTTTCTGGACTGCGAGTATTGTATCCCTCTGATATCCTGTCTGTGCCTCACTCCATCACTGCCTGGTTTTCGACTCTGCCTTTGTTTCCATTTTGGATCTGTTCACAAGGGTGTTTTCACTAAAATTCTTCCTGCACTTACATCCGTCTATCGCCCTTACATGACACAAACTGTCAACTGTCCAACCATTGAGTGGACTAATCTTACTTCTTCTTATGGTCCCGGTCACTTCATGACAATGGAGGACTCTTGTTAGCCCTTTGGTGCCTCCTCCTGCGACGTTCTGCTGCCCGGGATTGGAGACCATTTTCACAAAACTTCTTGCCAGAGTGGAGAGCGCATCTCCACTCATGCTGATCTTGCGTGGTCTTATACCAGTTTTTGCTATCAATCCCAAAAAGTCGCAGGTCTTCTTTAATGCAGTCTTTCCACCATTTTCATGGGCGCCCCCTGTCGCGTTTACCCAGCTTGAGCTCCCCAAAAAGCAATTGTTTGGGTATTCTGGAGTCGCTCATCCTTGAGACATGGCCCAACCAGCAAAGTCTGTTATTACGAAGCATGGTCTCGATGGTAGTGGAGTTGGCACATTCTAAAATCTCCTGGTTTGTCACACGCTGCCACCATTTGACATTCATTATTTGTCGAAGCGATCTCTGGTGGAATACTTCTAGTCTTCGGATGTGATGTGCCAACATTGGACACGTTTCGGATCCATAGAGGAGTGAGGGTAGAACAATGGCTTTATATACAGTCAGTTTGGTAGACAGGGTAAGCCACCTTCTGTTGAAGCACCTTGTTCAAAGTGCACTAAATGCAGCTGCACCGCAGCATACTCATTGCTGAATTTCAGAGTCGAGGCTTGTATCGTCAGACAGATTGCCTCCAAGGTATGTAAATGTTCGGGCGTGTTTTTAGCTGAGACCCATCGATGGTGATGATGGGTGGTTGGTCACACTGAATGTGCATTACTTCTGTCTTAGGCTTGCTGATTGTCAGACCCCAGGCCCTGCAAGACTTATTCAATGCTGAGACTCCTTCCTGTAAAGACTCAGCAGTTCTGGTAGCCAATGCAGTGTCACCCTCATAAAGAAAGTTGCTGAGTCTTGAAGTCACTGTTGACTTAGCTTTGAGTCTCTGAAGATTTAAAAGCCTGCCGTCAAGCTTGTGTTTTATCTTCATACCGAACTCCCTGATGGATTTATGGGCGTGTTGGAGGACAAACGAGAAGAAGAGGATAAACAGCGTGGGAGCTAGGATGCATCCTTGACAAGGGCCATTTTTACATTGAAAGATTCAGTGAATTCTCCACCAACCAGTACTCTCGCTTCCATACCATCATGAAAGCTTTGGATGATGTTAACTATTTTGGGAGGGATTCCGATCTTCTGCAGTAGTGCCCACATAAGGGGTCTGCTAACCATGTCAAAAGCCTTTACTAAGTCCATGAAGACCAAGTGCAGTTCATGATGTTCTCGGCACTTTTCCAAAAGCTGCTGGATAGCAAACATCATATCACTAGTCGCACGGCCACCTCTAAAGCCACACTGTGCCTCGGGGAGGTGTTTCTCAATACAAGGCCACACCCTGTCCAAGATGACGCGAGCAAATAGCTTGCCAATGACAGATAGAAGTGTGATCCCGTGGTAGTTACTGCAGTTAAAGTGGCATTGCTTCTTGAAGATGGTGATGTTACCGTTTTTCAGATCTTGAGGCACCCTCTCCTCCTCCCAGATGGAAAGGAGGAGGTCCCGGAGTTCCGTGAGAAGGGCTGGTCTGCCTGCTTTGAGGACCTCTGCAGGAATACTGTCTGGGCCAGGGGCCTTGTTGTTAGCCAGATGGTCGAGGGCTAACTTAACGTCCTCGATGGTTGGGGGTATTGCGAGTTCGCCGAGTGGTTCTTCCTGTGTTCTTATCGAGGACACTAGTATTTGCTGTTCCAGGTTGATTCAGTCGATCGCTGAAATGCTGTTTCCAGTGAGCCAACATGCCCTCTTTTTCCATCAGCCGGTTGCCTTGGTCATCATTGATGGGACAGATGCGGCTTTGGTGCCGCTGGTATACAAATTTGGCCAATTGGAAGAATGATCTAGAGTCATGCCTTTCTGCATGCTGCTCAACTTCTTTGGCGCAATCCAGCCACCACTGGTTTTGAAGATGGCGGAGCTCCTTTTGGCAGATGTTTCTGGCTTGTCTATAGTGTTCTCTCTTTTCCTGGGTGTCACTGCCGAGGACAGCTTGGAAAGCAGCTTGCTTTCGGTGCAGGAGGTTCATAATGGTGGGGTTATTTTCATTGAACCAGTCCTGGTGGTTGCGCTTTTGGAAGCCAACGGTGATCTTAGCACTGGCATATAGATTATCACGAAGATTCTCCCACTACTCCTCAAGGGACTGGTTTTCAGCACGGTTACTTGGTAGGCTTTGACAAATGGTCTCTCATAACTGTTCAGCTATAGCTGGGTCTTTTCAATTTGCTTACACTGAAACGCTTTGGCAAGTTGCTCTTCCATTTTTGCACTGATAGACGGAAACAAAGATTAAGGCGAGCACACACCATTTTATGGTCAGTCCAGCAGTCAGCACTGCGGTGAACTCTTGAATCTGTGATATCACTCTTGTAATGTTGTCTAACAATAATATAGTCGATGAGATGCCATCTTTTAGATCTTGGATGCTGCCATGTTCCCTTGTGAATATCCGCATGAGAAAAGAGTGTGTTGGTAATGCAAAGGCCAAAACGGGTGCACAAATCAAGCAACAAGGTGCCCTGTTCGTTCATGTCACCAAGACCGTGGTGGTCGATCACATTTGGCCAAGCTTCCAAGTCTGTTCCTACATGAGCATTGAATTCACCAAGTAGGAAAATTCTGTCAAGTCTGGGAGTTGATGTTAATACTTCTGACAACTGGCCATAAAACAGAGCTTTCTCTTCGGGTTGTCTTTTGAAGGTTGTAGCATATATGCTTATAACTGTGGCAATGAATTTGTCCAGTTTAATTCTAATGCTCATTACCCTGGGGCTAATTCCCTTCCAGCTAATCACAAGGGGGCAGAGGGTATTATTAATGGCAATGGCAACTCCTTCAAGCTTTGTATCATCGGGTGGTCTTCCTGAGTGAAGGAAGGTGTAGTCTCCTTCGACAAATTCGCCTTCTCCGGGTATCCGATATTCACTGAGACAGGCAGTGTCAATACTAAGGCACTTGAGCTCCAAGGCTACTAAAGCTGATCGGCACTCTGGGGCCTGGCATTTGGTAGAAGTTGCATTGGACATAGTCCAGACATTCCAACAAGCTAGTTTAACTTGTTTGGGATTCTTGCGAGCAGATCTGGGCTGATTGGGGCTGCGGGGTCCACGGGGCTTTACCTGGGGTCTGCCGTGTTTGCTGTTATGCTACACAGATCCATGACGCAGGTGTTGGTGATGTGATTGCTTATGTGGGTCCGTAGCGGATTATGTACCACTACAAGGGGTTGCTAACCCCATTGTAGTGAGCAAGTAGGCTGCCCTCTTCTGTACTTGCGTTCCACAATGAGCAGGTTTTGGAGTGGATTCATAACAAAACACAAAATCACCAGGCCTGGGTCAGAGAGGCTGAGTGGACTAATAAAACTGTTTTAACTAATTTTATATGAAACTGTCGTGAATATTTTCTGTAAAATGTGTTAGTAAATAATCCCATGTCATTTTTTAAAAAGCAAATTAAAAATAAGTGCTGGATAAAAGCTCATCTATCTTATGGAAATAAAGATACAAATTGTCAAGTGCTGAGATACGCTGCTTTGCACTTTCACAGCTGTCCCTGTGGTGGGACACGATCATATGTACATCGTACAGTCACAAAAGCCATCAAAAATCAGGTCGCTGCATTTCTTTTCAGTCTGGGGCTCTGCTATAAATGTTTCTGTGTGATGATAGACTGCTCATTTCTAAAAGTTAGAGTGGATTTAAATTGATCCTGCGCTATAAATTGATTAATACTTCCCTCTAGTGGCTGGAGACTGAAGCTCTACTGAAGCTGTATATTGACTATCTGGAGACTTTCTGTCATTTTTCTAACTGATATTAATAATTGTTTGACCTGCAGTCCGATCCTGCAAGTCCCCTGATGAAGTGGAAAAGAATTAGAAATAGAAGTAGAAAATGTTTCTGGATCCTAATGTCAGTCAGATTCATTAGCTGGAACCCCGTGGTGTAACTCACAGGGAAAGAGAACCATATTAAACCATCTTACTCATCTCAAAGCACATATTTGTCTGTTACCAGAGACACAGATTTTACAATCCGACAACACAAAATTAATAAAAACCTCAGTTTACACTCAAGTCTACTCTGCTTTCTGTGGTTAAAAAAAAACCCAAAAAAAAAAAAAGCAGGCAAAATCATTTCATTTTCCACATATAAAAAGAACAAACAGTTGAACATGAAGTGGAAGAAAACAAACACATTTATATTCTTCTAATCCTTCCGACCAAATTGACTGAACTCAGAAAAACAAAATTCCCTCTTGAAGACATACTTAACAAAAAAATTCTAATCCAAAAATCCAGAAATAATTTCGAATTTAGTAACAAGTCCTCACCCCAACTCCCCTCCTTAACCATACACAAACATATCATGCAACAAACATGTCCTTGTAAACTCAAACACAAAAATATCCTTCTGTGCACACAGATGATTATCTATCTATCTATCTATCTATCTATCTATCTATCTATCTATCTATCTATCTATCTATCTATCTACAGTGGTGCTTGAAAGTTTGTGAACCCTTTAGAATTTTCTATATTTCTGCATAAATATGACCTAAAACATCAACAGATTTTCACACAAGTCCTAAAAGTAGGTAAAGAGAACCCAGTTAAACAAATGAGACAAAAATATTATACTTGTTCATTTATTTATTGAGGAAAATGATCCAATATTACATATCTGTGAGTGGCAAAAGTATGTGAACCTCTAGGATTAGCAGTTAATTTGAAGGTGAAATTAGAGTCAGGTGTTTTCAATCAATGGGATGACAATCAGGTGTGAGTGGGCGCCCTGTTTTATTTAAAGAACAGGGATCTATCAAAGTCTGATCTTCACAACACATGTTTGTGGAAGTGTATCATGGCATGAACAAAGGAGATTTCTGAGGGCCTCAGAAAAAGGCTTGTTGATGCTCATCAGGCTGGAAAAGGTTACAAAACCATCTCTAAAGAGTTTGGACTCCACTAATCCACAGTCAGACAGATTGTGTACAAATGGAGGAAATTCAAGATCATTGTTACCCTCCCCAGAAGTGGTCAGTCAACAAAGATCACTCCAAGAACAAGGCGTGTAATAGTCAGCGAGGTCACAAAGGACCCCAGGGTAACTTCTAAGCAACTGAAGGCCTCTCTCACATTGGCTAATATTAATGTTCATGAGTCCACCATCAGGAGAACACTGAACAACAATGGTGTGCATGGCAGGGTTGCAAGGAGAAAGCCACTGCTCTCCAAAAAGAACATTGCTGCTCGTCTGCAGTTTGCTAAAGATCATGTGGACAAGCCAGAAGGCTACTGGAAAAATGTTTTGTGGACAGATGAGACCAAAATAGAACTTTTTGGTTTAAATGAGAAGCATTATGTTTGGAGAAAGGAAAACACTGCATTCCAGCATAAGAACCTTATCCCATCTGTGAAACATGGTGGTGGTAGTATCATGATTTGGGCCTGTTTTGCTGCATCTGGGCCAGGACGGCTTGCCATCATTGATGGAACAATGAATTCTGAATTATACCAGCAAATTCTAAAGGAAAATGTCAGGACATTTGTCCATGAACTGAATCTCAAGAGAAGGTGGGTCATGCAGCAAGACAACGACCCTAAGCACACAAGTCGTTCTACCAAAGAATGGTTAAAGAAGAATAAAGTTAATGTTTTGGAATGGCCAAGTCAAAGTCCTGACCTTAATCCAATCGAAATGTTGTAGAAGGACCTGAAGCGAGCAGTTCATATGAGGAAACCCACCAACATCCCAGAGTTGAAGCTGTTCTGTACGGAGGAATGGGCTAAAATTCCTCCAAGCCGGTGTGCAGGACTGATCAACAGTTACCGGAAACGTTTAGTTGCAGTTATTGCTACACAAGGTGGTCACACCAGATACTGAAAGCAAAGGTTCACATACTTTTGCCACTCACAGATATGTAATATTGGATCATTTTCCTCAATAAATAAATGAACAAGTATAATATTTTTGTCTCATTTCTTTAACTGGGTTCTCTTTATCTACTTTTAGGACTTGTGTGAAAATCTGATGATGTTTTAGGTCATATTTATGCAGAAATATAGAAAATTCTAAAGGGTTCACAAACTTTCAAGCACCACTGTATCTATCTATCTATCTATCTATCTATCTATCTATCTATCTATCTATCTATCTAATCTCATTATCTCTAGCCGCTTTATCCTGTTCTACAGGGTCACAGGCGAGCTGGAGCCTATCCCAGCTGACTATGGGCGAAAGGCGGGGTACACCCTGGACAAGTCACCAGGTCATCACAGGGCTGACACATAGACACAGACAACCATTCACACTCACATTCACACCTACGGTCAATTTAGAGTCACCAGTTAACCTAACCTGCATGTCTTTGGACTGTGGGGGAAACCGGAGCACCCGGAGGAAACCCACGCGGACATGGGGAGAACATGCAAACTCTGCACAGAAAGGCCCTCGTCGGCCACGTGGCTCAAACCCGGACCTTCTTGCTGTGAGGCGACAGCGCTAACCACTACACCACCGTGCCATGTGGTGACCGGCTTGGAAACCTCTTCATCTGTGTCTCACAGTGTCAGTAAAACTGCTGAGAATGCTCTGACTACAAATATGGACATCTTGAACTACAATCCCCAAGATTCACAGCATCCTTTGTCTCCCAATTACTGATTACAGCTGACACGCATTTTCCTAAATCACCACGCTCCCTACTTAAGCCACTTTCCTACACTACTCCAGTGCAAAGTATAGTTCTGCTCTCTCAGTACATACCAAACCTTATTTCTGATTGCCTCTCGATTTCTGACTCTTTGCTATGTCTTTCACATTTTCGCTCTTTGTCTTCCCTCTACCACGTTGTTCGCCGATCGCCTGACCCTTACTAGTTTACCAACCATTTTTCCAGTCTCTTGTTTTGGCTTTGTTGACAGTTTGCATCTTGCCTTCATCTGCACATACATCCATAAGTGCTTGCATTCTGACAGGATACTTCGCCACCATGGATGTAGTGAAAGAAGTGAAACGGACTGCTCTTTAATGCCCAGGGACGCCTTCTGGGAGAACATCAGCAGTTTCTCACGTATGAGCAGTTTGTCACTCAATTCAAGAGGGTATTTGACCATGAACCTGAGAGAATTGAAGTAGGAGAGAGCCTTCTCACCATTTCCCAAGGTTCCGCCCTGGACTTCAGGACACTGGCGGCCTCCAGTGGGTGGAATGATCCAGCTTTGAAGGCAGTTTTTCATCAACGCTCTGTGTCCCGAGATTCTCAGTGAGTTTGCCTGCAAAGATGAACAGTGTACTCTGGACTCACTCATCAACATAGCCATTCACCTGGATCATCTATTGACACACTGCCCCTCCATTCAGGAAAATGTTCAGCTGGTTCAGTCATCTGACAGCGATTCACCCCTGGAGATGTCATGTACAGTGGTGCTTGAAAGTTTGTGAATCCTTTAGAATTTTCTATATTTCTGCATAAATATGACCTAAACATCATCAGGTTTTCACACGTCCTAAAAGTAGATAAAAATAACCCAGTTAAGCAAATGAGACAAAAATATTATCCTTGGTCATTTGTTTATTGAAGAAAATGATCCAATATTACATATCTGTGAGTGGCAAAAGTATGTGAACCTCTAGGATTAGCAGTTAATTTGAAGGTGAAACTAGAGTCAGGTGTTTTCAATCAATGGGATGACAATCAGGTGTGAGTGGGCACCCTGTTTTATTTAAAGAACAGGGATCTATCAAAGTCTGATCTTCACAACACATGTTTGTGGAAGTGTATCATGGCATGAACAAAGGAGGTTTCTGAGGACCTCAGAAAAGCGTTGTTGATGCTCATCAGGCTGAAAAAGGTGACAAAACCACCTCTAAAGAATTTGGACTCCACCAATCCACAGTCAGACAGACTGTGTACAAATGGAGGAAATTCAAGACCATTGTTACCCTCCCCAGGAGTGGTCAACCAACAAAGATCACTCCAAGAGCAAGGCGTGTAATAGTCGGCAAGGTCACAAAGGACCCCAGGGTAACTTCTAAGCAACTGAAGGCCTCTCTCACATTGGCTAATGTTAATGTTCATGAGTCCACCATCAGGAGAACACTGAACAACAATGGTGTGCATGGCAGGGTTGCAAGGAGAAAGCCACTGCTCTCCAAAAAGAACATTGCTGCTCATTTGCAGTTTGCTAAAGATCACCTGGACAAGGCAGAAGGCTATTGGAAAAATGTTTTGTGGACGGATGAGACCAAAATGTAACTTTTTGGTTTAAATGAGAATCATTATTTTTGGAGAAAGGAAAACACTGCATTCCAGCATAAGAACCTTATCCCATCTGTGAAACATAGTGGTGGTACAGTAGTATCATGGTTTGAGCCTGTTTTGCTGCATCTGGGCCAGGACGGCTTGTCATCATTGATGGAACAATGAATTCTGAATTATACAAGTAAATTCTAAAAGGAAAATATGTCAGGACATCTGTCCATGAACTGACTCTCAAGAGAAGGTGGGTAATGAAGCAAGACAACAACCCTAAGCACACAAGTCGTTCTACCAAAGAATGGTTAAAGAAGAATAAAGTTAATGTTTTGGAATGGCTAAGTCAATGTCATGACCTTAATCCAATGGAAATGTTGTGGAAGGACCTGAAGCGAGCAGTTCATGTGAGGAAACCCACCAAGATCCCAGAGTTGAAGCTGTTCTGTACAGAGGAATGGGCTAAAATTCCTCCAAGCTGGTGTGCAGGTAGTCTGGCAAACGCAACTTCAAAGCTCTGCGAGCATAAGTTCGCAACAGGCCCCCGTGTTGTGTCACACTTAGGATAGGCGGGCCCAGGCTAGTGTGCAGGACTGATAACAGTGACCAGAAATGTTTAATTGCAGTTATTGCTGCACAAGGGAGTCACACCAGATACTGAAAGCAAAGGTTCACATACTTTTGCCACTCACAGATATGTAATATGGGAACATTTTCCTCAATAAATAAATGACCAAGTATAATATTTTTGTCTCATTTGTTTAACTGGGTTCTCTTTATCTACTTTTAGGACTTGTGTAAAAAATCTAATGATGTTTTAGGTCATATTTATGCAGAAATATAGAAAATTCTAAAGGGTTCACAAACTTTCAAGCATCACTGTACCTGGCTGACATGTTCCGAATGTCTCCAGAGGAAACAGGAGGACTTATGCTTTTACTGTGGGAGTGCCGATCACCAGCTCAGGCAGTGTCACATCCATCCGTCTCATGCAGCTCCCACAGCAGGTCCAGCATGTAATGAGTCAACACGAACTTTCAATTCTAAAATCATTTAAGGTTCCTGTACTGTTAAAGTTGGCAAACTCCACACATATCCTTTCTGCTTTTATCGATTCAGGAGCACAGGGAAACTTTGTCAGTGACTCAGTTAACCAGCAGTTCAACCTGCCAACAACCCCTCTCCAAAGTGCACTCAGCATGCGAGCTATTGACGGAGGACCCATATGAGAGGGTCTCGTCACTAGGTGCACCACCCCCCTTCACATCCATGTGGGAGAGTTGCATTCAGAGTTCATCTCCCTCTACGTCACCTCTATTGAGAACCACAGTATCATTCTTGGTTACCCTTGGCTGCAGCTTCACAACCCTTTGATCTCCTAATAAAGTCAAGAAATACTCCAGTGGTCACCCACCTGCTTCCAGGGTTGCATCGCTCAACCCCAAGTCAGCGTTTCATCTACCTCAGTAGAAAGTCCACAACCGGATTCCCTTGACAACGTCCCAGAATGTTATCTGGACCTCAAGGAAGTATTCAGCAAGGGAAAAGCCTGTGGGTTACCACCTCATCGTCCCTACGACTGCGTGATCAACTTGCTGCCACATATGGCACCACCTCGAGGCCATATCTACCCACTCTCCCAGAAGGAGCACGCAGCTATGGAAGAATATATTCAGGAGGCCCTCAAGCAAGGTTACATTCATCCTTCCAGATCTCCAGCTTCGGCGGGTTTCTTCTTTGTGGAAAAATGGGGTGGTGGTCTCCAGCCATGCATTGACTATAGAGGACTTAATCAGGTTTCTGTAAAGTATCCATATCCACTTCCTCTGGTCCCGGCAGCCTTGGAGCAACTCGGGTCAGCTAAAATCTTTTCTAAGCTCGACTTACGCAGAGCCTATAATCTCATAAGAATCAAAAGGGGCGATGAGTGGAAAACCACCTTCAGCACTACTGCTGGCCATTTTGAATACCGGGTAATACCGTATGGCCTTTCTTCAGTGCCCAGTGTTTTCCAGTGCCTGATTAATGATGTTCTACAGGACATGCTAGGCAAACACACCATAGCGTACATTGACGATATCCCCATCTACTCCCCAGATGAAACAACCCATGAGGGTCATGGAGACCGGTTCTCAATTGCTCGCTCAAGAACCACCTCTATGTCAAAGCAGAAAAATGTGAGCTCCATCAGAAATGTATCTCCTCCTTAGGCTATTTCATTAGTGCTGAGGGGGTTAGCATGGACTCTTCCAAGGTCTCAGCAGCCCACTCCCAAGTCCATCAAAGACCTCCAATGTTTCATGGGTTTTGCAAACTTTTATTGCTGTTTCATTTGGGGTTTCAGCACAATTGCTGCTCCCTTAACTGCCCTGCTCAAGAAGGGATCCAAGTGACTCCAGTGGAACCCCACGGCAGAAGAAGCCTTCAGTTGTCTGAAGCAAGCTTTCACCTCCGCTTCAGTGTTTCAGCACCTTGATCCTTCAAAGGCATTCATCCTTGAGGTAGATGCATCTGATACCGGAGTAGGTGCCATTTTGTCACAATGTTTTGGGGAGAAATTGAAAACTCATCCTATAGCCTTTTCCAAAAAACTCTCGCCTGCAGAGAGAAATTATGATGTGGGGAACAGAGAGCTGCTTGCCATAAAATTAGCCCTTGAAGAGTGGCAACACTGGGAGCAACTCATCCATTTATCATCCTCACGGATCAAAAGAACCTGGAGTACCTCAGGAAAGCTAAGAGATTAAACCCTTGTTATGCCAGGTGGGCTCTTTTCTTTACACATTTTGACTTCACCATATCATTCCGTCCAGGCTGTAAGAACACCAAAACCGATGCACTATCTTGAGTCTTTGCCCAGCCTCATCAGGAGTCAGTCACACACTCAATTCTTCCACAGCAATGCTTTGTACAGTCTATCACCTGGGACCTCAATAAGGAAATAAGTGAGTGACTCACAATCTCAGACTCAACTCCACAATCTTCCACCGGGACTACTGTATGTACCAAGTTGCCTCAGAGGCAGACTCATCACTTGGGCTCATGCATCTCCCGCCACTGGACACCCCAACAGCCAATGCACCCATCAGTTGTTGAGAAACAAGTATTGGTGGTAGAGCATGATCACAGATATCAACCACTTCATCTCTTCATGGTCTGTTTGTGCCCAAGCTAAAGTTCCAAGAACCCCGCCAGCAGGCAAGCTCTGTCCCCTGCCTGGTCCCACATAGCCATCGATTTCATCACTGACCTCCCCCCTCTCAAGGCAATACCACCATTATGGTAACCATCGACCACTTCACCAAAGCCCCTAAACTCATCCCGTTACCTGGCATCCCCACAACATATCAAACAGCAGAACTACTATTCCAGCATGTCTTCAGATATTATGGCCTCCCTGAGGACATTATCAGCGATTGGGGCCCTCAGTTCATCTCACACTTTTGGACATGCTTCATAGAAAGACTGGGGGTGTCAGTGAAGTCTCATGTCCAGGTATCATCCCCAGTCAAATGGCCAAGTAGAAAGAGTGAATCAAGAAATTGGCTGCTTCTTAAGGATTTTTTGCATGCGTAACCAGGGGGACTGGGCACGATTCCTCCTGTGGGCCAAGTATGCACAGAATTCCTTGAAACACTCCACAACTCAGTTGACACCATTTCAGTGCATACCCGGCTACCAACCACCTTTGTTCCCCTGGGACGATGTGCCCAGCCACGTACAAGCAGTAGAAGATTGGTTTTCACACAGCCAGACAATATGGGAAGAGGTCCACCAATGTCTAAAAACCGTCAATGCCTGGTATAAGGAGTATGCTGATAAACGTCGGGCAAACAATCCAGACTTTTCTCCAGGTAACAGAGTACGGGTGGCAACAAGGAACCCAACACCTGTAAAAAGCTCCAACCATGATACATCGGACCATTCAAGATCATTCATCACATAAACGAGGTCTCATACTGTCTGGAACTCCCCCTTCACAGCAGGTTAGCACCCACATTTCATGTCTCCAGTCTGAAACCTGCTGTCCCAGGGCCCCTTGCTGAGAATGCACCAGTGTAGGAGCGCTCAGTTCTTGACATAGAGGGTGAACCTGTCTACCAGGTAAAACAAGATCCTCAACTCAAGACAAAGAGGGGGACAAATTGAATACCTGGTTGATTGAGAGGGGTACAGTCCTGAAGAACAGAGCTGGGTCACCGCCAAGGACATTCTAGACCCACTCATCAAGCAAGAATTCCACACTCTACATCCCAACAAGCCAGCGCCCAGAGGGAGGGGGCATCCCAGGAAGAATGGGGGGGGGGGGGGTTCTGTCAGTAAATGGGCTGAGAACACTTTGACTAAAGACACGGACACCTTGAACTACAATCCCGAAGTTTCACAGCGCCCTCTGTCTCCTGATTACTGAATTCAGCTGACACTCATTTCCCTAATCGCCGCTCTCCCCATTTAAGCTTCTCACACATGCCACTTCAGTGTGAAATATTGTCCTGCTCCATTCACTTCATACCAAGCCTTGTTTATTCTGCTTCTCAATTTCTGACTCTTTGCTTACTCTTTCACATTTTTACCTTTTGTCTTCTCTCTACCATGTTGTTCGCCGATCGCCCGACCCTCACTTGTTACTGACCACGATTCCTGTCCCTCGCTTTGGCTTTGTTTACAGTTTGCTTCACGCCTTCTTCTGCACATACATCTGAAAGTGCCTGCACTCTGACACTGAGCAGCTATGCAACAACATTTATTGTTTAATCTAGCAGTTTGAATGAATGTTGCAGGTCAGGCTGGATGGCGCTGCCTCCAGGCACAGTTGGCAAAATTCTGAAATTCAAAGCAGGACAAGAATCGCCATGGTTGTTGAAACATGAAATATGGCTGTTCAAACAATGCAGTTATCCAACACAGAGGACCATGTGAGGCACGTCATGACTATTAATAATGGAACTGAGGAGCGCCCTTGTTATTAATGTTTATAGCTGCTGCCTCATTGTCACACAAAAAAGGATTTGCTTCTTGACCAGCTTTTAACCCCACAGAAGATGAACTACATGACTGAGTTGGTTCCATTAGAGCAGTGGAAGAAGTGTCAGCTGACAAAGATGACAATTCTTTTGGCCATGCATCAGCAAACTGCAACAATGCAAACAGTTCCTCGAGGGAAGTGCCGACTGGAGCTGCGATGCTATTTATTAACACGATTTCCAGGAGCCTGGGCGCAGGCCACTTGTTAATCCTGGGAGCAGAAGACTCCTACTTGCCAAATGAGAGCTCTGGCAAATGGAAATGGTGCTCTCTTGCAAAATGGCTTGCAGAGGAAGCAGTAAAGGTAGGCAGGTTAAAGCAGCTTAAATAAGGTGCTCTATGAGAGATTTGCCAATAGAATGCACAGAAGGGAATCAACTGAGCTGACAGCTGAGGTGGGTTGGCTTG
Organism: Neoarius graeffei; assembly: GCF_027579695.1. Classification (NCBI taxonomy): domain Eukaryota; kingdom Metazoa; phylum Chordata; class Actinopteri; order Siluriformes; family Ariidae; genus Neoarius; species Neoarius graeffei. Next base: position 66,491,553 of record NC_083587.1, read on the forward strand.
ACACTAACTGCAGTCAGCTGATGTAGCTTGGATTGAGGGCTGAGCTTGGCTTCGTGGCCTGCCAGAACTACGCTACACTTGATTTGTGAAGATATAAAGAAAATAACAGCATCTACAAACATTGATCAATAAAAATGCATTTTTAAATGAGATTTAAAAATGATAGAAAACTTTATCATCTTCTGTCTTTGGTCTGGACTTTGGAGCAGCAGGAAAGCCTCAGTCAGATGATCGTACAGGTCTTGCTGTTTGATAGGGTGCTAATAATTCAGATGGATATTCTGCAACCAAACGCTATAAAGCTTTAAAAGTAATCAATAAAAATTTTAATAAATCCTGAATTTAACGGGTAGTCAGTGAAGTCAAGGCAAGACTGGGGTAATATTTTCACCAACCCTTGATCGTGCAAGTCGTCTGACTGCAGCGTTCTGTACCAACTGGAGACGAGCAACAGAAGAGCTGTTCAGTATCGTAAATAAAACTTTACAGTAGTCCAGGGGAGATAGAATAAAAGCATGTGTGACTTGTTCTGTGTCTTCAAAGGACAAAGATGATCTGATTGAATTTACTAAATAAATCAAATCAGTGTAAATACAAATAATTGTAAATACAATAAAAATACATGGATGTCACAAGAAAGTGAAAACACTTATTTCCATTTTGGACCTTCAATATCTTTCAGTTGATAAAAGCCCAGTTGTACCAGTTTATTAACAGGAGGTTCCCTTCAATTCCAAGTTACTGGTTCAATATTATTTGCCAATGAACCCAAGACCTGCTTCACATGAGCAGTATTCTGTTGTGGGCCAAAGACTAAAATTACTGAACACTTAATTACTTTAACTCTATTTTGTCAATGTTAAACTGAAGTTAGTTATTGGACATCCAATTTCTCACATCATTAATACAGGATAAAGAATTGATGCGTTCACCACATTATTGGGATCCAGAGACAGTTAGAGGTGTAAATCATCAATGTAACAGTGGAAGTTAATGTTGTATCCCCAGATGACATGTCCCAGAGGTAACATGCATAGGGAAAATAAAATCGGACCTAAACTTGTGCCTTGAAGTACCCCATGTGTAAATGCGGAGGAGGAGGAAACCTCCTTACCAACAGCAAAAGTCCTGTTAGATAAGTATGAGTTAAACAAGGCCAGTGCTGTTCCTGATACTCCCACCCACTATTTTAATCTACTGCTCATTGTGGCATGACCGATCATCTCAAATGTAGCACTTAAGTCAAGGAGAATTAACAGACATATTCCCACCATCTTCATTCATTAAAATGTCATTTGTAATCCCGAGGAGTGTCATTTCTGTACTGTGTTTATTTCTGAAACTAGACTGAAATTTCTCAGAAATATTCTTGTCCTCAACTCCCTCCAGTATTACATTACAGGCATTTAGCAGATGCTCTTATCCAGAGTGACTTACAACATACCCAGAGCAGCCTGGGGAGCAGTCGGGGGTTTGTTGCCTTGCTCAAGGGCACTACAGCCATTTCTGCAGATCCAGGGAATTGAACCAGTGACTTTTTGTTCCTAAAGTGGCTTCCCTAACCTTTAAGCTATGGCTTCTCCCATGGTTGAACTTTCTGAACAATTTCAATCCTATTGGGGTTTTATTTTAGGGTCTCCAACTTGTTTCACATTCAAGTTCTAAAACAATAAAATTGTGTTCCTTAAGTTCTAAAGCACATGAATTTTTATTTTTCAGAAGGATGAAGGTTAAAACACATTAATGAATTCACATCCACAGTAGCCTGATGAACCAGATACTTTATTCCAACAGATCAGTAAATGAAGAGAAAATGAAAACTATACACTGTTCAGAGGTTCAGGTTTCCACCAATGGATGGCGATATTGTTCTTTGCAGCAGACCTCAAGACATTTCCGGTCTCTGAAGACATAGACCGCTGCATTTATGAAAAAAACAAAACAAAAAAACAAAAAACCCCAACCTACCCTAAAAAAAAAAAAAAAAAAAGTGCTAAAGGTTTTTCAATGTTTTTTTATAGTATCAGGTGTGCTTAATAACATACCAAAAGTATCCCACAGTCTGACCACTGGAAAAGTATAATTTTCAAGATGGCATCCATGATGGCCACCAAATCCTTAAAATGCCCTTTACTCCTTCATTATTCATCCTAAACAAGTAATTTTGGTGCCAAACCCCAATGTTTTGTGGATCTAGGAATCCAATTAGCATATTTAAATTATAATGACGTAATTGTTTTCACACATTCATGAACCTACTTGGTGCATTAGGCCCACTGATGGAAGGCACAGGACTCAGGAACATTATGGCAGTTGTCCATGATGAAAATGCCATCCAGCATATGATGACTGGAAAATCAGTGCAAAGGGCTTTCCGTGGACATCTGCTGGTGGACAGATGTCTCAATCACCTAGTGGTGTCAGATCTGCTGGAGGAAAACCCACAGTTCAAGTCATTGGTGGACCAGGCAGGAGCAAGATCCTCATCCTTGGTGGCAAAAGAAATGACTTTGGAGAGTGCTGTAGCATCGTATATGTTGATCCAAATCAAAAATGATTGACACAAAGAAGGCAGAACTTAGCACAAGGTCAAATACCAGTAAGCTGTGGGTAAACTATCAGAAAATGCTGCAGACTGCCCGAGCGATGTTCAAAGCGGCCATATTGGTCTGCCATCTTGGATTTCACAATTATAAATCACTTCATCATAATTTAAATATGCTAATTGGATTCCTAGATCCCCAAAACATGGGGTTTGGCACCAAAATTACTTGTTGAGGATGGATAATATATCTCATTATCTCTAGCCGCTTTATCCTGTTCTACAGGGTCACAGGCAAGCTGGAGCCTATCCCAGCTGACTACGGGCGAAAGGCGGGGTACACCCTGGACAAGTCGCCAGGTCATCACAGGGCCGACACATAGACACAGACAGCCATTCACACTCACACCTACGGTCAATTTAGAGTCACCAGTTAACCTAACCTGCATGTCTTTGGACTGTGGGGGAAACCGGAGCACCCGGAGGAAACCCATGCGGACACGGGGAGAACATGCAAACTCCACACAGAAAGGCCCTCGCCGGCCACGGGGCTCGAACCCGGACCTTCTTGCTGTGAGGCAACAGCGCTAACCACTACACCACCGTGCCGCCCCTGGATAATAGGATAAAGCAGCTAGAGATAATGAGATGATCTATCTCTCTCTCCCTTTTATATATATATATATATAGACACACAAAGACTCAAGGCCCACAATGCAGACATTACATACAACAAAAACATTACATAAATATTTAAAAAAGGAAGAACAAAAAAGCTAAAAAAAAGGCTCAATGTTCCCAGATCTTAACAGCGCTACGACCTGGATTTGTCATCAGAACAATTCTCATTTGTAGAGCGGTCCAGCCTGCTCAGAAACTTAAAGGTGAGGTTCCTCAACAGTGCCATAAACGTGGTTAGTCCCAGTTTACAGAAAAGGTCACTGGCTCTAGTGCTCCTTGGTTTTTTCAGGAGTATCCTAAGACAGTCATTATATGCCACCTTACTAATGAAGGAGTAAAAGGCGTTTTAAGGATTTGGTGGCCATCTTGGATGCCATCTTGAAAATTACACCTTTCCAGTGGTCAGACTGTGGTAGACTTTTGGTATGTTACTAAGCACACCTGATACTGCAAAAAATACTGATAAGAAACCTTTTGTAGCATTTTTTTTGGGTGGGTGTCAAATATTTTCAGCTGCCTAACATGAACATACACTCTGCTATTACAGTCAAACTTGATACATTTACATTCAAAAAATAAAACTAGAGGATCTGTTGTGAGACCGAACAAACAAATCACTTTATCTACATTTATTCAAACCATAGCAGGTAAATACATGAACATAGCAGGGGGAATGATCATTATCACTGCTACTGTGTTAATTAATAAAGTTAGAAAATCTAAAGATCAATAACAGCTTAAAAATAGGAAGAAAACTAATGACCTGCAGCATGCGCAAAAACTTTACACAGCATATATGTTACCTTGGACAGAAAAAGGCTCATCTAAATATTTATGATGCTAAAAATAGCTTACTGCAAGGGGGAAAAAAACAACCAATAAATTTCCTTCTTTCGCAAACACTTTTATCCAAAGCGAGTTACAGTTGAGCCGAGTAGATGAAGTTTAAAGAACTTGTTCAAGTGGCAGCTTGGCAGTGCCGGGATTTTATATCATTAAAAACTCCATGTGTTAAATGGTAACCATCAACATCAGAATGTGACAGTTTTGGTTCTAAAGCCGAATTCAGACGGGATTAGTTTTCAGGACTTCAGTAATGTTGTCGGAGGACGTCTGTAGTGATTGTGAACAAAATCACACAGGGTAAGGGCTCTCTGTATGAATCACACAGATGGGCGTGTCTTCATGATGTATCCATGGTTGTTGCACTAAAAGTAGCCGGTTACACACATCTTATACATTTACTTTTCTGTAAAAGGATCGCCTTGTCCTTTATACAGTAAGTGCTTGTTGTAAGTGGGCGTGGTCACACAAGTTGTACTTGAGCATTAGTTGGTCACATGACTAACACACACACATGAAACTAAATCTGCCTGAAAGCATCCGAAGAAGAAAATGGAGCCTGTTTACTCAAAAACAAACAAACAAAAAAAAAAGAAATCACAAGAATGTGTAGAAAACAAATTCATTTCAATTTTCTTCCAAACTGCATGTTTACAGTAAATACACTGACACTTCTTATGATATTAGCACGTCTTAAATCATAATGAGTTTCATGCTTGGGGGGAAAAAATCCCAGGTCTTATGATGATAAGTAAATAAAACTCATCTGCACTGTGGGTGAATGAGGTGTGGAAACATCATCAGGCCTTTTTCACAGCGCTGTAGATCACAGAATCGTCCTCCTGCTGCTCAGTGTGGGCTCGCCTGAAATTACACACAGTCCTGTTTATCAGCTACAGATTCGGCATGTTAGACTGCTTTTACTCGACACTGTGTGGTTTCTCACTGACACATTTACATTTAAAGATATAAGAGAGGCTGATGTGATTCATACAGTGGCTATAAAAAGTATACACACCCCGTTAAAATGACATTTTTCTGATGTAAAAAAATGAGACCATGATAAATAATTTCAAAACTTTCTCTACCTTTAAAGTGACCTATAACGTGTACAATTCAATTGAAAAACAAACAAATCTGTTTGGGGAAAAAACATAAAAAAAGTACAATAAGCTGGTTGCATAAGTGTGCACACCCTAAAACTAATACTTTGTTGAAGCACCTTTTGATTTAATTACAGCATTCAGTCTTTTTGGGTTCACACCTGCCATCAATTAAAATGACTCTGATTAACCCCAAATAAAAGTTCAGCTTTCCTAGTAAGATTTTCCTGACATTTACTCAGTTGCATCCTCCAGCAAAAGCCAGGGTTCACAGAGAGCTTACAACGTATCAAAGGGATCTTATTGTTGAAAGGTATCAGTCAGGAGAAGAGTACAAAAAAATCTTCCACGGCATTAGATATACCATGGAGCACAGTGAAGACAGTCATCAAGAAGTGGAGAAAATATGGGACAACAATGACATCACCGAGAATTGGACGTCCCTCCAAAATTGATGAAAAGACAAGATGAAAACTGGTTAGGGAGGCTGCCAAGAGACCGACAGCAACACTGAAGAAGCTGCAGGAATTTCTGGCAAGTACTGGTTGTGTACTACATGTGACAACAATCTCGTGTATTCTCCATATGTCTGGACTATGGGGTAGGGTCGCAAGCTGGAAGCCTTTTCTTACAAAGAAAAATATCCAGGCCCGACTAAATTTTGCAGAAAAATGCATCAACTCTCCTAAAAGCATGTGGGAAAATGTGTTACTGTCTGATGAAATCAAGGTTGAACTTTTTGACCACAATTCCAAAAGGTACATTTGGTGCAAAAACAACACTGCACATCACCAAAAGAACACTACCGTGAAGCATGGTGGTGGCAGGATCATGTTTTGGGGTTGTTTTTCTTCAGCTGGAACAGGGGCTTTAGTCAAGGTGGAGGGAATTATGACCAGTTCTAAATACCACTCAATTTTGGCCCAAAACCTTCAGGTGTCTGATAGAAAGCTGAAGATGAATTTCATATTTCAGCATGACAATGACCCCAAGCATACATCGAAATCAACAAAAGAATGGCTTCAGGAGACAAAAATTCAAGTTTTGGAATGGTCCAGCCAGAGCCCAGACCTAAATCCAATTGAAAGTCTGTGGGGAGACCTGAAGAGGGCTGTGCACAAGACATGCCCTCGCAATCTGACAGATTTGGAGCACTTTGACAAGGAAGAGTCGGCAAATATTGCCAAGTCCAGATGTGGCAGGCTGATAGACTCCGACCCAAAAAGACTGAATGCTGTAATTAAATCAAAAGGTGCTTCAACAAAGTATTAGTTTAAGGGTGTGCACACTTATGCAACCAGCTTATTGTCTGGTTTTTTTTAATGTTTTCCCCCTAACAGATTTGTTTGTTTTTCAATTGAATTGAACAGTTTATAGGTCACATTAAAGGTGGGGAAAGTTTTGAAATTATTTATCATGGTTTTATTTTTTTACATCAGAAAAACCGATCATTTTAATGGGGTATGTACACTTTTCATATCCACTGTAGCTGCGATAACAAGTGTGAACAGGAACTGACTTGTTTCACAAATGATCAAGAGCATTAATAGTACAACCCCAATTCCAAAAAAGTTGGGACGCTGTGTAAAACAAATAAAAACAGAATGTGGAGATTTGCAAATCATTGAAACCCTATATTTCATTGAAAATAGTACAAAGACAACATATCAAATGATGAAAGTGAGAAATTTTATTTCTTTATATGCTCATTTTGAATTTGATGTCAGCAACACATTTCAGAAAAGTTGGGACGGGGCAACAAAAGACTGAAAAGTTGTTTAATGCTAAAAAAAACTAATTAGGTTAATTGGCAACAGGTCAGTAAGATCATTGGGTATAAAAAGAACATCCCAGAGAGGCGGAGTCTCTCAGAAGTATAGATGGGGAGGGGTTCACTGCTCTGTGAAAGACTGCATGGGCAAACATTGCAACAATTTAAGAATAATGTTCCTCAATGTAAAACTGCAAAGAATTTGGGGATCACATCATCTATGGTCCATAATATCATTAAAAGATTCAGAGAATCTGGAGAAATCTCTGTATGCAAGAGACAAGGCTGAAAACTGACATTGGATGCTTGTGATCTTCAGGCCCTCAGGAGACACTGCATTAAAAGCAGACGCGTGTCTGTAGTGGAAATCACTGTATGGGCTCAGTAACACCTCAGAAAACCATCGTCTGTGAAAACACTTCATTACTGCATCCACAAATGCAAGTTAAAACCAGATATAAACAATATCCAGAAACACCACCACCTTCTCTAGGCCCGAGCTCTTTTATGATGGACTGAGGCGAAGTGGAAAACTGTCCAGAGGTCTGACGAGTCAAAAGTAGAAATTCTTTTTAGAAATCATGGACACCACATCCTCCAGGCTTAAGAGGAGAGGGACCATCCAGCTTGTTATCGGTGCACAGTTCAAAAGCCAGCATCTGTGATGGTATGGGGGGCATTAATGCACATGACATGGGTAGCTTGTACATCTGGTAAGGCATCATTGATGCTGAGTGACAAACATGTTTCAGAGCAATATACTGCCATCCAGACAAAATCTTTTTCAGGGAAGACCTTCCTTCTTTCAGCAAGACAATGGCAAACCGCTTTCTGCACATATTAAAACTGCATGGCTCTGTAGTAAAAGAGTCCGGGTGCTAAACTGGTCTGCTGCAGTCCAGACCTGTCTCCCATTTAAAACATTTGGTGCAATATGAAGTGCAACATACAACAAAGGAGACCCCGAACTGTTGAGCAACTGAAATTGTATATCAGGCGAGAATGGGACAAAATTTCTCTTTCAAAACAACAGCAATTGGTTTCTTCAGATCCCAGATGTTTACAGTGTTGTTAAAAGTAGAGGTGATGCAAGACAGTGGTAAACACGCCCCTGTCCCAACTTTTTTGAAACATGCTGCTGACATCAAATTCAAAATGTGTGTATATTTTTCAAAAAAAACAAACCAACATTTCTCAGTTTCACTATTTGATATGTTTTCTTTGTACCATTTTCAGTGAAATATCCGGTTTCCATGATTTGCAAATCTTCACGTTCTGTTTTTATTTATAGTTTACACAGTGTCCCAACTTTTTTGGAACTGGGGTTGTAATTATAAACGAATTAAAACTACAACATGTTCTTTAATAAAGAAAAAAATGTCATAATTGGAAAATAAGAGGAATAAAACATGCCATTATTGATCAATTTGCTATAAAAGCCCAACACAGTGTGTTTTATTTCATATTTATTTGCTAATTAGTGGATGAACACAGATAACACACACTGTTTTTACAATTCTCCTTTAGTGTCGATTTAATCTGCCTCTGTTTACATCACATGGTACTTCTGAACCAATTAATTAGTGGAAATTTTTGATTTTCATGCTTACTGTTTGGGTGATCCTTTGGGTTTGATGCCCACAGATGCATAAGTCACTCCTCCTTCATCTAACACTTCATCAGACTGAGGAACTTGGTTTAGCTGTGCTGTGACCTGAGACCTTAGAGAGAGAGAGAGAGCAAACATAATGTATGTCTTTACAATTCTATATTACTCAGTTAGAGCTGGGTGAAATGACAAAAATATCGTATCGCCATTCTCAAAGACATTTCTGAGACACAATATGGAACATGTGGGCGGCACGGTGGTGTAGTGGTTAGCGCTGTTGCCTCACAGCAAGAAGGTCCTGGGTTCGAGCCCCGGGGCCGGCGAGGGCCTTTCTGTGTGGAGTTTGCATGTTCTCCCCGTGTCCGCGTGGGTTTCCTCCGGGTGCTCCGGTTTCCCCCACAGTCCAAAGACATGCAGGTTAGGTTAACTGGTGACTCTAAATTGACCGTAGGTGTGAATGTGAGTGTGAATGGTTGTCTGTGTCTATGTGTCAGCCCTGTGATGACCTGGCGACTTGTCCAGGGTGTACCCCGCCTTTCGCCTGTAGTCAGCTGGGATAGGCTCCAGCTTGCCTGCGACCCTGTAGAAGGATAAAGCGGCTAGAGATAATGAGATGAGATGAGATGAGAATATGGAACATGATCTACAGGTTTGTACACAAACTGCAACACAAATATTGATTTATATCATCATATGGCCCCGCCGTCTCAATTAAAGATCAGTTTCCCATGACACATTAAACTGTATTTTTATATCCACTGTATGCTGTATTTTTTTTACCCTTTGGTTGTTGGTTTGATTTGGACAGACGCGTAAGTTACTTCCTCCTTCTTCAACGTTTCTTCATCAGGATCTTGAGAAACTTGGTTTAACTGTGGCTTTGTCTGTAAAATCACAATGCATCCATCATCAGTTCTCATGTGCAGCAGTGTGAGAAAATCACCAACACTTTATTTCTCCAGTTTAAGTCTGTTGATGTTCAGTAGATGATCGACTCGTCCCCAGTCCTGTCAGAATTTCAGCTCCAGTTCAGGTAACATCAGCGGATCCCATTTTAGACGTGGTGTTAAACGTAAGATAAAGATCATCTGAAACTCATGTTGAGGATCATGTTGAGTTCATTCTCTGCTTCATGATCTACAGTATGGACATGCTTCACGGTCTACATCAGATGTTTTCACACTTTTTTCCCCATGAGACCCACTTCTCAGTTTTTGAGAACTTGTTCATTGTCACCCAACAAAACCAAACTAAAGACTTGAACGAGTTCAGAGTTTACGTATAAAACCAGGCCAGGTTATCCCATCTGCCCAGGGCTTCAACTGTCTGTTATTAACTGTGGAATGAAATCAAATCAAATGGAACCACATGACAAAAGAGTCTTATAATACAGCAGACGTGAAATCCTTGAAGAAAAATAATGCCATAAAAATGTCACAAATAAACAGTGTGAGCTAGAACACGGAGAACCCTAAACTGTGCTGTACTGAGTTCCTCATTTCCTATTAAGATCATCTCTTCAGAAAACAAAGGAGACTGAAGTTATGTAAAGAGTATTAAATGTGTATTTTCATATTTTCTTTTCTTCATTTTTCCAAAATTGTATATTTTATAGTAATCCCTTATAAATTATTCTTCAGTGTGCTGTGAGGAAGTTCACTGAAATAAACGTGTTTCTTCACACGGGAACTAAAGTATATTTAATTCATCTCATCTCATTATCTCTAGCCACTTTATCCTTCAACAGGGTCGCAGGCAAGCTGGAGCCTATCCCAGCTGACCACGGGCGAAAGGCGGGGTACACCCTGGACAAGTTGCCAGGTCATCACAGGGCTGTATATTTAATTGTGTTATCAAATTAAATTGCATTATTTAAAATAATGCTGAATAATAACTTTTAGTACAATTATACAAGTGTAGCAACAATTGCGTCTCCACATTATCTTCTTACATCTAACTGGGTATGACTTAAATTGTTTGACAAAAAGCACTCAAAGCACAGCTAAATTAATTTAAGGAGGTATATTTTAAAAATAACTGAATAAACTAAAGTGTATTTAAATTATAATTGTCATAAGTTACTCCAAAATACAACAGTTTGTAAGTATAAAGTTTGAACACTTGACGTCTGTACTACGCTTTTTAACAGCTCACTTAAAAGCACATTTCTTTGAAAAGGTCATACCTGTGTTTTCTCTCCACTTTCCTGCCCGTTTTCTTCTGGAGCTTTACATTTCCTCCTAATAGAATCAGGAAAACACTCAGTGCACATGGACATGCTCTAGAATACACACTGTGATCTCACACATCTCATTTACAAAGAGTAAGGAACAATACTGTGTGTGTTAAATACTGCAGTAAATCATAGAACAGATTATCAACACGTGTTAGCAGCGAAAAATCTACACGTGAGACTAAATACTGAGACTCGATTAAAGTCCAACACAGGATGTGTGTATGATTTTTAGCTATGTGCAGAATGTACTAGATGGAAATATGTAGATTTTTACCTCCTGATGTAAATCACAGCTCCTACGATGACTGAGACGATGAAAATCACTCCAACTGACACCGAGACAATGATCCAGATTAACCACTGATCAGGATTTTCACCTGTTAAACACAACAGTATTTAACATTTATTGAATATTAAACTGAACACAAGTCACTTCATTTCCTTCAGGAATCATTCGAGACGTTCAGGAATGTTGTGAGCAGATGGACCCACCCTCGACGTGAAGGCTGATCGTTTCAGATCCTGAGGCCTCGTTGGTTTTCCAAGTGCAGGTGTAATTCCCAGAATCCATCATGTTCAGAGCAGGAAAGTGAAGAACGGGTCCTGATTCAGGTAAGAGCTCGTTGTTCTTAGACCACATGAACTGTGAGGAACTGTGTCTGCAGTTCACATCACACGTCAGATTTAACGAGTCTCCTTGTTTAAGGGTCCCGTTTCCACTGAGCCTGATTAGTGACACCTTTAAATCTTTTCCAGAGAGCAGGAAAGACTCCACGTCAGTGAATCAGGATTTCTCTCACTGATAAAAATGTTTTACTGAATAATAAACATCAGCTACATGAGATTTCTTGATAAAAATTAAAGCTGGAGTTAAATTTACTTTCACTGTTCAAAAGAGAAAGATTTCCACAAAATGATTTAATGTATTCCTATAGGTGAGGAAAGTCAATTATACAGATCATGAATCATTTGGATTTTTATTTTAATCATTAAAATTTACCTGCAACTTGTAGAGTCGCTCCAGTACAACCTGTCCATCTGTCATCAGGATTATCAGTTATAAATCTGAATCTGTACTTTCCAGAATAACTGAACTGTAGATTGTGGATTAATAAAGTGCAGTTTGATTTGTCGTCTCCAGCGTACTCAAAGTCTGAGCTGGTGTTTGATGAGCTGTCATAAACATACGGAGGCTTTAAACAAACATCTGTGTTTGAGTTCAGTGAGCACCAAAGCTTTTGTGTCACCTGAATATTGGGATTTGATATTGGATCATAATAATAACTGCAGGGAATGGAGACACTGAATCCTCTCACAGCACAGATCGGATTATCAGGATATTTCACAGACCAACGACTTTTGTCCTGAGTGAGAACACCTGTGTAGAGAAATAAATGCAGATTAAAAGACATTGATAAAGTTTTGCTGATGGATTGTTTTATATGTTGTGTGTTCATCAGATATTTCTCATTACTGCACTGAACACAATCCACCTTTATATCTGTACAAGGCCGTAGTCAGAGGGGGTCAGGTGGGTTTTCCGAATCCCCCACACCATGTGAAAGTCAAAAGTTAATTAGTGGACAAGTTTCTTTCCTTCTTAATGCATTAGAGATCAAACAGTAAATAATAAAAATACAGTAAATAGCCCGATTCCACAACTGCAGTAATCCATATTATGACAAGAACCGCTCAATTCAGTAAAGAGAAATGACATCATCATTACTTTAAGACATGAAGTGACTTTTAATGAATAAAAATAAAGATAAAACATTGAATTAGAAGGTGTGTACAAACTTCTGACTGGTTCTGTGCACCTAAAAGTCGCTGTATTGCTGAGTGCATCTTCAACAAGATAAAGGACTTCCACTTCATCAGACTGTCTATAAAATCCAGAGCCACATTTTATTTCTAAACTGAGCAGTTTCTTCCTGTAGATGTCTGTTAGCTTGATACTGCTCGCTAACACAGACTACACAGGCTACACAGAGCAGCTAGTTTGTGGTATTAATCATGAGAAGCTGCTGATCCTCGCTACAGTTTACGCGTTAACTCACTGACTATCGATGCACTTATCCACCTCAAGTGTTTTCATTTATTTTTAAAGAATGGAACAAAGACTCAGTAAAGATGTGCATTTTGCGCTGAAGAGAACGGGAGATGTGGTTTCTTCTGTTAACAGGTTGCACTCTGTCTCTAGTACGAGTTCATATCAAGTGTAAAGAACTGTACAGGCCATGTATAGAACAAAACCCAGGATACTTTAGCGAGATTGTGCTGCTATAATGATGAAGCTCTCTGGTAATCTACTTCTGAAGCGCATGTGTGAGTTCGGTTCCATCAGACTATCTGTGGTCGCGTGCACACACACTAAAACAGGTCACAGGATGGAAATAAGACCCACCCCATCCAACCAGCTGGCTCCGCCCCTGCTGTATATCTGTATCGATTTATACCGTGATACATTTATCCATTTATGGATGTGTATATCTCATCTCATCTCATTATCTCTAGCCGCTTTATCCTGTTCTACAGGGTCGCAGGCAAGCTGGAGCCTATCCCAGCTGACTACGGGCGAAAGGCGAGGTACACCCTGGACAAGTCGCCAGGTCATCACAGGGCTGACACATAGACACAGACAACCATTCACACTCACATTCACACCTACGGTCAATTTAGAGTCACCAGTTAACCTAACCTGCATGTCTTTGGACTGTGGGGGAAACCGGTGCACCCGGAGGAAACCCACGCGGACACGGGGAGAACATGCAAACTCCGCACAGAAAGGCCCTCGCCGGCCCCGGGCTCGAACCCAGGACCTTCTTGCTGTGAGGCGACAGCGCTAACCACTACACCACCGTGCCGCCCGGATGTGTATATATAAATAAGTAAACCAGGAGATATTGAATAAATAAACTGTACAGGTGTACTGTATGTATCTGTATACAGTATATTTATTTACGAACGGTATTTATCATTTTAAATCCTTACAGTCCTTTGATCACATTTTATATTTCTTTCCACATTTATACATGTTCCCGTGGCTAAAGACACTCAGTGTTATGTCTCTGTCTGGACTGTGTTTTAATTTACTACATGACTTAAGTCCATCAAAAAAAAAAAAAAATTCATAAAGAAGTAAAATTACAGCAATAAAGCTTTTTAACACTTTTGTCTTTGTATTCTCTCTCTCTCTCTCTCTCTCTCTCTCTCTCTCTCTCAGGACCTGAGCAATTACAATGATGTTAATAATCAGATCAGATCAGAATCTAATGTTGACTAATATGATCCAGTATGATGTGTTTGTGGAAGTGTATAATCCAATAACTGAGCGTACACACTGCAACATCAATCAGCAAACAATTACAACTCTGAACAATAATTCTGTTGAAGAGTGAGATGATGTTTCCTACCAGACAGCGTGAGCAGAATCAGAGCCGAGAGCAGCATCTTCATCTCTTCTTCAGGAACAACTTCACACACTCACTGTTGGGTCTGTGTTTATAGTGAGATGAGCTCAAGATGTGAGAACTAGAAGCTGCTTCTGGAAAAAAAAAGACACAGTTTGGCTACAAAACCACAAGAGTGTCAAACGATTAGAGGAAGAAGGACTGAGGCCTCATGCAGCATTTTGTCCCCAAACACATTTGCAAAATCACGAGTCTACACTCTGACCAATAATAAATTTACACCATGTTCACATTCAGGTTGAGTAAACCTGCAGTTTTTCTTCACACTTCAAATTTTCTACTATTTCAGAATTATTATAATAATGTTAGAATAATAACAGCATTAAATAAACACTTCCAGTTTTACACAGCAACCACAAACAGTGTGAATAGAATAGAATAGAATAGAATAGAATAGAATAGAATAAATCTTTATTGTTCCACCAGATGTGGAAATCTGTCTTTGGTGTCACAGACATACCAACATTAACCAACAAGAAAACATTAAATTACAGCCATAAAACCCACAGACATACAGTGGGGCAAAAAAGTATTTAGTCAGTCACCAATTGTGCAAGTTCTCCCACTTAAAAAGATGAGAGAGGCCTGTAATTTTCATCATAGGTACACTTCAACTATGAGAGACAAAATGAGAAAAAAAAAATCCAGAAAATCACATTGTCTGATTTTTAAAGAATTTATTTGCAAATTATGGTGGAAAATGAGTATTTGGTCAATAACAAAAGTTCATCTCAATACTTTGTTATATCCCCTTTGTTGGCAATGACAGAGGTCAAACGTTTTCTCTAAGTCTTCACAAGGTTTTCACACACTGTTGCTGGTATTTTGGCCCATTCCTCCATGCAGATCTCCTCGAGAGCAGTGATGTTTTGGGGCTGTCGCTGGGCAACACGGACTTTCAACTCCCTCCAAAGATTTTCTATGGGGTTGAGATCTGGAGACTGGCTAGGCCACTCCAGGACCTTGAAATGCTTCTTACGAAGCCACTCCTTCATTGTCTGGGCGGTGTGTTTGGGATCATTGTCATGCTGAAAGACCCAGCCACGTTTCATCTTCAATGCCCTTGCTGATGGAAGGAGGTTTTCACTCAAAATCTCACGATACATGGCCCCATTCATTCTTTCCTTTACACGGATCAGTCATCCTGGTTCCTTTGCAGAAAAACAGCCCCAAAGCATGATGTTTCCACCCCCATGCTTCACAGTAGGTATGGTGTTCTTTGGATGCAACTCAGCATTCTTTCTCCTCCAAACACGACAAGTTGAGTTTTTACCAAAAAGTTCTATTTTGATTTCATCTGACCATATGACATTCTCCCAATCCTCTTCTGGATCATCCAAATGCTCTCTAGCAAACTTCAGACGGGCCTGGACATGTACTGGCTTAAGCAGGGAGACACATCTGGCACTGCAGGATTTGAGTCCCTGGCGGCGTAGTGTGTTACTGATGGTAGCCTTTGTTACTTTAGTCCCAGCTCTCTGCAGGTCATTCAGTAGGTCCCCCCGTGTGGTTCTGGGATTTTTGCTCACCGTTCTTGTGATCATTTTGACCCCACGGGGTGAGATCTTGCGTGGAGCCCCAGATCGAGGGAGATTATCAGTGGTCTTGTATGTCTTCCATTTTCTAATAATTGCTCCCACAGTTGATTTCTTCACACCAAGCTGCTTACCTACTGCAGATTCAGTCTTCCCAGCCTGGTGCAGGTCTACAATTTTGTTTCTGGTGTCCTTTGACAGCTCTTTGGTCTTGGCCATAGTGGAGTTTGGAGTGTGACTGTTTGAGGTTGTGGACAGGTGTCTTTCATACTGATAACGAGTTCAAACAGGTGCCATTAATACAGGTAACGAGTGGAGGACAGAGGAGCCTCTTAAAGAAGTTACAGGTCTGTGAGAGCCAGAAATCTTAGAATAGAATAGAATAGAATAGAATAGAATGCCTTTATTGTCACTATACACATGTACAATGAGATTAAAGCATCTCCAATAACAGTGCAAACAGCGTGTAGAGAGAGAGAGAGAGGAAGGGGGAAAAAGGGGGGGTGTAATGGGGGTAAGGTGCACAGTCTGAGGTGTATGTGTTGTGTTACACATTATGGAGTGAGGTATTGCACATATAAAGTATTGCACAGAGACAGTCACATTATAAATTATTGCACGAGAGAGTCACATTATAAGATAAAATATTACACATTATGAAGTATTGCAAGGTAAGGTAAGGTGCACAGTCCTGAGGTGTATGTGCTGTGTGTAAGGTGCACAGTCCTGAGGTGTATGTGCTGTGTGTAAGGTGCACAGTCCTGAGGTGAATGTGTTGCGTTTCACATTATGGAGTGAGGTATTGCACATTATAAAAGTATTGCATAGAGAGTCACCTTGTAAAGTACTGCACATTATAAATTAGTAAAATAGTAAAATAAAATAGACTATAAAGTCAGAGCATATCCGAGTTCAGGGCGGTTATGGCTTTTGGAAAGAAGCTGTTTTTTAAACGATTTGTCTTTGTCCTGATGCACCTGTAGCACCTCCCTGAGGGCAACAGGTCAAACAGATCAAAGCCAGGGTGGGAGCTGTCCTTGATAATATTCTTAGCTCTGCTAAGGCAGCGGGAGGTGTAAATGTCCATCAGGGATGGGAAAGGGCAGCCAATGATCTTCTGTGCTGCCTTAACTACCCTCTGGAGCCTCTCCCTGTCTACAGCAGTGCAGCTGCCGTACCATACTGTAATACAGTACATCAGTATGCTCTCGATGGATGAGCGGTAGAAGGTCAGCAGCAGGTTGGAGCTTAAGTTGTACTTCCTGAGGACTCACAGGAAGTGTAGCCACTGCTGAGCCTTCTTAATGACTGCTGTAATGTTTGCTGACCAGGAGATGTCGGCGGAGATGAGGACACTGAGAAACCGGAAGGTGTGGACCCTCTCCACATACACGTTGTTGATGTAGAGGGGGGCTAGGTCGGTGCTGTGCTTCCTGAAGTCAACAATGAGCTCTTTGGTTTTCTTGGTGTTCAGAGCGAGGTTATTTTCTGAACACCAGGCTGCCAGCTTCAGGACCTCCTCTCTGTAGGCTGCTTCGTCTCCCTTTGAGATGAGTCCGACCACTGTGGTGTCATCAGCAAACTTGATGATAAGGTTGTTGTTGTTGTGGGTCGGACTACAGTCGTGGGTGTAGAGGCAGTACAGGAGGGGGCTCAGCACACAGCCCTGTGGAGAGCTGGTGCTCAATGTGCGGGTGGAGGAGAAGTGGGGGCCAAGTCTCACAGTCTGGGGCCGGTTAGTAAAAAAGTCCTTTAACCAGGCACATGTGAGAGGGGGGAGGCCGAGAGTGTCCAGTTTTCTAATAAGGATGTCCGGGATTATTGTATTAAAAGCTGAACTGTAATCCACAAAGAGTATGCGGACGTAGCTCTGCTGCTGCTCCAGGTGATTTAGCGCAGAGTGGAGAGCTACGACAATGGCGTCCTCTGTGGATCTGTTTGTGCGATATGCGAACTGGTAGGGGTCGAAGTCTGGGGGGAGGTGGTCCTTGATGTGCTGAAGAACTAGTCTCTCGAAGCACTTCATGATTACCGGGGTGAGGGCCACAGGACGATAATCATTCAGGCTGGTGACGGGAGACTTCTTCGGCACTGGGATTATTGTTGCAGATTTTAGGCAGGGCGGGATGACTGCCTGAGCCAGGGAGAGGTTAAAGATCCTGGTGAAGGTAGGGGTGAGCTGGTGGGCGCACGCTCTGAGCACCTTACCAGGTACACCATCTGGGCCGGCAGCTTTCTTGGGGTTCACTGCCAGGAGCACCCGTCTGACATCGTGCTCCTGTACAGTGAAAGGAGTGGTGTGGGAACTGTGTGGTGGTGGGGGCAGGGCAGGAGCAGATGAGTGCTGCTGAGATGTTTCAAAGCAAGCAAAGAAGCGATTTAGCTCCTCTGCTAGCGGCGCACTCCAGTCTTCTGTTGGAGTGTTCTGTCTTCTGTTGGAGATCTTGCTTGTTTGTAGGTGACCAAATACTTATTTTACCAAGGAATTTACCAATTAATTCATTAAAAATCAGACAATGTGATTTCCTGGATTCTTTCCCCCCATTCTGTCTCTCATAGTTGAAGTGTACCTATGATGAAAATTACAGGCCTCTCTCATCTTTTAAAGTGGGAGAACTTGCACAATTGGTGGCTGACTAAATACTTTTTTGCCCCACTGTATAAACTACTTCAACACAACATTCTGAAGTGAACACTGCAGTTTATTAATAAGATTTAAATTCTTAACAGTATTTTGATGAAGCTGTGCACACTGTTGTTCTCACACTGAATAATAACAGCATTAAATAAATACATCCGGTTTTACACAGCAACCACAAACATTCTGAAGTGAACACTGCAGTTTATTAATAAGATTTATTGCTCTGGGGATAAAAGATGATTATTTTTTATGTCGAGCTCTATTTCCCAGGGATGCGCTGTACCATCAGCCATAAGGAAGCAACTCAAACTCATCCTCTGCTGTTATTACTGACTTCCTGTGTACTGCCATATTCTAATATCCATATTACAGAATATTCTGATTTTTTTGCTGGCAGGCTAAGACAGAGTGAAAATAACAGAGGTGATAAAACACAGCCCTGTGGGGCCCCTGGATTTAACCCCTCCATACCCCCCCACACACAGACTGTATCAGCCAGACTTATTCTCACCACAAAACTGCAGCTTTGTCCTTGTATTAGACAGTGAATGAAATCAGACACTAATGACGCACACATGTGGACTATTTCTCTATTTGCCCCCCCACTGGCCCAGGATGCCTACAGTAACTTGAAATCAATCACTGTGTCAGCTGTTAAGTGCACCTCTTCAGATAAAGACAGATATATTCATAAGCATGAGTTTGATTTAATTGAAAATTGTATGTTTTATTATTAAATTCATTATATTGTTGTTTTTATATGAAGTAGCAGGACCAAACAAAGTTCTAGCTGATGATTGAAGTCAACACTTTCAACACGCATTACAAAACGCATCAACAAAATCACTGAGATAAAGAAACATCCATTAACTAAGAATTTTATGCATAGGATAATCATCGAGTAAACTCAGAGCAGGTGTGCAGGATCAGAAGTCCCGTGTGTGTGTGTGTGTGTGTGTGATGATGAGCGTTGCAGTCTGGGGCGGCTGTAGTGTGCTCTGGGAAGCGTAGTCCGGAAGCGTAGATCAGACTCGAGGTCAGATGTTGATTCTGGCGCTGAGCTGACAGTCCCCCATTTATCCCCAAATCCAGAAGCCTCTGCAAGAACAAGTGAGTCTACATGATGTTAAAATCTGCACTAAAATCAAGAACTCAAACCTTTGCTTAAGCCTCAGGCTGCTGCAGCTGGCTGGTAACCATGTTAACCAGAGTCCGGGTGGTGTCCTCTGTCCCTCTCCGTGGCTTATAACCAAACTGTAGTGGGTTCAAACCCTCTGTAAGAGATGAAATGAAATGATGGCTGAAAACACTTTCCATACATACGGCCAGTATTGAGGTTTCGGGCCACAGGATGAAAATCATTCAGTTCTTTCGGCCTGGTCCACTTTAGAGCATTTTCAACTCAACTGATTTTTAAAGCATGGGACACCACAGACATAATGACAGATTTAACCGATTTTTAAGGTTTTAATCACAAGAACCCACACACCAGGGGCCTCATGTACAAAGCTTGCGTACGCACAAAAAAGCTACGTACGTCACTTTCTGCGCAAACATTCGTATGTACAAAGATTGACTTGGCATGGAAAAGTGCGGTACTCTACGCAAACCTCATGGCTGGCGTACGCACATTTCTGGTGCATCTTGGTACTTGGCGACACTTAGAGGCAGAGCAATGCAACTACATTTAGGCCTACTCGGTCAAGAGTCATGACATGGCGATAAGAGGCATCCAAAAATGCATCGGAACATCAGGATGTGTGAATTGAAATGTATGTCAGTCATACGACATTGTTGAGACACATAATGCGAGACTGTTGGGTAAATGCCAACAGATCCATCAACCATCCCTTCCATATTGTAATTACGGGAAATGAGAAACCCCAGCAATATCATTTCGATATTATTCCCATTGACTATTGGTTAATTAATTAAATTAAAGAATGCACATGCAGGACCATGCATTGCAGCTAGCTTAATAGATCTTCCTCACGCATTTGCCGCGAGGTGTCAGACTGAAATATTATTAGTTGATGTTGCGTGGGGTAGCCTTATCACATAATTACCAAGATCAATATATGAAACGATTTCCAAGTGCGTACAAATCAGACACAACCGTGGTGTGTGGCGTGTTACACAATGTGGCGCAGCGGTACGGCGTGCCAATAATGGAGCGAGACCTGCCGGAGGACCCAGACCCTGGGCCTCACAACGAGGTGCCGCAGCGACATGGCATACAAACCCGGCAGCGCTTAATAGCCACAATGTGAAAAGGTAAGGACAGACGGGACACGGGACACCATTCATTTTTTAAGATATTCTTTTAATGTGTTATTCAGTTCCTTCAATTCCTCGCGGATTCCCTCGAGGTTGTCGTTAATCACCTCTATCCCCTTTAAAATTTCCCCCTGCGACTCAAGGACCGTGCGCGTCAGCACCCGGCCTGTGGACCTGGCGACAGGGGCAGGCGGTGGAGAAGGGGGGCAGGTGACAGTGACGCTGGATCCGCTCGGCTGGGGGTCCTCTTCCTGCTCGGTTGGGATGGACTGGGGGCCTCCTGTTGTTCCCTGGCACCCTGCTAGAATACATTTGTCATTAAAATCCTATTGTGGAAAATATGTGCACATGTTTTATTTCTGGTTACATGTGGCTAGGAATATTGGGCCTACTAAGAGAGGAAGACATTTCCTCAAATACAGGGTGTCCCCGAAAAAATGTACACATTAGAGCACTAAAGGTGTTTTTTTGTTTTCAAAACCCATGTAACTCAAATAGACACTCATTGTGGCGCAGGCACTGCGGACGATGCGAATCATACCGTTATCTTGGTATAGGCTACATTCACATTCAGTGGCATACAATCAGTGACTGTTGCATGTCTCATAGCATACACTTTGAACATCACTTTAATTGGAGGTGGCAGAACAATTAAGTGATGTATGTGAATTCTATTACACTGTGCTAAAGGCAGGGATTAATGCGAATAAATGTTAATAATAAATGTTAAATGTTAATTTGATTAACGTGAGATTTCTAACATTTAATTAACATTAACGTGTTAGTAAAAGTTGCCATGTCTTTTACCTAACGCGGGCCTTACTGCAGGTCTATTTATACTAATTAACAGATTCAGTGTGGAATAATTGAAGGAGGAGACGGGGCGGGGAACGGGGCTCGTGCATGTGCGCCGAATTCCACGTTGATTGGGATGTACAACAGGAGAGTGCGTGGAAACCTTCGTACGCACTGATTGATACATCTGGATTTTTTTGGTCGTACGGAAATTTCCCGATTTTGACGTGCGCACATATTTAGTGGGAAATCCACGCAGGTCTTTGTGCATGAGGCCCCAGGTGATTCAATCGAGAAGCAGAAACACACACTTGGTGATTATACTGAACGTTTTTGTCACAGTGCAGGCAATTACAGACAAAATTGCAGGGGAGAGCGGGTGCGTCGCAAACTGGTGAACAAATCCAAATCGTAAGACGAGAATCAGAGTCAGGTTCGTGCCAAGGGTCAGTCGATGTACAAACGGAGCGTCACAGGTAAACAACAGTCTCAGAGTCAGTAATAAACATAGTGAGGGTCAGAATAACTAGAGTCAGGCCAAAATGACAAACGGCTGTGTATGAACAGGTGCAGGGACACAGAACGATACTTCTCAAAGTGCTGGCGTGTTTGGCGTGCTTATATAGGGAGTTGGATTGAGAACAGGTGTACTCCCAGTCAGTACTCGGGAGAGGGAGGGCACTGTGGTGCTTGGGAGTTGTAGTCCATGGCGGCCATGTTTGAAGGCTGCCATGAACTTGTGCTGTCACTGAGAGATTTCAGAATGCCGATTCCGGGGACTTGGGGTCCCACAGAAACTCACCCTGAAAAGTTTGAAGCACTTGGAGCGGCTGAACAAAAATCAAAGGTGGAGCAAAACAGAAATATAAGAGTGCAGCGCGTGCTCTCCTCACTGGGAACAACAATGACACTTAGGAAGAAACGCTGTGTGAAGAAACACGCCCTTTTTGCAGTGTGAGCTGGAGGTGAGCCAGTGCAAGCTGCTGCTACAAGCTCACGTTGTTGTGCACACGGCTGGAGGGGAGAGTGAAACCCAAGGTCATTAGAAATGTTATTTTTATAGATCCTCCGACCTTCCACTGCCTTGGAGCTGCTGTGATAAACATGATGCTTCCTGGTCAGCTAACTTTCTGCTCAATGTTTCATCCCTGATCCTTTCACACTACACGATTTTTAATTGTAAATATTAAACATTTGATATTTACGATTCTAAATCAGGGAGCCTCTGATTTGGTCGTGACCTTAAGATTATGTCTGTAAACCCCTCAGACTGCAGAGTTATTCAGGCAGATAATCACTTCTGACCAGCTTCGATTCAGGAACGCCCCCGTGATTATCAGAAGGGGCAAATCGGACCCAAACTCGGCCGGATTATCCTGCAGTGTGAGCCCAGCCTTAGCTCCTGACTTTTTAGGCAGTGGTCTTATTACTGACAGTCTGTAAGTGTCTGGCACTGTCTGTGTTTTTAATAAGAACTGAAACAGTCTTGTTAAAACACCCTTTAGATGGAACATCGCTTTAAAACACGGCCACATGGCCCATTCGGACCTGGTGCTTTGGGAGGTTTAATCTGTCCAAGGCAGCTCCGGACCTCCTCCTCTGTTAGCTGGATTCTGGGACTCATGGGGACGCTGGCACAAGTAAAATTCAGCTCATTTCTAAAGTCTGTGGTGTCAAAAATCCAAACCATTTTATATTTTAAATTAACAGTATTTTGATGAAGCTGTGCACACTGTTGTTCCTCCTCTATCAAACATTAGATGATACCATGGAGAGAGAGAGAGCGAGAGAGCGGGGGGGGGGGGGGGGGGTAACACAGACATGAGAGCACATGAAACCATCATTTATAAAATAATAATAAAAATAAATCATTATGAATATAATTATTATTATACTCAAATATTAGAAAATAGTAAGTGGAAGAAACCCTTCTATGAGCAGGTATTCAAACTGAATGTTCTGTAAGAATTGGAGACGTGTGTGTGTGTGTGTGTGTGTGTGTGTGAAGGGAAAATATTGCATGAGGCCTCTGTCTTTCTTCCTCTAATGGTTTAACACTCTTGTGGTCTTGTAGCCAGATTGTGCAGCATCTTTTTTTTCTCTTCAGTAACAGCGTTTAGTTCTCATGACCGAGTCCGTGAGCTCAGTGAGTGTGTGAAGTTGTTCCTGAAGAAGAGATGAAGATGCTGCTCATTACATTTATTCACTGACCTTCCTTTAGTGGCTATTAACCCATCGTGCTAATGTTAATGCTATAGGAGATTATTATTGTGGCTTAACCACTGATTGGATGATCAAGCTAACAACTTAATTTACAGTGCAGTGTCGTTTTATTTAAATATTTCATAGGTTACCGTTATTGCCACTGAAAATGAGACGAGTAATGAATGTAATTTTGTTCTGCAAAGAGCTCAGTGAATTTATAAGTCCACTAGACAGCTAGTGCGCCAGCTAGGTGAAGATGCATGCTAATAACTAGCTTGTTCACTCCTGAGGTCTGATCTCAACATGCCCAGATGCAGCCTCAGGATTAGGAAACCCTCCCTCAACCCCCTCCCAGTTGTAGCAGAAGGAGGTGAGCAGTATTTTGCTGATAATATATTTACAGAGCAATCTGTGAATAAAGGGCTTTGGGGTTAAGGCTCATGCAGACTGATTTTTAGTATTTATGCTGCATTAACCATGTGAGCAGCTAGCTATAGCAAGCAAGTACTATTTTAGCTGATAACATTCATATTAGGGTTGCCACCCGTCCCGTAAAATACAAAATCGTCCTTTATTTGGCAATTAAATCTTGTGTCCCGTATTGTTCCGTATTTTCATAAATGTCCAATACACATGTCTGTCTCACACATATCAACACTAAATCTAACAGTAATGAACAAAATAAAGCAGGAAATACTCCGTTGCGGGATCTACCCAGGACACAAACCCCTCCACTCTGCGTCCCGCTCTGTGCGTCTGTGCCCGGCTGCCTGCGTCACTGCGTGTGGCGCTGTCACGGTTGCCTAGAGACAGACAACACACACCGGCGCTGCTCAAAAACCCGGGCCTTTTAAAAATGTCTGCTGCACCCGGGACTCCAGCACGTCCTCAAAAGCGTAAACGCTTACAAAAATACAGACGTGAGTGGGAAGAGGCACATCCTTGGCTGGACAGCGTGAGTGGAGACGACTACAGAGCAAACTGTAAAGTCTGTCGGCGAGTGTGTTCAGTGGCGGACGGTGGGCTGTCTGACATTACACAGCATTCGTCAGGAGAGCAACACTGCAGATATGTAAGAACACAGAAGACACAAGCGTCAGTGTCACAGTTCTTTATCCCCCAATCATCTCCTGAGAGTGATGCGGTATGGGACATTATGTTATGATTGTCGTTTGTTTGATTGTTTGTTTGAATTAATGATCATTCATCCGTCCGACTGGACGTGTTAAAAAGGATGACAGAGTTGATCCACAAATCAAGCTCTCACTAAATCTCAGCATCTCACTCACACACACACACACACACACACAGGACCCCTGTCTTCCACACTCACCCCGCCCCCTCGCTTTCTCATCCAACCACGCACTTGCCCGTAGACGACATTATTATTATTATTATTATTATTATTATTATTATTATTATTATGGGGCTCAATTTCCAAAGAAAAAGGCCGCACCTTGCATATAATGTCCTTTTATTGCACAAACGCGTTTCGGCGTGTGCCTTCCTCAGTGTGCAACAATGTAACCACAAAAACACTTTTAAATACCCACACCCATTACCACACCCCATTACAACAAACCAATGACAATGAAGTATTTAGACCATGTGTCAAAATAATCCTTCAATTGGAAAATACATTCACAAAACATTACAAACATTATGTGCATATTTACAATTATGCAATGCAGTATAGCCATCAGTACATTATTACCTTCATAAAAAACAAGTCAGGGATAGCTCTTCATTCATCCCATTCGGTATACACGTATTCAAATTAAAAATGTACCACGCCTCTCGCTGTAAGAGATGGTTCTCTCTATTTCCCCCTCGTGGAGACCTGTAAACCATCTCTAGTCCCATAAATTTCAACATACTAGCGTCATGGCCAGCAGACTGGAAATGCCTTGCCACAGATGATTTTTCATCGTTTTTTCTTATTGAGCATTTATGTTCAAAAATTCTCGTTTTTAACTGTCTCTTCGTTTTACCCACATAAAGTATTCCACAAGGACAAGTCAAAAGATAAACGACAAATGTAGACAAACAAGTAATTCTTCCCTTGACTTTATACGTTTTTCCTGTTTTAGAGTGCGTAAATTCTTTTTCTGTAAGCATAAAGTTACATGCTGCACAGTTAAAACATTTAAAATTACCTTGTGAAACACGTGGAGGAAAAGATAAAAACGGTTGAGTGAATGCAGGGAAGTGCGACCGCACTAATTTATCACGCAGACTTGGCGCTCTTTTGTAACAACTGCGTGGTAGATCCTGAAAAGAATTACCAATATTTGGGTCACTCTGCAGAATATGCCAATGCCGTTGTACAATAGTTTTCAAATCATTTGAGATATGACCATACGTAGATACTAGAGTGACAGGAGGAATAATGTTAAAACGGTTATGTCTAGCACTATTAGTAAGTAGATCTGAGCGCTGAATATTGCGCACACGCTCTAAGCAATTGTCCAACAAGTGGCCCGCATATCCCCTGTCGCGGAATCTTTCGCACAATTCCCCTGCTTGTTGCTCAAATACTGCCTCGTTGTTACAAATCCTGCGCACTCTCAACAATTGACTATAAGGTAAACTACGTTTAAGAGAAGGTGGATGGTAACTCTGATAATGTAAAAAGGTGTTGCGATCAGTATCTTTACGGTATATTTCAGTATGCAAGACATTGTCAACCTTTTTCACCAAAACATCCAAGAATGGCATGACATTTTGATCATAACTCAACGTAAACTTGATCGAGGAAAGTCGAGTATTCACATAGTCATTAAACGCCAAAAGTTCCTCTTTTGAACCTGTCCACAAAAAGAACAAATCATCTATAAATCTATAAAACACCTTCAGATGTTGTTTGAATGGATTGTCATTATAGATGAAATCATGCTCAAATTTTCCCATGAATAGATTTGCATAATTGGGTGCCATGGGAGAGCCCATTGCAGTGCCCTGAATTTGCAGAAAAAAACTATTTTGGAACATAAAATAATTCTTTTTAAGGACCTCGTTGGCTAAGGACAATAAAAAGTCTGCATAAGGCACCCGATTGATCTGTAAATAATACTCCAGAGCAGTCAACCCTGCATCATGTGGAATATTTGTGTATAAGCTCGTCACATCCATAGAACATAACAAATCAGTTGCATTCACTTCTCCTATACATGACAATTTCACAAGAAAGTCAGTTGTATCTTTAAGGAAGGATGGTAAGTTATGTACTAGGTCTTTTATATGGTAATCCACAAATTTAGATAAAGGCTCAGTAAGAGATTGATTTCCAGAAACTATAGGACGGCCAGGTGGATCATTTAACCTTTTATGGATTTTTGGTAGAGTGTAAAAAACTGGCCTAACGGGGTTAGCCTGTAACAAATACTTATATGTTTTCTCGTCAATAATTGAATCAGACAATGCCCTCTTAAGAACCTTTTTTATATCTTCATTGAACCTTACTGTAGGGTCACTGTGTAGACGCATATAAAAGTTAACATCCCCAAGCTGTCTCTGGATTTCTTTAACATAAGTACTTTTATCCTGTATAACAATGGAGCCCCCCTTGTCTGCGGGCTTAATCACTATGTCCTCATCAGTCATTAATGTGTGTAATGCATCTTTCTCTGAGTTCGTAAGATTGGGTCTTAGGGAATATTCCCCAGTCCTTAAACAAGAGAAGACATCTTGCTCTACCAGCCGGCAGAACGTTTCAACTGAAGAGTTATTTATGGGAGGAAGAAAAGTGCTTTTAGGTTTGAAGGTAGTCTTTTCGATTACGGCTGTATGTTGATCAGATGTAACAGGCATTTGTTGGTTATACTGCATTGCAGTTCCTTTCGCATAAAACGCCCTAAGGCGAATAGATCTAAAAAACTTAAACATCTCAACTTTAGTCACAAAGGGATCATTTTTCTTCACAGGAACAAAAGACAGGCCTTTAGATAAAACTAAAAGTTGGTCTTGACTTAGCTTTTTACTTGAAACGTTGATGACGCTATCTTTTATTTCCGCGCTCCTCTGCCTCTTTTTCTTTCCCCTCCGCGTCTTACGTTGTCTTCCGAAGCCGCCAGAGAGGACCCTGGAACGAGCATAGTGGAGCGTAAAAAACGCCTGTCTGTAGACCTTTCGGTGTCAGTGCTCCAGTCTCCAGACGAGGCACTGCTTACGGTATTCCGTTGTCTTTGTCTGGATTGTCTCGACCTCCCTCCAAAGCCACGGTTTTCCCGTAGCCATGGATAGACATTGTCGTTGCGATAGTCCATTGTGTCTCGTCGATATTTCTCCATCTTCTTTTGTTGCGTTTCCGTCTTGTATATATTGATCTGCTCATCACATTTCTGTAAAAGTTCCTTAAATTGTGCTGAAGAGTATTTCGCCTTAAGCTCAGACTCCAAGTCGGTAATCTCTTGTTTGACACTGACAAGTTTCTTATTTTGGCTATCGATCACCAACAACATCAAATCAAGGGAACACCTATTAAGAATCTCGCACCATTTTTTACAGAATTCAGGATCATCTCGGCCCAAAGTGGGTTCTTTCATGATGCGTAGTCCTCTAGGTATACGCTTGTTTCTCCAATATTGGGAAAGTATGCTTCCGTGAAGCAATGCTCTCGTCTCTTTTTTTCGTAGACTTTCTAATTGATTATACTGTGTTTCCCAGCTATCAACGTGCATTTCCATCGTCAGTGCAGGGAATAAAATTTGTTCAGAATCCTCTGCAGTATAGGCAAAGGTACTCACCCTTACATCTGTCAGGCGTTCAACTTCTTCATAGGACATCTTTGGAGGATCTCTGCTCAGTTAATTATCAAAGTATTTTTTCTACTTGGAGCAGGCTTCACTCTTAAATAATTTCTAATGTAAGGGTGCTGACCCAAATGTGCAACTCAATTTCCAAAGAAAAAGGCCGCACCTTGCATATAATGTCCTTTTATTGCACAAACGCGTTTCGGCGTGTGCCTTCCTCAGTGTGCAACAATGTAACCACAAAAACACTTTTAAATACCCACACCCATTACCACACCCCATTACAACAAACCAATGACAATGAAGTATTTAGACCATGTGTCAAAATAATCCTTCAATTGGAAAAATACATTCACAATACATTCCACACTCACCCCGCCCCCTCGCTTTCTCATCCAACCACGCACTTGCCCGTAGACAACATTATTATTATTATTATTATTATTATGGGGCGGCACGGTGGTGTAGTGGTTAGCGCTGTTGCCTCACAGCAAGAAGGTCCTGGGTTCGAGCCCCGGGGCCGGCGAGGGCCTTTCTGTGTGGAGTTTGCATGTTCTCCCCGTGTCCGTGTGGGTTTCCTCCGGGTGCTCCGGTTTCCCCCACAGTCCAAAGACATGCAGGTTAGGTTTACTGGTGACTCTAAATTGAGCGTAGGTGTGAATGTGAGTGTGAATGGTTGTCTGTGTCTATGTGTCAGCCCTGTGATGACCTGGCGACTTGTCCAGGGTGTACCCCGCCTTTCGCCCGTAGTCAGCTGGGATAGGCTCCAGCTCGCCTGCGACCCTGTAGAAGGATAAAGCGGCTACAGATAATGAGATGAGATTATTATTATTATTATTATTATTATTATTAGCACACAGCATTCACATTATAATAGTAACAAATAAATAAATAAATACATTTTCTAGATTAAAAATTTAATTTTATTAGTGTGGTTTACTTTAACTGTTTGGATGACATGACTTCATTTCAAGTCATAAGACAGACAGCAGACAAATACTCACCCCTTTACTAAAAACACCTACAAAATAATACATACCACTGCTGCGGGCACCCCACCCCATGGGAGTCGTGCCCGTGGTGGTCATGGCCCCAAGGAGCCGTGGTGGGCGTCCCTTATTTTCATTTCTGAATGGTGGCAACCCTAATTCATATAGACATTCCAATAATGAAATGCACAAAAACTGGCTAAGATTGTGAGATCGCTTGATTTAAAATGTAAAGCGAATAATGCCATTGGCACGTTTATGATCAGCCTTTTAAGATATTTGTTTCCGTTTATGATCAACTAATGTTACTAACCAAGCATGCAGCTCATTCCATCCAAACGTTAGTAACACATACACACAGTTCTCACTAACACTGTATTAGTACGATTATATGACGGATCCTGAATTATGCACAACAAAGCCCATAAGGCATAAATACTGACACCTAGTGGTGTAAAGTAAAATCAGGGGATAAACAAGGTCTGTGTCTTCTGTGATCAGTTCAGTCGAGGTGTTCAGATCCAGTGGGTCGGTACTGGTGTTTGACAAACTCAGACTTTTGAATTAATGTGTGTGTGTGTGTGTGTGTGTGTGTGTGTTAGAAAATTACACTAAAAACACTTCCTCTGGATAAACTAAGGTTTTTCTTTCTTTTTTTTTTTTTGGGTTGGAATATTATAGGGCCCAAAATTTCCAGCAGCGCCCCTGCCTGCAACTCTGACAATATCTTTTTCAGTGAAAAATAAAATGTTTTGAAAGTTCTGAGTTTTAAAACATATTTTTGAGATGATAATTTTATTTAAGAGGTTTCATTTACAACATGTCTCTGACAGCTCAAAATGCATCTCTGGGTATTTAAAAATTGTAGAGCTTCCGTGGGCCTCTGGCGGCCCCCAGACCCCCAGCCTTACTGGGTTGATGCCGCCCCCCCTTCACAATTTCCTGGATCCGCCCCTGTAAGATAAGTCAGTTTAAAGGTAGACTGACTTTCAGGTTTTTCAAGTGTAGGCCATAAAAATAATTTTTCCCAACACCCAATTATTTTTGTTTAGTGACCAAAAGCTACTGAATTTGAATCACAGACTTCCGATTTTATTAGCTTTTTAAAAATAGAACAATTAATGAATTTGGGGCCATGTGGCTGTAAATTCTCCGCTATTTTTTCCTGCTTCACCATGACCCAATTCAATATACTACATCATGCATCACGTGGTGGGCTTTCCCCGTTCGCACAAGGCATTGAGGGATACAAATTTGAAACAGGAGGGAAAAATGGAGGACGTGAGTGTGCGAATGTAACGTGAAAGACCAACTACAGTAACAGAAAGTGAGAAGAAAAGACGTTATGATATGAAGGAAAGGAAACGCAGGACCAAACTAATAAATATCGGCACTCAGCGAGCACCTCGGTGTGATCAGCTGTTCGTTTAGCGACAGAATGATGGAACTGTCAGTGCACCACCATGCCGCCCATTATTTACTGTTTGATCTCTAATGCATTAAGAAGGAAAGAAACTTGTCCACTAATTAACTTTTGACTTTCACATGGTGTGGGGGATTCGGAAAACCCACCTGACCCCCTCTGACTACGGCCTTGTACAGATATAAAGGTGTATTGTGTTCAGTGCAGTAATGAGAAATATCTGATGAACACACAACATATAAAACAATCCATCAGCAAAACTTCATCAATGTCTTTTAATCTGCATTTATTTCTCTACACAGGTGTTCTCACTCAGGACAAAAGTCGTTGGTCTGTGAAATATCCTGATAATCCGATCTGTGCTGTGAGAGGATTCAGTGTCTCCATTCCCTGCAGTTATTATTATTATGATCCAACATCAAATCACAATATTCAGTTGAGGAAAAAGTTTCGGTGCTCACCGAACTCAAACACAGATTTCTGTTTAAACCCTCCGTATGTTTATGACAGCTCATCAAACACCAACTCAGACTTTGAGTACGCTGGAGACGACAAATCAAACTGCACTTTATTAATCCACAATCTACAGTTCAGTTATTCTGGAAAGTACAGATTCAGATTTATCACTAATGAGAACAAGG
The DNA here is from genome assembly GCF_027579695.1 of Neoarius graeffei. NCBI lineage: Eukaryota > Metazoa > Chordata > Actinopteri > Siluriformes > Ariidae > Neoarius > Neoarius graeffei. Next base: position 66,523,065 of record NC_083587.1, read on the forward strand.
TGAGATTCACAGGTTGTCCTGGAGCGACTCTACAAGTTGCAGGTAAATTTTAATGATTAAAATAAAAATCCAAATGATTCATGATCTGTATAATTGACTTTCCTCACCTATAGGAATACATTAAATCATTTTGTGGAAATCTTTCTCTTTTGAACAGTGAAAGTAAATTTAACTCCAGCTTTAATTTTTATCAAGAAATCTCATGTAGCTGATGTTTATTATTCAGTAAAACATTTTTATCAGTGAGAGAAATCCTGATTCACTGACGTGGAGTCTTTCCTGCTCTCTGGAAAAGATTTAAAGGTGTCACTAATCAGGCTCAGTGGAAACGGGACCCTTAAACAAGGAGACTCGTTAAATCTGACGTGTGATGTGAACTGCACACACAGTTCCTCACAGTTCATGTGGTCTAAGAACAACAAGCTCTTACCTGAATCAGGACCCGTTCTTCACTTTCCTGCTCTAACCGTGAGGGATTCTGGGAATTACACCTGCACTTGGAAAACCAACGAGGCCTCAGGATCTGAAACGATCAGCCTTCACGTCGAGGGTGGGTCCATCTGCTCACAACATTCCTGAACATCTCGAATGATTCCTGAAGGAAATGAAGTGACTTGTGTTCAGTTTAATATTCAATAAATGTTAAATACTGTTGTGTTTAACAGGTGAAAATCCTGATCAGTGGTTAATCTGGATCATTGTCTCGGTGTCAGTTGGAGTGATTTTCATCGTCTCAGTCATCGTAGGAGCTGTGATTTACATCAGGAGGTAAAAATCTACATATTTCCATCCAGTACAATCTGTAAAATCTTTATGTCACATTCTTATCAGTGTGTAATTTGTGTCTCTGAAATGTGTGTGTGTGTGTGTGTGTGTGTGTGATTGCAGATGTGAGGAGCTGAAGGAGGACGATTCAGACATCTACACTACAGTACAGTACAATACATTCACCATCAACTGATCACACTTTCACACCTCACTTACTTCATCCCAGACTTCGGTGTGTGTGTGTGTGTGTGTGTGTGTGTGTTATAGTCAAATACAGATTGACAGGGTGGTGTGATGAAGCAGAGTTACTGTAACCACCTGAAGTTGATTATTTTCCAATAACAGCATGTCCCGCGTGTGTTTTATTCCTCTTACACCACAGTGATGTGTTCATTATTTTGTATGAAAGAAGAAGTCGGTCTTAAAGATGCCAGAAAATCTAAAATTACAGCTTTAAAGTGCTGATCCTGGAGACTGCTTCCATCAATGTTACATCAGCACTTCCTCACAGAAACCTTCACCATATTAACAATTATTTTAATCTGTTTGTATCTTGAAGTTAATGTCATAGTTTTTCCTGCTTTTTTGCTTTTTGTTTTATCAAATTAGTGAATGAATTTGCTCTTCTGCGTGAATCATGTTTTTTTTTAAACCATGGTGATATATATCAATGTGCAGGATACTATGCAATATGGAACTTTTTTTTTTAGTGTGACTTCTGGAGTTATAAAATCTTTTCTACAAAATAACAGTGGCGGTAAATAAAAATAAGAACAGTAAAGGTACTCTTGGTCATATTTACCTGAGGTTTTAGGAACCGTAAGCTCATGTGTCACATTAATGATGTGGGCTTTCGATGTTTATTGTTAAAGGGCTCCTGACAGCAAAAAATACGTTAAATTGTTAATTTCCGCCATTTTGAGTTGAATAAAATGACATATTTACTTCACACATCGCGCGACAGAATAGTAACAAACATCATTTTGAATGGCCCGCCACGCAGATAAATCGATATCATAGCGAGCCAACCCACGGCCGAGGAAGAAGGCGGATATGACGTCACATGCAGAACCACTGACAGACATTTTCTCAACTTCTCGTTGTTCACCAGTGCTTCGCTAGTGAATATTTTTGCGTCTGAGTTGTTTATTTTGGTGAATATGCCTGCTCGTTGTGTGGCTGGATTTTGCTCAAACACCAGGGAAGCCGGGTATAGTCTGTACACCTTTCCCAAGGATCCCATCAGACGCGAAGAGTGGGCAAAACAAGTGCGCCGGACACGGGACATGTGGACTCCCAGTGCCAGGTGGGCCTCTGTTTGACAGACATGTGACACTTGTTTGATTAGCTGTTGATTGATGATTTTTCGGTGTAGACCTCCGTCTTGTAATGAGATATTTACTACTAAATAATAGCAATAGGTGAATTTGTTCATGATTCAAAGTTCTGCCACAGTTCCGCTGCAATACCGTGCTGGCTGGACCTTATAGGCCTAACATGCAATTGAATTTCATCAGTTCATAGAAATTTTTATTCTTATCAAATAAAAATGTGAGAAAACGGCCCAAATCTAAAAGACCATGAACTTTCAAGAGAGCATATTTTTTTTAAAAGGAAATCAGTGCAGTAATATTATCCGCATGCACCCCCAGAGCACTAGATCTATTATTATTATATTACCATTCAGTGTTTTGGAGCCTCCTGATGTCAGCTGGGTTCACGGCATCCTCTGCATTGGGCCCGTCATCGTCTGTGTCCGAGTCGGAAATCTTGCCTTCTGCAGGCAAATCGTCCAGATACGGCTCAAAACGATAAGGCAAAATGCCACCCACTGCTTCGTCTTCATGTAATCCGACATGTCCAGTGTCAACCTCAAAAAGGGCCTCAGTTTCTGAAGACTGGTCAGAAAATCGATCTGGTTTGTCGGCCATAGCTGCCTTGAAGGCCGAGCAGTTGTTCTGCATGTGATGTCACGGCAAATATGGCGGCCACTGACAGCGGCTTAGCGCTTGGCCAGATTGACGCAACTTCGCACAAAGACAAATCTACTGATTTCGTTCTGTTGGTGGTTAGTTCTATCATGAAAGTGATCAGTGGTGTTTGTAGTTTTATTACAGAAACCTATTTTAGAGCATAATTTTGCTGTCAGGGGCCCTTTAATGTTTTCTCAGGCTTGACTGAATAAACTGATTATTTATTAAACTGACTCCTCGAGTCTTTAGTCTGATCTTTAAGAAAATTCATATAATCTGCCCCTTGGCCAAATTATTTGTAACCATGGTCTTAACTTCCATTGCTACGCTGATGACATCGAATTATATCTCACTCCATCCTCCCCCACTGACCCCCTCCCAGTTCCCTCAATGACTGTCTATCAGACCTAAAGTTGTGGATGCCGAATAATTTTCTAAAACTTAACACAGATAAAACAGAACTCATGCTTATTGGCTCCAAATCGTCATTGTCCAAATCCTCCAGTTTCAGTTTTAACATCGACGGTGCACTTGTTAAATCTTCACCTGTTGTGAGAAACCTTGGAATATTGCTTGACCCCTCACTCAACTTTGATCCCCACATTAAATTCCTCACCAAGACTGCTTTCTTCCATCTCAGCAACATTGCCCACCTTCGCCCCTTTCTGTCCGCTAGTGATGTTCAAACGTTGGTCCACTCCTTCATTATGTCCCGCCTAGATTATTGCAACTCCCTTCTTATTGGCTTCCTTACTAAATCCCTTCAAAGATTACAATACATTCAGAACTCTGCAGCGAGACTCCTCACCCAGACCAAACCATCTGCTCATATCACCCCCCCCCCCTTCTTAGCTTCACTGGCTACATGTTCTGTCCAGAATTAAATATAAAATCATCCTACTCATCTTCCAAGTTCTCCATAACCTTACTCCTTCTTCCATCTGTGATCTCCTGACCCTTTATACTCCATCCCTCTCTCTCAGATCCTCTAGCTATAACCTCCTTGCTGTTTCTCTCAGTAGATTCTTGACCCTGGGTCCTTCAGCGAGACGGCCCCCAAGCTCTGGAATACCCTTCCTTAACCCCTCCTTGACTGCTCTTCTCTTCCTTTCTTCAAATCTCTTCTCAAAACCTTTCTGTTTCATTAACATTTCTCCACCAGTGCATAAACTCACCACTCTTTAGCAACTTTTTTTCCATGGTGTTTTCTTTGACCTATGTAAAGCGACCTTGAGTTTCAGAAAGGCACTATATAAAGGTAACCTTTTTTCTTCTTCTTCTTCTTATAGATATTTAGTCGGTGCCTAAAAGCCGAACTCCTGAGCAAAATATTTGCGAGGACACAAAATCAACCTGAATAGAATAATATGAGCGTAAAGCCACAGACTACAACACTCACAGTGCCATTAGGACTAATCACCCTGCACCTGTTCCTGATTAGAGTGCAATCACAGCACATATATAGAAGGACTCTCAGTAACACACAGACTTTGTGAAGTGTACACTCTGTATCCTGTGTCTAATGTTACCAAGCCTTTCATTCTGTGTCGCTTTTCTGGTTTTGACCCTGTTTGTGTTTTTGGACTGTGAGTATTGTATCCCTCTGATATCCTGTCTGTGCCTCACTCCACCACTGCCTGGTTTTCAACTCTGCCTTTGTCTCAGTTTTGGATCTGTTCACGAGGGTGTTTTCACTAAAACTCTTCCTGCACTTACATCCATCTATCGCCCTTACACGACACAAACTGTCAACTGTCCAACAAGCGAGTGGACTAATAAAACTGTTTTAACTCGATTTATATGAAACTGTTGTGAATACTTTCTGTAAAATGTGTTCGTAAATAATCCTACATTATTTTTTAAAAAGCAAATTAAAAATAAGTGCTGGATAAAAGCTCATCTCTTTTATGGAAATAAAGATACAAATTGTCGTGTTGAGATACGCTGCCTTGCACTTTCACAGCTGTCCCTGTGGTGGGACACGATCATATGTACATCGTACAGTCACAAAAGCCATCAAAAATCAGGTCGATGCATTCCTTTTCAGTCTGGGGCTCTGCTATAAATGTATCGGTGTGATGATAGACTGCTCATTTCTGAAAGTTAGAGTGGATTTAAATTGCTCCTTCGCTATAAATTGATTAATACTGCCTTCTAGTGGCTGGAGACTGAAGCTCTACTGAAGCTGTATATTGACTATCTGGAGACTTTCTGTCATTTTTCTAACTGATATTAATAATTGTTTGACCTGCAGTCCGATCCTGCAAGTCCCCTGATGAAGTGGAAAAGAATTAGAAGTAGAAAATGTTTCTGGATCCTAATGTCAGTCAGATTCGTTAGCTGGAGCCCCGTGGTGTAACTCACAGGCAAAGAGAACAAAGATATTAAACCATCTTACTCATCTCAAAGCACATATTTGTCTGTTACTAGAGACACAGCTTTTACAGTCCGACAACACAAAATTAATAAAAACCTCAGTGTACACTCAAGTCTACTCTGCTTTCTGTGATTTAAAAAAATCAATCAAACAAACAAACAAACTAAACAAACAAACAAACAAACAAACAAACAAACAAACAAACCAAACCAAGGCATCTCTATATTAATAAATAAAGACATACCATTTATTTATATTTCAACTATTACTGACCCAGAAGGGCGATATGTTCTAATCCATGGTTCAGTCAATAATAATGAGATAACAATAGCCAGTGTGTTTGGTCCAAACAACGATGATCCAACATTTTCCATAACTTCTTTTCATCACTCCTTGATTTCTCATCCACCACATTGATAACAGGGGGAGACTTTAATACACTCTTACACCCAGTAACTGATCGATCCAACACTACAGAAAATAAAAGATCCTGGAACTCCACTAAATAATCCAACAATCGATGGATGATTTTGGATAGCTGGAGACTCCAAAACCCATCAGCAAAGGAGGACACATTCTTCTCATCTGTACACAAATCTCTCTCTAGGATTGATTTCTTCTTTACAAGTAACTCCATTATGCCTAATATTTCTAACACACAAATTCATCCAATTATCATCTCAGACCACGCCCCCAATTAGTTTTGATTTACATCACGAACACTTTAGAAAAACAACCTCTAGATGGCGCTTCAATATATCTTTATAAAAGGACCCAATTTTTAACAGGTACTTCCAGAGAGAGTGGGCATCTGTTCTAGAAATGAATGATTCTCCAGACACATCACCCACAGTCCTCTGGGAAACAGCTAAGGCAGTACTGAGAGGCAAAATCAGTTCATTTTCCACATATAAAAAGAACAAAGAACAAACAATTGAACATGAACTGGAAATTTTTTTTTTAACAAATTTATATTCTTCTAATCCTTCCGACCAAATTGACTGAACTCAGAAAAGCAAAAAGAACAAAGAACAAACAATTGAACATGAACTCTGCATGGTTATACACACTGTTTATAACACTCCAGCTGTGTTACTCTGTATTTTCATTATTTAAAATAAATAGTCAGTGTTGGGGGACAAGCCTGGATGGTTGAAAACGTTTCTGAGTCTCTGCCAAGCCCAAGATGCAAGTCTGTGGATCGCAGAGCAAACACCTGACCAACAACCACCTGAAATATAAAATTCATCACATCTGAGCAATAAAATCTATAATTTATTGACAGTTCAGTGTAAATTAACTTCTTTTTTAAAATCCATAGTGACATACTACATGATCACAAAACTATAACCACTAAATTCTCAAGTAAACCAAATGCTAATGCTAATGCTCCACAAAAGGCTAGCACGAAAGGCATGACACGGGTAAGGTCCCACTTGCTCCCAGTGCAGTAAAATAATCAATAATGCGCCAACATGAGTCAAACAGATCAGTCTTCAAGCAACTCAAGTTATTTGGATTTTTGCAAATTGCAAGAAAATATAATAATAATAATAATAATAATAATAATAATCCTCATAATCATCATCATCAGATGTACACGATGACCGAGCTAGCTACCAAGCTATCGTCTTGAGTGTCTCATGTGCTCAACAGTTAAACGAGAGAAATGAAGTAAAGTAACCCCAGCCTAAACCCAAAGAAGGTTCACCATCACTGTCGTCTTCTTCCTCAGAGTAAATGTGATCAGGTATTGCCATATTCTTTAGAGATTTCAAAATAATAACTGCTTGGTGAAATGTTAATGTTGATCAGAAGTTGACTGCACACTTGCATCAGCCAATCAGAGGAAGCGACGTTAAGATCTTGGTAATGTTGACAACGTAATGGTCTTAATAATCACCTAAAAGCGAACTAAAAGGTGCATTAATAACTATTACTGTCTGGCTATTAATAACTATTTAGGAAACAATAATTTTGTGATAACTTACCAGCGAGAAATTTTCATCACCTTGGTATCAGGAAGTGGCTGAGATCAGAGACTTTTACCATCTCTATCTCTCTTTAGGGGCGGCACGGTGGTGTAGTGGTTATCACTGCCACCTCACAGCAAGAAGGTTCTGGGTTCGAGCCCCGGGGCCGGCGAGGGCCTTTCTGTGTGGAGTTTGCATGTTTTCTCCCCGTGTCTGTGTGGGTTTCCTCCGGGTGCTCCGGTTTCCCCCACAGTCCAAAGACATGCAGTAGGTTAACTGGCTAGCTATTAATTTCCTGTAGCTGTGTGTGTGAGTGCACAGAAAAGAACAGCCGCTCTACTGCTGCAATTCTGGCCAAGTCAAGCGACTGGTCTGGGGTCAAGTGGGTGGGGGAGGGAGTGGGGGCAGAATCAAACCTGTTGAAAAACAGGTTCAGTTTGTTTGCCCATTCCAGGTCCCCAGATTCAGGGCCCCTCCCACTGTCTTTGCTGCGACCAGAGATGGTTTTCAGGCCCCTCCACACCTCTCGTGTGTTATTCTGTTGCAGGCGCTCCTCCAGCTTCCTCCTATAGCACTCCTTGCTCTTTCTCATCTCCCTCGTGAGCTCCTTCTGCACTCTCCTCAGTTCCTCTTTGTCCCAAGATCTGAAGGCCCTCTTCGCTCTCCTGTCCGCTCTCACGAGTTGAAAACCATCCAGAGTGAAAAGTGAAACTGGAGTGAGTTCATTCAGCCAGGTCTCTGTGAGGCACATGATGCTGCTCTCCCGATACTCCCTCTGCAGCCTGGTCAGCGCTCTGAGCTCTTCCATCTTATTATGGAGTGATCAACGTTCCCCAAAATAACAGACAGTATGGATGGTTTATACCGTCTTTTCCTCTCACGGCGCTTAACTCCAGCTCTGCATTTCCTTGTTCTCCTCCTTATTTCCACGGGGACCTTGTGTCTCTCCTCGGGGAGTATCCTCATGCTGTGCAATGCCATCAGCTGATTGTGGGTGTAAACAATCGAGCCGTGACTGAATGGCTCTCCTGATATTGTTTTAAAAAGTCTCACAACTAGTAAAAAACACAAAAGTAGTCTCACCAAAAGCACATCCATACTAGTATGCAAACGAGTAAGATTAAATACTAAGAAAGGTACGACTAAAGACGATCAAAAGAAACAAAAAATAGTCAGAAAAGTAAGAGCTGCTGAAACTGGCTGCCACTCACGCGGCGCCGGAAGTGAAGTCTCCAGCCACACCTAAAGCGGCCAGCCACTCCTCCGTCAACCACCATATATAAAATAATAATACCAAACAATCTTTCTGAAAATATTTTTTTTTGTTCTTATTCTAACTTTATTATTCTGAAATGGTAGAAAGTAATAAGTGGAAGAAACCCTTCTTTGAGCAGGTGTTCAAACAGAATGTGGACAAACACTGTGTGTGTGTGTGTGTGTGTGTGTGTGTGTGTGTGTGTGTGTGTGTGTGTGTGTGAGAAGAGAAAAAATTGCATGAGGCTTCTGTCTTGCTTCCTTTCATGGTTTAACACTCTTGTTGTGTTGGGCGTCTTCTTTTTTCTTCCAGGAACAGCTTTTAGTTCTCACATAGTACAACCGAGTCAGTGAGCTCAGTATAAACACAGACCCAACAGTGAGTGTGTGAAGTTGTTGCTGAAGAAGAGATGAAGATGCTGCTCTCGGCTCTGATTCTGCTCACGCTGTCTGGTAGGAAACATCATCTCACTCTTCGACAGAATTATTGTTCAGAGTTGTAATTGTTTGCTGATTGATGTTGCAGTGTGTACGCTCAGTTATTGGATTATACACTTCCACAAACACATTATACTGGATCATATTAGTCAACATTAGATTCTGATCTGATCTGATTATTAACATCATTGTAATTGCTCAGGTCCTGAGCTCTCAGTGCGCTGTTAGGATCAAGATCATGGTTTACATTTCGTTACTCTTTTGCCCAAATAGAACCCACCTTTCCATTCACATAATGAACAGAGTCAGTGTGAGTGCAACACAAAAACACATTACACACAGACAGAGAACACAACAGCAGGTTCTTTAAAAAGTAAACACACGACTCCTGCTGTACATCAGAAAACACTGAGCCTCACGGAGCTGGACTACATTTCACACAGTTTACCCTGTGCTGATGGAACCATTTCTATCATCATGGGAGTATTATGTCAGTTTCTTTTTCCCAGATTTAATATTAAGATAAAGACATTTAATGAGGAGTCATCTTTATGTCATCTTTATGTCGTGTTTATGTCGTGTTTTGCTTCATTTGGAAGCATCATTGTTTTTGATGGCCGTAAAATCATAAAAAACTAAAAGAATATTTTCAAATAGAATTGTGTGTGTTGAATGAGCGTCAGAAGAAATAGAAACATCACTGCTTCTGAACTTTAGCTTTTGAAAAAGTGTAAAGAGACACATGAGACTTAAGACTGGCGTGGATTTTGGGGGGGGGGGGGGGGCACCCAGTGATCCCCTACAGTCCAAAAAAATTGTTTTAGTATTGCAGATACCGAGATATGCCCACTGGTTTTTATTTAATTAATAAGGTTTTAAAAATTAAACAAAATAAATAGTTATGTGGGATTGAGCTGAAGAGTTTATGGTATAAATTTATATTTAATAGTAGATCCTAGCTTAGGGTTTTTTGCTCGTGACACGAATGCAGTGGTCAGCAAGCTGGGCGAGTCCTGTTGGATTTTAACAGGGCGCGGGAACTTCATGCATCGACATAACAACATACTGTATTCCCGGACTGCACTGTAGACTCCATGTAAAGGGTGTGTGCCATCCGACTGTGTTTATCATTAACACGCATGTTCACAAGCCAAAATGATAAGATGCTGCATCAGGCTTACTGTGTACACACACACACACACACACACACACACACACACACACACACACACACACACACGTACGTTTCGGCTGTCCGGCTCCTGCTCGTGTTCATTAATATGGTCTCCCTGTACTCACTATACCCTGTGTATGTACATGGGACACATGCCATTTTCAGGCGGAGTCTCACTTTGATTTTTACGACAGCGGCTGGATAGATCTGTGAGAGATGTTGATTTTTCAACAGCTTTGAGGAAAATCTGTTTGAAATCCCCTGAGTCTTGGGAACTAAGATTTATTATAGAACTTGTTCACATGTTACACACAGTGTATCATTCTCTCAGTCTGTTAGACTCAGGAGCTCAGACTGCAGTTACTGACTGTGGATTATAGACATGCAGCTCCTGCAGTCTGTGTTTATAGTTCTCTCGGTATGAAGCTCTGTCTTAAGTGGCCCCTGACAGTCCCTCAGTGTCCCTGGGTATATTCACTGCCTTATCTGTACATTGAATGTCCTGAGCAGGAGCTCAGACTGCAGTTACTAAAATAGTAATAATTTATTGATAGAAGGTGTTTTGTGGTCAGTGTTCTACACTGTAGTGTGTCATGTGGTAACGCGTTATATGACAATGGAACTTTCATAAATATGACCATATGACCTCTTAGAAAGAGCTTTAGAATTTTTTTTGTATTCTTTCTTTTTTTAAGATGGCTTGCAGACAAGTTAGTGAGTGAAATCCAACGTAATAATCAGCTCTTCACTTTGCCTTTACAGATCTAGAAGTTTAATTTAATTTACTAGTGTGGCGTTGAGTGGCACCTCTTGTAGATGCTCTGCAAGCAGTGAGTGGACAGTAGCCAATGCTACAGTAGTTCCTGTGTCGCTGGTCTCAGGTAAAGGGCAACGGGAGAGCCCATCAACATCGCTGTGCTCTTCTGACTTGCGGTAGACAATGCTGTAGTCATAAGCTGACAATATAATGGCCCACCGCTGAATGCATGTGGCAGCCAGTGTAGGCAGACTCTTGTGCTCACCGAAAATGTCAATAAAGGGTGATAGTCAGTGACTAAAGTAAAATGGCTACCCCACAAATACTAGTGGAATTTCTTTACGCCATAAATCAGTCCAAGTGCTTCCTTCTATATTTGAGAATATTTTTTCTCCACTGGAGACAATGTTCATGAAGCATAAGGAATTGGTCCCTCCTCTCCATTAGACATGGTGTGTTGGATTACTGCTCCAATGCCATATGCAGAGGCATTGCATGCCAAGGTGAGTGGGAGACTGGGGTCATAGTGAGCTAAAACCTGGTCACTAGTCAACAGGTCCTTACACTTCACAAAAGCAGACCGTTCTGCCTCAATCCATTTCCAAGTTACACTTCCTCTAAGCAGTCTGTACAGTGGTGCCAACACCGTGCTCTGCTGAGGCAAAAATCTCCCATAATAGTTTAAAAGTCCCAAGAAGGCCTGGAACTCCTTAATGTTGGTAGGAGAAGGAGCCTCCTGTATTGCTCTCACCTTGTCCTCTGAAGGGTGAATGCCACGCTCATCCAGTACGTGGCCCAGGTACTCTAGTTGAGTTTTGCCAAACTCATACTTTGAGTGTTTCACTTGTAGTCCATTCTCCTGCAAGCGTTGCAGGACCCTTCGAAGGTTGTGGAGGTGGTCTCCCTCCGAGCGTCACATAATGAGAAGATCATCAAGAAAAACTACCACCGGTAAGTCTTTCATCATATTTTCCAGAATCTGCTGGAAGATGGAGGGGGCAGAGCTGATCCCAAAAGCATGTCTGTTCTACACAAACAGTCCCCTGTGGGTGTTGATGGTAGTGTATTTCTTGGAGTCATCATTTAGCAAAACTTGCTGATAAGCTGCTGCTAAGTCAATCTTAGAGAAAATCTTACCTCCACTAAGGGTTGCTAAAAGCTCCTCTAAACGAGGTAAGGGGTAGCTGTCTGTTTCAAGTGCCTGGTTAAATGACACCTTATAATCACCACACAGACGAAGTGACTGATTCTTTTTCTTCACCGGGACTATCAGTGCTGCCCAGTCACTATACTTAACTGGAGATATAACGTTAGCTTCCTCCAGCCTTTTGAGCTCTGTCTCTACCCTCTCTTTCATAGCAAATGGGAGGGGCCTGTGTTTGCAAAATTTAGGAGGCACATCAGGTTTAACTACGATTGAGGCTTTAATGTCCTTAAGCGTCCCTAACTCCTCCTTAAACACCTCTGAGTATTTCCTGAGCATCTCACCAACTGAGCTACATTTTGCTTCATTCAGATAACTGATCTATGCCCAGTTTAGTCTGAATTGCCTTAGCCAGTCCCTGCCACATAATGTCGCTCCCTGCCCTCTAACAACTAGAAGTGGCAAAATTGCTGTCTGACCCTGATAGCCTGTTGTGGCTGTGATCTGACCCAAAATAGGAATGCAGCCTGCATTGTAAGCTCTAAGCTTAACCTTTGCACTCTGCAGTGGCATGTGTGAGAACTGCCTTCTGTAAGTTCCCTCTGAAATGATGCTCTTCCTAGCACCAGTATCAATTTCCATCTCTAAATCTACATCATTAACATATTTGGTGTTTTTCTTTTGCTGTCCCTTTCCTCTTGATTTTGTGCACTCAGACCTTGCCTTTGCATGACATGCCTTTTTAATGTGTCCTACCTTTCCACAATTATGGCATTTAGTCTCCTTGAAATGGCACTCGTTTGTATTATGATTTTTTCCCATTGCACCTGTAACAGTTCCTGGCTCCTGGCTGCTTCACCATGTGGATGCTTGCAGCTCCGACGGTTTCACTCTCCATCCCTCTCAGCTGACGTGCATCTCTGTTGGCCGTCTCCATGTTGAGGGTGATCTCAAATGCTTTGGCAAAAGTGAGATCATTTTCGGAAAGTAGTCTCCTCTGGCAGGCTTCATTTCTTATTCCACTGACGACCCGATCTCATAGTGATGCGTCCAGGTTTGCACCGAACTCACAGTTAGCAGCCCACTGCTTCAGCTCTGCTACATACTGTGCGACCGGCTGATTAGCTTTTTGATTACACCAGTTAAAGCGTAACCTTTCTGCTACCAACAGTGGCCTTGGCTCAAAATGTTCCTTTAAAACAGTCGCACTAAATTTCTCAAAAGTCCATATGTAGTTGTGCCCATTACACTTAACAGTGTAGCAACTTTCTTTTCGTCTGTGATGTCATTAGCATAAAAAACTGTTCAAGCCATTCAATATAGGCCAACCATGGCTCGTTTTCCGGCTTAAACTCATCAACTCTTCCAAACAGGGCCATTGTACTCACTAGTACTGACACCGTGTATCTCTCCTTCCCCGCAAAGAAAACTTATTTTAATCCTCGTTGCCAAATGTGATATATTAACGAGAGGGACGCCGACATGCGATTGTCACTTTATTGAGCCATGCTTCCTGCATTGAGCAATGCACATGCACGCTACACCCTGACCTGTTTGTATACACACATAGATCCAGATAACATAGATCACAAACCTAAATGAACATCGTTACCCTACAACAAATATGTGGTAAATCAATACACCACAGATGTCATCTGGGATTGTGAATGTTGTCATATAATAATGGAGCTTAGAATTTGTCTTTGTGGTCCTAAAAGAGAGAGATGTGAGAAATAATATATTTTTATGAAACTGATGATAGATTTTATGAGTGATATTGAAGTCAATTGACACGTGTCAGTTTCTTGAGACATTATGGTGTTGATAATAACGAGACAGAAACTGAAGTGAACAACATAAATGTAAAAAGAGCAGTGCAAAAATCATTAATAATTATGACATAACCTTTGAATGTGTGGGTTATATTATCTTGTAAAGTTAGATATAACTTCCTCAACCCATCAATGCCAATCTCCCTTAAAAATACAACCCCAGGAAAACTGGACTCAGCCCCTGATCATTTCAACAGCTAAAAACTCCCCCGGTGTACAGAACCAGTCATAAGTTTGGACACACCTTCTAATTCAATATTTTACCTTTATTTTTATTAATTAAAAGTCACTTCATGTCTTAAAGTAATGATGCTGTTGTTTCTCTTTACTTAGTTGAGCGGTTCTTGACATAATATGGATTACTGCAGTTGTGGAATCCGGCTGTTTACTGTACTTTTATTATTTACTGTTTACTGTTTGATGTCTAATGCATTAAGAAGACAAGAAACTTGATCACTAATTAACTTTTGACTTTCACATGGTGTGGGTGATTCGTGAAACCCACCTGACCCCCTCTGACTATGGTCTTGTACAGATATAAAGGTGTATTGTGTTGAGTGCAGTCATGAGAAATATCTGATGAACACACAACATATAAAACAATCCATCAACAAAACTTTATCAATGTATTTTAATCTGCATTTATTTCTCTACACAGGTGTTCTCACTCAGGACAAAAGTCGTTGGTCTGTGAAATATCCTGATAATCCGATCTGTCCTGTGAGAGGATTCAGTGTCTCCATTCCCTGTCATTATTATTATCCAATGTCAAATCCCAATATTCAGGTGACACAAAAGCTTTGGTGCTCACTGAACTCAAACACAGATTGGTGTGTAAATGGTTCGTATGTTTATGACAGCTCATCAAAGACCAACTCAGACTTTTGGCCCTTTTCCACTACCCTTTTTCAGCTCACTTCAGCTCGCTTCAGCTCACTTCAGCCCGACACGGCTCGCGTTTCGACTATCTCAAAACAGCACGACTCAGCTCGCTTCAGCCCTGCTTAGCACCCAAAACTCGCACGGTTTTGGAGTGGGGCTGAAGCGAGCCAAACCGAGCTGAGTGAGGCTGGGGGCGTGAGAAGACACTCCCCTGTGCACTGATTGGTGAGGAGGAGTGTCCTCACATGCCCACACACGCCCCGCGAGCATGCTGGGATCTGTAAACACCGCAAACCCGGAAGAAGGAGAATTACGAATTACGAGAATTTCTGAAGCCTTATGCGCCTCGCCTCATCTATACGCTCTTGCCAGTATCTGTTGCCGTTGTCGGTGACAACAAGCCACAGCACCAAGACCAGCAACACTAACGACACCATGTCCTCCATGTTTATTGTTTACTAACCGGTTCGTGAGACTACCGCTTAAAAGATCACTGATGTCACTGTTTGCGCCGCTTAACGACATCACGTGACGTCCACCCACTTTCGCTAACTCCACCCAATGTGTCCACCCACTTCCAGCCAGCACGGTTCAGCGCGGTTGTAGTCGAAATGCAACTCCAATAGCCCCGCTCAGCTCGACTCAGCACGGCTCAGCCCAACTCAGCCGCGTTTGTAGTGGAAAAGCGGCATTTGAGTACCGAAGTCTGAGTTTGAGTATTTCTAGTTTGCTTCTGATCACCAAATCAGAAAGCAAACTAGAAGTCAGAAAGCAGGCAGGGGTCAGTCAATCAGCAAACAGAATAGTAGAGAGCAGACTAGAGAGTGAAACAGGTAAATGTGGCAAAGGTCCAATAAACTAGAGGCGGGCGGACAAGAAAGGCTCAGTATGACTGGGTAAACACAGAACAATACTTCGCACTGAAGGTGTGTGAGAGAGAGGCTTAAGTAGAATTGCTGATTAACAGTTAATGACTGTCAGGTGAACTTAATAGGAAGGAGACAGTGGGCACTGTGAACTTTAGGCATTGTAGTCTTGGGAAGCCATTTTTGTAGCTCAATAAGAGTTTTGACTCACAACGCCATTACTGACAAACACCCCCCCACACTCTTCTTGAGATGTCCTCTCCCGCTTGGTGCAGGTTTGTCAGGGTGCTGGGTGTGAAATTCCTGTGTCAACAGGGGTTCCAGAATTTCTTTGGCTTCCACCCAACTATTGGGTCCATACTCTGATCCATAACCTACCCACTCTACCAGGTATTCCAACTGTCCTCTTCTCCTTCTTGAATCAAGGATTCTCTTTACCTGGTAGATGGGTTCTCCCTCAAGACTCAGAGGCTGGTGTTCCTGGACAAGAGCATTCTCAGCAAGTGGACCATCAATAGCGGGTTTCAGACATGACACATGGAATGTAGGAGCTATGCGACTGTGTGGTGGGAGCTCTAGTCTGTAGGAGACCTCATTGATGCAATGTAGCACCTTGTATGGGCCGATATAGCATGCCTTGTATTTCTTGTATGAATTGGGTTCCTCTGTCACCTGGTGAAAATTCTGGATTGTTACCTCGGTGTTTGTCAGTATACTCTTTGTACTTGTTGTTCACCACCTCAATATGCTAGTGAACCTCCTCCCATACTGCTTGGCTTCTGGAGAACCAATCCTCCACTGCTTGTACCTGTGCTGGTGAGTCATCCCATGGTAACAGGGGTGGTTCGTAGCCAAGTATGCACTGGAAAGTTGTTAACTGTGTAACTGAGTGCTTGAGTGAGTTTTGTGCACACTCGGCCCATGGGATGAAGCGAGACCAGTCCCCCTGGTTCCTCATGCAGAAGGTTCTTAAGAAATAACCAATCTCCTGGTTGGCTCATTCCACCTGGCGGTTGGACTGTGGATGGTATCCAGATGTGAGGCTTACTGAAACTCCAAGACATTCTATGAAACAAGTCCCTAGTCATGATATGAACTGGGGACCGCAGACACTGACAATATTCTTTGGGATACCAAAGTATCTGAATACGTTCTGAAATAACAGTTGTGCTGTCTGAAAAGCAGTAGGAATGCCTGGTAAGGGAATGAGTCTCAGGGCCTTCAAAAATCAGTCCACAGTAACCATGGCAAGGCAAGTTTATTTATATAGCACTGTGGCAGCGGGGGCGTGGTCAAGCGCCGGTCTGTGACAGGAGGGCGGAGCCAGGGAAGGTGAGTGGCAGAATCACTACACCTGATGGTAATTAACCTGTGTTTTGTGTGTTTTCCCAGTCACCGCGCCCTATTTAAGGAGGCAGAGGGAGAGCAGAGGAGAGCTCATCCCTGGACAAGAACACAGTGTGTGTGTATGTGTGTGACGCTAGCAGATTAAGAACTGGCGAATATACTGAAAAGTCTGGGAATAAAAAGCCTTTTTGCATCTGAAGCGTTGTCCTGCCGTCCTCTGTGCTCCACCCACACTTCAAAGAGCTCTACAGTGGTGCCGAAACCCAGGAAGGTGGAGCACCAACCTTGCAGCCCCATGGAATCCTCCCCGTTCGCGGACCTGGTCCACGCCCTCGCCACGACTCAGCAAAGCCAGCACCAGGCGCTCGTCACGCTCCGAAAGGAGCAAGAGCGGTGCTTCGAAGCCCTGGTGCTGGCCCAGCAGGAAGATCGCGAGGCGTTCCGGCATCTCCTCGCGTTGGCAGGGTCCACCAGCACCCCGGCCGCGGGCCCGTCTCCCCTCACCGTGACCAAGATGGGCCCGCAGGATGACCCCGAGGCGTTTCTCACCTTGTTCAAGCAGGTCGCCGAAGCCTCGGGGTGGCCGATGGAGCAGCGCGTGGCGCGCCTCCTCCCCCTCCTGATGGGAGAGGCACAGCTGGCCGCGCTACAGCTCCCCGCCGACCGCCGGCTGGCCTACGCGGACCTTCGCCGGGCCGTCCACCAGCGCATGGAGCGCACACCAGAACAACAGCGCCAGCGCTTCTGCGCGCTGTGGTTGGAGGAAGTTGGCCGGCCGTTCGCATTCGGCCAGCAGCTCCGGGACGCCTGCTGGCGGTGGCTGAGGGCCGACGATCGCGACGCCGAGGGAATCATCGATCAGGTGGCGCTGGAGCAGTTCATCGCACGCTTACCAGCCGGAACCGCGGAGTGGGTCCAGTGCCACCGCCTGGCGTCGCTGGATCAGGCAGTAAGACTGGCGAAGGATCATTTGGCAGCTGTTCTGGCGGCAGGACGGCCGATGACGTCTTCTCTTCTCTCCTCTTCTCTCTCTCTTTCTCCCCTCCCTTCTGTGTCCCGTCCTCGCCCCATTCCCCCACCACGGAGGCGGGGGCTGGCTCCACCCCAGCCAGCCCGCCGCACCCGTGGTGCCCTCCCATTTCTCCCTTCTGTGTCTGTCTCTCCCCCCCCCTCAGGTGAGTGAGCCCCAGAGCACAGGTGCAGAGGGAAGGCCCGGGCCGGTTTGCTGGCGCTGCGGGGAGCCGGGCCACCTGCAACAACAGTGCGCAGCAATGGAGGTGGGCGTGGTGGTACGGATCCCTGACGCGCCAGAAGCTGCCCTTGATCGGGCCGGAGCGTATCGCATACCGGTGAGTGTACAAGGAGCTACATATCAGGCGTTGGTGGATTCTGGTTGCAATCAGACCTCGATCCGCCAAAGCCTGGTGCAAGACGAGGCATTGGGGGGAGCACAGGGGGTGAAGGTGTTGTGTGTGCACGGGGATGTTCATAGCTACCCTTTGGTGTCGGTCCACATATATTTCAGAGGGGAAAAATCTATTGTGAAGGCAGCGGTTAATCCTCGCCTTACCCACTCTTTAATTTTGGGGACTGATTGGCCAGGATTTCGGGGTTTAATGATGCGCCTAGTAAAGAGTGGGTCCTGCCATTTGACAGGGGGAGGTCCCGGTGTCACTTTGGCTGGAGCTGCTGTCACAGAGCCATCTACATCATCTCCGCAACAGAGTGAGGAGCCACCGGCTCCTCCACTTTCTGTTGGGGAATCCCTCGTGGATTTCCCCTTAGAAAAATCGCGAGACGAGACTCTGCGACATGCGTTTGACCAAGTGAGAGTAATTGATGGTCAAACGCTCCAGCCGAACGCCACCCCGTCCTTCCCCTATTTTTCTATTATGAAGGATAGATTATACCGAGTGACGCAGGACACTCAGACGAAAGAGCGAGTCACATAGCTGTTAATTCCAAAGAGCCGCCGGGAATTGGTATTTCAGGCGGCTTACTTTAATCCCATGGCTGGACACCTAGGGCAGGATAAGACACTAGCCCGGATAATGGCCCGATTCTATTGGCCGGGGATTCACAGCGATGTCCGTAAGTGGTGTACGGCGTGCTGCGAATGCCAGTTAGTAAATCCAGCGGCCATTCCAAAAGCGCCTTTGCGCCCCCTACCATTAATCAAGACCCCGTTCGAAAGAATTGGGATGGATCTCGTCGGGCCATTAGATCGGTCAACACGAGGGTACCGCTTTATATTGGTTCTGGTGGACTATGCAATGCGATACCTGGAAGCGGTGCCTCTTCGCAATATCTCAGCACGCAGTATTGCAGAGGCCCTCTTCCACATCATCTCCCGGGTTGGAATCCCGAAAGAGATTCTGACTGACCAAGGCATCTCGTTTATGTCACGAACACTGAGCGAACTGTATGGGCTATTGGGTATTAAGCCGATCCGCACCAGCGTTTATCACCCACAAACGGACGGTTTAGTTGAACGGTTCAATCGCACCCTCAAGAATATAATTAAAAAATTCGTAAGTGAGGACGCACGTAACTGGGATAAATGGCTCGAACCCTTGTTATTTGCAGTGCGAGAGGTCCCCCAAGCCTCCATGGGGTTCTCCCCATTTAAATTATTATACGGGCATAAGCCACGCGGCATCTTAGATGTGCTGCGGGAAAATTGGGAGGAGGGACCTTCACAGAGTAAAAACGAAATTCAGTACGTTATGGACCTGCGTGCAAAACTCCACACTCTCACCCACCTAACTCAGGAGAATTTGCGGTAGGCCCAGGAATGGCAAGCCCGCCTGTACAACAAGGGCACGCGCCTTAGAGAGTTCACTCCGGGAGATAAGGTACTCGTACTTTTGCCCACGTCGAGCTCCAAATTAATCGCCAAGTGGCAAGGACCCTTTGAGGTCACACGGCGAGTCGGGGACGTCGACTATGAGGTAAGGCGAACGGACAGGGAGGGGGCGCTACAGATCTACCACCTCAATCTGCTTAAACTCTGGAATGAGGAGGTCCCCATGGCGTTGGTGTCGGTAGTTCCGGAGAAGGCGGAGCTGGGGCCGGAGGTTCCAAAAGGGACATTGGCATCACGTACCTCTCTGGTCCCCTGTGGAGACCACCTCTCCCCGACCCAACTCATGGAGGTCGCCCAGTTGCAGGCCGAGTTTTCGGATGTGTTCTCGCCCCTGCCCGGTCGCACTAACCTCATAGAACACCACATAGAGACGCCCCCGGGGGTGGTAGTGCGTAGCCGCCCTTACAGTCTGCCCGAACACAAAAAAAGGTGGTTCGGGAAGAACTTCAGGCCATGCTCGAAATGGGCATCGTCGAGGAGTCCCACAGTGACTGGAGCAGCCCGGTGGTCTTGGTACCCAAGGCCGACGGGTCGGTCCGGTTGTGTGTGGACTATAGAAAAGTCAACGTGGTGTCTAAATTCGACGTGTACCCAATGCCTCGTATTGATGAGCTGCTCGATCGACTAGGCACGATTCGCTTTTACTCGACACTGGATTTGACGAAGGGATATTGGCAGATCCCCTTGACTCCATTATCCCGGGAGAAAACGGCCTTTTCCACACCGTTCAGCTTACACCAATTCGTCACACTTCCGTTTGGGCTGTTTGGGGCGCCCGCTATGTTTCAGCGGCTGATGGACAGGGTCCTCCGGCCCCACGCCACCTATGCGGCCGCATATCTGGACGTCATTATCATTTATAGTAATGACTGGCAGCGGCACCTGCAACACCTGAGGGCCATCCTTAGGTCGCTGAGGCGGGCGGGTCTCACTGCCAACCCGAAGAAGTGTGCGATTGGGTGGGTGGAAGTACGGTATCTGGGCTTCCACTTGGGCAACGGGCAGGTGCGTCCCCAAATTAATAAGACAGCAGCGATTGCAGCCTGCCCAAGGCCCAAGACCAAAAAGGGGGTGAGACAGTTCCTGGGGCTGGCTGGCTACTATCGTAGGTTTATACCTAATTATTCAGACGTCACCAGCCCGCTGACTGACCTCACTAAAAAGGGGGCGCCAGATCCGGTCCAGTGGAAGGAGCAGTGCCAGCGGGCTTTCTCTGAGGTAAAGGCTGCACTGTGTGGGGGGCCACTTTTACACTCCCCTGACTTCTCTTTCCCTTTTATGTTGCAGACGGATGTGTCGGACAGAGGGCTGGGGGCCGTTTTGTCCCAGCAGGTGGAGGGGGAGGATCGCCCCGTCCTGTACATTAGTAGAAAGCTGTCGGTGCGTGAGGGGCGCTACAGCACTATTGAAAAGGAATGCCTGGTGATCAAGTGGGTGGTCCTCGCCCTCCGTTACTACCTGCTGGGGCGCCCTTTCACCCTCTGTTCAGACCACGCGCCCCTCCAGTGGCTCCACCGCATGAAAGATGCCAATGCGCGGATCACCTGTTGGTATCTGGCACTCCAACCCTTCAATTTCAAGGTGGTCCACAGGCCGGGGGCGCAGATGGTCGTGGCGGACTTCCTCTCCCGTCAAGGGGGGGTGGAGTCGGCTGCGGGCCAGACGGGCGCCCGGCCTGAGTCGGGCGGTGGGGGTATGTGGCAGCGGGGGCGTGGTCAAGCGCCGGTCTGTGACAGGAGGGCGGAGCCAGGGAAGGTGAGTGGCAGAATCACTACACCTGACGATAATTAACCTGTGTTTTGTGTGTTTTCCCAGTAACCGCGCCCTATTTAAGGAGGCAGAGGGAGAGCAGAGGAGAGCTCATCCCTGGACAAGTCGATATAGCAGTATGTTGTGATCAACAGTATCAAAAGCTGCACTGAGGTCCAGTAATACCAGGACCGATGTTTTGCCTGCATCAGTATTAAGACATATGTCATTTATAACTTTAATCAGCACTGTTTCAGTGCTATGATTGGCACGAAGACCTGACTGAAAATTATCAAAACGGCTGTTTGATATCAAGAAGGCAGTTAATTGATTGAAGAAAATTTTTTCAAGGATTTTCCTGATGAATGGTAAATTTGATATTGGCCTGTAGTTATTTAATACTGAAGGATCCAGATTATTTTTTTTAAGTAGGGGCTTTACAACGGCTTTTTTCAGGGACACAGGAACAACGCCAGTCTCTAGGGATGTATTTATAATTTGAAGCACATCTGTAATTATAAGATGAAGAACAGACTTAAAAAAGTTGGTGGGCAGAATGTCCAATTCAGATGTTGAGGAACTGAGATTTTGTACAGTTTTTTCAAGAGTCTCATAATCAATTAAACAAAATTCTGACATTGTGTTGAAGTTATCTATGTGTCATTGGTGATTGCAGTTTTTCAATTTTTTTGCAGCTGAGATATATTATGAGCAATATTCTGCCGTATTTTATCAATTTTACCTTTGAAGAAGGATGCAAACTCATTGCATTTATTAACTGAGAGATGTTCAGGTGCTAATTGTGGTGGGGGATTAGTTAGCTTCTCTACTGTTGAAAATAGCACACGGGCATTGTTCATATTCCTGTTTATGATATTGGAGAAGAAAGACTGTCTTGCTTTACGAATTTCATAATTATAATTACAAAGCATCTCTTTATGGATTTGATAATGGATGTGAAGTTTAGATTTGCGCCATTTTCTTTCAGTCTTTCTACATTCTCTCTTTAGCAGTTTAACAGCCGGGTACTGCTTCCATGGTGCTTTCTGCTTATCATTGACTCTTTTGATTTTGAATGGAGCAATATCATCCATAATTTGGGTCATCTCTCATTATCTCTAGCCGCTTTATCCTTCTACAGGGTCGCAGGCAAGCTGGAGCCTATCCCAGCTGACTACGGGCGAAAGGCGGGGTACACCCTGGACAAGTTGCCAGGTCATCACAGGGCTGACACATAGACACAGACAACCATTCACACTCACACCTACGGTCAATTTAGAGTCACCAGTTAACCTAACCTGCATGTCTTTGTACTGTGGGGGAAACCGGAGCACCCGGAGGAAACCCACGCGGACACGGGGAGAACATGCAAACTCCACACAGAAAGGCCCTCGCCGGCCCCGGGGCTCGAACCCAGGACCTTCTTGCTGTGAGGCGACAGCGCTAACCACTACACCACCGTGCCGCCCCATAATTTGGGTCATCTCATCTCATCTCATCTCATTATCTCTAGCCGCTTTATCCTTCTACAGGGTCGCAGGCAAGCTGGAGCCTATCCCAGCTGACTATGGGCGAAAGGCGGGGTACACCCTGGACAAGTCGCCAGGTCATCACAGGGCTGACACATAGACACAGACAACCATTCACACTCACATTCACACCTACGGTCCATTTAGAGTCACCAGTTAACCTAACCTGCATGTCTTTGGACTGTGGGGGAAACCGGAGCACCCAGAGGAAACCCACGCGGACACGGGGAGAACATGCAAACTCCACACAGAAAGGCCCTCGCCGGCCCCGGGGCTCGAACCCAGGACCTTCTTGCTGTGAGGCGACAGCGCTAACCACTACACCACCGTGCCGCCCCATAATTTGGGTCATATTTAAATTAAAAATTTCCAGTAAATCATCTACAGAGTCTGACATTTTGGTTGAGTTCTGAGAGAGAGCTTGCTCAAAGAGAGCTCATGTGTTGTCTTTTATGACTCTCCTACCCATAGTCGTTGAGCTGTTCTGAATGTGAGGAGACATAGAAACATCAGAGAAAACACAAAAATGATCAGATAAGGCCAGGTCAACAACAGTAGTAGAAACAGTAAGACCCTTTGTGATGACGAGGTCAAGGGTATGACCACGAGAGTGGGTCGGCCCCTGTACATGTTGTACTAGGTTGAAGTTGTCAATAAGTGCAAGTAGTTCTTTGGCATAAGTGTTTTCAGGATTATCTACATGCAAGTTAAAATTCCCAGATATAATAAGACAATCAAACTCTAAGCAAATGACTGACAACAGTTCACCAAACTCTTCAAGAAAGACTTTGGCTGAATGTCTCGGAGGCCTGTAAATAGTTAATAATAATATGTTATGAGAGCATGTAACAAGTGCACATAAGTGTTCAAAGAGTGTAAAATCACCAAGTGAGGATTGTTTACATTGAAAAGAGACTTTGAATATATTTGTGATCCCTCCACCTTTCCCTTGTCGGGTAACATTCAAAAAATTAAAATTTGGGGGAGCTGCTTCAATAAGGGTGGTAGCACTATTTGCTTGATCCAGCCAAGTTTCAGTTAGAAGCAAAAAATCAAGATTGTGTTTGCAGATAAGATCATTAATTAAAAATGACTTGTTTAAAAGTGATCTAACGTTCAGAAGAGCTAGCTTTACAGAAAGTCTAGAAGTAATATCTGCTTGTGCACTCTGATGTTGTTTTAAAACAGGAAGGAGATTAGATTGGTTCACCCCCTGGGTTAAATGTGCTCTATGTTTTCTATTTCTTATCAACACAGGAAGAGAGAATGGCATAGGCATATTGGGTCCCAGCTGGTTTTCAGAACTACACCCATTTGCAGGGACCCAGAGTACATCAAACAAGACTTTCTAAATGTTCCATTTGGTTTGAGGGTGAAAGGATTGGAGATGACATGTATCTTTCAGATGGTGAGCCAGCTGAAAGTCCTGGGCGAACACAGTTTTGATGAACTGGGTAACCATGATGGTTGTATTACCCTGAGATGGTGGTAGGTCAGCGATAAAGTCAATGGCCAGGTGGGACCATGGTCTCTGAGGTACAGGGAGGGTACACAGCTTACCAGAGGGAGGGGTTCATGGAACCTTTGCCTGGGTGCATTCGGAGCAGGAGGCAATGAAGTGGTTGATTTCGGTCCGTATATTCTCCCACCGGTACTTACTCCTTAGCATTTGGTAAGTTCTTTGATTACTAGGGTGACCTGTGGCAGGAGATGCATGTGCCCATGTGATGAGTTTACTTTGAAGGGGCTTGGGGACATATAGTGGGTCAGGAGGACAGCCCTCTGGGCACCTTCAAGGTTGGAAGACTCTTATCTCTTTATCCAGGTCCCAGGTGATTGTCTGAATGAAGCATTCTGGTGCAAGAACTGGATGAGGTTCGGGGTTATGAGGTGCTGGGCTGAAGGTTCAGGACAGAGCATCTGCCTTAGTGTTCTTTGACCCAGGACAAAAGGAGATCATGAAATCAAATCTTGTGAAGAAGAAAGCCCATCGTCCTTGACATGGGTTCAATGTCTTTGCCTTTTTGAGATATTCTAAGTTGTTGTGGTCAGTTAGTATCATGAAGGGGTGTGTAGCTCCCTCTAACCAGTGCCTCCATTCCTTGAGGGTGAGCTTGATGGCTAGTAGCTCATGATTCCTGACATCATAGTTCCTCTCAGCTGATGAGAGCTTTTTGAAAAGAAAGCCACAGGGTGAAGCTTGTGTTTCTCGCCAAAGAGCTGGGATAATACTCCTCCCACTCCAGTCTCTGAGGCATCTACCTCGACTCTGAATGGCTTGGTTGGGTCAGGATGTTGCAGGATTGGAGCTGAGGTGAATGCAGAACTTGAGTCAGCAGAAGGCTTCCTCAGCTTCAGGGTTCCAGTGAAGACGTTTGGGTCCCTTCTTAAACAAGATGGTTAAGGGATCCACACTGATGCTAAAACCTCTGATAAAGCATCGGTAGAAGTTAATGAAACCTAGAAAACGTTGAAGTTCCTTCACAGATGTAGGTACTGGCCAAGACGTGACGGCAGACATCTTGGAGGAATCCATGCTAACTCCTTCTGCACTGATGATGTACCCCAGAAACGAAATCTGACATAAATGGAATTCACATTTCTCAGCTTTAATGTAGAGGTGATTACTGAGTAGACACTTAAGAACTGACCTGACATGTTCCAGGTGACTTGCTTCATCAGGAGAGTAGATCAGGATGTCGTCGATGTATGCGATTACAAACTTCCCCAGCATGTCCCAGAGCACATCCTTTATTAGGCATTGGAAGATGCTTGTTGCTGAAGAAAGGCCATATGGCATGACCCGTTACTCAAAATGGCCGGCGGTGGTGCTGAAAGCAGTCTTCCATTCGTCACCCCTCGGATTCTGATTAGGTTGTACGCACTGTGCAGGTCATGTTTAGAAAAGATTCTTGCAGAACATAGTTGTTAATGCAGAGGGAACCAGTGGAAGAGGATATGGGTACTTTACAGATATTTGGTTTAGTCCTCTGAAGTCTATGCAAGGTCGAAGGCCTCCTCCCTTCTTCTCCACAAAGAAGAATCTTGCAGAGGCAGGTCACTTGGAGGGACAAATGTAACCCTGTTTGAGTGCTTCCTGGATGTACTCCTCCATGGCAGCTTGTTCCTTCTGGAAAAGAGGGTAAATGTGGCTGTGTGGAGGTGATGTACATGGGCAGAGATCGATGGCGCAATCGTAAAGATGATGTGGTGGTAGGCCACAAGCCTTATCCTTACTAAAAACCTCCTTCAGGTCAGAATAACATTCAGGTACATTTTCCAGTGAATCTGGTTGAGCACTTTCAACAGAAGTATCATTGCTGCATCTGGCCACTCGGATGGGCCGAGCTGTGGCAGTGTGTGGGCTGGTGAAGCTGGGCACTAATGTATGGCAGATTCAGTCTAGACCTTTGATGAACAATGAATGCTCCAATCTTAATAGGCCCCACAAGCACTGTACACCTGCTGCAGAGCCATGGTGCTAATATCCAACAATGCACAGCTCAGGTCCAGATCTCTTCCCACACAGCAAAATTCTCAGAGTTAATTTCCCAGTGTTAAGCAAAAGTGTTAAAATATTGAGTTGAAATGACACTGTAAAAAGTTGATTTAACTGTGAAGGAGTCAATTGTATATTTAGGAAGTGTTAAATTAATACTGCAGAGATTGGGACAAAATAAACACCAGCATTGTGTTAAAATTGATTCTCTCAGAGTTGATTTAACACTATAAAATTTGCTGTGCACTTAATGACTCAGCATGGCTACCTGTCAACAGGGGAATAAAATGCTCCTGGAAGAGGGTGCTAATGCCTGGAGCACCAACTGTGCCCCACATACTGTGGACCACCTGGCAGCTGCAGGTGCTCATGGCCAGAGTGACACTGGGAGGCCTGAGGTAGTTACAGTGCAGGGTGGGGACAAAGCTGCACACTGGTGCTGGCTCCACCCTTACGCAACATCTTGCCTGTGTGGGTCTGTCTGGGGTGCTGGGTGTGGCATTGTGTGCCCGTCAGTGGTTCCCGTATCTGCATTGGGCGCCTGCCTGCTTCACCGGTGGCTGGGGGATGATGGGGTTTTGCGCTCTCTCTCTCTCTTGCTCTCCTTTTGCATCATGATCATTGTATCAGTATTACAAGGGGGTTTTTTTTAATCTGTTTTTGGTTTATCTTTCCTGCTTTTTGTCTTTTTTGTCATTGCTTTTTTATTTATATTATCTCTGATTTTATATCCAGTTATTTCTTGTCCTATTTGTCATTCCTGTAGCCTGGGGGTAGAGGGAAAAAAGGAAAGGGGAAAAGGAAAGGGGGGAGGAGGGCTAAACGATGGTTACTTTGAAGAATCTACACTGTAAAAAATGATGGGCTGATTTTAATTAAAATATTTCATACATGTCAACCTTTAGTTACCCATGCCCTTACAAAACCTGTACTTTTCCCTGACATACACCCATGAGCCCTTATACACGAGAAAAAATTCCAATTTATAATCCAAAGCACTGATTGTTTTATTCTACATTATACACTCCTATTGTAATAGGCACATTTAGCACACTGCATCAAGTTAAAGGGATCAAATAAGCATGTACTGAATAAAAAGAAATTTTAGCTCCCAGAGAAAACAACTGAATTAAAAAGGACTATATGTACAGTCAAGTAAACAATTATCTACTAAAGGGAATGACTGAACTATAAACTTAATTATTTAATATACTTTGTATCAGTAATACCAGAATTATTGATGTAAATTTTGCAAATAAAATGTATTAATATTAAATAGTTCATAAAAATTACACTGTTGTAATAGTTGATATCCTGCCACCTTGTGTTGGGTTTGTATATTACGCAATATACCCAGAATGTTGTCCAATTATTTTCTATCTCAATAAAGATGGCTGCTTACTCAGCATAAACTTGAACATGGTGACCCCGAAATTTGAACATTGCGGCCAATAGAAGGGGATAACTCGGTAAAAATGTGTGCGTAATGTTTTGCAAAGGGGTATGTAGACTCTCTATTGTGTCTTCGAGCCGAATATCCTGCTAGACATCTTCGGACGAGTCAACCATGGCCCAGCACTACAAACCTCAGACCCAAGTCGACTGGAATTCCAGAGACGTTTATAGTCAATATCGCATGTGGCGCAAAGAAGTCAAGCGAATTGTTAATGGCCCCCTCCATGAGGAATATGACGAAGTTAAGCTAAACCATGTATTTATATGGGCAGGTGCGCATGTTGAACGACTTGTTGAAGCCAAGCAAGCTGAAGACCCCGACTATAAAGTAACCATGGCGGAAGAGCTGCTCAAATGCCTTGATGAAATCCTCACACACTCAACACACTTTCGCGAGGCCAGAGAGGACTTTTACAATGCAAAGCAGAACATTGGTGAGAATACTACAGCATTTTACAGTCGCATTATTGAACTGCACAGACAAGCTGACTTTCCCGTGGGCTCCGATTTTCTCATTGTTGACAAACTAATTCATGGCTGCACTAATGTTGAATGCAAACGCAAGCTAATGGCTAAGGATAAAACAGTTACAGTAAAAATGTGCTTGGAGATGTTACGGCGATATGAGTCTGTGGATGTAACAATGCAGCGTTTCACTGAGACACCAGTGCATGCAACGTACTCGCACGATCCATCTCAGAGATCCTAGCAACGGGGAGGTAAGCCGAAAACGAAGCTCCCAGCAACCGATCCCCATGCTGCCAAGTGCGAGTTCAAGCCTGCAACAGCTGACTCAAGCAGGGAATGCAGATGGTGTGGTGGACAAACTCATACTCGTTACAAATGCCCAGCTCAAGACGCTAAATGCAACTTCTGCAGAAAACCTGGTCACTTTGAAAAAGTGTGTAGGCTCAAAAGATCAGTCAAAACCACTAATGCAGTTCATGCAGACACTGAAATAAGTGCAGATGAAGATGTATGTGACCAGTATGACATAGGTACTGTTAGATCCACTAATATAAGTGCACGTGAAGCTATGGCTGATGTCACTTTCCACACCATGACTGACCATTGCTTACAAGGAAAGGTCGATACTGGTGCAATGACAACATATATGCCGATTTCATTTTTGCCTAAACTGAATATCATGGAGTCTTCCTTACTTTCAGCCAACATCCGACTGTGTAGTGTGACTGGAGCAAGTATACCAGTCTGTGGCAAAATCAAACCAAAAGTCACATGCAATGGCATCACCCGCAGTGTTGAAATTATCATCACAAACGTGGGTACAGAGCTCATACACTGTAAGCCCAGACTTTGTATTTAATTAAATGTTTTAATTACAGTGTACGTAAAAATTTAAGTTTGATTGCATTACTAAAAAATATTAAGTATATTCTACTAATTTGTACACATAGTCAAAAGTGTTAATAAGTTTAAGTTGAATGGCCTTAAAATTCTAAGTTTTAGTCATGACCACACCTCTTTTTTAATCTGCGCAGAGTTGTGAAGCCGCCATTTTAACTTTCACAGATCAGCAGCAGTTACGTGAGGTTTGGTAAAATTCAGAGTGAGCTTCAGCCAACGTTTGTTCTCTGAACTTAGTATTTTGGATCCTGACTGTCGGTGGGAATGTTTGTTTTAACTTTAAGAGCAGTGGAAATCGCGTGTTTTACAGTTTGATAGTTACAGGTGGTATTTTACCAATTTCACGTCATTTTCATCTGTTGGCTAAGTTGCTTTTGTCACTGTGGAGAGCTCTCTGGATTTGGAATGAGACACTTTTTTTTTTGAAAACTTTTCGGATAATGTAAGTATACAGCGTCCCGCTGGCAGTACGGGGAATGTTAAGGGGCTACGTATTAATGTTAGCACATATCTGGTTAAAGAAAAAACATGTTTCATGTTTCAATGTTTATTGTGCACTTCTTGTTAATAAAATACAAATGCAATGGAAAAACTTTATACACTGTCATTTGTTTTATTGCTTTAACAGGTAAATCGAATTCTTGTTAAGTTAAAATGTAAAGTATAATCACTAAAGATGAATTCTAGGAAAGTTTAAATATTAAGTTCAATCAAATAAACATATTTCAGTTTAATGTACTATAAATTTCAAGGCAACCAGTTTCCCAACACTGTTTGAGTAAATACAACTTATCAGGCTTTTAAGTACAAAAAACTTAAAATGGTTAGTTCATGCTGCATGGTAAAGCAATTTACATTTACAAGACATCTGAAGTTTAATGTACTATAAATTTCAAGGCAACCAGTTTCCAAACACTGTTTGAGTAAACTCAACTTATCAGGGTTTACAGTGTACTTGGGCTTGAGTTTTGCAAGCAATTCAAACATGTCAAGATATCTGATGTGTGCATTCAGAGAAACATTAATGTTGAGGCTGTACATGTCACAGAGGAGTCAGACGTGGACTATGTATCCCTACAAAAGAAATGGCGACATCACTTACCCCTGGGAAAAGAGACCGGTGATCCCCTGGAGGATTTGAAGCACATATTTCCAGAAATATTCCATGGATCTGTCGGTTTGTATGATGGCAAAGCAGAGTTGAAGTTGACACCAGGTGCTACACCTGTACAACTCCCCCCACGTGCGGTCCCAGTGAATGTACTTCCCAGACTCAAGGATGAATTGGATCGTATGGAGGCAGAAGGAATCATATGTCCATGCCCAGAAACAACCAGCTGGGTTCACAACCTGGTGATAGTCGTCAAGAAGAATGGTGATATCCGGGTGTGCCTAGATCCCAAGAATTTAAACAAATGCTTAGTGCATAACATTCATTACACTGCTTCATGGGAAGATGCTAAAAACACATTCAAAATGGAAAATACTTCTCAACCCTGGATGCCAAAAGCGGCTACTGCACACAGAAGCTGAGCCCAGAAAGTCAGCCATTGACCGCTTTCAACACCCCATTCAAGAAATATTGTTTCGTTCGCTTACCATCCGGCCTGTCTGTGTCATCAGAAATCTTCTGCGCCCAAATGGTTCTTGGTGGAATCCCAGGCACATTTCCTTGCGCTGACGATGTCAAAATTCAGGGCTCAACGGAAGAGCGACATGACATCCACCTACATACTGGAGACAGTGAGCCGAGCTAAGGCTGCTGGGATTAAGTTCAACCCAGACAAGTGCCAGGTGAAAAAGACACAAATTGAGTACTTTGGCAGAATCATTTCACCAGATGGTGTGAAACCTTGCCCCAAAAAGGTGAAAGCCATTCTACAGCTGAGCGCTCCAGAAAACAAACAGGAGGTACAGAGCTTCCTGGGGTTGGTCAACTTCATGTCTAACTTCATCCCAAATCTGGCCCAGAAAACTGTTAGCATGCGTGGTCTCCTGAAAAAAGATGTTAGATACACCTGGACTGCTGAAATGCAAACTGAGTTTGAAAGTTTTAAAGCAGGGATATCACAAGCAATGAAGCTCATACACTTTGATCCTGCCAAGCAGGTGGTCATTGAGACAGATGCATCACTTAAAGGGCTTGGGGCAGTGCTCCTACAGGATGGATGCCCTGTGAAGTTCCTAAGCAAGTCACTGACAGCAACTGAGAGTGAGTATTCAAACATAGAAAGAGAACTCTTGGCAGTGCTTTTTGCATGTGAAAAGCTTCATGTGTATGTGTTTGGAAGATGTGTCGACATTCACACTGATCACAAACCACTGGAATCCATTTTCAGTAAGCCCATCAGTCTTGCTCCACCACGCCTACAAAGAATGCCTCTGAAACTCTGCACCTACGATGTTCATGTCAAATACGTCGGTGCAAAACATGTGCCTCTCGCTGACACATTGTCCAGGCTGGTCAAACCAGGTTCAGACCCAACAATTCCAGGCTTGGATGTCAGCATCACTCAGGTTCTCAAGATAAGGCATACCCCCCTGGCAAACTTGCAAGAGGAAACTAAGTATGAGCTATCCTGGCCTATCTCGACACCCCAATCAGTACAGACCTACCATCACCAGCTGAGTTATTCTTCAACAGACGGATAAACACTCGGCTTGGTCAGCCACTTGCCTCCACTCACCTCACTGAGGAGCAAAAGCGCAACTTCACAGACAGAAGAGCAGCCCATCTGAAACCTCAGTACACCTCACAGGTATGCTATGCGCCACAGCAGCCTATCTGGTACACTGAGGACTGCACATCAGAGTGGAAAGCAGGCTACATAGACATTGCAGACAAATATCCAGACTCTTACTGGATCATCACAGAAACAAACAGTCGACTCAGGCACAACCAGCATGATATCAAGGCTCGATATCCAGTCAGGCCACAACCAGCCACTCGTTCACCCGAGTATGCAGATCTCAGCTTCCCTGACAGTGGTGATGATGCCCCACCTGACACCACTAACAGTGAGGTGACCAACCCGGTTGCCACCGAGTCAACTTCTCACACAGCAACGCCTAATGACTGTCCTGTCAAAATATCAGTCCCCTCGAAGCCAGTGTCTCCAGAAAAACCATCACCGGTACCCAGGCGATCCGGATGGAAGACCACCTCTACAAAAGACCCCAACTTTGTATACACAGTGTACAAAGGCAGGTGCTGAGGACCTAGCCTTATAGTAAGACATATCCTGGGACCTCTATCTTACATGTGTGTGTTGTTAACAATGTTTAAAAAAAAAGAAAGAAAAACTTGTATGTATTTTACAATCTGTTGGACAATACCTCACTTGTGGATATTTTAACATCATTCCCAGTTAGCCAAAGCCAGTGTGGAACACTATTTTTGTAATGTGTATTTCTTTTGTTCCCATTTAGTTACATTCAAGGTGGAACATTCTACTTTTGTACTGAATATTTTTTTTAATATATATTCTTATGATATTTGCATTGTTAGAAGTGCTCTAAAGGCACCACTTAAAAAGGGGCATGTTGTAATAGTTGATATCCTGCCACCTTGTGTTGGGTTTGTATATTAGGCAATATACCCAGAATGCTGTTCAATTATTTTCTATCTCAATAAAGATGGCTGCTTACTCAGCATAAACTTGAACATACACAAAGTTCTATTTGACAAGTGTTGACATCACCTACAATATTACATTATACCAAAGAAAATTACTTGAAATATAACAGCAATACGAAGTCAGTATGTTAATTAAAATAGTAGGTTACATGTAATAAATTATATATAATCATGTCAAACAGTAAATGAAGGTTAGTAAAAGTTCCATTTGAGAAAAAAGTGTCGACACCACAAGCAGTGTTTGATCCAACTAAAGATGACCGAACCACATCAAGTATAACACACACGTACATACGATGTAGTGGTTAGGTAGTGGCTTGGTAATGTCAGGGAAATACGTCATAGTTATGTAGTAGGCACGTCCTAATACAGTGTCGTGCCAATACGTAACGACAACATAGTGGTAATATGTAACGACAACGTAGTGGTAATACCTAACGACAATGTAGTGGTAATACTTAACGACAATGTAGTGGTAATACTGTATGTCACGACAACGTAGCGGTAATACGTAACGACAACGTAGTGGTAATACCTAAAGACAATGAAGTGGTAATACATAATGACAATGTAGTGGTAATATGTAACGACAACATAGTGGTAAATACCTAACAACAACATAGTGGTAATACATAACGACAATGTAGTGGTAATCCATAACAACAACGTAGTGGAAATACGTAACGACAACATAGTGGTAATACGTAACAACAACGTAGTGGTAATACGTAACGGACACGTTATCTGGCGACCATCCAGTGATGTATGTCCTACTACATAGTCTACAAAGCTTTGGGACTATTAGATCTAATATAGCTATTTATTCAGTGCCTAAAAACAGAGTTCCTGATGAGTTTATGAGCAAAATATTTACAAGGGCACAAAATCAACCTGAATAGAATATTACAGCACCATGAATAAACCAGTGAATTGTGTCATGTTTTTCACCTCAGTAAATCACTGCATTGTCTTGTGACAGTGAGACCAATAATGAGACACGCATCGCAGTTACAATACATATTTATTCCTTTCTTTGACACTGCATGCCATGCACCAGAAACAACATCATGTTTATTATGGTGTGACTCTGCTGGGTGCCTGGTGGACAGCAGTGAACCAGCACTTTCACTTTGCAGCACTACTGTAGAGTTACCATCCAATATCACACTTCATACGTCAAGCAGTCATCTAGTTTCATCCATCATGTCCACACAGTTTGGAGCTGAGAGCACGCAGTGCCATTAGGACTAATCCCCATGCATCTGTTCCTGATTAGAGCGCAATCACAGCACATATGTAGAAGAATTCTCAGTAACACACAGACTTTGTGAAGTGTACACACTGTACCCTGTGTCTAACATTACCAAGCCTTGTATTTTGTATCACTTTTCTGGTTTTGACCCTGTTTGTTTTTTTGGACTGCGAGTATTGTATTTCTCTGATATCCTGTCTGTGCCTCACTCCACCACTGCCTGTTTTTTGACTCTGCCTTTGTCTTCGTTTTGGATTTGTTTGCGAGTGCATATTCATATGTACATCATACGGTCACAAAAGCCATCAAAAATCAGGTCAATGCATTTCTTTTCAGTCTGGGGCTCCACTATAAATATAGACTGCTCATTTCTCAAAGTTACAGTGGACTTAAATTGATTGACTGTGATAAATTGATTAATACTTAAGACTGAAGCTCTACTGAAACTGTATATTGACTATCTGGAGATTTTCTGTAATTTTGCTGACTGATATTAATAATTGTTTGACCTGCAGTCCAATGCTGCAAGTCCCCTGATGAAGTAGAAAAGAAGTAGAAGTAGAAATAGAACTAGAAAATGTTTGTTATTAAATCATCATTTAGGAAGCAGAAAGTCAAGTCTTTGAATTTTCCCGGGTTCAACCAGATTATTTTAGATGTTTACTCTCTTGTTTATTGACGTGAAATATAAAACCCTATATGCAGTATTCAGTGATTGAAAGACTCCAAAACACACTGATTTTAGTAAAACTACTGCTGCTGTAATTCGCTTTTGTAAAATTATTCATTGAAAACGTTGAAGGATGAATCTTCAAGTCAAGCATTCTTGTTCTTGCAGAGTCAAAGCATCGAAGCAGGTCTGGGGTAGAGGTGACAGCATTTCTAGGGGTTTCTACACACATGCTCATTAACCAGGCAGTCACGCTGACCAGTTGGTGTCTCTGGGGTCCTCCTTTGGGAGGAGAACTCAGGAGAGCATCTCAGATGGCCTCACTTGGTTAAAAACTTCCAACTTTTGATATCAATTTCGAAGAACTCTGGAATGGTTCAGGTTTGGGATTAAACCGAAGACATATTTGAATTATTTTCATTTACACAATAAAAATATCAAATATTAATCATTAACTTTAAGCATTTACAAATGAGTTCCATAATTATTAGATTAAAGATATGTGAGTTGTGTTTATGTTGATAACACACTGATTGTTGTCTTCACTTTTAGATGATCACAGATGAACAATAATACACTGGTCCAGGTAATAATTCAATTCTGAGAAACATTTTCTCCTAAGAGAGGAGAAAATAACCCCTGGGGGTGAGGGGTTATGGGTGTGTGTGTGTGTGTGTGTGCGCGTGTGTGTGTGTGTGTGTGTGTGGGTAAGCCTCATTGATTCTTCTTGACTGTTATCCTTTACATTAAAGTGTGTGCTCAGATGATGATTTGAGCCAGAGAAGATCGTCAGGTTTTACATAAACTTGTGCAGTCCATGAAGGCTCAAGTTCACACTGTCATTAAATCACAAGAAGGATAAAACAAATACTAAAATTCTGAAGTTCATGGAAACTTGTCACTCAAGTTTTGCTGATGTAATTTGTAATTGTGTGTGTGCATGCATGCATGTAAAAGAGGACTTTGCTCATCTTCCTGTTCTAATGGTATGAATACACTTCTGGTAGGTACATTAGGGAATCATTTTTAATCCAGGAAGTATGTTCAGTTCTCACAAATAACTGTATGAGCGAGTCAGTGAGCTCAGTATAAACACAGACCCAACAGTGAGTGTGTGAAGTTGTTGCTGAAGAAGAGATGAAGATGCTGCTCTTGGCTCTGATTCTGCTCACGCTGTCTGGTAGGAAACATCATCTCACTCTTCGACAGAATTATTGTTCAGAGTTGTAATTGTTTGCTGATTGATGTTGCAGTATGTACGCTCAGTTATTGGATTATACACTTCCACAAACACATTATACTGGATCATATTAGTCAACATTAGATTCTGATCTGATCTGATTATTAACATCATTGTAATTGCTCAGGTCCTGAGAGAGAGAGAGAGAGAGAGAGAGAGAGAGAGAGAGAGAGAACACAAAAATATATAACACTTTAAGAGTTTTATGGAGAATTTTGAAAGTATTAATGAAGAAATATGACTCTACCTTCCTGAAACTGGTCTGTAATGTATTCGATTAAAGAAAACAAACAAACAAACAAACAAACATTGATGTGAAATTTTTACAACACATAATAAATGAGCTCCTTGTGAATAGCTGTACAGTATCCTCACACACAGCATTCAGGATTATTAACACGGTTAGATAACTCCAGGACTGCGGCCTTAACAAGAGCTTTATACATGTTTCTGGAGGTTCATTTGTTTTTATTGTAGGTTTTTTTCTCGAATAAAATTTGCATACAGATACACAGATACATCCAGTACACCTGTACAATTGATTTATTTATTCAATATCTGTTACTTATTTCTTTTTTTTTTTCAATTGTTTATTTATTGAGTTTTTTTTCTTTAATATACACCTACAACACACTTAGAACAAACAGTTAAGCTAAGAGAGAGCAACTACATTAATATAGCTATTAAGCAATATAGAATGTGTGAAGACATTGACAAGGGGGAAAAAAAAAAAACAGAAATAATACAAATAAATAATAAATACAATAGCAAGAAAAAAAAAAGTGCATTATTGTTATTATTATTACTATTATCTTAGAGAAGAAAATAAGGTACACAGAAATGGCACACATGGACGTAAGTCATATATAAGGCCAAAGTGAGATGTCACTCAAATTAGGTCAAATGATGATCAAGGGCGCCAATGTTTGTACAAAGAGATCCCCTTTACCTTTCAAATGGTAAGTGTGTTGTTCCAGTTGCATTGTGTCATTCATTATTGATTTGAAGAGGTTAATTGTAGGTGGTGTAGCTTGATTCCAGTTAAGCAATATGCATTTTTTCGCTACATAAGCTATTATGCCAATTCTTTTATTGGAGATAGAGTCTAGTGCACCGTCTGGATCTGTACCAAATAGATACAGTAAAGGTGATAGTTTGAATTCAATTTGCACGACTTTGGTTGTTAAATTGTGTACCTCATTCCAAAATTGTTTTAATTTACTACAATTCCAGAACACATGAATAAGTGAACCAATGCATGTTTTACAACGATGACATTCCGGGGAGACAGTGGGAAACATCTTGCTGAGACGGACTGGTGTTAAATACATTCTGTGCATAAATTTATAATTCTGCTCAATTACCTTGTTACAGGATAAAGAAACAAAAACATTACAACATATTTTGGTCCAGAGCTCGTCATCAAGATCTTGTTCCAAATCTCTCTGCCATACAGTTCTAAGTGACATCAATGAGGAGCTATTATAGTCCAATAGTGCCCAATAGATCACAGAGATCTTTCCCTTCAGCGTTGTGGAATTGACCATAATTTCTTCGATGTCAGATAAAGTAAGGGACATTTGCCCTGTATTTTCCAATGTGGCTATATAATGACGAAGCTGTAGGTATTTGTAAAAGTCTTTGTTTGAAATTTCAAATTCAGATCTGAGGTCTGCAAAGGATTTTAGGGTACCCTTCTCAAGTACATTTTGGAACTTGTGTATTCCATGATCTTTCCATTTAGTAAATAATGATTTCCCGATCGAGGGTGGCAGGTCTGGATTAGAGGATATAGGGGCTAAGATAGAAATGGTGGTAAGTAAGCCACAAAATCTCTTCACATCTTTCCAAGCCTGAAGAGTGTTTCTTATTACATATGTTCTTGATACTGATTTTATTGCTTTTATGTTATTGATGAATGGCAGAGTAATGATTGAGCTGGGAAAACAAAGTTCTCCTTCAATGTCTGTCCAATGAGCAGTGGTTCGATTCTGTATCCAGCTAATTATGTCCTTAGTCTGTGCCGCCCAGTAGTACAATTGAAAATCTGGGAGGCCCAGCCCGCCCTTTTCTTTAGATTTAGTTAAAGTTTTCAAGGAGATTCTTGGGGTGGAATTCTTCCATATAAAAGAACTAATTATTTTGTTAATTGACTGAAAGAATGGTTTGTTTAAATAACAAGGTAAGGACTGGAAAAGATAATTAAATCGTGGCAGTACATTCATTTTAATCACATTGATTCGTCCAATAAAAGAAATGGGAAGCAGATTCCAGTATTCCAATTCCTCTTTGATTTTGCTAAGTAAAGGAGTATAGTTTACCTGAAATAAGTCTTTTAGGTTTTGACAAACATTAATTCCCAGGTATTTAAATCCACCTTGTGTCCAGGTAAAAGGAGATATTCTTTTTAATTCTGATGAAATGTCTGTGTTAAGTAGGCAAGCATTGGATTTTGTTAAATTAATTTTGTAGCCTGATATTCTTCCAAATTTCTTAATTAGGTCTAGAGCTGCTGGGATTGATTTTTCTGGGGTGGACAAATACAAGATCACATCATCTGCATATAAAGAAATTTTATTGTTTTTTTTGCCAATATCAATGCCAAAAATATCTGTACTTGATCTTATAGCTTCTGCAAGAGGTTCAATAGCCAAATTGAATAAGAGAGGGGACAAAGGACACCCTTGACGACAGCCCCTAAATAGGCCAAATCTGTCAGACAAAGTGCCATTGACACGTACCTGTGCTTGAGGGTCCCTATAAAGACTCCTGATCCACCCAAGAAATGATTCGTCAAAATTAAATTTTTTCAAGACAGCAAATAAATATGGAAACTCTACCCTGTCAAATGCCTTCTCGGCGTCCAGTGAGATTAGCAGTGACTGGTGTCCAGACAGGGCTGAGTAGTCAATGACATCTAACAGTCTCCTAATGTTATCTGAAGCATATCGTGCTTTGACAAAACCTGACTGATCGGGATTGATTAACGTAGGCAACAGGTTCTCCAGTCTCCGTGTGATGAGTTTAGATATAATTTTGAAATCAACTGTGAGTAAAGAGATTGGACGGTATGAGGAGCATTCAGCACTGTCTTTGTCTTTCTTGTGTATCAGTGATATTACAGCCGTTTTCATAGAATCTGGGAGCCGCCCTTTCTTAAAAAAGTCCTGTACCATAGGCATAAAAAGGGGCTCTATATCAGGCCAAAATTTCTTGTAAAATTCAGCAGGATATCCATCCAGTCCTGGGGATTTTCCTAATGGTAGAGACTTAATGGTATCCAACACCTCTTCTGATGTAACAGGGCGACATAAGTGTGCGTTATCTTCATCTGACAAAGAAGGTAGTGATAGTTTCTCTAGAAAAGACTGAATGTCTGACTCTACTGGGTTTTCTGATGTATATAATTCTTTATAAAAGTTCAGGAATGAGGACTGTATACTTTGCAAATCATATCTTAATTGGCCATTTGCCTGACGTATATGTTTTATGGTACGGTCAGTTTGTTCTTTTTTGAGCTGATAAGCTAAAAGTCTGCTGGGCTTATTTCCATATTCATAATAACGTTGTCTTGTGAAGAACAGAAGTTTTTTAACTTTCTCTGTTTGGATGATATTGAGATTAGCTCTAACAGCTTTGAGGTTCCTCAAGTTTTCCTCTGTGGGTGATTGTTTGTGGGATTGTTCTAGGGTAGTAAGTTCTTTTTGAAGTTGAGAAGCACGTTCATTGGCAGCCTTTTTTATAGCGCTTGTATATGAAATTAGATGTCCCCTAATGACTGCTTTAGCCGCGTCCCAAATTACAGCAGATGTAACAGGAGAGAATGAATTTTCCTGCCAATATTGACCTATCCATTGCTTTATTTTTAAACAAGCTTCAGTGTTTGAGAGAAGTGAGGCGTTAAATCTCCAGTATTTAGTCCGTTCTCTCTGGTGCCCTAGGGCGAGCTTAAGATATACTGGAGAATGATCAGATAGAAGAATTGGGCCAATAGTACAGGACATGACAGATGACAGAAGGTCTTGAGGTAGAAGAAAGTAATCTAATCTCGAATATGTTTTATGTCTGGTGGAGTAAAAGGAATAATCTTTGGTGGTAGGGTTAAATTCCCTCCAGACATCAATCAGACCTGCATCGTTGCATGCCAGCTGTAGGGCTTTGGATGCATTTGGATTGGATATTAAGTGTGATGATTTATCAAGATTGCCATCCATGTTACAGTTAAAATCACCAGCAATTATTCCTAGATCTTTATGGTGTTGAGAGAATAAAGTAATCATATCTGACATGAATTTAGGGCAGTCATCATTTGGTGCATAAATGTTATGCAGGATAATTTCTCGGCCATATAGCAGTCCACAGACCAGGACATATCTGCCTTCCTGATCGTGGTGCTCTTCTGTCATTATAAATGGCAAGTTTTTATGGATAAGTATAGCTGTTCCCCTTTTACTGCTTGTATAGCTTGAAAAGTAAACCTGTCCAACCCAATCTCTCTTCAGTTTTTTATGCTCTTCTTTTGACATATGCGTCTCTTGCAGATAAGCTACATCTGCTTTTTGGCTTTTCAAGAACGTAAGAACTCTCTTGCGTTTAATTGGGTGACCTAGGCCTCTGACATTGAAAGTTATCACATTAAGTGAGTTTACCATGTGTTAAGTGAGTAGTGTTGCGTCACATATTGCACTTATGAGACAAGAAAGAAAAAACAGAACATACATAAAATATAAACAACAGAGTAAGTAAACCAAAATACAGACAAAGTAAAAATCTCTCTCAGCATCCCCTAACCCTCCTCCCCAGCCCAAAAGCCAAGTCCCCAATTGACAAGGCAATCCAATTACAAAAACAACCCTGATACTGTCTAACAGAGTGTAGCCTACATTAAATGCCTGTAAACAACACACGCAAAGATGTCAGAACTTTTTTTTTTTTTCCCCACCCCAAAGAAATATAGGGGATCCCATAAGCCATAGAATGAACATTTCAGACCAAGTGGTAGAGTAAATTGAGTTATACAAGGAAGAAGAAAAAAAAAAGGGAGAAGAGAAATAAAAACCTTGGTCAACACAGCAAGATGATCTGAAATAATAACATTTGGGTTAACTTTATCGTTGTGCATATAGAGTCCCATGTAGTTTACAGTCCTTGCTTGGCTTAGTGGGATCGCATAAGAAAAATAAAGCTCACCCCTCGTTGTCGTTTGCACCAACCTGGGAACCCCCAGCCACGGTGCTACGGTAGAAATCTTCAGCCTCCTGTGGTGAGGAAAGGTGGCGGATTTTTCCTTCGTGGAGTACTCTCAGCTTGCACGGATGAGGATGGAAGCCGCGGAAAGTTCCCATGTCCAGGAATCGCTGTTTCACTCCATCAAACTTGCGTCTCTGCTTCATGGTTTCAACAGACACGTCCTGGGTGAAGTACAGCTTGGATCCGTCGTGTGTGATTTCGCGATTCTTTGCTGAACGGAGTGCCAGCTCTTTGTCTTGGAATTTAAGAAAGCGGATAATAACAGCTCTGTGCTGGTTCGGCCGTACTTCGCCCAGAGTGCGATGCGCTCTTTCCAGTACGAGTGGCTGACTTGAGTCCAATCCAAGCCATACAGGTAGCATATCTTGCACGAAGTCCAAGAGCCGACGTGAGCCCTCTGCGCTCCCTCCAAGACCAAAGAGCCTGATGTTCTTACGTCTCCCACGATTTTCCAAATCTTCCGTCTTTGATTCAAGTTGTGCAATTCTTTCGGTAGCAGCTGCTAGTGATGCTTCCAGGCGATTTAGCTTGTCTTCTGTGCCAGATATACGAGTCTCGGCCTCGTCAATACGTTTTTCGTTGGCGGTAACATCTCGACTGATATCTGAAAGATTGTTCTCTACCGATAAAATAGAGTTGGCCATTTCGTTCAAACGTCCATCTATTGCATCGAGTTTAGATCCAAATTCAGACCGAAGGGCCTTGAGCTCGGTTAGCACCTCTGCTATCGCCATGTTGTCTTGGTTGCTGAGAGTTTCCTCCGGTGGTTTCTTCGAAGATTTTTTACCTGCTTTACGTGCTTTTCCGAAAATTTCACACTCTTTTACTGGCTGGGGGTTTGACATAGTCAGAGCAAGGAAGATAGCGGGGTGAAAACTATTTGGGGTAGTTTTATGTGCGAAGTTAACAGGAGCTTCCAACTATGCTGCCATTCTCTTCAGGGTCGAGCGCCCCCCCCCCCCTCTGTTACTTATTTCTATATACACATCCATAAATTGATAAATGTATATAGCGGTATAAATAGATACAGTTATACAGCAGGGGCGGAGCCAGCTGGTTGGATGGGGTGGGTCTTTTTCCATCCTGTGACCTGTTTTAGTGTGTGTGCACGCGACCACAGATAGTCTGATGGAACCGAACTCACACATGCGCTTCAGAAGTAGATTACCAGAGAGCTTCATCATTATAGCAGCACAATCTCGCTAAAGTATCCTGGGTTTTGTTCTATACATGGCCTGTACAGTTCTTTACACTTGATATGAACTCGTACTAGAGACAGAGTGCAACCTGTTAACAGAAGAAACCACATCTCCTGTTCTCTTCAGCGCAAAATGCACATCTTTACTGAGTCTTTGTTCCATTCTTTAAAAATAAATAAGTGTTGCCAGGCAAAACAAACCTTGCCCGGCAGCACTTATGGCACTTTTATATCTCTCAATGGTAATATTTCTCAATCATCAGCTGTCAGGTTATAGCACTTTGAAAACCCATAACCTTCAGTTTGACCTTTCAAAGTCAGTCAATATCATAGATCATGGTGCCAGATGAAGCCCATATGGCACTTCCTATAAGTTGATAATGGTAAATATCTCTCTACCATCAACAGTTTTCAAGTTACAGCCGTCTGATAATCCGTGACCTTGAGTTTGACCTTTCAAGGTCACACAAGGTCAAAGATCATGGTGCCAAATGAAAGGCCATATGGGAGTTACTATATGCTCATAATAGTAAACATCTGTTTATCGGCATCCGTTTGAGTTATAATGTAAAATGTTATTTTGACTGAAAGGTTGACCTTTCTGGTGACCTTGACCTTCACCTTGACCTGATTACCCCCAAAATTTAATCAGGTAATCTACAGACCATTGCCCACCCACCCTGAAAATTTTGAAGTCAATCAGTGCAACCATCTAGACGCTAGATTGTTAACAGACAGACACACAAAAAAAACAGACGAACAAACTGCACTGATTACAATACCTCACCCTGCTTAC
This sequence comes from Neoarius graeffei, assembly GCF_027579695.1. Classification (NCBI taxonomy): domain Eukaryota; kingdom Metazoa; phylum Chordata; class Actinopteri; order Siluriformes; family Ariidae; genus Neoarius; species Neoarius graeffei. The sequence goes on from NC_083587.1 coordinate 66,566,359, forward strand.
TCCATTGCACATGAGGTAATGAAAAGGCTTGAGGTAGATAAGTGCATTGATAGCTAGCAAGTTAACTCATAAACTGTAGTGAGGATCAGCAGCCTTCTCATGATTAATACCACAAACTAGCTGCTCTGTGTAGCCTGTGTAAGCGAGCAGTGTCAAGCTAACAGACATCTACAGGAAGAAACTGGTCACTTTAGAAATAAAATATATGGCTCTGGATTTTATATATCAGTAGTCCATCATGTCTGATGATGACCTCCATGTGCAATACTATCATCTCAGTCAGGATTGTTGTGGACTCACATGTTGCTGTAGAGCCCTAGGTAAGATTTACATGGTCGTCCACAGTGCCAGCAGTCAAACCGTCCAGGCATGCCAGGTGTCACTGCTGTTGCCCTTCTTCTTGTGCGGGCCTCAATAATGTTTTTGTGACTGTTTTCAAATGTGACATACACATGTGTAACCTATGTGTGCCAGGCAGTTCAGTTTAGTGCACGTTCCTCTAGCTGCCTAAGAAGGATGCCAGCATGTGTAACATTGATCTTGACACCGTGTTTGAATCATTCGATGGATCTTCCTGTGTTTCTTTTGCTGTGGCAGAGTTCACTGTAAAGGAGCTACTTGAAGATTCTAGACTTATCTATTTGAATAACTTGCCCTGTCCATCAGAGCTGTGCTTTTAAGATGGTGGCTTCAGTGCTTGTAGTTTCTGCTCTGTCCAGGATCTCAAGGTTTGTAATCTTATCTTGCCATTGTATGCCGAGGACTGCATGTAAGCTGAAGCACTCCAGCAGTTTGTGACTTCTGTACAAAGTCTAGGTCTCACAATCATAGAGCAAGCTAGGGATAACAACAGCCTTGTACACTTTCAGTTTGGTTGACAGATGGATGCTGTGCTGACTCAGTATTTGGGATCACAGTCTGCCAAGTGTCAAGTCAAGTTTATTTGTATAGCGCTTTTAACAATAAACAAACATTGTTGCAAAGCAGCTTTACAGAATTTGAACAACTTAAAACATGAGCTAATTTTATCCCTAATCTATCCCTAATGAGCAAGTCTGTGGCGACGGTGGCAAGTAAAATCTCCCTCAGACGACATGAGGAAGAAACCTCGAGAGGAACCAGACTCAAAAGGGAACCCATCCTCATTTGGGCAACAACAGACAGCATGACTATAACATTAACAGTTTGAACATGAAGTCAGTTTCGTTGATGTTATAAACTCTTCATTGTTGGAAACTTGAGTGCAAAACTGTTCATGACAACTGCAGTCGTAAAGTTAGCAAGTCAACTGTAGTCCTCAGCCATAAAAGCATTAATGTAAGAATCCAGAGCATCCTCCAGGTGTGACTTTCAACTGTCCTCATGGGGCCGTCCTCAACAGGAACGATGCAATGAGACTTTGACCAGACACAGGGCACCAGGATGGATCAAACAGGTCCGAGGAGCAGAAGAGGTCAGCATCTCGATCCCAGGACCAACATGTAACTCAGAGGGACAGATTTGGGGGGGAGGGGGAGATAGAGAGGGAGAGAAAAGACAGGTTGTTAGGTATGCCCAATGTCAGCTGAATAAGTAGGAATAGTATACATATTGCACTGAGTACAAGCAGGGACTCCGGCAACTAACTATGACAGCATAACTAAAAGGGGAGAGCCAGAAGGTAACACAGGTATGAGGGAGCCCCAGGACATAAAGCAGCCAGCCACTACACCGTCAACAAACTCGAGTGAGCAAGCGATGGGGACTGACAGCATCCATAAGTGCTTGGCTTGCTTTGCAGATCCTGGCATTGATCTCCTTTGTCAAGGGAACCATCACTGGAGATAATACTGCCAAGGTATGTGAACTCCTCTACAATCTTTAGTTCTGTCCCCTCAATGGAAATGGATGGGCCAGGATCATATGAAAATCTACTGGAGACACAGTTTCTTCAAACCAGTCCTGATGCACTCTCTTTTTTTTTTGGTCCAAGCATCAGCAGGACCGCCTCCTTCACTGCTGTTTTAAACTGATCCCATTGCTGTGTCACACTCGCAGACAAGGTTCTGTGGGAACTCAGTCTGTCATCCAGGCTGGTTGCGAATTGTTTGCGCAGGTCCAGATGCTTCAGTTTCTCTGTGTTGAAAGATGGCCTGACAGGCTTGGATGACTTCTGATGGTTGGGGATGATCTGCAACATGAGGATTGATCTGACCAGACAGTGGTCAGTCCAGCACTCAGCTCCTCGCATGGCTCTGGTTACCATACAGTCTTTGATGTTGCAGCTGCGGCAAATTACATAGTCAAGTAGGTGCCATTGCTTGGACCTTGGGTGCATCCAAGTTCTTTTATACTTGTCTCCTTGTCTGAAGAGGGTGCTGGAAATGGTAAGTTAATTTTCACCACAGAGGCTTCGGAGCAGTAGACCACTGGTGTTCATTTCCCCTGTATTATGCAAGCCGATCATGCCTTTCTAGTTTCTTTAGTCAGTGCTGACTCTAGCATTAAAGTTGCCCAAGAAGATGAGTTTGTCACAAGGTGATCAAGAGCCTTGTAGAAAGCATCCTTTGCTTTATTACTGCTGGTCAGGGTGGGGGCATAGGTACTGATAACTGTAACATGATATGCAGAGTTAAGGTGGAATCACAGTTTTATCAGACGTTCATTGATGGAGACAGGGAAGTATGGTAACTGGTTGAGAAGTGTCACCTTAATGGCCAGTCCCATTCCATGAATTCTATTCACATTTTGTGCCTTGCCTTTCCAGAACAAGGTGTAGCCGCCCTTGCAGATCATTCCCCTGCATGTCTGGTTTCACTCAGTGTGGCAATGTCTATTCTGTATTGGGCCCATTTTCTTGCTATAAGGGCTGTTTTCCTCTCTGGTCTTGTAGATGTTTGCTTGTCCATTATTGTATGGACATTCCATGCACCAAGTTTTCTTTTTTGTAGGTTTCCTTGTTATTTGTTGATTTCAGCTACTGTGTGGGTAATACTGCCAGCCATGACTAGCTAGCCAGTCGGGGTAGGGACAAGCAATGTTTGAGACACCTTTTCTAGTCTCTTTCCCTACCCTAAATAGGCTGCTCAGTCACCTGGGAGAACACCAAACTCCTCTGTCATCCTGGAGTCAGAGATAAAAGAGTGGCTATTGTCACCAGGCTGCCTGCATGCAGGGCTGAGACTGTAAATCCCAGTGGTCAACTCCACCTGTTGCTTCACCCCTTCCCCATCACCACAGGGCTTTGAAGATAGGAGAGCATGAGAGATTGCACATAGAAACTTGTGCAGGAAGTGATTATAGTGGGAAAGTCAATGCACAGAGGCAGTCCCACACTCTCGGCCTAGGAAGTCAAGTTCCATTGGTACGAAAGAGCCAACACAACCAGAGACTTCTTCGGCTGCAGTAGATTACCACAACGCCTGGAGCAGTGGCGGCTCCTGAATTTTTTTTCGGGGGGGCAATTTTCCCCCGTTATGTCTACACAGACCATAAATGTCCACAGGACTGAAGTAAATTGACCTAGGTAGCAAATCAATTGGCCGAACTTGTTTTTGCCTGGTAAATTCAGATATCAATATAGACAATATCTCTACTCTCCACTAGGTGGCAACACTAAACAAGTTAAAGGTGGCAAACTAAGGTAGCCTAGTAAACTAGACCCACTCGCCTAGCGGCCAAAAATATTTTTGCCTATGAGTGGCAAATATTCACATTTAGTCTGGCTTGCCAGGCTAAAACTAAGGAAGATTCATTGTGAAGCCTTCAAAGCAAAACATTTGGCATCACAATCAATTAATATTACATTACTCATTTATTTTCTCATATTATTCCAGTATTCTATAATAAGTAGACACAAATTCTTAATTATAAACATATTCTAATTTCTTCAATTCTAAAGAATGCAATTAAAGTGGCAGGATATAAATCCAAAAATGTTTATTTAAGTTTTGAAAAAGATGAAGAAAAGCATAACCATCAAACAAACATGTGCAGCTTAATTATGTGTTTTTTTATATGGAATTGCACCATTTTAACAACAAATAATTCTAAATAAATTCTGCAGTTTTTTTCCCCAAGAATTCCTCCAGAAAGCCATGCCTTAAAAGGAAATTTAAAGTATTACAAGCATGTCAATGAACACAAAAGGCTTTAGTTATTTAGCTATATACACACAAGGTTACACAAGGTTTTGTAGTCAGTGCAACTTGGCTTAACAAGTTGGAAAAAAGGTAAGGTGCTGCTGGCTCCAATGAACACATACCATACAATATATAAAAACTGAAAATATGCTTAATTTACACCAAGTCAGAGAGAACTTGAGGCTACTGAAATATTCCAAGCATGGCAATGTTAAACTGCCATTGGTAAAACAAAAACATGGCAATGTTAAACTGCCATTGGTAACACATACACACAAAAACAACTTTTGCCTAGTAAATTCAAATATCAGATATCACTGTACTGTCTGCTGTGCTACTTCCAGGGTGGAAGAGAATGCAAGGGTAGCAAAAAAGAGCATTGACTACATCACAGCCAGCTAGCCAAGTTTTCCAGTGGTACCAGTTCTTGTTAAAACCTCTTGAGTAGGTCTTCTCCCCCTTCGTAGACACTTGCTTGATGTTTAAATTCGCTCTAGGAGGTCCTCGCTGTTTGATTGCCATTTTCTCCTCATTGGTACGACGACTAAAGGGAACTTCTTTCAGAGACGCTATCGTATTGTTGCACTCAACACTCGCCGCCATCTTCATAGAATGTTCACACATTTCCCGCACAAGTTCCATTTTCCAGCCCAGTTCAAAACCCGCCAAAATGCACTTAAAACCAATCTGGCAACACTTGCGCGGCGCAACAGGCGTATGACGTAAGCACGCTGCTTGTGCGAGCACATAAAACCTAATAGAAAATGCATTGGGAGCAGGATTTTCGAAAAAAACGTACGTACCATTACTGTCAATGGGAGATTTTGGGGCAAATCTGAACCTGACAGAAATCACCCCAAAAGGGCGTGGCTACACCAGGCGCGACCTTAGCCTGATTGGACAATGACATTACTGTTGGTAGTAGGAGTAGATAAAAAAAAATCTCCCTCCCTGTTTGGGAGTGCGTCGCCCAAATCGCCCCTATTAACGAGCCGCCAGTGGCCTGGAGTGTCTTGCCATGCCCTAAGCAGTCCACAATGCTATGCTGTTGCCACCTTCATAATGGTTGGAACTTCATGAGCCTCCTCCACTCAATCTGCCAATTCCAACCTTCACATGCAGGGATAGACATGTCCCACCTTCTGGCTCACCAGCAGGTTTGCGACCCAGTCAGCTACCCTCACCTGGTTTAGCCTGCCTGCCAAAGTGGTTGCCCAGAGTGTGGCTGCTGTGCATGCTACAGCTTCATGGAGCTTCATAGAAACACAGGTGAGTGTTGGGTGCCAGGTGGGATCCAAAGCAGGATGAGCTACCCTTGAAAGGGTATGGCAAGTCCTCGCTGCAAAGGTACTCCCCTCCCTGTCCCCCCGGATTTTGTATACAGTCTAATTAAGTGGAAGTCCTTTATCTTGAAGATTTATTTGTTTATTTGTTTATTTGTTGGATCCCCATTAGCTGTGGCAATGCCACAGCTATTCTTCCTGGGGTCCACTATTCAATAAAAATCATCTCCACAAAATTATGTCATTAAAAGTTACAAATGAAGCTTAAACAAGACAATCAGAACAACAACAAACACATTACTATATATATGGAAACAAAAGACATTAAGTCACACAATTAATCTTACACAATTTACAATTAATATGTGAAAAAATATAAACCATCTTAACCATTATTCTTTCCTAAAAATATCTTAACTTGTTTTTTAAAAATGGCTTTAGAACTTATTTCAGTTATAAAAGTTGGCATCCTGTTCCATGCAGTGATTGCTCTGTATCCCACTGTCCGTTGTAGGGCATTAGTATTAGCACGAGGTACTACAAATGTCCCTGTCGTTGCAGACCTTGTATTATAGATATGGGTGTTAGAAGTTTTACAGAATATACTATATTGTTTCAGTGGGGTTTTATTGTAGCGCTCCGTTAGCTAACCTGCTATGCTTACGAGTGCGCTCCCCGAATCCATGTGCGGAGAGATCTCTCTCTCTCTCTCTCTCTCTAGTTTACCAATGCAATAGTTAGTTAAGTAATTTTGTTGAATGTGCCTTTACTTACACAAGGTGACTACTCTTAAAATTTGCTGCTTTAAACAATACTGCAGGAATAGCACTCCTAGGTAAACATAATAAATGTTGTCTTTATATCTATTGTGTAAAGGTGTCTTCTCATATCCTGATGGCGGTCCCTACTATTATCACCTAGAAGGAGTTTTAAACCTTTTTTAAGGGACATGTACCATTTACCCTTTAAACTATGTATACAGTATAATACCATGCATGAATAGGTCAAATGAACTACACATATGCACCAAGCATAAATTTTAACTATTTACTTAAAGTAGTTGGAAAATATATACATCCAGCTCATAGGCTGCAACACAAATGAAATTGTTGTCTCTTAAATTCAGTTCAGTTCTGTTTCAAATCAGTTCAGTTAGTTGTAAATGGTAAATAAACTCAAATGTATCCACTACCAAAAACAAACAAAACTTTACTAAACCTTCTATTACTGCCGGCAGTTTACCTTAAGATAACCATGACATGAAACAAAATAAAATGGGTACCCAGCAAAAAAAAAAAGTAGATGTCAGTTAGTGAACTATGCAGGCCTGTAACGTAGCTTGTGGGCGGAGAGGCCTTAACCAAAATGGCCGCTTCACGCCGTTGCGCATAAACAAAAAAGCTCACCCATGCAGCCGTTTTGCCGCCGTCTGCTTTGTGGTAGCCTCGCAATGCTGGAGAGGGTAAACGGACTCGTTGCCCCTGAAAATGATGACCCGCCTCCGGTCAGAATCCTCAGTCTGGTCGCTGCCGTAGAGCCGAGCTGGCAGCACGTCTCCAGTCTGCCTAAACGCGCGCGAGCTCCGTTCAGTATTAAACACTCATAATGTTCTACGCGGGAAGCTCTTGTCCCAAAGTTCCGCCAACTTGCGTGCAAACACTACTATGTCCGCATCGAATCAACATTTATGACTCACAGTCCGGTTGTCACTAAACAGTTACCATGTAACTACAGAAATTAGTGTTTGACTAACTCTTTTGTTCACTCCTATCACAACCCAACTCTCTCCTTCTCTCCACTGCTGCTCCTCCCGCCTCTCTCCACTTCCTCCTCCGGTCAACCTCCGACCCCCTACTCTGATTGGCCCATATGCCAGGTAAGTAATTTTTTAACAAACTTAATTCTTTTCACATACACACATTGTTTTTACAGTTTTAACACATTGACATTCCCATTTTAAACACAGGTCAAGTAAATAAAATAAAAATCAGAAATTAAAAATCCCCAAAATCCCAAAGGGCTACATTATTATTTAAAATTGCCCATGTTGAGATCAATAAAGAGGCCCTAAGTTTATCCTCAACTTTTAGCCAGTGTAAACAAGAGTGCATGTCCATGATGCTAGTGTACAGTGGGCATTTGAGAATTAGCCTTGCTGCCTTGTTCTGTACTACCTGAAGTTTGGCTAGATGTGTTCTCAGCAATACAGCAATATGGCATATAGAACCAGTCAGAAGTTCATACACACCTTCTAATTAAATCTCATCTCATCTCATTATCTCTCGCTGCTTTATCCTGTTCTACAGGGTCGCAGGCAAGCTGGAGCCTATCCCAGCTGACTACGGGCGAAAGGTAGGGTACACCCTGGACAAGTCGCCAGGTCATCACAGGGCTGACATAGACACAGATAACCATTCACACTCACATTCACACCTACGCTCAATTTAGAGTCACCAGTTAACCTAACCTGCATGTCTTTGGACTGTGGGGGAAACCGGAGCACCCGGAGGAAACCCATGCAGACACGGGGAGAACATGCAAACTCCACACAGAAAGGCCCTCGCCAGCCACCGGGCTCAAACCCGGACCTTCTTGCTGCGAGGCGACAGCGCTAACCACTACACCACCGTGCCGCCCATATTTTAAAGTAATGATGGATATTGTTTCTCTTTATTTACTTGAGCAGTTCTTGACATAATATAGATTACTGCAGTTGTGGAATCGGGCTATTTACTGTATTTTTATTATTTACTGTTTGATCTCTAATGCATTAAGAAGGAAAGAAACTTGTCCACTAATTAACTTTTGATTTTCACATAGTGTGGGGGATTCGGAAAACCCACCTGACCCCCTCTGACTACGGCCTTGTACAGATATAAAGGTGTATTGTGTTCAGTGCAGTAATGAGAAATATCTGATGAACACACAACATATAAAACAATCCATCAGCAAAACTTTATCAATGTCTTTTAATCTGCATTTATTTCTCTACACAGGTGTTCTCACTCAGGACAAAAGTCGTTGGTCTGTGAAATATCCTGATAATCCGATCTGTGCTGTGAGAGGATTCAGTGTCTCCATTCCCTGCAGTTATTATTATGATCCAACATCAAATCCCAATATTCAGTTGAAAGAAAAGCTTTGGTGCTCACCGAACTCAAACACAGATTTGTGTAAAGTTCCTCCGTATGTTTATGACAGCTCATCAAACACCAGCTCAGACTTTGAGTACGCTGGAGACGACAAATCAAACTGCACTTTATTAATCCACAATCTACAGTTCAGTTATTCTGGAAAGTACAGATTCAGATTTATAACTGCTAATCCTGATGACAGATGGACAGGTGTTCCTGGAGCAACTCTACAAGTTGCAGGTAAATTTTAATGATTAAAATAAAAATCCAAATGATTCATGATCTGTATAATTGACTTTCCTCACCTATAGGAATACATTAAATCATTTTGTGGAAATCTTTCTCTTTTGAACAGTGAAAGTAAATTTAACTCCAGCTTTAATTTTTATCAAGAAATCTCATGTAGCTGATGTTTATTATTCAGTAAAACATTTTTATCAGTGAGAGAAATCCTGATTCACTGACGTGGAGTCTTTCCTGCTCTCTGGAAAAGATTTAAAGGTGTCACTAATCAGGCTCAGTGGAAATGGGACCCTTAAACAAGGAGACTCGTTAAATCTGACGTGTGATGTGAACTGCACGCACAGTTCCTCACAGTTCATGTGGTTTAAAAACAACGAGCTCTTACCTGAATCAGGACCCATTCTTCACTTTCCTGCTCTGACCGTGAGGGATTCTGGGAATTACACCTGCACTTGGAAAACCAACGAGGCCTCAGGATCTGAAACGATCAGCCTTCACGTCGAGGGTGGGTCCATCTGCTCACAACATTCCTGAACATCTCGAATGATTCCTGAAGGAAATGAAGTGACTTGTGTTCAGTTTAATATTCAATAAATGTTAAATACTGTTGTTTTTACCAGGTGAAAATTCTAAAAATCCTGATCAGTGGTTAATCTGGATCATTGTCTTGGTGACAGTTGGAGTGATTTTCATTGTCTCAGTCATCGTAGGAGCTGTGATTTACATCAGGAGGTAAAACTCTACATATTTCCATCCAGTACAATTGACACAGAGCTAAAACACACACACACACACACAAACACACACACACACACCCTGTGTTGGACTTTAATTGAGCCTCAGTATTTAGTGTCACGTGTAGATTTTTCGCTGCTAACATGTGTTGATAATCAAATCAAATCAAATCAAATCAAATCAAGTTTATTTGTATAGCGCTTTTAACAATAAACATTGTCGCAAAGCAGCTTTACAGAATTTGAACGACTTAAAACATGAGCTAATTTTATCCCTAATCTATCCCCAATGAGCAAGCCTGTGGCGACGGTGGCAAGGAAAAACTCCCTCAGACGACATGAGGAAGAAACCTCGAGAGGAACCAGACTCAAAAGGGAACCCATCCTCATTTGGGCAACAACAGACAGCCTGACTATAATATTAACAGTTTTAATAGGTATAACCCTCAACTGTCCTCATGGGGCCGTCCTTCACAGGAGCGGTGCGGTAAAACTCCGACCAGACACAGGGCACCAGGATGGATCAAGCAGGTCCGAGGGGCAGAAGAGGCCAGCATCTCAATCCCAGGATCAATATGTAACTCAGAGGGACAGATTTGGGGGGGGGGAAGAAAACACGTTGTTAGGTATGCCCTAAAAATGACAAGTATTAAATCTGTGTGGTAGGCTCGCAGAGACGAGAGTCTTTACATCAGGCATAAAACACAACAATGGCATGTTAATATGGTAAAATATATCATGACCTGCTCTGGCTGGATGCTTGATTGGGTGATGGGAGCACACTCCTCAGCAATGATGAGATGCAGATGGGACCCTTAGGGCTGGCCAAGACAATTCAGTTACATTTCACCGGGTCTGGGACATGCGACAGAATGTCTGACGGCCAATTCCCTGCAGGCTACGATAGCCAGTCGAGGTCTCCACCCTCTCCACCAAAAGATTTCCTGTTAACTCCATGTAACTCAGAGGGACAGATTTGGGGTGGGGGGGAGGGAAAGAAAACACAGGTGGTTAGGTATGCCCAATGTCACCTGAATAAGTAGGAACAGTATACATATTGCACCGAGTACAAGCAGGGACTCCGGCAACTAACTATGACAGCATAACTAAAAGGAGAGAGCCAGAAGGTAACACAGGCATGAGGGAGCCCCGGGACATAAAGCAGCCAGCCACTACACCATCAACAAACTCGAGTGAGCAAGCGAGTGGGGACTGACAGCATCCATACATCCCAGTTTACCAAAACACTCTATGTCTGAGGACCCTCCAGATCTACTCCTTTACCTCATAAACACCATTAACAAAAGGCTTGACTAAACAGATATGTTTTCAGCCTAGACTTAAATGCTGAGACTGTGTCTGATTCCCGAACATTACTTGGAAGGCTGTTCCATAACAGTGGGGCTTTGTAAGAAAAGGCTCTGCCCCCTGATGTAGCCTTCACTATACGAGGTACCAGCAGATAGCCTGCACCTTTTGATCTAAGTAGGCATGGCGGGTCATAGAGGAGCAGAAGTTCACTCAGGTACTGTGGTGCGAGACCATTTAGTGCTTTAAAGGTCAATAGTAATATTTTATAATCAATACGAAATTTGATTGGGAGCCAATGCAGTGTGGATAAGACAGGCGTGATGTGGTCATATTTTCTAGTTCTAGTAAGGACTCTTGCTGCTGCATTTTGAACTAACTGGAGCTTGTTTATGCACTTATTGGAACATCCAGACAGTAAGGCATTACAATAATCCAACCTGGAGGTAACGAAAGCATGGAGTAGTTTTTCTGCATCATGCAATGACATTAAATTTCTTATCTTTGCAATATTTCTGAGATGAAAGAAAGCTATCCGGGTGATGTTATCAATGTGAGTTTCGAATGAAAGACTGGGGTCAATAATCACTCCGAGGTCTTTTACTGCTGCACGTGAAGAAACAGAAAGGCCATCTAGAGTGACTGAAAAATCAGAAAACTTACTTCTAGCTGTGTGTGGTCCTAGCACAAGTACTTCAGTCTTGTCAGAGTTAAGCAGAAGGAAATTAATAAGCATCCAGTGTCTAATGTCCTTAACACATTCCTCAATTCTATTAAGCTGGTGTCTCTCATCAGGTTTTGCAGAGACATACAACTGTGTGTCATCAGCATAACAGTGGAAATTAATACAATGTTTACGAATAATATCGCCCAGAGGTAACATATATAGAGAAAAAAGCAGTGGACCCAAGACAGAACCTTGTGGAACACCAAACTTTACCTCAGTATGTCTAGAAATATCACCATTTATATCAACATACTGATAACGATCAGTTAGATAAGAGCTGAGCCAGGAGAGGGCCATTCCCTTAACTCCCACAACATTTTCTAGTCTATCCAGAAGAATGGAATGATCAATGGTATCAAATGCTGCACTAAGGTCAAGCAACACAAGCAGCAAGACACAGCCCTGATCAGACGCCAACAGTAGGTCGTTTACTACTTTAACCAGTGCTGTCTCTGTGCTATGATGAGGTCTAAATCCTGACTGATACATTTCATGGATGTTATTCCTATGTAAATATGAGCATAACTGCTGTGCCACAGCTTTTTCAAGGATCTTGGAGATAAAGGGGAGGTTTGATATTGGCCGATAATTGGACAGCTGACAGGGATCAAGGTCAGGTTTTTTAATCAGGGGTTTGATAACTGCTAATTTAAAGGATTTGGGTACATAGCCAATCATAAGAGAAGAATTTATTATTTTTAGAAGCGGTTCAATTACTCCAGGCATTATCTGTTTGAATAGATGTGTCGGTAAGGGATCTAGTACGCAAGTTGAGGCTTTTGATGTAGAGATTAATGAAAGTAATTCAGTTTCTTTTAGGGGAGTAAAACATTCTAACTGATGATCTGATACAGTTATATTGTTAACTACAAGGTCACTTTCATTGTCTAACCTTAAATTAGTAGTTTGAATTTTTTGTCGGATATTCTCAATTTTGTCATTAAAAAAATTCATGAAGTCGTTGCTACTCCATACTGCAGGTGTGCATGTGTTGATAGTGGACTTATTCCTGGTTAATTTTGCTACAGTATTAAATAGGAATCTAGGATTATTTTTGTTATCTTCTATTAGGGAGGAGAAATATGTTGATCTCGCAGCACTAAGAGCTTTTCTATACTTCAGGAAGCTCTCCTTCCAAGCTAATTTGAACACTACCAATTTTGTTTGATGCCATTTACGTTCCAATTTTCGAGTGGTCTGTTTTAATGTGCGAGTGTCATCATTATACCAGGGTGCTAATTTTTTGTCTCTGACCATTTTCCTTTTTAGAGGAGCTACATTATCTAAAGTATGGCGGAATGTTGACTCTAAGCATTCAGTTGCCTGATCAAGTTCTGCAGGGGCTGACAGTGACCCAATCAAAGTTGACAGCTCTGGGAGATCATTTATAAAGCTCTGTGCAGTAGTTGACGTGAAAGTACGTTTAATACAGTAGCGTGGTGAGGTGCATATATTATTACTCAGACATATTTTGAATGAGATGAGACAATGATCTGAGATAACTTCAGACTGTGGAAGTATGACTATATTGTCTACATTTAATCTGAATGTTAGTATTAGATCAAGGGTGTGACCACCATTATGGGTCGGTCCTATGACATTCTGCTTAATCCCGACTGAATCTAAAATGGACACAAACGCTGTTTTTAAAGGGTCTTCTGGGTTATCGAAGTGAATATTAAAATCTCCGACAACTAAAGCTTTGTCTAAGGAAATAACCAGATCTGAGATAAAATCTGCAAATTCAGAAAGAAACTCAGAATATGGCCCTGGGGGCCTGTAAATAATAAGCAATGGAATTAACTGGGTAGACTTATTTTTCGAGGCTACATAGATTATATGAGTATGAAGAACTTCAAATGTATTAAATTTATAACCAGGTTTGTGTGTTACACCTAGATAATCGTTATAAATAACCGCGACGCCTCCTCCTCTGCCAGTTAGATGAGGCTGGTGTATATAACTGTATCCAGGAGGACTCGCTTCATTTAATGCTATATATTCATTTGGCTTAATCCATGTTTCTGTTAAACACAGTACATTAAACTCCTGATCAGTAATGAGTTCATTAACCATTAGCGCTTTAGATGTAAGAGATCCAATATTTAATAGCCCCACCTTTAGATCAAAGGCGCTGGCAGCAGCTGTACAGTCAGTATGATCTAATTTTATATTGATTAGGTTACTGGAACAAGCTCTCTGAAAATTTCTACCTTTTTGTTGAGCTCGGGGAACAGACACAGTCTCGATGTAGTGGGCCCTGAGTGACGACTCTGTGCAGCTAGCAGACAGTCGGTTTAGCCTGTTCGTCTGCTCCCTGGCCTTGGCTCTGGATTGTCAGAAATTAACTAGGCCTGTTCTGAGACTATGACCTATGCTGCAGGAAATGAGAGCAGCACCTTCCCGAGTGGGATGGATACCGTCCCGCCCTAACAGGCCAGCAGTGCCCTCAAAATTAGCCCAATTATCTATAAAGCCCACACTGTTTTCAGAGCACCACCTGGACAGCCAGCAGTTCAGCGACCATAACCTGCTGTAAGCTACATCGCCACGCCGCATTGGGATGGGGCCAGAGCATACTACAGCATCGGACATCGCCTTCGCTAATTTAAACACCTCTACAAAGTTACTCTTAGTAACCTCAGACTGACGAAGGCGTATATCATTAGCTCCTGCATGGATAACTATCTTTGAGAACCTATGCTTGCCTAGGACCCTAAGATTACCTGCTATGTCCGGCGCCCTGGCTCCCGGTATACACCTGACTAAAGCTGCTGGTGCCCCTAAAGGCTGAGCTAATTTCACGTGCCGTATGATAGAGTCCCCTATAACCAGAGCTCTTTCAGGTTTCTCAGTGGGTGCATCACTAAGGAGAGCAAACCTGTTCGACACGTGACGCGGAGAGGAGTGGTGTCCCCGTGGGCGAGCCTCAGCGGTAGCTTTGGCTCTACGCTTATGCCGCCGAGCCGTCACCCATTCGCCCTGCTGTAAGGGCGCTAATGCCGGAGTTGGGGGATTGCTAACTCCACCTAGGGCGTCCAGACTTTCCCTAACAGAAACTACACTGTTCTCATGCTCACTAACCTGCTCTAAAGCCTGGACACGCGCTTCTAGCACTGAAATCTTCTCCGTCAGAGAGCTAACTAATCTGCACTTATCACAAGTAAAGCTAATAGAGCTATCGCTAGTGATGGAGGAAGAATGACTAAACATCCTGCACTCAGCACACTGAACAGGCTGAAGGTGTGCCATGATGAAAAGATTCACATACTCTTAAATGAAGATCTGTTGATATTAAAGCAGATCAGATGGCCTCCGCTTGTGGACTTTACACAGGAGGAGAGAAAAAGAAAGCTTCCGGTCTCGGCGTTCTTCCGAAAAAAGAAAGAGAAAAAAACGGGAAAAAAAACGGAAAAAGGAAAGCGAAAGTGAAAAGTACAAAAATGAAAGCGACAGTACAATAAAAATGAAGAGGATACTGGAAATTTATTTGTAGAAAAAAAGTTAAAAAAGGATTAGTAATTAATGCCGGCACTCGCGGGAAAAAGGACTTGGCGCGAACAACTCAGGAAGCAGGAAGTGCGTAAACCAGGAAGTCAGAGTCCCTAAGATTACCTGAGATAGATAATCTGTTCTATGATTTACTGCAGGGGCGGCATGGTGGTGTAGTGGTTTACATTTCCTCCTAATAGAATCAATGTAGTGGTTAGCGCTGTCGCCTCACAGCAAGAAGGTCCGGGTTCGAACCCCGTGGCCGGCGAGGGCCTTTCTGTGTGGAGTTTGCATGTTCTCCCTGTGTCCGTGTGTGTTTCCTCCGGGTGCTCCTGTTTCCCCCACAGTACAAAGACATGCAGGTTAGGTTAACTGGTGACTCTAAATTGACCGTAGGTGTGAATGTGAGTGTGAATGGTTGTCTGTGTCTATTGGCCCTTTTCCACTACCCTTTTTCAGCTCACTTCAGCTCGCTTCAGCTCACTTCAGCTCACTTCAGCCCGACACGGCTCGCGTTTCGACTACCAAAGAACAGCACGACTCGGCTCGCTTCAGCCCTGCTTAGCCCCTAAAACTCGCACCGTTTTGGAGTGGGGCTGAAGCGAGCCAAAGCGAGCCAAGTGAGGATGGGGGCGTGAGCAGACACTCCCCTGTGCACTGATTGGTGAGGAGGAGTGTCCTCACATGCCCACACACGCCCCGCGAGCATGCTAGGATCTGTAAACACCGCAAACCCGGAAGAAGAAGAATTACGAATTACGAGAATTTCTGAAGCCTTATGCGCCTCGCCTCATCTATACGCTCATGCCAGTATCTGTTGGCGTTGTCGGTGACAACAAGCCACAGAACCAAGACCAGCAACACTAACGACTCCATGTCCTCCATGTTTATTGTTTACTATTCGGGTCGTGAGACTACCGCTTAAAAGGTCACTGATGTCACTGTTTGCGCTGCTTAACGACATCACGTGACGTCCACCCACTTTTGCTAACTCCGCCCAATGTGTCTAACCACTTCCAGCCAGCACGGTTCAGCGCGGTTGTAGTCGAAATTCGACTCCAACAGCCCCACTCAGCTCGACTCAGCCCAACTCAGCACAGCACGGCTCAGCCCGACTCAGCCGCGTTTGTAGTGGAAAAGCGGCATATGTGTCAGCCCTGTGATGACCTGGCGACTTGTCCAGGGTGAACCCCGCCTTTCGCCCGTAGTCAGCTGGGATAGGCTCCAGCTTGCCTGCGACCCTGTAGAACAGGATAAAGCGGCTACAGATAATGAGATGAGATGAGATTTACTGCAGTATTTAACACACACAGTATTGTTCCTTACTCTTTGTAAATGAGATGTGTGAGATCACAGTGTGTATTCTAGAGCATGTCCATGTGCACTGAGTGTTTTCCTGATTCTATTAGGAGGAAATGTAAAGCTCCAGAAGAAAACGGGCAGGAAAGTGGAGAGAAAACACAGGTATGACCTTTTCAAAGAAATGTGCTTTTAAGTGAGCTGTTAAAAAGCATAGTACAGACGTCAAGTGTTCAAACTTTATACTTACAAACTTTTGTATTTTGGAGTAACTTATGACAATTATAATTTAAATACACTTCAGTTTATTCAGTTATTTTTAAAATATACCTCCTTAAATTAATTTAGCTGCGCTTTGAGTGCTTTTTGTTGAACAATTTAAGTCATACCCAGTTAGGTGTAAGAAGATAATGTGGAGACGCAATTGTTGTTACACTTGTATAATTCTACTAAAAGTTATTATTCAGCATTATTTTAAATAATACAATTTAATTTGATAAGACAATTAAATATTCTTTAGTTCCCATGTGAAGAAACAGGTTTATTTCAGTGAACTTCCTCACAGCACACTGAAGAATAATTTATAAGGGATTACTATACATCCATCCATTATCTGTAGCCGCATATCCTGTGCAGGGTCGCAGGCGAGCTGGAGCCTATCCCAGCTGACTATGGGCAAAAGGCGGGGTACACCCTGGACAAGTCGCCAGGTCATCACAGGGCTGACACATAGACACAGACAACCATTCACACTCACATTCACACCTACGGTCAATTTAGAGTCACCAGTTAACCTAACCTGCATGTCTTTGGACTGTGGGGGAAACCGGAGCACCCGGAGGAAACCCACGCGGACACGGGGAGAACATGCAAACTCCGCACAGAAAGGCCCTCGCCGGCCACTTGGCTTGAACCCAGAAGCTTCCTGCTGTGAGGCGACAGTGCTAATCACCATGCCGCCCTTGCATTACTATAAAATATACAATTTTGGAAAAATAAAGAAAATATGAAAATACACATTTAATACTCTTTTTACATAACTTCAGTCTCCTTTGTTTTCTGAAGAGATGATCTTAATAGGAAATGAGGAACTCAGTACAGCACAGTTTAGGGTTCTCCGTGTTCTAGCTCACACTGTTTATTTTTTGTGATGTTTTTATGGCATTATTTTTCTTCAAGGATTTCACGTCTGCTGTATTATAAGACTCTTTTGTCAAGTGGTTCCATTTGATTTGATCGTATTTCATTCCACAGTTAATAATAGACAGTTGAAGCCCTGGGCAGATGGGATAACCTGGCCTGGTTTTATACGTAAACTCTGAACTCGTTCAAGTCTTTAGTTTGGTTTTGTTGGGTGACGATGAACAAGTTCTCAAAAACTGAGAAGTGGGTCTCATGGGGAAAAAAGTGTGAAAACATCTTATGTAGACCGTCATGAAGCAGCGAATGAACTCAACATGATCCTCAACATGAGTTTCAGATGATCTTTATCTGACGTTTAACACCACGTCTAAAATGGGATCCGCTGATGTTACCTGAACTGGAGCTGAAATTCTGACAGGACTGGGGACGAGTCGATCATCTACTGAACATCAACAGACTTAAACTGCAGAAATAAAGTGTTGGTGATTTTCTCACACTGCTGCACATGAGAACTGATGATGGACGCACTGTGTTTTTACAGACAAAGACACAGTTAAACCAAGTTTCTCAAGCTCCTGATGAAGAAACGTTGAAGAAGGAGGAAGTAACTTACGCATCTGTCGAAATCAAACCAACAACCAAAGGGTAAAAAAAAAATACAGCAAACAGTGGATATAAAAATACAGTTTGTGTCATGGGAAGTTGGTCTTTAATTGAGAGGGCGGGGCCATATGATATAAAATTGACAAATTAAGTCATGATTTGCTTTAATGAATAAACTAATTGAATAATTAAAAAATGAAAGAAGAAATCACAAAATGCAGCTGATTTGATGGTAAAAATTTTGTATATAAACTTTTAAATTGTCTTTTCAGAACATTTTTGAAAGAAACATTACTCTACTGGAGGCAGTTTGTGTACAAACCTGTAGATCATGTTACATATTGTGTCTCTGAGAAATGTCTTTGAGAATGGCGATACAATATTTTTTGTCATTTCACCCAGCTCTGAGAGTAATATCCATCCATCCATTTCTGTAGCTGCTTATCCTGTTCTTACTATGGGTGAGAGGCGGGGTACACCCTGGACAAGTCGCCAGGTTATCTGAGAGTAATATAGAATTATAAAAACATACAATACATTACGTTCATTTTCTTTCTTTTCTCTCTCTCTCTCTCTCTCTCTCTCTCTCTCTCTCTCTCTAAGGTCTCAGGTCACAGCACAGCTAAACCAAGTTCCTCAGTCTGATGAAGTGTTAGATGAAGGAGGAGTGACTTATGCATCTGTGGGCATCAAACCCAAAGGATCACCCAAACAGTAAGCATGAAAATCAAAAATTTCCACTAATTAATTGGTTCAGGGGCGGCACGGTGGTGTAGTGGTTAGCGCTGTCGCCTCACAGCAAGAAGGTCCGGGTTCGAGCCCCGTGGCCAGCGAGGGCCTTTCTGTGCGAGTTTGCATGTTCTCCCCGTGTCCGTGTGGGTTTCCTCCGGGTGCTCCGGTTTCCCCCACAGTCCAAAGACATGCAGGTTAGGTTAACTGGTGACTCTAAATTGACCGTAGGTGTGAATGTGAGTGTGAATGGTTGTCTGTGTCTATGTGTCAGCCCTGTGATGACCTGGCGACTTGTCCAGGGTGTACCCCGCCTTTCGCCCGTAGTCTGCTGTGATAGGCTCCAGCTTGCCTGCGACCCTGTAGGACAGGATAAAGCGGCTAGAGATAATGAGATGAGATAATTGGTTCAGAAGTACCATGTGATGTAAACAGAGGCAGATTAAATCGGCACTAAAGGAGAATTGTAAAAACAGTGTGTGTTATCTGTGTTCATCCACTAATTAGCAAATAAATATGAAATAAAACACACTGTGTTTGGCTTTTATAGCAAACTGATCAATAATGGCATGTTTTATTCCTCTTATTTTCCAATTATGACATTTTTTCTTTATTAAAGAACATTGTAATAGCTCTCTAACTTGTGGGAAACAGAGGAACTGGAAGCAGGCTTCAGAACAGGTGTATTCTTTTTATTTTTCACTTTTCAGTGACAACTAACATGCAAACATAAACGCACACACATGGGGTGATGCAGCTCTGTCTGTCTGTCTGTCTGTCTGTCTGTCTCTCTCATTCTGGACTGTCTGAAAGACAAACAGAGACACAGGTTAAGAGACACCCAGTAATTAGGCACAGGTGAACCTCATTACATGCTACCTGCTGGTTCAACCTGCCCCCTCACCGTTCACAGCCGACGCTCAACCACGCCCCCGCTGCCACATACCTCCACCACTCAACTCAGGCTGGAAAGCCGTTTGGCCTGCAGCTGACCCCCCCCCCGGTGGAGGAGGTAATCTGCCACCACCATCTGTGCCCCCGGCCTGTGGACCACTTCGAATTTAACGGGCACAAGGGCCAGATATCAGCAAGTGATCCACGAGTTGGCATCATCCATGCGGTGGAGCCACTGGAGCAGGGTATGATCGGAAAAGAGGGTGAATGGGCATCCTAGCATGTAGTACCAGAGAGTGAGGACTGCCCACTTAATGGCCAGACACTCCTTTTCTATCAGGTTCAGATTACTTTATTGGTACCCATAGGTAAACTAGGTTTACAGTCTAAGAGGCAGGGCATCCTTTACACTCTATAGTCCACCACGTAACACACAACACATAAAACATTAAACATATAAGACAGACAACAGAACATGGATACAGCTACAGTACATGACTGAATTGCTTTGCACGTTGTGTGCAAATAACTCTACAGCTTGTTTAACAGAGTGATTGCAGCTGGAACAAAGCTGTTTTTAAATCTTGTGGTTCTTCAACCCGGGACTATTAACCTCCGTCCAGAGGGAAGATACTGGAATTCCCTATTCAAAGGGTGCAGACTATCTTCTAAGATAGCCATAGCTATCCGCTGTAGTTGTTTAGCATACAGGGATGTGGGGTACAGCTGAGACTCACCAGTCAGCTTACTTGACCATCTTACAATTTGATTGAGGTGATTCTTGTGCTTAACTGAAACACACCCAAACCATGACACTAAGGAGAAAGATATGATTGATTCGATAAAAACATGATAAAACAATGTCATCATGGTCCTGTCTATATGAAAATGAAACAATTTTCTCAGACAATTGTGGCAGCGGGGGCGTGGCCAAGTGCCGGTCTGTGACAGGAGGGTGGAGTCAGGGAAGGTAAGTGGCAGAATCACTACACCTGTTGTCAATTAACCTGTGTTTGTGTGTGTCCTCCCAGTGACCGCGCCCTATTTAAAGAGGGAGTGCAGAGAGCTCATCCCGGAACCAGACGCTGGTTGTGTGTTGGTGTGTGTCTGGATTCGAATTTGTTCACTGAAAAGTGTGGCAATAAAAACTGTAGTTTCAAACCTGATCTCTGTCCTGCTGTCCTCTGTGCTCCACCCCTTCGTGAGAACTGTTACAGTGGTGCCGAAACCCGGGACCTGGAGCACAGCAGCCTAACAGCCCTATGGAGTCCTCCCCGTTCGCCGAACTGGTCCACGCCCTCGCCACAGCCCAGCAAAGCCAGCACCAGGCGCTACTCACCCTCCGAAAGGAGCAAGAACAGCGGTTCGAGGCCCTGGTGTTGGCCCAACAAGAAGATCGACAAGCGTTCCAGCACCTCCTCGCGTCGGCGGGGTCCACCAACGCTCCCACCACGGGCCCATCCCCCCTCACCCTAACAAAGATGGGCCCGCAGGACGACCCCGAGGCATTCATCACGCTCTTCAAGCAAGTCACGGAAACCTCGGGGTGGCCGATGGAGCAGCGCGCGGCACGCCTCCTCCACCTGCTAACGGGAGAGGCACAACTGGCCGCGCTACAGCTCCCCACCAACCACCGGCTGGCCTACATGGACCTTTGCCGGGCCATCCTCCAGCACGTGGGGTGCACCCCGGAACAGCAGCGGCAGCGCTTCCATGCTTTGCGCTTGGAGGAAGTCGGCCGGCCATTCGCGTTTGGCCAGCATCTCCGGGATGCCTGCTGGTGGTGGTTGAGGGCCGACAACCGCGACGCCGAGGGGATCATTGACCAGGTGGTGCTGGAGCAATTCATTGCACGCTTGCCAGTGGGAACCACGGAGTGGGTCCAGTGCCACCGCCCGGTGTCGCTGGATCAGGCAGTTGAGCTGGCGGAGGACCATATGGCGGCTGTCCCGGTGGCAGGACAGCAGACAGCCTCTTCTCTTCTCTCCTCTTCTCTCTCTCTCTCTCTCTCTCTCTCCCTTTCCTCCTGTGTCTCGTCCTCGCCCCATTCCCCCACCGCGGAGGCGGGGGCCGGTGCCACCTGTGCAGGCCTGCTGCACCCACAGTGCCCTCCTGTTTCTCCCTTCTGTGTCTGTCTCCCCCCCCCCCCCTCAGGTGAGTTTTCCCAGAACACTGATGAGGAGAGGAAGCCCGGGCCGGCTTGCTGGCGCTGCGGGGAGCCGGGCCACCTCCAACAACAGTGCATGGTCATGGAGGTGGGCATGGTGGTTCGGATCCCCGACGTGCCAGGAGCCTCCCTCGATCGGGCCGGAGCATATCGCATACCGGTGAGTATTCAAGGGGATACATATCAGGCATTGGTGGATTCGGGTTGTAATCAGACCTCAATCCACCAAAGCCTGGTTCAAGATGAGGCATTGGGGGGAGCACAGGGGGTGAAGGTGTTGTGTGTGCACGGGGACGTTCACAGCTACCCTTTGGTGTCGGTCCACATTTTTTTCAGAGGGGAAATATTTATAGTGAAGGCGGCGGTTAATCCTCGCCTTTCCCACTCTTTAATTTTGGGGACAGATTGGCTGGGATTTCGGGATTTAATGACACACTTAGTAAAGAGTGGGTCCTGCCATTTAACAGGGGGAGGTCCCGGTGTCGCTTTGGCGGGAGCAGCTGTCACAGAGTGGTCTATGTCATCTCCACGTCAGAGTGAGGAGCAGCAGGCTCCTCCTCTCTCTATTGGGGAATCCCTCGCAGATTTTCCATTAGAGCATTCGTGAGACGAGACTCTGCGGCATGCGTTTGACCAAGTGAGAGTAATCGATGGTCAACCGCTCCAGCCGAACGCCACCCCGTCCTTCCCCTACTTCGCGATTATGAAGGATAGGTTATACCGAGTGATGCAGGACACTCAAACTAAGGAGCGAGTCATGCAGCTTTTAATTCCAAAGAGCCACTGGGAATTGGTATTCCAGGTGGCTCACTTTAATCCCATGGCTGGACACCTAGGGCAGGGTAAGACACTAGCCCGAATAATGGCCCGATTCTATTGGCCGGGGATTCGCGGCGATGTTCGTAGGTGGTGTACGGCATGCCGCGAATGCCAGTTAGTGAATCCAGCGGCCATTCCAAAAGCGCCTTTGCACCCTCTACCATTAATTGAGACCCCGTTTGAAAGAGTTGGGATGGATCTCGTCCGGCCATTAGATCGGTCGACACGAGGGTACAGCTTTATATTAGTTCTGGTGGACTATGCAATGCGATACCCGGAAGCAGTTCCTCTGCGCAATATCTCAGCACGCAGTATTGCGGAGGTGCTCTTCCGTGTTATCTCCCGAGTTGGAATTCCGAAAGAGATTCTGACTGATCAAGGCACCACGTTTATGTCACGGACACTGCACGAACTGTATGGGTTATTGGGGATTAAGCCGATCCGCACCAGCGTGTATCACCCACAAACGGACGGTTTAGTGGAACGGTTCAACCGCACCCTCAAGAATATAATTAAAAAATTCGTAAGTGAGGACGCACGTAATTGGGATAAGTGGCTCGAGCCCTTGCTGTTTTCAGTGCGAGAGGTCCCCCAAGCCTCCACGGGGTTCTTCCCGTTAGAATTATTATATGGGCGTAAGCTGTGCGGCATTCTAGATGTGCTGCACGAAAATTGGGAGGAGGGACCTTCACAAAGCAAAAACGAAATTCGAATCCAGACACACACCAACACACAACCGGCGTCTGGTTCCGGGATGAGCTCTCTGCTCTCTGCTCTCCCTCTTTAAATAGGGCGCGATCACTGGGAAGACACACACAAACACAGGTTAATTGACAACAGGTGTAGTGATTCTGCCACTTACCTTCCCTGACTCCGCCCTCCTGTCACAGACTGGCACTTGGCCACGCCCCCGCTGCCACAACAATATAGACACTGTTGTCCTTTTTTACAGACAGCTTCGCAATTCTCCTGGAAATTTAATTTAGAATCAATAATTGTCCCTAGATATTTATAGGCAGTGTTGTGCATGAACGCATTCAAAAGAACGCGTTCACTGAACACGCTCGTTTTTCCATGAACTTTGAACTGAATGCAACAACTTTGTAATGAAAGAACTTGAACATGAATTCGTTCAAATTATGCGACATGAACGACAAACATGAAGATGAACGAAACATGAAACCTGATGAATCGAGTGGCACGTCTACTTGCAAGATATTTTACGTTCTACTACTTCACTGTCAGTTTGATGTTGTTGTCACTCACTGCCCTGAGGTGCCGCGTGTGTGCAATGCATCATGGATAACGTAGTGTGAAGCCGGAGATAGTGGATGGCTCTATGATTTGGCTCCATACTACGTTACCCATGATGCAGCAGAGCAGAGTAGGCGTAACCCAGCGTTCCCTAGCTACAGGCAGCAGACAGCGCGCACACCACAGCCGGCGCACACTCACAACAACATGGCCAGTGAAAGTTCAAGTAGCGGCACGGAGAACACAGATGAGTACAATGCCAAATAATTTTAGAAATTTGATTGTTGTGTGCATACACAGATGTGTACTGAAGAATGAGGCTATCTGAAGTTTTCCTGTTTTGTATTTTGAGAAATAAAAAGCCCTTGAGCATGCATCCCTCTGTCTGGTCAATATGGTTGATATGGTCAATGCTGTTGATATGGATCTTAAAATAGCACTCCTTCAGTGTATATACATATTGGCAGTCATCTTTTTAGAAACACACACATTTATGAGGAAGTCTAGTTGTCGTTTATTAGAAGTTACTGTTAGTTGAAACTGAAAGCATTTTTTTGAAGTCATGTGTAACGTTTTGGTAGCAGTGGTTGAGTCAGTGAAGAAATCAAAATATTTTGTCCTTTTTTCCATATATAGTATGTACAATAACTTCCATTTTGTGTGATAGAATATAATATCTATAATATGTGAGTAGTTTTGAGCTAGAATGTAGCATATGATTTTAGTCTTTATTTTCATATCCCACCTAAAAGTAAAATGAACTGAACTTTGAACTAGTTCAGAATTAAAACTGCGAACTATGAACGTGAACAGTTCACTTTTAACATGTTTGAACTGAACTTGAACTAGTTCAAAAAAAGTGTGAACTTGCACAACACTGTTTATAGGATTCTACTTGTTCAACAAGTTGACTATTTATAATTGTGGCCTCATATCTTGGAGTTTTACCAAAATCAATATACATATCTTTTGTTTTAGATATGTTCGACTGAAGGTGTGACTCCTCACACCAGTGGACAAAGTCTTCAATTATTGGTCCATGGCCTTTGTCATTTTTATGGAGCAAGCTCACGATGACGGAATCGTCCGCATACTTAATCATGGTCCAATTTACATATTTGCTCTGACACGTTTGCATATAGAATAAACAGGAGGGATGAAAATACGCACCCCTGTGGTGAGCCTGTGAAAGAGCAGAGCTGACCAGACAGAACTTCGTTCACCCTTACTCTCTGTGTCCTGTTTGTTAAAAAATCCCAAATCCAACCAACAAGATTAAAGCTAAAACCAAATTGTTCAAGAAGGCAATTAGCTAAAATATGAGATTGAATTGTATTAAAAGCAGATGAAAAATCAATAAAAAGGATTTGTGCATGGGACCTACTTCCCTCAATGTGTTTAAAAAGCAGATGAAGCAGAGTGAGAGTGGCATCTACCACTCCCCTGCGTGGCCTGTAGGCAAATTGCATGGGATCCAATGCATGTTCAGTGATCCTTAAAATCTGTAACCTTACCAATTGTTCACAATTTTTCATTAAAATTGAAGAAAGAGCAACAGGTCTAAAATCATTAAGAGTTTTAGAACTACTACATTTAGGGACTGGAATCACTTTTTAATTGCCTTCTTGAACAGTATCCTTCCAGACCTTTGGTTGTGTCTGCAGGGATTTATTAAAAATATATATTATCTGGTCCATGACTTTTATTCATCTTTTTGTCCTATGAAAGACATTTTCAACATCTTTACATGTGGTGTTGAAATGCTGATTATCCTTGAGTTTATGTTGGAGTTCTTGAACCTCCTGGCTAAAATCAAACTCATCAAAATGGGTATAGAAATGATTAAAAGCATTGGCAAGCTCAGCATCAGATTTAAAACCCTCTAGATAGGCATGGCTACTGTTACTCTGATTCTGGATGCCCGCTATGGTTTTCATACAGGACCAGGCAGAGCCAAGGTTATTTTCAGCCATCCTATCTTCAAGTTTAGACTTATATCTTTGTTTTGCTTTAGTTATCTCGATTTAAAGCTCATTGGTGGCTGTACGTAAATCAAAGGCAGTTCTCTGCTTATGAGCCTGCCTTTTTTTCTGTATACCATCTATTATAGATCTATTCATCCATGGTTTATTATGAGGGTATATCTTAACTTGTTTACAGGGAATAATCATATCGCTACAAAAGGCCACATATGAACAAACAACATCAGTGATTTCATCCAAGTCATTACAAGATTCTTTAAAAATGTCCCAATCTGTGCAGTCGTAACACTCCTGAAGGCACATAACTGATTCTTCAGTCCATTCTTTTGCTTTCTTGGTTTGCACTTTTTCCCTTCTCAAAACAGTTTGATACATGGGGAGGAGTTGTATACAATTATGGTCTGCAGAGCCCAGCGGGGGGAGTGGCATCGATTTATAAGCATCCTTTACTGTGCCATAACAAAGGTCCAGTGTCTTTCCCCGCCTGGTAGGACAGGTGAAATACTGGTAGAAATCTCTGTGTCTTTTTCAGGGATACATGATTGAAATCACCTAAAATGAAGTTTGGCGTGTCTGGGGAGCATGACTGTAGTTTTTGCACTACGTCAGAAATCACAGTGCAAGCAATGGTGGTATTTGCCCTCAAGTGTATGTACACGACTGTTAGGAAAATTTGTGGAAACTCCTGTGGCAAATAAAATGGGTGTAGTGACACAGACAGGAGCTCAATATCAGGCAAACAGATTTTTCTCTAACAGTCACAGAAGTACAATAATGTCTATTAAAGTACACACATACCCAGCCCCCAAGTGTCTTCCCCATTTCACTGGCCTCCCAGTCCATCCGAACAGGTAATCCAAAGCCGTCAATCCACAGGTCTCGGTCCCGATCCCGGTTAAACAACCAGGTCTCCGTGAAGGCCAAGATGCAGTATTCCCTGAAGTCCTTCTGTAGCTGGACATTTCCCTGGAGTTCATCTACCTTGGTCCTAAGGGACTGCACATTCCCAATTATCGTCATGGGCAAAGGGATCCGTCTCATACACTGTTTTCTCAGTCGCAATCGGACGCCTCCACGTTTGCCCCGCTTCCTCTTTTTTCTCTGCCATGTCAAGGATCCAAGCCAATGATCCTTTCGTATACATTCCGGTAAGTGTAACGTTACATCTGATACACTAGGCAGGTTCCCAGAGCTCAAATGAAGCAATTGATCTCTGCTGTTCTGTAGCTATCCTTGGGTAGCTGCCTGCTTTGAGTTGTGGGCAAGCAGCAAACATGATAGGATCCATGTTGCAACCAGGTAGAAAAGTTCTATTTCTAGATTAACACCATCAGTTGGGAACTAGATGGACAGTGGTAAGATTTAGACAAACTTTGGAACACTTTACAATGTATACCATCTCATCTCATTATCTCTAGCCGCTTTATCCTTCTACAGGGTCGCAGGCAAGCTGGAGCCTATCCCAGCTGACTACGGGCGAAAGGCAGGGTACACCCTGGACAAGTTGCCAGGTCATCACAGGGCTGACACATAGACACAGACAACCATTCACACTCACATTCACACCTACGGTCAATTTAGAGTCACCAGTTAACCTAACCTGCATGTCTTTGGACTGTGGGGGAAACCGGAGCACCCAGAGGAAACCCACGCGGACACGGGGAGAACATGCAAACTCCACACAGAAAGGCCCTCGCTGGCCCCGGGGCTCGAACCCAGGACCTTCTTGCTGTGAGGCGACAGCGCTAACCACTACACCACCGTGCCGCCCCGATGTATACCAAACAACCAAAAAAACAAATCAGATGCCAAACTCTCTCACTGCCAGTCGCTGCATGAGCATGTGCCACAGGTAGTGTATCACCTCATGCTGTACTTTGACTCTTGCATGGAGAGTTTGTGGCTGATGTACAGCACCGGACACTCCTACCCCTCCACTACCTGGGACAAAACAGCCCTCAGCCCTCTGTCCAACATGTCAGTCTGCAAAACAAAAGGGAGAGAAAAATCAGGAGAATGCAACAGCAGGCCCCTACACAAAACCACCTTTACTTGAGCAAAAGCCTATTTGCATGATTCCGTCCTCTGGACTGGATCTGGCACCCCCTTTTCAGTGAGGTCAGTCAGCGAGCTGGTGATATCCAAAAAGTTAGGCACGAACTGCGAATAATAGCCAGCTAGCCCCTGGAACTGCCTCACACCCTTTTTGGTCTTAGGTCTTGGGCAGGCCACAATTGCCGCAGTCTTATCAATTTGGGGACACACCTGCCCATGACTCAAGTGGAAACCCAGATACCATACTTCCACCTGTCCAACTGCACACTTTTTCGGGTTTGCTGTGAGCCCAGCGTACCTCCGTGACCTCAGGACCGCCCTAAGATGCTGTAAATGCCACTCCCAATCATTACTATACATGACTGTCATCTAAGTAGACTGCCGCATTTGCATTGTGGGGACAGAGAATTCAGTCCATGAGACACTGAAATTCCACTGGAGCCCCAAACAACGCAAAAAGAAGGGTGACAAATTGATGTAAGCCAAATGGAGTGGAAAAGGTAGTTTTATCATGGGATAATGGAGTCAAGAGGATCTGCCAGTATCCCTTTGTTAAATCCAGTGTCGAGTAAAAGCGAGCAGCACCTAACCAACCGAGCAGTTCATCAATGTGAGGCATCAGATACGGTTCAAATTTAGGAAGCATGTTGACTTTTTTGTAGTCCACACAGAACCGGACTGATCCGTTGGTCTTGGGAACCAATACCACCAGGCTGCTCCAGTCGCTGTGCGACTCCTCAATTACTCCCATCTTAAGCATAGCCTGGAGTTTGTCCCAAACCACATTTTTCTTGTGCTCAGGGGAGACAATACAGGTGGCTGCACACCACCAGCCAAGGGGGAGTCTCAATGTGTTGTCCTATGAGGTCAGTGCAACCAGGGAGGGGCAAGAACATATCACAGAATTCCTCCTGCAACCTAATACCCTGTCTAGGACAGTGAGAGGTGGTCTCCACAGGGGACTGGGGTGAATTGGGCCACA
Source organism: Neoarius graeffei (assembly GCF_027579695.1). Classification (NCBI taxonomy): domain Eukaryota; kingdom Metazoa; phylum Chordata; class Actinopteri; order Siluriformes; family Ariidae; genus Neoarius; species Neoarius graeffei. Next base: position 66,595,328 of record NC_083587.1, read on the forward strand.
CTTTTAATACTTACCTCCAGTCCTAGCTTTGCCCTTTCCAAAACTACCACTGCCAGAGCTGCAAGAACCTCCTCTCTCCATGGTTTCAGGAGATTGAGGTGGCAAATTTGACATGTGTCACCTCTATCTGGCCGTTTGACTTCATAGTCGACCTCCCCAATTCACTGTATGACCTCAAAGGGCCCTTGCCACTTGGCGAGCAATTTTGAACTTGAGGTGGGCAGTAAAATGAGGACTTTATCTCCTGATGCAAATTCCCTTAGCCATGCCCCTCTGTTGTACAGGCAAGCTTGACTTTCTTGAGTCTGTAGCAAATTCTCCTGGATTATGTGACAGTGCGTGGAGTTTTGCTGTCAGGTCAAGAACATATTGAATTTCATTTTTACTTTGTGAAGGCCATTCCTCCCAATTTTCTCTAATGTCTAAGATGCCACTGGGCTTATGCCCATACAGCAGTTCGAAAGGGGAAAAGCTGGTGGGGGCTTGTGAGACATCGCACACTGCAAACAACAGAGGATCAAGCCACCTGTACCAGTTTTTAGCATCCCTGTGAATGAACTTACGAATCATGTTCTTCAGTGTTTGGTTAAATCGTTCGACCAGCCCGTTCATTTGCGGATGGTAAACATGAGTACAAATTGATTTAATCCCCAATAATTTGTACAATTCGTGCAGTGTGTGACATAAAAGTAGTGCCTTGATCAGTCAGGATTTCTTTCGGAGTCCTGACGAGGGAGAACACGGAAGAGCACATCTGCAACACTGCACACTGAGATATTGCGAAGAGGCACTGTTTCTGGATATTGCCTTGCATAATCCACTATAACTAACACAAATAAATGCCCTCATGCATATCGATCTAGTAGCTCAATGAGATCCATACCAATTCTTTTGAAGGAGATCTTCCTCACTGGCAATGGGTGCAATGTTGCTTTTGATATGGCCACTGGATTTACCAGCTGATATTCACAACATGCTGCACACCACCTGCAGACATCGGTGTGAATCCCTGGCCAATAGAAACAGGATATGAGACAATTTAGTGTTTTATCCTGCCCTAAATGCCCAGCCAAAGGATTATGATGAGCCCCATGGAATAAAAGTTCCCTATGGCTCTTCTGGACCAACAACTGTGTGAGCTTTTCTTTCATTTTGGCATCCTGCATCATTCGATATAGCCTATCCTTAATAATACAAAAGTATGGGAAGAAAAGCATAATGTTAGGCTGAAGGATTTGGCCATCAGTTACTTTCACTTGGTCAAAAGCATGTCTCAGAGACTCATCACGCACCTGTTCCAATGGGAAGTCCCCTAAGGGATTCCCCAGAGAGGGAGGAGGGCTCTCCCCACTCTCTGTGTCATCATGATGCGGAGCTGATGCAGCTTACCCTGGGACCGCCTCCCCAGCGAACATTGCAACGGGATTCCCCCATGACATACAACTGCAGGACCCACCCACTACTATCTGTTTCATTAACATTTTAAACCCCAGCCAATCGGTTCCCAGGATCAGACGGTGGGTGAGGCTCGGACTAACCACTGCCTCCATGTTATGCTTTTCTCCCTGGAAATAATTAGTGATGGGCATTAGCGGATATTTGTGTAGATCACTGTGCACACACTTAACCTTCACCAAATGTGCATTTCTCAGTGCCCCACATTGAATCAGGCTTTGATGTATGGAGGTCTGATTACAAACTGAATCCACGAAAGCCTGATGTGTACTCCCTTGAATACTCACAACTGTCCTCTACCCCCCCACACTCAATCAGGGGACGCCTGTGGTGCATCAGAGATGTAAATCAGTAGCTCTGCCTCCTTGTGGAAGTGCTGATTCCCCACTTTCCCTCCATGTATACAGACCTGCCCAGGCTTGTGCTTGGTTCTGGTGGACATGGATGAATTCGCCTGTGGAGAGAGAGAGAGGGGGTTAATGGTGACACAGACACAGAAGATGGGAGAGCAGAAACACGAGGACAGATATAAGTGTGGGGAGCGGATTCCAGAGGAATTGGCCCCCGTTTCCACAGGGCTGGGGTAGGGGAGAGGTGAAGAGAGGGAGGGGGAGAAGGAGAAAATGAATTTGAGAGAGAAGAGAATTTATAACAATGCTTGCTCCCAGAAACACCACAAGATGGTCCTCAACCAGCCAGACCACCTCCTCCAGTGACGTGATTTGGTGACCCTGGATCCATGCTGGCATCTCACTAAGTAGCTGGGCGACAAACTGTCCCAGTGTCACTTGCTCAATGGTGGACTAGATGGTGTACTCACCAGCCAGCAGCCGCTGTTGGCAGGCATCTCAGAGCTGTTGGAAGAACGCAAACGGTTGTCCCACTTTGCCGTATGCCAGCAAGCGGAAGCACTGGTGCTGTTCTTCTGGGCTGTGGCCGACCCACTGTAGAATGACTCGCTTCAGGTGGGGGTACTTCAGCATGTTGGTGGCCAGGAGCTGCCAAGCCATGAGCTTGAGCTGGGCTTCCTCCAACAGGAGCAGCATTACGTGAGCCGTCCACTGAGAGGTTGGTCATGAGCTCACCTCCACAACATGCTCGAACAGCTTGAGGAAGGCATCAGGGTTGCCCTGCGGCCCCATCTTGACCAGCTGGATGGGCAAGCTGGCTGCAGGGACGACCGCTGAAGCACCCCTGGACTGGATCCTGCTGTGGATCACCTGCTGGTCTTCTGCTTGGGTTTCAACCAGAGCCTGGAAGCACCACCCCAGGTATACTCGCAGCATGACAAGGCCATATTGCTGGTGCTGGAGGTAATTGACAAGCATTTGGAGGAGCTCTCTGACTGGTTCGGACTCCGTGGCGGTGTTCATTCCTCAGTCCCGGGTTTCAGCACCAGTGTAACAGCTCTCTAACTTGTTGGAAACAGGGGAACTGGAAGTAGGCTTCAGAACAGGCATTCATTTTATTTTTCACTTTTCAGTGACAACTAACATGCAAAAATAAACACACATGTGGGGTGATGCAGCTGTCTCTCTCTCTCTCTGTCTGTCTTTCATTCCTGGCTGTCTGAAAGACACACAGAGACACAAGTTAATAGACAGCCAATAATTCGACAGCAGTGAACCTCATCACATGCTACCTGCTGGTTCAACCTGCCTCCTCGCCGTTCACAGGCGATGCTTGACCACAAAAGTGTCGTACTTGATTGATTGATTGATTGATTGATTGATTGATTGATTGATTGATTGATTGAAGTGTTTATTTCAAATATGAAAATCAAAAAAAATAAAAAGAAAAATAAAATAAACATTTAAACATAATACATAGAAATACATATTCGAAAAGGAGTGAGAAGAAGTATAACTTATAAACTCCCACCCCTTCTCCTTAAATAATGAATAACAATAACAAGCTTACTTGTTACCTGTCTAGATACTCATGCCTGATACTTATAGATAAATAAAATGCATTTCTGACTTTGTATTTAGAAAAACCTAAATGTAATTTATATATATATCCATACCCATATATACACTACCGTTTAAAAGTTTGGGGTCACTTTGAAATTTCCTTATTTTTGAAAGAAAAGCACTGTTCTTTTCAATGAAGATCACTTTAAACTAATCAGAAATCCACTCTATACATCGCTAATGTGGTAAATGACTATTCTAGCTAAATTCTACTAAATGTCTGGTTTTTGGTGCAATATCTACATAGGTGTATAGAGGCCCATTTCCAGCAACTATCACTCCAGTGTTCTAATGGTAGAATGTGTTTGCTCATTGCCTCAGAAGGCTAATGGATGATTAGAAAACCCTTGTACAGTCATGTTAGCACAGCTGAAAACAGTTTAGCTCTTTAGAGAAGCTATAAAACTGATCTTCCTTTGAGCTGATTGAGTTTCTGGAGCATCACATTTGTGGGGTCGATTAAATGCTCAAAATGGCCAGAAAAATGTCTTGACTATATTTTCTATTCATTTTACAACTTATGGTGGTAAATAAAAGTGTGACTTTTCATAGAAAACACAAAATTGTCTGGGTGACCCCAAACTTTTGAATGGTAGTGTACATACATACATACATACATACATACATATATATATATATATATATATATATATATATATATATATATATATATATATATATATATGTTCTTGGCTACGGCAAGGGGGAGCCAGGAAGACAGGTCAGCGAGGAGATGTCATCATCCCCACAACCAGAGATTGGGTACCAAGCCCCAACAGCTAACAGCCTCAACACAAGAGCTGCTGACCTGAGAAGGAAGATCGTGACCCAACTGGAAACCTGCAGCCCCCGACGAATACCGAAGCTGAGTTGCCAAGTACCTTCAGAAGATCTACTAGTAGATGTGAATGCTGCTCTGAAGACAATCTCCACAAGAACCATCACTGAGACCAACAAGCTGATACACAGTACAGCAACAGTAATCATGGAGATGCTTGGACACAAGGTGGGCTCGGGACATAACAAACAGTATCCACCATGGAAGAGATGATTAGAGGCCAAGATAAAGGCAGCACAGAGAGAAGTTAGCCAGCTAGCTGAACTACAGAAAGGGAACATGGTGAATAAAGGGGCCCCCAGGAAGTACAACTCACTCTCCATACCAGAGGCACTTGAAACTGCCAAACAGCGACTAACAGCTCTGGCCACCTGGTTGAAGAGATACACCAAGGAGGGAGATGCCAGGAGAATAAACAAGCTGTTCTCCACTGAACCAGCCAAGGTGTACTCTCAGTGGCAGGGGAACAACAACCGGTCAGACCCACCAAGAGCTGAGGTGGAAAAATACTGGAAAGACATATGGGAAAGAAAGGCATCACACAACACCAATGCCCAATAGTTAGTGGACCTAAGAGCTGACCACAGCAACCTCCCAGAACAAGAACCAGTAACCATCTCAATGGCAGACGTCCAAGAAAGAGTGTCAAAGATGAAGAGCTGGACAGCACCAGGCCCCGATATGATCCATACGTACTGGCTGAAGAAGCTAACTGCACTCCATGAACGCCTAGCAGCACAGATGAACCAGCTGCTGAGGGATGGAACCCACCCAGAATGGCTAACCCAAGGCAGGACAGTCCTAATCATGAAGGACCCCCAGAAGGGACCCATCCCATCCAACTACCGGCCAATTACCTGTCTCTGCACAACATGGAAGGCCCTGTCAGGCATCATTGCGGCAAAAATGAGTAAGCATGTGGCTCAATACATGAGCGAGGCACAGAAAGGAATTGGCAGTAACACCAGAGGAGCCAAGCACCAGCTACTGGTCGATAGAACAGTTGCCCGAGACTGTAAGAAGAGACAGACCAACCTGTGCACTGCCTGGATTGACTACAAGAAAGCCTATGACTCAATGCCACACACATGGATACTGGAATGTCTGGAACTGTATAAGATCAACAGGAACCTAAGGACCTTCATCCAGAACTCAATGGAAATGTGGAAGACAACCCTATAGGCCAACTCAAAACCCATTGCCCAAGTCAACATCAAGTGCGGCATATACCAAGGAGATGCGCTATCACCACTGCTGTTCTGCATAGGCCTGAACCCCCTCAGTCGGATCATCACGAAAAGCGGCTACGGGTACCGATTCCGTAGTGGGGCAACAATCAGCCACCTGCTCTACATGGATGACATCAAGCTGTATGCCAGGGACGAGTGAGAAATAGACTCGCTGATCCACACCACCCGGATCTACAGCGATGACATAGGGATGTCATTCGGATTGGACAAGTGTGGCCGGATGGTCTCAAAGAGAGGCAAGATGATCCGGACTGAGGGGATTGACCTACCAGAGGGCAACATAGGTGATATCCAAGACAGCTACAAGTACCTTGGCATCCCACAGGCTAATGGAAACCATGAAGAAGCCACAAGGAAGTCAACCACAGCCAAATACCTCCAGAGAGTAAGGCAGGTCCTGAAAAGTCAGCTGAATGGTAAGAACAAGGTCCGAGCCATCAACAGGTATGCACTACCAGTCATCAGATACCCCGCTGGTATCATAAACTGGCCAAAGGAGGAGATAGAAGCCACAGATATCAAGACTAGAAAAGCTCCTCACCATGCATGGAGGGTTCCACCCCAAGTCCAGCACCCTGAGACTATACACTAAGCGGAAAGAGGGAGGCCAAGGGCTAGTGAGCATCAAGACCACGGTCCAGGATGAAACATCAAAAATCCGAGAATACATCAGAAAGATGGCCCCAAAGGATGAACTGCTAAGTGAATGTCTCAGGCAGCAGAACCCTGATGAGAGCACAGAGGAGGAGGAGGAACAGACAACCTGGAGAGACAAACCCCTACATGGCATGTACCACCATCAGATAGAGGAAGTGGCTGATATCAAGAAATCCTACCAGTGGCTGGATAATGCAGGACTGACAGACAGCACAGAGGCACTAATCATGGCAGCACAAGAACAGGCCATAAGCACAAGAGCCATAGAGGCCAGGATCTACCAGAGTAGATCAGACCCAAGATGCAGACTGTGCAAAGAAGCCCCTGAAACAGTCCAGCACATAGTAGCAGGGTGTAAGATGCTAGCTGGATCAGCGTACATGGAGAGGCACAACCAAGTGGCTGGGATAGTATACAGGAACATCTGCAACCAGTATGGAATAGAAGTACCCAAGTCCCAATGGGCCATACCACAGAAGGTGGCTGAGAACAACAGGGCCAAGGTTCTGTCGGACTTCAGCTTCCAGACTGACAAACAGATCCTGGCTAACCAACCAGACATAGTGGTGGTGGACAAAGAGCAGAAGAGGGTGGTGGTGATAGATGTGGCGATCCCAGCTGACGCCAACATCAGGAAGAAGGAACATGAGAAACTTGAGAAGTATCAAGGGTTGAAAGAGCAGCTGGAACGGATGTGGAAGGTCAAGGGTTGCGTGGTCCCCATGGTAGTGGGGGCACTTGGGGCAGTAACCCCCAAACTGGGAGAGTGGCTCCAGCAAATCCCAGGAACAACATCTGAAGCCTCAGTCCAGAAGAGCGCAGTCCTAGGAACATCGAAGATACTGCGCAGAACCCTCAAACTCCCAGGCCTCTGGTAGAGGACCCGAGCTTGAGGATGACATGGATACCACCCCCCCGCCGGGGGTGAGAAGGAGATTTTTTTATACACACACAAGCATAAACATATGTATACACATACATATACATGCATACATATCTACATACATATACACATATACATCCCTATATACACACACCTCCCCATACATACATACATACATACATACATACATACATACATACATGCATACGTAAATATACCTATATGTATATACCTACATATACTATACATACAATATATCTATTATAAGCATACACCTTCACATACAGTACGCATGCACAACCCACACACACAGACATGAAAAGTAACAGAAAAGTGTTCTCATAACACTTAGTGCTACCCATCACCTCCCTCCCTCCCTCATCCCTGTACCTCTTGAAAATAGTGTCTTTGAACCTCATTTTAAATTGTTTCATGTTTGGACACTGCTTCAACTCCATGGTGAACCTGTTCCATAGTCTCACCCCGCTAACTGAAACACAAAAACTTTTCCTGTTTGTATAAAATAAAGTTAAATTAAAGTTAACTTTTCCCCTTAAATTATAACTCCCCTCATAGTCTAGTCGTGATTTCATGAACCCGGAAATGTTGAGTACCCTAAAGTTTTATTGCAGAAATATCATCTATAAGCCTAATGGATAGAATTTAGCTTGGTTGCCCAAAGTTGCACTTTGAGCAATTTGCATAATTTGCATAAATAGGCAATTAAACTGAGATTATCACAGGTGAATAGGCTAAAAAAAATAATAATAGATATCACCATCAAACTTTCTCAGTTGATTACTTATGCTAACATGAGAAAAAAATGTATTGCATGTTTTTGTAATTTAATGTTTAAATATGCAAATGAGGCCATAAACCATCAAATATGCACTCATTTGCATACACACAAAATCATATTCATTGATGAAGCCCGAGTCAAAATTATTTTACTTAGGGTAAAAATGTATACTTGGGGGAATGATTTGGTGAAAAACGTTTAAGGAATCTGATCAGGTGGCAGTGTTTGGACTACTGTATGGATAGATTAAGGAGTGTTCCATGCAGAACAAGTATCCAGCATGCACAAACACACCCAAACTAACCCAAAAGAACAATAACACAATAACTATGTACATGAACTGCAAATGTGCAAACAAACTGTAAAATAACTATATATAGTATGCATGAACAACCACACCATCCCACTTAATAGCCTTCACCATCTTCATAATTTGTTTCTTCATTCCCTTCAGTCTCATCATCTTCATCTGTATGAACTGTGAATGGGTTGCAGCAGCCGACCTCATCCCCTTCACACTTGCAGTAGTCAGTGCAACTGATACTTGCAGCATGGCAGCTACAGTTTCCTTTACTACAGGCCTTCAATGTGCTGCAGCTACAGCTGGTGACATCAAGCAGCTGTACTGGAGCCACTGCCTGGATGGCAAGAGCAGGCATGATAACCCTTCCACCAACCTCCCATCCAAACTTAGTGATGTCTCTTGCTTCTACAGGTGGCTCTCTCTGACCTGCTGCCTTCCACAACATGACCTGAAGATGAGCACGCAGTATGTGTAGCATCAGGTTGGCATCAGTAGGAGGAAGCTTTTTAAGTTTAGGAGGCTTTTTGCTGCGACTGTAAATCTGGTAACGAGTGCTATTCATCGACTTGGCCTTCTTCTGCCCATACAGTGCGACAAAGAACTCAGTCCCAACATCTTTTAGGGCACTGTGAGTAGCATCAGGTTCACCAAGCACTGTATTGAGACCAGGGATAGAATTCCCTAGGATTACTTTCAGGGCAGATGTCTTGCCCTTTCCACAGGGATAGGAAGCAGTGTCGCATCCCGATAGTGCATGCATCCCCAGGAGACCTTGACACCTGTCACCCAATTCTCTGACAGTGGTATTTATATCCAGGATGGTGCCATTCCACTTCTCCATCTGCACTGTTGATTTGACATTGGCCTTCCAAGCCCAGTACACCAACAGAACAAATACATCAGTGTCATCACTCAGGATACGTATTATTGGAGCCCCTGCTTCAGCTGCATGGAGCATGTAGCTAACTAGGGTGATGTCAGCCTCTTCATGCTTCACAATGCAGTCTGTGTCATTCACAAACAAGATGTTATTAGTGGTGAGGTCAAAAGTGCACAGAAGGCATGATAGGTGTTATACCAACAAAATATGACCTTGTATCAGGGAAGTTAAAGATACTGCATGAATGACATTCATATGCATACAAGCAAATGATAAACAATTGCTTGCACTTTAATGAAACACTTACAGTATCCACTACAGTATATCTGGTAAGGCATTAATTTAGATTTTCCAACATACTGTAGATTCTTTACACTTAGATTACTTTATCCAGTCCAGATGGAATTGTCGATGTTAGGGGTATAGTCATTCACCATGGGAGAGAAAAGTGATCAAGTAGAGAGTCAAGTAGCAAGTGAATGTGTCAGTGTCTGGACTAAATATTTTACTGTCAAGTAAAAGCTAATTATGTAATACCATAGAACAATAACTAAGTAAAAGCTAAATGTGTAATACCATAGCAGAAAATCAGGATTGAGAGTCTGGAGAGGTCAGTGAAATGAGACTTTTATTCTCTTTCTCAACCCAGTCTCGGTTTTTAACATTTAATTAATGTCCTGAATTTGACAAGTCAGAGCTTTATTTTCCACTAGCAAGATCTAGGTGGATGCATGTGTATGGATGCTTATGATGACTGACACAAGCACAGAATGTAGGCTGTGGTAAAAAGTGTAGTTGGTGAACTGTGTTCTTCACAGATGTCTGGGAAAGTGGAGCTGAATTGTCAGAATCCTTTTTCTGGCGACTTTCGGCAGTTCTCTTTGTCTGACTTAGCCTTTATGGCTGTCTACTACTACTACTACTACTACTACTACTACTACTACTACTACTACTACTGTCTACTAGATTCCTCAAAAGGTTTTCACCAACTCAGACCCCCCAAGTACACATATTTACCCTTAGAAACCTTTTTTGACCCTGGCTTTATCAAACGAATTTAGTTTTGTTTGTATGCTAATTAGCATATTTTTGTTGATTTATGGCCTCATTTGCATATTTAAACATCAAATTACAAAAACATGCAATACATTTTTTTTCTCATCTTAATATGAGTAATCAACTGAGAGAGTTTCATGGTGATATCTATTATTTAAATTTTTTTGCCTATTCACCTGTAATAATCTCACATTAATCGCTATTTATGCTAATTATGCAAATTGCTCAAAGTGCAACTTTGGGCAACCAAGCTAAATTCCATCCAATAGGCCTATAGATGACATTTATGCAATAAAACTGTAGGGTACTCAACATTTCTGGGTTTACTATTGGGCCTATGGGGATCACGACTAGACTATCATGGCTACTGAATATTTTTTGTATATTTATTGGTAATAGATTATTTTTAGCTTTGAACATTATTTGAGCTGTTTGATAATCCACAATGTCTGTAAATTTTAGTAATTTGGACTGTAAAAATAACGAGTTTGTGTGTTCCTGATAGCCAATGTTGTGAATGATCCATATTGATCTTTTCTGAATGATGGTTAGTGGCTGTAGCGATGTTTTGTAATTGTTGCCCCAAACCTCAGCGCAGTATTGAAAGTATGGTGAGACGAGGGAACAGTAAAGAGTGTGGAGTGATTTCTGATCCAGAACCTTTTTTGCTTTGTTTATTATTGCAATGCTTCTTGAGACTTTAGTTTGTATGTGTCTGATATGCGATTTCCAATTGATTCTGTCATCTATGGTTACCCCCAAAAATTTAATTTCGTGAACTCTTTCTATTTCAACTCCATCTACTTTTATTAGTACCTGTGTATTCAGTGTACAATTACCAAATAACATTATTTTTGTCTTGCTCAGATTTACTGATAATCTGTTTCTATCGAACCATTTTTTTAGTTTGTTCATTTCTATAGTGATGTCCTTCTGTAATTTTTGTAAGTTATCCCAAGAATAGAAAATATTTGTGTCATCAGCAAACAACACAAAATGCAATACCTTAGTGACTTTACATATATCATTAATGTACAAAATGAAAAACTTAGGGCCCAACACAGACCCCTGGGGGACCCCGCAAGCAATGTCCAAACATGAAGAAACACAGTCACCCAATTTCACAAACTGCTGTCTCCCACTTAAATAACTTTTCACCCAATCCAGTACTATTCCCCTGATACCATATCTTTCCAATTTCTTGATTAATATTTCATGGTTGATTGTGTCAAAAGCTTTTTTTAAATCAATAAATACTCCAATAGCATATTGCTTGCGATCTATAGCATTTGTGATTTCTTCTATTGCCTCTATTATTGCCAATGATGTTGATCTGTTTGACCTAAACCCATACTGGTTCTCTGCAAGAATTTTGTGTTTTTCTAAAAAGTGTGTCCAATCTGTTGTTGAAGAGTTTTTCCAGTATTTTTGCGAATTGTGGAAGCAAGGAGACAGGTCTATAGTTTGTGAAATGATGTTTGTTTCCAGCCTTGAATAGAGGTATGACTTTATCTATTTTCATTTTATTTGGAAATGAACCGGTTTGAAATGATAAATTACAGATGTATGTATGTTAATGGCTTAGCAATGCCCTCAATGACCTTTTTTATCAGTGACATATTGATATCATTAAAGTCAGTGGACTGTTTGTTCTTACATTTTTTAACAATATTCAAAATTTCATTTTCATCTACTGCTTGAAGAAACAATGAGCAAGGATTTCTCTCTAATAACTGTTCATCATATGGACCTGAATCAGAGATTTTTCTTGTAAGGTCAGATCCAACACTTTCAAAGAATTCATTAAAACTATTAGCCACATCTTTCATGTTATAATTTTCAATATCCTTATCAATGAAATACTTTGGCAGATTATTGTGTTTAGATCCATTTCTTATAATATTGTTTAGTATTTTCCATATTCCTTTAATGTTATTACATTTATATAATGTAATGTTACTTTGGCGGCACGGTGGTGTAGTGGTTAGTGCTGTCGCCTCACAGCAAGAAGGTCTGGGTTCGAGCCCCGTGGCCGGCGAGGGCCTGTCTGTGTGGAGTTTGCATGTTCTCCCCGTGTCCGCGTGGGTTTCCTCCGGGTGCTCCGGTTTCCCCCACAGTCCAAAGACATGCAGGTTAGGTTAACTGGTGACTCTAAATTGACCGTAGGTGTGAGTGTGAATGGTTGTCTGTGTCTGTGTGTCAACCCTGTGATGACCTGGCGACTTGTCCAGGGTGTACCCCGCCTTTCGCCCGTAGTCAGCTGGGATAGGCTCCTGCGACCCTGTAGAACAGGATAAAGTGGCTAGAGATAATGAGATGAGATAATGTTACTTTTTCATTTGTTTTTAATTACTTTTAATGCTCTTGATCATCTGTGAAACAATCAGTTCCTGTTCTCACTTGCATTATCACAGCTATAAATCACACCAGCTTTTGTTGTATCTTTAAATGTAAATGTTTCAGTGAGAAACCACACAGTGTCGAGCAGTGGCGTGCACAGACATTTTGGGGGGCAAGTGCTCTGGGGGGAAAAAGGGCACTTTTTTGTGCATGTGGAACGCCTTATTATAAAAGTCTGAGATTTAACCCTCCTCTTGTGTTCGGGTCGCCACTGACCCGTTTTAGTTTTTAAAGGTGTAAAACAACACTTAATGTTAATTTATTAAATCAAGGCTTTTTGACTTTGCCAGGAATCTCTAGTTGAACAAAATAGAAAAAGAAATTTTTGTTTTCCTAAATCTGAAAATGGTCTAGCAAAAAATATAATACTTACGGTATGTGCAGTTGTTTCTGTATGCGACGGGCTACTTCACGACAAAATTATTACAGCTTAGGCTTAGAGGGCAAACAATACATTTTCACTCGATTCATGTGTTACCTGGCTGGTGGGGCAGGGGAAGAGCTGACTGACTGCCCGATGTGTTGTCTGCGCTACGACAAGGCCGTGGCTTCCTGGACGCTATGCTGCTGCAACCTCACACTGAATGCACTGCACGCTTGTTCACGTGACAGAGCAAGAGAGACAGAGGTCCGGTGTGTGTGCGGAGGGGGCACACATCGGGACATTATTTTCACACACGCTTTTAATGCCGCGGCTTTTCTAAAAGATCATGTTGACATTGGCCTCAGTAAACTGTAAAAAAAAAAAATTCAAAAGGGCACTTTTTTGGACAAAGGGCAGAGGGGCAGGTGCTTGAGCACCACCTCGTGTCTATCTGTGCACGCCACTCGTGTTGAGTAAAATCAGTCTAACATGCCGAATCTGTAGCTGATAAACAGGACTGTGTGTAATTTCAGGCGAGTCCACACTGAGCAGCAGGAGGACGATTCTGTGATCTACAGCGCTGTGAAAAAGGCCTGATGATGTTTTCACACCTCATTCACCCACAGTGCAGATGAGTTTTTTTTTTTTTCTTGTCATCATAAGACCTGGGATTTTTCCCCCAAGCATGAAACTCATTCTGATTTAACTCATTCCCTACGGCAAGCCGCTGACAGCGGCTCGGCGAATTTTCCCATTCCCTACGGAAAACTGGTACTATCAGCTTTGGTGACATCATACGGAATTCCCTCGGAAACTCCCATAATAAAGCAGTACACGTGAATTTGACCAATCAGAGCTGTAGAGGACTGCACATAGACCACATTTGGATATTATAATTAGCAGGAAACCCGCGTAGGGAAGGTTTCTTATAGCAGGGATAGACTGCTATAATATTATTATAGTATTACAGTATAATATTATAATATAATATTATGACTGATGCTTGTGAAACCTACCTACTTCAGAATTATACAAAAATAATCCCATATTTAGAAAGGATAGGTTTCAAGGACTCGGTAAATGTATACTTTTCTACCTCTAAAATAATTTGTTATGGAGATAGAGACATTTAACTGAATGTACATATTAAATTCGTGATTTTCACAAAAAGTATTCCATCAAAACGTGACTGAAAAAATTGAAGTATTTCGTAAGGAATGAGTTAAGACTTGCTAATATCATAGAAAGTGTCAGTGTATTTGCTGTAAACCTCCAGTTTGGAAGGATACTGAAATTAATTTATTTTCTCCACCTTCTTGTGACTTCTTTATTGTAACTTCTTTATGTTGTTTGAATAAACAGGTTTCGTTTTCTTCTGAGGATGCTTTCAGACAGGTTTAGTTTCACATGTGGAGATATTCGGCTCTGGTAAAAATTAAGAGACCACTTCAATTTCATTTCATTCCAGTGTCTGTGCTGGAATTCCAACACAAGCACACCTCATTTTCCTTAATGAGGTACTGATTAGGTGAGCACCTGAACCAAATCTTATTTAATGAGGAAAAGTATAAAAAACACTGCTGTGGTCATCACTATCCTTTTGCAGTAAGACCAGTTTGGATGGCAAAAACAGTGCTAGTCATGCCTTATATTTAATTGGAATATAAAAATTCATCATGCCAAAAGAGTTAAAAAGAGAAGTTTTGAGAGAGAAAAAGAAGGGTTCAATTCTGGCTTTACTGGCAGAGGGATAGAGTGAGTGTCAGGTTCCTTCCATCCTCAAAATTTCAAAGATACTGTAGCAGTTAATAAGAACAAGGTCAAGCAGCAGACATTGGGGACAACAAAGTTACAGACTGGTAGAGTGTGAAAATGATTCTCCACTGACAAATGATGATTGTCAGCTCCTTCGAATGTCACTCAACAACCATAGGATGACATCAAGTGACCTACAAAAAGAATGACAAATGGCAGCTGGGGTAAAGTGCACAGAAAGGACAGTTCAAAACAAACTCCTTCAGGCAGGGCTGAAGTCACACAAAGCCAGAAAAAAAAAGCCCTTCATCAGTGAGAAGCAAAGAAGATCCAGGCTGAGATTGGCTAAAGAACATACTGTAAGGATTGGACCATAAAGGACTGGAGTAAGGTAATCTTCTCTGATGAGTCCAATTTTCAGCTTTTCCCATCATTGGGTTGTCTAATGGTTAGACAAAGACTTACAGAGGTCTGCAAGCCACAGTGTCTCGCACCCATTGTAAAATTTGGTGCAGGATCAGTAATGATCTGGGGGTGCTTCAGCAAGGCTGGAATGAGGCAGATTTTTGTTTGTGAAGGACACATGAATCAAATCACAAACAAGGTTATTCTGGAGGAAAATGTGCTTTGTTCTGCTCTGACAATGTTCTCTAACTCTGAGGATGAGGGTTTCCAGCAGGACAATGCTTCATACTATACAGCCAGGTCAGTCAAGGTGTGGATGGAGGACCACAAGATCAAGACCCTGTTATGGCCAGTCCAATCTCCAGAACTGAACCCCATTCAAAATGTCTAGAATGTGATCATGAGGAAAATGGATGGTTACAAGCCATCAAACAAGGCTGAGCTAAATGAATTTTTGCACCGGAGTGGCATAAAGTTACCCAAGAGCAACGTGAAAGACTGGTGGAGAGTATGCCAAGATGCATGAAAGCTGTGATAAAATGTCAGGGTTATTCCACCAAATATTGATTTCTGAACTCATCCTAAGTTCAAAAATTCGTATTGTGTTGTTTAAAATTGAATGTGATCTTGATTTATATGCATTATTCAAGGTCTGAAAATATTTCACCTTTTTTTTTGACCAGTTGTTATTTTCTATAATAAAATATTCTCTGTGACAATATTTTTATGTGGAATTTGGAGGAAATGTTAGTAGTTTATGGAATAAAACAAAAATATACATGTTTCTCAAACACATACAATGTCTTGGAAAAGTATTCATCCCTCTTGGTGTTTGTCCTGTTTTGTTGCATTACAAGCTGGAATTAAAATGGATTTTTGAGCGGTTAGCACTATTTGATTTACACAACATGCCTACAACTTTAACCCTTTGATGCAAAACATGGGTCAAAAGTGACCCGGCCGAGTTTTTATCTTCTATATCTTTGCAATAAATAAATTCCATCATTCAGTATTCAAGGTATTCCTCAATTAACTTGTTTTTGATCATCATACATCCTTATTTTATTTTTTCCTTTCTTACTTTTTGAATAAAAACACTTTTTGTATCACTACCTGTAGCAGTCCATGTAGGTGGGTGGAGAACAGAAGGACGGCAGGACAGAACGGATTTCACAAACTCCCTTTTATTCAGCTTTTCAGCGTTAAATATATGTTCCCACACACTCAGACACACGCACACACATCAGCCATCTGGTTGTGGAGAGAGAACTCCCTCTGCTCTCACTCTCTCTCCTTAAATAGGGCGCGGTCACTGGGAAGACACACAAACACATTAATTAACAACAGGTGTAGTGATTCTGCCACTTAACTTCCCCGACTCTGCCCTCCTGTCACAGACCGATGCTAGACCACGCCCCCGCTGCCACATACCCCCACCACCCGACTCAGGCCGGGCAGCCGTCCGGCCCACAGCCGACTCCCCCCCCCCTTGACGGGAGAGGAAGTCCGCCACGACCATCTGTGCCCCCGGCCTGTGGATCACCTTGAAGTTAAAGGGTTGGAGTGCCAGATACCAACATGTGATCCGCGCATTGGCATCCTTCATGCAGTGGAGCCACTGGAGGGGTGCGTGGTCCGAACAGAGGGTGAAAGGGCATCCCAGCAGGTAGTACCGGAGGGCGAGGACCACCCACTTGATCGCCAGGCACTCCTTCTCAATGGTACTGTCGCGCCCCTCACGCACCGACAGCTTGCGACTAATGTACAAGACGGGGCGATCCTCCCCCTCCACCTGCTGGGACAAAACGGACCCCAGCCCTCTGTCTGACTCATCCGTCTGCAACATAAAGGGGAGAGAAAAGTCAGGGAAGTGTAAAAGTGGCCCCCCACACAGTGCAGCCTTAACCTTAGAAAAAGCCCGCTGGCATTGCTCCGTCCACTGGACCGGATCTGGTGCCCCCTTTTTAGTCAGATCAGTCAGTGGGCTGGTGACGTCCGAATAATTAGCTATAAACCTACAATAATCGCCAGCCAGCCCCAGGAACTGTCTCACCCCCTTTTTGGTCTTGGGCCTCGGGCAGGCTGCAATCGCTGCAGTCTTGTTAATTTGGGGATGCACCTGCCCGTTGCCCAAGTGGAAGCCCAGATACCGTACTTCCACCCGCCCAATCGCACACTTCTTCTGGTTGGCCGTGAGACCCGCTCGCCTCAGTGACCTAAGGACGGCCCTCAGGTGTTGTAGGTGCCGCGGCCAGTCATTACTATAAATAATGATATCGTCTAAGTATGCGGCCACATAGGTGGCATGGGAGTGGAGGACCCTGTCCATCAGCCGCTGAAATGTAGCGGGCACCCCAAGCAGCCCAAAAGGAAGTGTGAAGAATTGGTGTAAGCCGAACGGTGTGGAAAAGTCCGTTTTTTCCCGGGATAATGGAGTCAAGGGGATCTGCCAATAACCCTTTGTTAAATCCAGTGTCGAGTAAAAACGAGCCGTGCCTAGCCGATCGAGCAACTCATCAATACGAGGCATTGGGTACGCATCGAATTTAGACACCGCGTTGACTTTTCTATAGTCCACACAGAACCAGACTGACCCGTCGGCCTTGGGTACCAAGACCACCGGGCTGCTCCAGTCACTGTGGGGCTCCTCGACGATGCCCATTTCGAGCATGGCCTCGAGTTCTTCCCGAACGACCTTTTTCTTGTGTTCGGGTAACCTGTAAGGGCAGCTACACACTACCACCCCCGGGGGCGTCTCAATGTGGTGCTCTATGAGGTTAGTGCGGCCGGGCGGGGTGAGAACACGTCCGAAAACTCGGTCTGCAACTGGGCAACCTCCGCGAGTTGGGTCAGGGAGAGGTGGTCTCCACAGGGGACCGGAGAGGGACGTGATGCTAATGTTCCTTCTTGAACCTCCGGCCCCAGCTCCGCCTTCTCCGGAACCACCGACACCAACGCCACGGGGACCTCTTCGTTCCAGAGTTTGAGTAGGTTGAGGTGGTAAATCTGTAGCGCCCCACCCCTGTCCGTTCACTTCACCTCATAGTCGACGTCCCCGACTCGCCATGTGACCTCAAAGGGTCCTTGCCACTTGGCGACTAATTTAGAGCTCGATGTGGGCAACAGTACGAGTACTTTCTTTCCCAGTGCAAACTCTCTAAGGCGCGTACCCTTGTCGTACAGGCAGGTTTGCCGTTCTTGGGCCTGCCGCAAATTCTCCTGGGTTAGGTGTGTGAGTGTGTGGAGTTTTGCGTGCAGGTCAATAACGTATTGAATTTCATTTTTGCTTGGTGAAGGTCCCTCCTCCCAATTTTCTCATAGCACATCTAAAATGCCGTGCGGCTTACACCCATATAATAAATAATTCAAACGGGGAGAACCCCGTGGAGGCTTGGGGGACCTCTTGCACTGCAAAGAGCAAGGGTTCGAGCCATTTATCCCAGTTACGCGCGTCCTCACTTACAAATTTTTTAATTATGTTTTTAAGGGTGCGATTAAACCGTTCCACTAAACCGTCCGTTTGTGGGTGATACACGCTGGTGCGGATCGGCTTAATACCTAATAACCCATACAGTTCGTTCAGTGTTCGTGACATAAACAAGGTGCCTTGATCAGTCAGAATCTCTTTCGGGATTCCAACTCGGGAGATGACGCAGAAGAGCGCCTCCGTAATACTGCGTGCTGAGATATTGTGAAGAGGCACTGCTTCCGGGTATCGCGTTGCATAGTCCACCAGAACTAATATAAAGTGGTACCCTCGTGCTGACCGATCTAATGGCCCGACGAGATCCATCCCAATTTTTTCGAACGGGGTCTCGATTAACAGTAGAGGGCGCAAAGGTGCTTTTGGAATGGCCGCTGGATTTACTAACTGGCATTCGCGGCATGTCGTACACCACCTACAGAAATCGCCGTGAATCCCCGGCCAATAGAATCGGGCCATTATTCGGGCTAGTGTTTTATCCTGCCCTAAGTGTCCAGCCATGGGATTAAAGTGAGCCGCCTGGAATACCAATTCCTGGCGGCTCTTGGGAATTAAAAGCTGCGTGACTCGCTCTTTAGTTTGAGTGTCCTGTGTCACTCGGTATAATCTATCCTTCATAATTGCGAAGTAGGGGAAGGACGGGGTGGCGTTCGGCTGGAGTGTTTGACCATCGATTATTCTCACTTGGTCAAACGCATGCCGCAGAGTCTCGTCTCGTGACTGCTCTAATGGGAAATCCGCGAGGGATTCCCCAATAGAGAGAGGAGGAGCCGGCAGCTCTTCACTCTGACGCGGAGATGACGTAGACGGCTCTGTGACAGCTGCCCCTGCCAAAGCGACACCGGGACCTCCCCCTGTCAAATGGCAGGACCCACTCTTTACTAGGCATGTCATTAAACCCCGAAATCCCGGCCAATCAGTCCCCAAAATTAAAGAGTGGGTAAGGCGAGGATTAACCGCCGCCTTCACTATAAATTTCTCCCCTCTGAAAATAATGTGGACCGACACCAAAGGGTAGCGGTGAACATCCCCGTGCACACACAACACCTTCACCCCTTGTGCTCCCCCCAATGCCTCGTCTTGAACCAGGCTTTGGCAAATTGAGGTCTGATTACAACCAGAATCCACCAACGCCTGATATGTAGCCCCTTGGATACTCACCGGTATGCGATACGCTCCGGCCCAATCGAGGGCAGCCTCTGGCACATCGGGGATCCGAACCACCGCACCCACCTCCATCACCGTGCACTGCTGTTGAAGGTGGCCTGGCTCCCCGCATCGCCAGCAAACCGGCCCGGGCTTTCCCTCTGCACCGGTGATCTGGGGCTCACTCACCTGAGGTGGGGGAGAAACAGACACAGAAGGGAGAAACGGGAGGGCACTGCGGGTGCGGCGGGCCGGCTGGGGTGGTGCCGGCCCCCGCCTCCGCGGTGGGGGAACGGGGAGAGGACGGGACACAGGAGGAGGGGGAGAGAGAGAGAGAGAAGAGGAGAGAAGAGAAGATGCCATCTGCTGTCCTGCCGCCGGGACAGCCGCCAGATGATCCTCCGCCAGCTCGATTGCCTGATCCAGCGACGCCGGGCGGTGGCACTGGACCCACTCTGCGGTTCCCGCTGGTAAACGCATGACGAACTGTTCCAGTACCACCTGGTCGATGAGTCCCTCGGCGTCACAACTGTCAGCCCTCAACCACTGCCAGCAGGCGTCCCGGAGTTGCTGGCCAAATGCAAACGGCCGGCCGACTTCCTCCAAGCACAGACTGTGGAAAAGCTGATGTTGTTGCTCCGGGGTGTGTCCCACCCGCTGGAGGACGGCCCAGCGAAGGTCCGCGTAGGCCAGCCGTCGGTCGGCGGGGAGCTGTAGCGCGGCCAGCTGCGCCTCTCCCGTTAGTAGGGGGAGGAGGCGCGCCGCGCGCTGTTCCACCGGCCACCCCGAGGTCTCTGCTACCTGCTCAAAGAGCGTGAAGAATGCCTCGGGGTCGTCCTACGGGCCCATCTTCGTGAGGGTGAGGGGGGAAGGGCCTGCGGCGGTGGAGATGGTGGACCCCGCCGATGCGAGGAGGTGCCGGAACGCCCGACGATCTTCCTGTTGCGCCAGCACCAGGGCCTCGAATCGTTGTTCTTGCTCCTTTCGGAGGGCGAGCAGAGCCTGGTGCTGGCTCTGTTGGGCCGTGGCGAGGGCGTGGATCAGGTCGGCGAAGGTGGAGGACTCCATGGAGCTGTTGTCTTCTGTGCTCAGGTCCCGGGTTTCGGCACCACTGTAGCAGTCCATGTAGGTGGGTGGAGCACAGAAGGACGGCAGGACAGAATGGATTTCACAAACTCTCTTTTATTCAGCTTTTCAGCGTTAAATATATGTTCCCACACACTCAGACACACGCACACACATCAGCCGTCTGGTTGTGGAGAGAGAACTCCCTCTGCTCTCGCTCTCTCTCCTTAAATAGGGCGCGGTCACTGGGAAGACACACAAACACATTAATTAACAACAGGTGTAGTGATTCTGCCACTTAACTTCCCCGACTCCGCCCTCCTGTCACAGACCGATGCTAGACCACGCCCCCGCTGCCACACTACCCTTCTAATGCACAACATGGGTCAAAAACAACCTGCATTCATTTTCCAGGTTATTTCATGTATGGCTGAGTGTTTCTATGATATACTTTTGAAATAAATTCATTTTGTCATTTACTTTTCCAAATATGCAGTAAATATCTTGTTTTTGTTTAGCACAAATCATCATTTTTATTTTTCCTTTCTTAAGTTATGAACAAGCACAGCTTTTGTAATTCTACATCAAGTTTACACACATGGGTCAGAAACGACCCACATGCATTTACTCCAGCGTTTGGTGGGAACTGTGAATTGTGCTTGTGTCCGACATTTCACAGCTCAGCACAGCGCCCTTTGCCCATCTAATACATGGAAGTAATGTTTTTCAATTGTTCTAACATTACCTTAGAAAAAAATTGATTATGTTTAGGTTACCTTGAGAGTGAGTAGATTACTTGTCAGAAAGTTACAAGTAATTACTATTAGCTACCGAGCTGTTGACATATTCTACTTTAGTTAGCTAATTTTATTGTAGTTGGCTTAGCTAACTACATCTCATCTCATCTCATTATCTCTAGCCGCTTTATCCTTCTACAGGGTCGCAGGCAAGCTGGAGCCTATCCCAGCTGACTATGGGCGAAAGGCGGGGTACACCCTGGACAAGTCACCAAGTCATCACAGGGCTGACACATAGACACAGACAACCATTCACACTCACATTCACACCTACGGTCAATTTAGAGTCACCAGTTAACCTAACCTGCATGTCTTTGGACTGTGGGGGAAACCGGAGCACCCGGAGAAAACCCACGCGGACACGGGGAGAACATGCAAACTCCACACAGAAAGGCCCTCGCCGGCCACGGGGCTCGAACCCAGGACCTTCTTGCTGTGAGGCGACAGCGCTAACCACTACACCACTGTGCCGCCCCAGCTAACTACATAGTTAATAAATAAATAACTGGCCCCATTCACTGCTAAAGTAATTACTTGAATCAAATTATTATTATAGTATTAAGACATTTAATTTTAAATCACACTTGGATGACCTATGTGTAGTAATATAAAAAGTATTTTTGTTCATAAAGTCTCATCTCATCTCATTATCTCTAGCCGCTTTATCCTTTTACAGGGTCGCAGGCAAGCTGGAGCCTATCCCAGCTGACTACGGGCGAAAGGCGGGTACACCCTGGACAAGTCGCCAGGTCATCACAGGGCTGTTCATAAAGTAGGAAAGAAAAATTTTAATTTATGATTTGTGGTAATTAAAAACAAGATATTTAAAGAATACTTGGAATATTCAATCATAAAATAAATTGATTTCAAAAGATAGAGCAAAGAAAAACTCGGTCAGCATGAAATAACCTGGAAAATGAATGCGGGTCATTTTTGACCCATGTTGTGCATTAGAAGGGGTGTGCATATGTTTTGCATCAAAGGGTTAAAGGCACAAATTGTTTTTTTTTTTTGTTTGTTTTTTTAATTGTGACACCAACAAAAAATAAGATGAAAAAAAAACCCAGAAACCTGCAGTGTGTGTAGCCGGTGCCAGTGGCGTGCACAGATTGACACAAGGTGGTGCTCAAGCACCTGCCCCTCTGCCCTCTGTCCAAAAAAGTGCCCTTTTGAATTTTTTTTTTACACTTTACTGAGGCCAATGTTGACATGATCTTTTAGAAAAGCCGCGGCATTAAAAGCGTGTGTGAAAATAATGTCCCGATGTGTGCCCCCTCCGCACACACACCGGACCTCTGTCTCTCTTGCTCTGTCACGTGAACAAGCATGCAGTGCATTCAATATAAGGTTGCAGCAGCATAGCGTCCTGGAAGCCACGGCCTTGTCGTAGCGCAGACAACACATCGGGCAGTCAGTCAGCTCTTCCCCTGCCCCACCAGCCAGGTAACACATGAATCGAGTGAAAATGTATTGTTTGCCCTCTAAGCCCAAGCCGTAATTATTTTGTCATGAAGTAGCCCGTCGCATACAGAAACAACTGCACATAAGTATTATATTTTTTGCTAGACCATTTTCAGATTTAGGAAAACAAAAATTTATTTTTCTATTTTGTTCAACTAGAGATTCCTGGCAAAGTCAAAAAGCCTTGATGTAATAAATTAACATTAAGTGGTTGTTTTACACCTTTAAAAATTAAAACGGGTCAGTGGCGACCCGAACACAAGAGGAGGGTTAAATCTCAGACTTTTATAATAAGGTGTTCCACATGCACAAAAAAGTGCCCTTTTTTCCCCCCAGAGCACTTGCCCCCTAAAATGTCTGTGCACGCCACTGGTTGGCGCACTCTGCACTTCGCCGACTACCTGCGTTGTGTTCTGGTGCTGACTGAAGACAGGAAGCTGACACTCTTTAATCTGTACAAATTCACATTAGAACAAAGATTCTGGTTTCTATCATCACATAATGAGTGAGCCTCTCTCTGTCTCGTAGAATGCAGACTCCGTACTATCTAATAGTATGTCAAAACCAGAAAATAAAATACAGAAGAATTATCATGGAAAATAAATACATCGCATTAGGCTCATGTGTAGCATCTGTATATGTATGTGTCATGTTGCATGTTATTTCTGTCATTAACTAATCGCTTTTAGCTTTTACATTTAACATTATGCAACATGAAGTAAACCACCTTTGGCTAGCCAACACATACAGTAACATGCATGATGAAAAATGCACGTGCTTTACTTCTTGCTGCTCAGTGCCATTGAACATTAAACCATACAAGAAAACATTCCAATGAACACATTACATTTTAAACCTGGCATTGGGAGTACCAAAATATTTGTCATTCTTTAACCTGTTACATTCACCCCTCTTTAATTTCGCCAAAATCTTTAATGCATAGAGGGTAAAAAATAAACAAAAGATACAAAACAAGGCTCATGTTCACTTGGTCCAAGATAACTCTGGGGACTTTCCCATACACAGCATATAAAGCTACTTAAAAAGTAAGTTGAAAGAAAACAGTAGTTGATCAGACTACTGCCTCTTCTAGTGAGTATGATGCCTTTTACACCATACAAAATCTTGGAACACTTTCCCTCCCATATGAACATCTCATTGCTCAAGTCAAACTACACATGATAAAGAAAAGTAATAAAGAAAAGTATATCACAGCACTTAAGTCTCTACTTTTCCTTCTATCTGAAATAGGGTGAGTAAAGACAGTGACCTTCTATTGACTCCTTCAACAAAACCCTTGGTGAGTGGTTTCTGCACCATGTTCTCTATCAGGCGATTAACTGCCTCAACAACCCTGCCAGTACATGTCCTGACTACCTGTGTCTCAGGCCCTTGTGCTTGTGTGGGTGTCTGACTATCAGTCATAGTAACAGGTGAGGTGACATTAGGGGTTTCGCCTAAGTCAGAAACATCAGTTGGGAAGTCAGAGTCAGTGTCGGTCATGTGTGAGGCAGGGGGCACACTGGAGCCAGGTAAGTTTTCCACAGGTGAGTCTTCCTTTTTGTCTTGACCTCTGACCTTGTCAGACTGGGTTCTGGTGGGTGTCAGTTGAGCAGAGTCTCTGGACAGAGAGGGGGCTGTCTCATTCTCCACCTTGGACTCATCAGCTTCTCCCATTGACTCACACACAGCCTCAGATGATGCATTTAACCACAAGCAGGTATGGTTCTCAGAAGAGTCTACTGCCAGGCCACTCAAAGCATCAACAGATGGAGGCTGGAACTCACTATCTACATCTGAGGCATCTTCATCCAGCTCCTCCCTGCTTTTTTCTGGGACAGGTAAGAAGCTCACATCCAACATCAGGTTCCAATGGACGACTTTGGTCTTTCCACTCTCATCCCCAACTTTGTAAACGTGAGTCTGAGGCTTCCGGTCTATGATGGTATACATGGTGGGCTCCCACTTGTCCGCTATCTTCCTCTTCCCTCTCTCCACTTTATTGGCCAGCAAGACTTGGTCGCCAATGTTCAAGTGGGTTCCACGGACTCTCTTGTCGTAGCTTGAGCTATGCCAGCAGCCACATGGAGGTTCGCAATCAGCTTTTCTGCATAGGTCTTATAATTCACCATGACTGGATCTTTCAGGACTTGTTTGAAGACCATATCTACTGGGAGTCTGGGGACTCGACCATACATCAAGTAGAATGGAGGATATCCAGTTGTTTCATGAATGGTGGCATTATAAGCAAAGGTCAAAGTCTGTATCTGTTGGGCCCAGTGTTGTTTGGCTGCTAGTGGTAGGGTACGCAACATACTGCCAAGCGTCCTATTGAACCTTTCAGTTTGCCCATTTCCCATGGGATGGTATGCTGTTGTGTGTGTTTTTGTAATCCCCGCGAGGCTGAGGAGTTCAGCAATGAGTTTACTTTCAAAATTGGCTCCCCGATCGGAATGTATTCGCTCTGGAAAACCATAGATGTAGAACACGTTATTCCATAATTTCTTTGCTATTTGCTTTGCAGTCTGGTTGATGCAGGGGAACGCATGAGCCAATTTTGTGAAGTGGTCTGTTATGACCAACATGTCAACAGATCTTTGTTTACTGTCCTCAGCACTCCAAAAATCAATACACACCAGTTCCATGGGTGCCAAAGTGTGAATACTCTCCAAGGGAACCCAGGCAGCTGGTTCAGGGGTCTTCGCAAGGATACAGCATTGGCAGCACTTCACATACTCCTTGATGTCTCTTCCCATCTGCGGCCAGAAGAAGCGCTATCGGGCGAAATGCGCTATTCTAGTTTGCCCTTGATGCCCAGCAAGATCATGCACACCAGCGAGAGCCTTGGCCTTCAAGCTAATAGGTAGCACAAACTGGTACCTCTTCTCTCCACTTAACCTTCCTCTAGTGTTCGGGTCGGCACCAACCTGTTTTTAGGTTTAGCATGCATAAAAGTACTACATAAATTTATTTATTGCATCAAGACTTTTTGACTTTGTCAGGAACTTCTATTTAAACAAAATAAAATCCAAAAAAAATTTTTTACTAAATTATAAAATGCTCTGGTGAAAATTGTGACCTTTGTGTTGTTAGGGTCAATTTCGACCCAGCTACAATATAAGATTATAAAACAATAATAAATGCCAAAACTGAAATCATAAACACACAATCAGCCAACAGCCTACAGCCAGCTCTTCCTCCAACCACTTGAGCTTCAGTCAGGGGCTTTTCTCTTTGCCTGTTTGACAGAACAAACAAAGACAGACATGTCCAGGCATGTAAGGCCAATTGAGTTTAGAGTTGGTGACTTGCAGAGTACACATCTCCAATTTACAGCATGCAACAATGAGAAGAGGACTGAATGTAAGCCAAGCTCTGGATCATATCTTTGCTGATAATGAGGCAGAGGACATAGAGCAGTATAGCAATGGAGATGAGCAGGTCTCTGAGGAGGAAGATGATGTGGTGTTTCAACTGGAAGACACAGACACATCTGATCAGTCTGATGAGGAGGTCACCGGTGCTGAAGCTGCTCCTGCTGAAACATTCAGATCCAAAAGTGGCAACATCTGTTGGAGCTCAGTACCTCCTGATGTACATGGCAGGACAGCTGCTGCAAATGTCATCAAAATGACCCCTGGGATCACAAGGTTTGCGGTGACGAGAGTGACATCAAGTCATGTTTTGATCTGTTTATGCCATTGTCACTAAAAAAATTCATAATTGCTATGACAAACCTTGAAGGAAAAAAAGTCCATGGCAACATGTGGAATGACATTGATGAGGAATGCCTGGATGCCTACATTGGTGTTCTTCTCCTTGCTGGAGTGTACAGATCCAGCAATGAGGCCACTGATAGTCTCTGGGATGCATCGACAGGCAGGAATATTTTCCGGGCAACAATGTCACTTCAGACCTTTCAAATGATATCAAAAGTCCTCAGATTTGACAACAGAGACACCAGAGCAAAATCTGACAAGCTTGCTCCCATCAGGGATGTCTGGGAGAGATGGGTGCAACTCCTTCCACTGATGTTCAACCCAGGGCCAGAGGTGACAATAGATGAATGTTTTCTCCCTTTCCATGGAAAATGCCCATTCTGGCAATACAGTACATGCCCAGTAAGCCAGGCAAATATGGCATAAAAATCTGGGCATGCCTGGATGCCTACCTTGGTGTTCTTCTCCTTGCTGGAGTGTACAGATCCAGCAATGAGGCCAGTGATAGTCAACAGAGAAAAAAAAGACTTGTTTTTTGCCCTTTTCTTGAATTAAATATATATGGGTCGAAATTGACCCGAAACACCATAGATGTTACTATAGTTGATAATATTAAAATTAAACTCTTTTTTTTTGAACATTTAAGAGATGTGATCTAATACCCCTCAGTAATAGTCAGGTAACAGAACAACCTTTTATTTGTTTACATTATTCTCTTGAGGTTCATTTGACCACTTTTTCATATTGAAAATGAGGGATATGCTGTTAAAAGAAAGGCCCAGGGGGCCACAACAAAAATATTAAAACCAATCTTTTCATGGATAAGGGAGCCTAACAAGGTAGCCAAGAGGTAAGAAACAAATTGGATGATAAATAATTGTTTTTAGGGTATTTTATGGCTGATTTAAGACACGGGTCAAAACTGACCCGTTAACATAAGAGATAATAACAGAAAGCTAACACCAGAGGAAGGTTAATGGGTCTTTGGTTACCCTATATAGAACCCCATCCTGGACTTTTAGGTGGTGCCACTGCTTGCACAGTGTCTGGGCCGTAGGAGTTAACCCACTTCTCCCTCGCCTAGGTGGTGGCTCACCCCTCTGAACGAGCGGCAGGACCTCCTTGATAACCAGATCCATTTCCTGGCTTTGCCTAAGCTCACCGATGGAGAGAGCTGGAGGTGTGTCCTGTTCTGAGGGCACCACCTGGGGAAGAGCCTTGAGAAACTGCATTGCTCTGATCTCTGCCCCCTTTTCCCACTCTATGCGAGCTTCACAGGCAGACCTCACATGTGAGGGTTCTTGATTGCCAGCCAGCCTGTCTTGAGTGACGTCTATGGTCGCACAACAGCCTGCATCTTCTGCCCGGAGACACTGGACCTTGCAATGGAAGACATCCTGGACTTTCTCCTCCTTTGTTCCCTCTGCTTCAGCCAAAAGACCTTCATACAGCTCACTGATCAACCTGTGGCTCACTGACTTGGCAAAAGGGTCTCTACTGAGGGCATCCACCATGATGTTCTTTACCCCAGGGATGTGTTTGATACTGAATGTGTATGGGGAAAGCTTTGCCACCCACTGTTGTTCGCAAGCATCAAGTTTTGGCTTTGTCATTATATAAGTTAAATGATTATTGCCAGTCCACACTGTAAAAGTGTGGCCCTTCAACCAGTGACTGAATTTTTCACAAACACTCCATTTGAGCACCAAGAATTCTAGGCGGTGGGCAGGATACCTGTTTTGTGAGCCAGAGAGGGTCTTGCTCACAAAGGCGATCGGGCGTGCCTTTGTCTCCCCTTCTGGTATCTGCAACAGAACTGCCCCAAGGCCGTCGAGAGACGCATCAACGGACAGAACCAGGGGCTTAGAGAAGTCTGGATGGGTGAGGACCACACAGTTCAGGAGCTTCTCCTTGAGGCTGGTGAAAGCAGAGTCACAGTCAGGGGTCCAGTCTGCAGGTTTGAGCTTTCTGTAGACTCCTGGATTCTGAGTGTACTTTCTGGCCTTTCTTTGCCATTTCTGGCCAGCTGTGAGGGCGAACAGGGGTTTTGCGATGGAGGAGCAATGTGGTATGAAGTGCTGGTAATAAAATACCATTCCCAGGAATGACTTCACTCTGCGGACTGAAGGTGTGCAGCCATCATCTTCCATCAAAGCCCTCTTCGACATGTTGGCGATGACCTCAACCTTCTCTGGGTCATCTGCAACACCGTCACTGTCAACAATGTCTCCGAGGAACTTCACGGACCTCCTTACCAGATGGCACTTCTTCGGACTCAACTTCAGGTTGTGCTCCTGCAACCTCTGGAAAACAACTTCCAACCTGCTGAAGGCCTGCTGTTCATTGGGAGCAAAAATCAAGAGGTCATCTAAGTAGCACAAGAGACTGCTAAAGTTTAGATCACCAAATATGCTCAGCATCATCCTCATGAAGGACGCTAGACTGTTGCAAAGCCCCTGCGGCATTCTGTTATACTCATGCAGTGGTGTTGTGAAGGCAGTATATTTCTTGTCTTCCTCGTGCATGGACAGGTTATAAAAACCAGATGTGAGGCCCATGGTGCTGAAGACCACATTACCACCAAGGGCAGCCAAGCAGTCCAATTGATGGGGCAAATGATCAATCCTTGATGGTTCTCGCATTCAGCCATTGAAGTCGGTGCATATACGAAGATTGCCATTTTTCTTCCAAACCATCACGAGTGGGGAAGCATATTCACTCATTGATTTCTGTACGATTCCCTGCTCTTCCATCTCGGTGAGAACTTGACGCAGCCTTTGATAGTGTGCTGGTGGCACTCTACGATACAGAAGATGAAATGGATGGTCGTCAGTGAGGCAGATTCTATGCACAAATCCCTTGGCTTATCCACAGTCTAGATTGTGCCTTGAGAAAACATCATGATACTTCTCAAGCAATGTCATGAGTTGGAGCTTGGTGGAGGGGCTCGCTTCACATTGGTCAATGTTGAAGTTTCCAAGACCAGACTTCTGCAGCCTGTCTTTCAGGTCAGTGCTGTCATCCTGCTTCACATGAGTCACTTTAACAGAGCCATTGTCACTCTGAGAGGAACCCTAGAACAGTGTGAGGTCTTCAGCCGCAACACAAGGAGAGGCATCCACCAGCTTGCTATTCTTTCTTAAGGTATGTGGTTTGTCGGAAATGTTGGTGATTTTCATGGGGATCCAGCCATCTCCCCATAGCGGTGTGACCACTCTCCCCACCATGATGCCCTGAGGCACACACCTGGAGGTGGTAGGCTCCACAATAACTGTGCTCCCAGATTACTTGGGCACATTACTTGGCAGTCTACCCCACAGTAGGTACTCTTGTTTGAGGAGGAGAGTCACTGCCTGGGTTAGCATCACTGTCCTGACCTTTTCCGGCACATCTTCACCCCTCCATCTTGTGAGGTTTAAATGGTACAGCACATATTTCAGCATGTTGATGCCTACAATGATGTTATCTTTCTGGCCAGTGACCACAAGGACTGGGACCGTGCACTTCACCCCATACAGACTCAGTTCCATGTCATACATGCACTTAGGGCTCACCTGTACTCCTCCACAGCCAACAAGGATGATGCGCTGTGGAAGTTCCTGCTGTTGGGTCAGGATGCTATCTGATAGCAATCTCTGCTCTACCTCTTCACTTATCATGCAGGCCATTGACCCTGTATCAAGGAGCCCTTGTAACTGAGCACGGCCATTAACTGGCACTGGTGTGTGAAATAACTCACTGAACATCTCGATTGTGTGAATATTCTGAACAATTACTGTACAATTATCTGACATTGCTTTACAAACATTGACATACATCTCCTTTAATTCTTCACTTTCTTCAAGGGTCGATGCTTTAACGCTCACACATCCCCTCTCCGTATGTAAGCCATCTAGTTTAAACTTGCTCCACTTCTCTCCTGGTCAGGCCGTGCTTGGGCTGGCTGTGGCTGTGGTTGTGGATGGGTGTTAATTCTTGGCTGGCACTGTTGGCATTCCCTCTTCCAGTGGCCGGGCTTGTAACAGCCCATACAGAGGTTTGCCTGTCTACAGTGCACAGTAGCTGAGTGTTCAGCAGACTGACAGACTCTACATCTACTCTGAACAATGGCTACTGGCCCCCTGCTGGGTGGAGTGACTGCTGCTATCTGGACCTGCTGCTCCAGCACATGGTTCAACAAACCAATGAGAGACTGGACGCATATGCTCTCAGTCTGAGGAGAGGATGAAGGCCCCATTGACTTTGGGTAGCAGGTAAGATTGGTGGTGTTAGCAATGACTGTCTCTATCACTGAAGTCTGAGCATGTGCACCAATGTTCTTTGGCCAGTAAGATTTGGCTTGAAACATTGTTCTGACCTCTCTCTGATGTTCGATGAGGTGTTCCTGAATCTCGTTGGCTGTCCACTTCTCTGATGCTTTGCACTTTAGGACACTTGCAAGAGCAGGGTCAGGACAGTGTTTCACTAGCATCATTGTGACTTCATGAGAGGGGTCCTCATTGTTTCGCCCCTGCCTTCTCAGACACTCATCCGCGACATCCACAGCCTTATTCAAACATATCCAGTAGTCCATGGGACTTTCTCCAGCCATAGGAAGAGTGTTATAGAAATCTGCTAGAGGCATTGAGGAGTAGGTTACCTCACTGAAATGTTGTTTCAGGATATCAAAGACGAGCTTGGTGTTTTCGGCTGGCCGCAGTGATGGCATGCTGTACAGGGTAACTTTAACAATGTCTCTAGCCTTTCCCATTAGTCTTGACATTATCTCCTTGGAATGCTCTTGTGGGGGGGATACCCCTCTTATTCAGGTAAACGCTCATAATTTCCTCCCGCTCATGCACTGTGTGTTTGTCTGTTCCATCTTCCCTGAAGTACGGCGGCTCTTTGACATCTGTCTTCATAACTAACTTTACTCCAGTCATGTTTAAGTCAGACTGTCCATGTCCTAAATTCAGGCTTGGTGTAGGAGTGGTTTGCCTATCTGCGCTACCAATATATCTGTTTAGTTGGCTAGCAATGTTCTCTCCTATTTCGTATGCTAATTGTGTAATGAGATTCCCTAGGTCTGAGGAACTCGCATCAGGACTAGACACTGGCTGACGTGGAGAATGCTCATCTGTGCATGTGTGAGTGTATGAAGATACAGGGAGGCACAATGGACTAACACCGCTCCCAATATCTGAATCATCCCCTAACCTCGGCATGTGCAGTGCAGGGGAATGTGCATCAGTGTGTAAGCGTGTGGACGAGAGTACAGGTTTGCCTAGTGCACCAGCACCTTTAATTGGCATGCACTCCACCCCACTCATAAGCCTGCCCCTACCTACCATTAGTCATTTTTGCAAAAGTTGTGATGTATTAGACTATGGTAATAATATATGAATTACTAATAAATGCTAAGAAAAATGCTAAGAAAAAAAATCACAATGTAAAATAATACTAGGTGAGATAGGCAATTAAGAGATACAATTTACACATTTACAGTAGCCAAGTACTTGTCCATGTCCTGAAGAGCTTCCAACTTTTCACAACAACCACCGGCGATCACCCTGACGATGATCTAGAGTGAAGATATCCGGGTCATGGCACCAATGTAGCTGGCGCGCTCTGCACTTCGCCGACTACCTGCGTTGTGTTCTGGTGCTGACTGAAGACAGGAAGCTGATGTTCTTTATGGCACTTTAATCTGTACAAATTCACATGAGAACAAATATTCCGGTTTCTATCTTCACAGAATGAGTCAGCCTAACATAAGAAAAAGGACAATTAAAACATTTGGGCTATATCACACGAAGATAGAATGGCGAGCACTAGCATACAGCAAAACAAACCACGAGGTTAGCTATGTTAACAATCTCTAAAGTGCTTAAAACATCAATGTTCTCGACACAACACAACTAAATTTATGTGCACTCATCATGAAATGCATGTACAAGTTATCATGTGCACCCAAACTAAAGTTACAACAGGTATATTTCAAGTTTACATTGCACTGCTGTGGACACGTACCTCTCTGTCTCGTAGAATGCAGATTGAGAAAGGGGCGCAAAAATGCAGCCTATAGCCGCCACCATCCAACAGAGGGCGCAGTTACACAACAAATAAATCTCCCAATACCTATAAGCTACTATGAACAATACAAGATTTTGGTGAAATAAAACTCACAGAACCACAAAATATAAAATGAAAGGTTACAAAAATATTTGTCATTCTTTAACCGTTACATGTGCATCGGTATTCACTCCCCTTCATATGTCATCTACAGGTTCACCTTTGATTTGTATGCCATCTACAGATTTACCTTTTGACCGTGCACTGACAGTTCCATCATTCCGTCGCTAAACGAACAGCTGATCACACTGAGGTGCTCACAGACCGCCGATATTTATTAGTTTGGTCCTGCATTTCCTTTCCTTCACAATATAACATATTTTCTTCTCACTTTCTGTTACTGTAGTCGGTCTTTCATCTTTCATTCGCACACTCACATCCTCCATTTTTCTCTCCTCTTTCAAATTTGAATCCCACAATGCTTTGTGCCAGTGGGGAAAGCCCACCACATGATGCATAACATAGTCTCTTGAATTTGGTCATGGTGAAGCAGGAAAAAATAGCAGAGAATTTAGAGCCACATGACCCAAATTTCATTAATTGTTCTATTAAAAATAAATAAATAAATAAATAAATAAAATTGGAAGTCTGTGATTCAAATTCAGTAGCTTTCGGTCCACTAAACAGAAATAATTGAGTGTCAGAGAAAATTCTTTTTATGACCTAAACTGTAAAAAAAAAAAATCTGAAAAATCTGAAAGGCAGTACAGCTTTAATGCAGAAATGTTACTGAAACTTCGATTCAAATGTACTTCTATGAATCTAAATAAAAGCTAACACAAATTGCAGTTTTTACCTGTCTATTAACTTTGTACTTCATTCATGACAATAAAAATCTCAATCAAACTGTGCGGTTTTTTTTGTTTGTTTGTTTTGTTTTTTAACTGGCAACAAAATTCATGAATCAACAGACTTCACTTTTATGAAGTGTAAATCTCATTCAGTGAGATAACACATACGCAGGACTATGGAACAGCCTTCCAAGTAGTGTTTGGAAAACAGACACAGTTTCAGTGTTTAAATCTCGGCTGAAAACATATCTGTTTAGTCAGGCCTTGTGTTAATGGTGTTTATGAGGTAAAGGAGTAGATCTGGAGGATCCTCAGAGTGTTTTGGTAAACTGGGATGTATGGATGCTGTCAGTCCCCACTCGCTTGCTCACTCGAGTTTGCTGACAGTGTAGTGGCTGGCTGCTTTATGTCCCGGGGCTCCCTCATGCCAGTGTTACCTTCTGGCTCTCCCCTTTAAGTTATGCTGTCATAGTTAGTTTTGCCGGAGTCCCTGCTTGTACTCGGCACAAAATGTATTGTAGCAAGTGTTCTAGGTGGGTGGAGCACAGAAGCACAGAAGGCCAGAACTGAGTTCTCAAAACTCGTTTATTGTAGCTTTTCAGCTTTTAACTATACATGCACGCACACACACAGGTATCCAGGTCGGGAGTAGCCCCCTTCCTCCGCGCTCCCTCTCATCTTATAGGGCACGGTCACTGGGGAAGACACACAAACACAGGTTAATTCCCGTCAGGTGCAGTGATTCCGCCACTTACCTTCCTTGACTCCGCCCTCCATTCACAGACCGACGCTTGACCACGCCCCCGCTGCCACATACCCCCACCACCCGACTCAGGCTGGGCAGCTGTCTGGCCTGCAGCCGACTCCCTCCCCCCCCCGACGGGAGAGGAAGTCCGCCACAACCATCTGCGCCCCGGCCCGTGGACCACCTCGAACTTAAACGGCTGGAGTGCCAGATACCAATGGGTGATCCGTGCATTGGCATCCTTCATGCGGTGGAGCCACTGCAGGGGCGCGTGGTCCGACAAGAGGGTGAAAGGGCGCCCCAGCAGATAGTAGCGGAGGGTGAGAACCGCCCACTTGATGGTGAGGCATTTCTTCTCTATGGTGCTGTACCTGCCCTTGTGCAAAGACAGCTTGCAGCTGATGTACAGCACTGGACGGTCCTCCCCCTCCACCTCCTGGGACAGAACAGCCCCCAGCCCTCTGTCCGATGTGTCCGTCTGTAAAATAAAGGGGAGAGAAAAGTCAGGGGAGTGTAACAGTGGACCCCCACACAGTGCAGCCTTTACCTTAGAGAAAGCCCGCTGGCATTGCTTCGTCCACTGGACCGGCTCTGGTACCCCCTTTTAAGTGAGATCAGTCAGCAGGCTGGTGACGTCCGAATAATTAGGTATAAACGTACGATAATAGCCAGCCAGCCCCAGGAACTGCCTCACCCCCTTTTTGGCCTTGGGCCTCGGGCAGGCTGCAAGCGCTGCTGTCTTATTGATTTGGGGACGCACCTGCCCATTGCCCAAGTGTAAGCCCAGATACCGTACTTCCACCCACCCAATCGCACACTTCTTTGGGTTGGCTGTGAAACCCGCTCACCTCAGCGACCCCAGGACGGCCCTCAGGTGTTTTAGGTGCTGCAGCCAGTCATTACTTTAAATAATAATGTCATCCAAGTATGTGGCCGCATAGGTGGTGAGGGAGGGGAGGACCCTATACATAAGCCGCTGGAACGTAGCGGGCACCCCAAACAGCCCAAACGGAAGTGTAACAAACTGGTGCAAGCCAAATGGTGTGGAAAAGGCCGTTTTCTCTCGGGAAAGTGGAGTCAAGGGGATCTGCCAATATCCCTTTGTCAAATCCAGTGTCGAATAAAAATGAGCCGTGCCTAGTCAATCAAGCAACTTGTCGATACGAGGCATTGGGTATGTGTCAAATTTAGACACCACGTTGACTTTTCTATAGTCCACACAGAACCTGACTGACCCGTTGGCCTTGGGAACCAAGACCACCGGACTGCTCCAGTCACTGTGGGACTCCTCGACAATGCCCATTTCGAGCATGGTCTCGATTTCTTCCCGAACCACCTTTTTCTTGTGTTCAGGCAGTCTGTCAGGGCGGCTGCGCACTACCACCCCCGGGGGCATCTCAATGTGGTGTTCTATGAGGTGGGTGTGGCCGGGCAGGGGTGAGAACACATCAGAAAATTCTGTTTGCAACCGGGCGACCTCCGTGAGCTGGGTCGGGGAGAGGTGGGCTCCACAGGGGACCGGAGCAGTGGGTGATGCCAATTTTCCCTTTTGAACCTCCGGACCCAGCTCCGCCTTCTCGGGAACCACTGACACCAGCACCACAGGGACCTCCTCACTCCAACATTTCAACAGATTGAGGTGGTATACCTGTAACGCCCCACCCCTGTCCATTCGCCTCACCTCATAGTCGATGTCCCCAGCTCGCTGTGTGACCTCAAAGGGTCCTTGCCACCTGGCGATTAATTTAGAGATCAACATGGGCAATAACACGAGTACTTTGTCTCCCGGTGTGAATTCCCTAAGGCACATGCCCCTGTTGTACAGGCGGACTTGACGTTCTTGAGCCTGCCGCAAATTTTCCCGGGTTAGGTGTGTGAGTGTGTGGAGTTTTGCGCACAGGTCAATAACGTATTGAATTTCATTTTTGCATGGGGAAGGTCCCTCCTCCCAATTTTCCCGCAGCACATCTAGGATGCCGCGCAGCTTACGCCCATATAATAATTCAAATGGGGAGAACCCCGTGGAGGCTTGAGGGACCGCTCACACTGCGAAAAGCAGGGGTTTGAGCCATTTATCCCAGTTACGTGCGTCCTCGTTTACAAATTTTTTCATTATGTTTTTGAGGGTGCGATTAAACCGTTCGACTAAGCCGTCCATTTGTGGGTGATAAACGCTGGTGCAGATCGGCTTGATTCCCAGTAACCCATACAGTTCACGCAGTGTGCGTGACATGAACGTAGTGCCTTGATCAGTCAGAATCTCTTTGGGGATTCCGACTCGGGAGATAACGTGGAAGAGCGCTTCTGCAATACTACGTGTGGAGATATTGTAGAGCGGCACCGCTTCCGGATATCGCGTTGCATAGTCCACCAGAACTAAAATAAAGCGATACCCTCGTGTTGACCGATCTAATGGCCTGATGAGAT
This sequence comes from Neoarius graeffei, assembly GCF_027579695.1. Lineage (NCBI taxonomy): Eukaryota > Metazoa > Chordata > Actinopteri > Siluriformes > Ariidae > Neoarius > Neoarius graeffei. Next base: position 66,632,093 of record NC_083587.1, read on the forward strand.
CCATCCCAATTCTTTTGAATGGGGTCTCAATTAATGGTAGAGGGCGCAAAGGCGCTTTTGGGATGGCCGCTGGATTTACTAACTGGCATTCGCGGCATGCCGTACACCACCTAAGGACATCGCCGCAAATCCCTGGCCAATAGAACCGGGCCATTATTCGGGTTAGTGTCTTATCCTGCCCTAAGTGTCCAGCCATGGGATTAAAGTGAGCCACCTGGAATACCAATTCCCGGCGGCTCTTTGGGATCAAAAGTTGGGTTATTTGTTCCTTAGTTTGAGTGTCGTGCATCACTCGGTATAACCTATCCTTAATAATGGAAAAATAGGGGAAGGACGGGGTGGCATTTGGCTGGAGCGTTTGACCATCGATTACTCTCACTTGGTCAAACGCATGCCACAGAGACTCGTCTCGCGATTGCTCTAATGGAAAATCCGTGAGGGATTCCCCGAGAGAGGGAGGAGGAGACTGCTGCTCCTCACTCTGATGCGATGATGATGTAGACGGCTCTGTGACAGCTGCTCCCACCAATGCCACTCTGGGACCTCCCCCCGCTAAACTACGGCAGGACTCACTCTTCACTAAGTGCATCATTAAATCCTGAAATCCCGGCCAATCAGTCCCCAAAATTATAGAGTGGGTGAGGCGAGGATTAACTGCCGCCTGAACTCTAAATTTCTCCCCTCGAAACAGAATGTGGACCGACACTAAAGGATAGTTGTGAACATCCCCGTACACACACAACACCTTCACCAATTGTGCTCTCCCCAATGCCTCGTTTTGCACCAGGCTTTGGTGGATTGAGGTCTGATTACAGCCGGAATCCACCAAAGCCTGATACGTATCCCCTTGGATACTCACCGGTATGCGATATGCTCCAGCCCAATTGAGGGCGGTTCCTGGCGTGTCAGGGATCCGGACCACCGCGCCCACCTCCATCGCTGAGCACTGATGCTGGAGGAGCCCCGGCTCCCCACAGTGCCAGCACACCGGCCCGGGCTCTCTCTCTGCACTGGTGTTCCGGATATCACTCACCTGAGGGGGGGAGGACACAGACACGGAAGTAGGAAATGGTAGGACACCGCGGGTGCGGCGGGCCGGCTGGGGTGGAGCCGGCCCCCGCCTCGGTGGTGGGGGAATGGGGCGAGGGAGAGGAACAGAAGGGGAGAGAGAGGGGGAGAGAGAAGGGGAGACATGCTGTCCTGCCATTGGAACGGCCGCCATATGGTCCTCTGCCAGCTCAATGGCCTGATCCAGCGACGCCGGGCGATGGCACTGGACCCACTCCACGATTCCTTCTGGAAGTCGAGCGACGAATTGCTCCAGCGCCACCAGATTGATGATCTCCTCAGCGTCGCGGTTGTCGGCCCTCAGCCACCGGCAGCAGGTGTCCCGGAGTTCAGCACCACTGTAGCAAGTGTTCTAGGTGGGTGGAGCACAGAAGCACGTCAGGCCAGAACTGAGTTCTCAAAACTTGTTTATTGTAGCTTTTCAGCTTTTAACTATACACACACACACACACACACACACACACACACACACACACACACACACACACACACAGGTATCCAGGTCGGGAGTAGCCCCCTTCCTCCATGCTCCCTCTCCTCTTATAGGACACGGTCACTGGGGAAGACACACAAGCACAGGTTAATTTCTGTCAGGTGCAGTGATTCCGCCACTTACCTTCCCAGACTCTGCCCTCCATTCACAGACCGACGCTTGACCATGCCCCCTGCTGCCACATGTATACTGTTCCTACTCATCAGGTGACATTGGGCATACCTAACAACCTGTGCTTTCTCTCCCCCTGTTTGTCTCTCTGAGTTACATGTCAATCCTGAGATTGAGATGCTGAACCTCTTCTGCTCCTTGGACCTCCCTGATCCATCCTGGTGCCCTGTGTCTGGTTGGAGTCTCATCACATCGCTCCTGTGGAGGATTTAGAGCCACCATGTTAACCTAACCTGCATGTCTTTGGACAGTGGAGGAAACCCATACAGACATGGGGAGAACATGCAAACACAGAAAGGCCCCCATCAGCCACTGGGTTCAAAACTAGAACCTTCTTGCTGTGAGGCAACAGTGCTAACCACTACACCACCATGCTGCCCCTCTTGAACATGTCATCCAGGGATAAAACATTAACTTCCACTGTTATGCTGATGATTTACACATCTAACTGTCTCTGGATCCCAATAATGTGGTGAAGGCATCAATTCTTTATCCTGTATTAATGATATGAGAAACTGGATGTCCGATAACTTTCTTCAGCTTAACATTGACAAAATAGAGTTAAGTGATTAAGTGTTCAATAATTTTAGTCTTTGGCCCACAACAGAATACTGCTCATGTGAAGCAGGTCTTGGGTTCATTGGCAAATAATATTAAACCAGTATCTTGGAATTGAAGGGAACCTCCTGTTAATAAACTGGTACAACTGGGCTTTTATCAATTGAAAGATATTGAAGGTTAGATTATCTTTGTCCTTTGAAGACAAAGAACAAGTCAAACATACTTTTATTCCATCTCCCCTGGACTACTGTAAAGTTTTATTTACAACACTGAACAGCTCTTCTGTTGCTTGTCTCCAGTTGGTAAAGAATGCTGCAGTCAGACGACTTACAAGATCAAGGGTTGGTGAGAATGTTACCCCAGTCTTAGCTTGATTTCACTGGCTACCAGTTAAATTCAGGATTTATTTAAAAATTTTATAGATTACTTTTAAAGCTTTACACGGTTTGGCTCGAGAATATCCATCTGATTTATTAGTACCCTAACAACAAGACCTGTATGATCATCTGACCGAAGCTTTCCTGCTGCTACAAAGTCCAGACAAAAGTGTGAAGGTGATAAAACTTTGTCTCTGATGCTCCTCAAATTTGGAACAGTTTACCTCCTAACATTAGGTCAGCTGATCCTGTAGACATTTTTAAATCTCATTAAAGGACATTTTTATTGTTCAGCATTTGTTGATGCTCTTGATTCTTAATTTCATTTCTTTATATCTTCACAGTTATATTTATTTACTCTTATAGTTTTTACTTCCTTTCTTTATATCTTAGGGTTTTTTTTAATCTTTCCCTTTATTTGAATGTAATATTGTCATGTAAGGGAGGTATGTGCAGGAAGTGCACATGTAAGTGCAGGCAGAGCTTTACTAACTGCATGCTAGCAATCGGTTCCATATCATCAGTTAAAAGCAGCGTGAGAAAAACAGGCAATGGTCAGGTGAGGCTCAGACAGTATATCAGAGGTTAGACAGGGTGTGGTCAGGAAAACAGAAACAGTGTCGAAGCCAGACACAATACTATAAAGGCGTGGTAACGTCAGACACAGGGTACAGAATATACAGAACACTTATAAATAAAGGTATAATAATAATAATAATAATAATAATTATTATTATTATTATTATTATTATTATTATTATTATTATTATTATTATTTATTTATTTTTTTTAACTTGGAGTACATCCTCCAAAAATTAAAGAAGCATATATAAATCTTATAGAAGTTATAGAAATTAAGAATTTCTTCGAAACTAACTTTAGAAATTACTCCTTGGCTGAAATGGCAATAAATGTAATAAATAGCGAAGTTGTCTATTACAAAAAATTCTTTTTCAGCTCACAGAGGAAATTCAGGAGTCGAAGACTTTAAGCTGAGTGTGACGTGTGAAACTGTGATCAGCTCTTTGCTGTTACACATTAGCATTAGATATCATCACCGTCCTCCTCCTTCTGGCCATTCACGTAGATATCAGCACCATCCTCCTTCTTCTGCTGCTCAGTGTGGACACTCCTGCAATCACACAGAAACCTGTTCATGAGGCACAAACTACACATTAGTTGCTGTTGATTGTTAAATGAACAGTTAACTTTGCAATATGTGACAAAATCAAATGCTTTAAATGAGAGACAGTTTATTTAGACTCTATAGATTGTGTTGCATAAAAATATGCAGAGTTTTACCTCCTCTTGTAAATCACAGCTCCTACGATGACTGAGACGATGAAAATCACTCCAACTGACACCGAGACAATGATCCAGATTAACCATTGATCAGGATTTTCACTTGTTAAAAACAACAGTATTTAACATTTATTGAATATTAAACTGAACACAAGTCACTTAATTTCCTTCAGGAATCATTCGAGATGTTCAGGAATGTTGTGAGCAGATGGGCCCACCCTCGACGTGAAGGCTGATCGTTTCAGATCCTGAGGCCTCGTTGGTTTTCCAAGTGCAGGTGTAATTCCCAGAATCCCTCACGGTTAGAGCAGGAAAGTGAAGAACGGGTCCTGATTCAGGTAAGAGCTTGTTGTTCTTAGACCACATGAACTGTGAGGAACTGTGTGTACACGTGACATCACACATCAGATTTAACGAGTCTCATTGTTTAAGGGTCCCGTTTCCACTGAGCCTGATTAGTGACACCTTTAAATCTTTTCCAGAGAGCAGGAAAGACTCCACGTCAGTGAATCAGGATTTCTCTCACTGATAAAAATGTTTTACTGAATAATAAACATCAGCTACATGAGATTTCTTGATAAAAATTAAAGCTGGAGTTAAATTTACTTTCACTGTTCAAAAGAGAAAGATTTCCACAAAATGATTTAATGTATTCCTATAGGTGAGGAAAGTCAATTATACAGATCATGAATCATTTGGATTTTTATTTTAATTAAAATTTACCTGCAACTTGTAGAGTCGCTCCAGGAACACCTGTCCATCTGCCATCAGGATTAGCAGTTATAAATCTGAATCTGTACTCTCCAGAATAACTGAACTGTAGATTGTGGATTAATAAAGTGCAGTTTGATTTGTCGTCTCCAGCGTACTCAAAGTCTGAGCTGGTGTTTGATGAGCTGTCATAAACATACGGAGGGTTTAAAGACCTGTCTGTGTTTGAGTTCATCGAGCACCAAAGCTTTTGTGTCACCTGAATATTGGGATTTGATGTTGGATCATAATAATAACTGCAGGGAATGGAGACACTGAATCCTCTCACAGCACAGATCGGATTATCAGGATATTTCACAGACCAATCACTGTCCTGCGTGAGAACACCTGTGTAGAGAAATGGGTTATAAATGGGTTATAAATGAGACTGATGAAATTATACTGATATACAGTGGGGCAAAAAAGTATTTAGTCAGCCACCAATTGTGCAAGTTCTCCCACTTAAAAAAGATGAGAGAGGCCTGTAATTTTCATCATAGGTACACTTCAACTATGAGAGACAAAATGAGAAAAAAAAAATCCAGAAAATCACATTGTCTGATTTTTAAAGAATTTATTTGCAAATTATGGTGGAAAATAAGTATTTGGTCAATAACAAAAGTTCATCTCAATACTTTGTTATATACCCTTTGTTGGCAATGACAGAGGTCAAACGTTTTCTGTAAGTCTTCACAAGGTTTTCACACACTGTTGCTGGTATTTTGGCCCATTCCTCCATGCAGATCTCCTCTAGAGCAGTGATGTTTTGGGGCTGTCGCTGGGCAACATGGACTTTCAACTCCCTCCAAAGATTTTCTATGGGGTTGAGATCTGGAGACTGGCTAGGCCACTCCAGCACCTTGAAATGCTTCTTACGAAGCCCCTCCTTCGTTGCCCGGGCGGTGTGTTTGGGATCATTGTCATGCTGAAAGACCCAGCCATGTTTCATCTTCAATGCCCTTGCTGATGGAAGGAGGTTTTCACTCAAAATCTCACAATACATGGCCCCATTCATTCTTTCCTTTACACGGATCAGTCGTCCTGGTCTCTTTGCAGAAAAACAGCCCCAAAACATGATGTTTCCACCCCCATGCTTCACAGTAGGTATGGTGTTCTTTGGATGCAACTCAGCATTCTTTCTCCTCCAAACATGACAAGTTGAGTTTTTACCAAAATTTATATTTTGGTTTCATCTGACCATATGACATTCTCCCAATCCTCTTCTGGATCATCCAAATGCTCTCTAGCAAACTTCAGATGAACCTGGACATGTACTGGCTTAAGCAGGGGGACACGTCTGGCACTGCAAGATTTGAGTCCCTGGCGGCATAGTGTGTTACTGATGGTAGCCTTTGTTACTTTGGTCCCAGCTCTCTGCAGGTCATTCACTAGGTCCCCCCGTGTGGTTCTGGGATTTTTGCTTACCGTTCTTGTGATCATTTTGACCCCACGGGGTGAGATCTTGCGTGGAGCCCCAGATCGAAGGAGATTATCAGTGGTCTTGTATGTCTTCCATTTTCTAATAATTGCTCCCACAGTTGATTTCTTCATACCAAGCTGCTTACCTATTGCAGATTCAATCTTCCCAGCCTGGTGCAGGTCTACAGTTTTGTTTCTGGTGTCCTTTGACAGCTCTTTGGTCTTGGCCATAGTGGAGTTTGGAGTGTGACTGTTTGAGGTTGTGGACAGGTGTCTTTTATACTGATAATGAGTTCAAACAGGTGCCATTAATACAGGTAACAAGTGGAGGATAGAGGAGCCTCTTAAAGAAGAAGTTACAGGTCTGTGTTAGCCAGAAATCTTGCTTGTTTGTAGGTGACCAAATACTTATTTTACTGAGGAATTTACCAATTAATTCATTAAAAATCCTACAATGTGATTTCCTGGATTCTTTCCCCCCATTCTGTCTCTCATAGTTGAAGTGTACCTATGATGAAAATTACAGGCCTCTCTCATCTTTTAAAGTGGGAGAACTTGCACAATTGGTGGCTGACTAAATACGTTTTTGCCCCACTGTATTTTGTATGTTGTATGTTTTCAAGTTCATGTGTGTTCATCTCATGCAGCCATAAGTACACCTCCTCCAATTCTAACTAGCTCATCTGGTCATAGGCCAGGCTGAATGAGTTTATGTGATCATGCGTCGTCTATCTGTCAGGATGTTGCAGGATTGGAGCTGAGGTGAATGCAGTCTTCAGTCAGCAGAAGGCTTCCTCAGCTTCAGGGTTCCAGTGAAGACGTTTGAGTCCCTTCTGAAGCAAGGCAGTTAAGGGATCCACAATGATGCTAAAACCTCTGATAAAGTGTCAGTAGAAGTTAACAATACCTAGAAAATGTTGAAGTCCCTTCACAGATGTAGGTACTGGCCAAGACGTGATGGCAGACACCTTGGAGGAATCCATGCTAACTCCTTCTGCACTGATGATGTACCCCAGAAACGAAATCTGACACAAATGGAATTCACATTTCTCAGCTTTAATGTAGAGGTGATTACTGAGTAGACACTTAAGAACTGACCTGGCATGTTCCAGGTGACTTGCTTCATCAGGAGAGTAGATCAGGATGTCGTCGATGTATGCGATTACAAACTTCCCCAGCATGTCCCAGAGCACATCATTTATTAGGCATTGGAAGATGCTTGTTGCTGAAGAAAGGCCATATGGCATGACCCGGTACTCAAAATGGCCGGCGGTGGTGCTGAAAGCAGTCTTCCATTCGTCACCACCCTCTTGGATTCTGATTAGGTTGTACGCACTGTTCAGGTCATGTTTAGAAAAGATTCTTGCAGAACATAGTTGTTAATGCAGAGGGAACCAGCGGAAGAGGATATGGGTACTTTACAGATATTTGGTTTAGTCCTCTGAAGTCTATGCAAGGTCGAAGGCCTCCTCCCTTCTTCTCCACAAAGAAGAATCTTGCAGAGGCAGGTGACTTGGAAGGACAAAGGTAACCCTGTTTGAGTGCTTCCTGGATGTACTCCTCCATGACAGCTTGCTCCTTCTGGGAAAGAGGGTAGATGTGGCTGCGTAGAGGTGACGTACAGAGATTGATGGCGCAATCGTAAAGATGATGTGGTGGTAGGCCACAAGCCTTATTCTTACTAAAAACCTCCTTCAGGTCAGAATAACATTCAGGTACATTTTCCAGTGAATCTGGTTGAGGACTTTCGACAGAAGTATCATTGCTGCATCTGGCCACTCGGCTGGGCTGAGCTGTGGCAGTGTGTGGGCTGGTGAAGCTGGGCACCAATGTATGGCAGATTCAGTCCAGACCTTTGATTAACGAAGAATGTTCCAATCTTAATAGGCCCCACAAGCACTGTACACCTGCTGCAGAGCCATGGTGCTAATATCCAACAATGCACAGCTCAGGTCCAGATCTCTTCCCACACAGCAAAACTCTCAGAGTTAATTTCCCAGTGTTAAGCAAAAGTGTTAAAATATAGAGTTGAAATGACACTGTAAAAAGTTGATTTAACTGTGAAGGAGTCAATTGTATATTTAGGAAATGTTAAATTAATACTGCAGAGATTGGGACAAAATAAACACCAGCATTGTATTAAAATTGATTCTCTCAGAGTTGATTTAACACTATAAAATTTGCTGTGCACTTAATGACTCAGCATGGCTACCTGTCAACAGGGGAATAAAATGCTCCTGGAAGAGGGTGCTAATGCCTGGAGCACCAACTGCGCCCCACATACTGTGGACCACCTGGCAGCTGCAGGTGCTCATGGCCAGAGTGACACTGAACTGCTGGAGAGGTGGCCTGAGGTAGTTACAGTGCAGGGTGGGGACAAAGCTGCACACTGGTGCTGGCTCCACCCTTACGCAACATGTTGCCTGTGTGGGTCTGTCTGGGGTGCTGGGTGCGGCATTGTGTGCCCGTCAGTGGTTCCCGTATCTGCATTGGGTGCCTGCCTGCTTCACCGGTGGCTGGGGGATGATGGGGTTTTAAGCTCTCTCTCTCTCTCTCTCTTGCTCTCCTTTTGCATCACGATCATTGTATCAGTATTACAAGGGTTTTTTTATCTGTTTTTTTGTTTATCTTTCCTGCTTTTTGTCTTTTTTGTCATTGCTTTTTTTATTTATATTATCTCTGATTTTATATCCAGTTATTTCTTGTCCTGTTTGTCATTCCTGTAGCCTGGGGGGGTAGAGGGAAAAAGGAAAGGGGAAAAGGAAAGGGGGAGGAGGGCTAAACGGTAGTTACTTTGAAGAATCTACACTGTAAAAAATGATGGGCTGATTTCACTTAAAATATTTCATACATGTCAACCTTTAGTTACCCATGCCCTTACAAAACCTGTACTTTTCCCTTACATACACCCATGAGCCCTTATACACGAGAAAAAATTCCAATTTATAATCCAAAGCACTGATTGTTTTATTCTACATTATACACTCCTATTGTAATAGGCACATTTAGCACACTGCATCAAGTTAAAGGGATCAAATAAGCATGTACTGAATAAAAAGAAATTTTAGCTCCCAGAGAAAACAACTGAATTAAAAAGGACTATATGTACAATCAAGTAAACAATTATCTACTAAAGAGAATGACTGACTGAACTATAAACTTAATTATTTAAAATACTTTTTATCAGTAATACCAGAATTATTGATGTAAATTTTGCAAATAAAATGTATTAATATTAAATAGTTCATAAAAATTACACAAAGTTCTATTTGACAAATGTTGACATCACCTACAATATTACATTCCACCAAAGAAAATTACTTGAAATATAACAGCAGTACTAAGTCAGTATGTTAATTAAAATAGTAGGTTACATGTAATAAATTCTATATAATCATGTCAAACAGTAAATGAAGATTAGTAAAAGTTCCATTTGAGAAAAAAGTGTCGACACCACAAGCAGTGTTTGATGCAACTAAAGATGACTGAACCACATCAAGTGTAACACACACGTACATACATACATACGTATGTCAGGGAAATACGTCGTAGTTACGTAGTAGGCACGTCCTAATACAACGTCGTGCCAATACGTAACGACAACGTAGTGGTAATACCTAACGACAACATAGTGGTAATACCTAATGACAATGTAGTGGTAATACCTAACGACAATGTAGTGGTAATACGTAATAACAATGTAGTGGTAATATGTAACAACAACGTAGCGGTAATACGTAACGACAACGTAGTGGTAATACCTAACGACAATGTAGTAGTAATACGTAATGACAATGTAGTGGTAATAGGTAACAACAACGTAGTGGTAATATGTAACGACAACATAGTGGTAAATACCTAACGACAACATAGTGGTAATACATAATGACAATGTAGTGGTAATAGGTAACAACAACGTAGTGGTAATATGTAACGGACACGTTATCTGGCGACCATCCAGTGACGTATGTCCTACTACGTAGTCTACAAAGCTTTGGGACTATTAGATCTAATATAGCTATTTATTCAGTGCCTAAAAGCAGAGTTCCTGATGAGTTTATGAGCAAAATATTTACAAGGGCACAAAATCAACCTGAATAGAATATTACAGCACCATGAATAAACCAGTGAATTGTGTCATGTTTTTCACCTCAGTAAATCACTGCATTGTCTTGTGACAGTGAGACCAATAATGAGATACACATCGCAGTTACAATACATATTTATTCCTTTCTTTGACACTGCATGCCATGCACCAGAAACAACAGCATGTTTATTATGGTGTGACTCTGCTGGGTGCCTGGTGGACAGCAGTGAACCAGCACTTTCACTTTGCAGCACTACTGTAGAGTTACCATCCAATATCACACTTCATACGTCAAGCAGTCATCTAATTTCATCCATCAAGTCCACACACTTTGGAGCTCAGCGCAAGCAGTGCCATTAGGACTAATCCCCATGCACCTGTTCCTGATTAGAGCGCAATCACAGCACATATGTAGAAGAACTCTCAGTAACACACAGACTTTGTGAAGTGTACACATTGTACCCTGTGTCTAACATTACCAAGCCTTGTATTTTGTATCACTTTTCTGGTTTTGACCCTGTTTGTTTTTTTGGACTGTGAGTACTGTATTTCTCTGATATCCTGTCTGTGCCTCACTCCACCACTGCCTGTTTTTTGACTCTGCCTTTGTCTTCGTTTTGGATTTGTTTGCGAGCGCATATTCATATGTACATCATACGGTCACAAAAGCCATCAAAAATCAGGTCAATGCATTTCTTTTCAGTCTGGGGCTCCACTATAAATATAGACTGCTCATTTCTCAAAGTTACAGTGGACTTAAATTGATTGACTGTGATAAATTGATTAATACTTCCCTCTAGTGGCTGAAGACTGAAGCTCTACTGAAGCTGTATATTGACTATCTGGAGATTTTCTGTAATTTTGCTGACTGATATTAATAATTGTTTGACCTGCAGTCCAATGCTGCAAGTCCCCTGATGAAGTAGAAAAGAAGTAGAAGTAGAAATAGAACTAAAAAATGTTTGTTATTAAATCATCATTTAGGAAGCAGAAAGTCGAGTCTTTGAATTTTCCCAGGTTCAACCAGATTATTTTAGATGTTTACTCTCTTTTTTTATTGACGTGATATATAAAACCCTATATGCAGTATTCAGTGATCGAAAGACTCCAAAACACACTGATTTGAGTAAAACTACTGCTGCTGTAATTCGCTTTCGCAAAATTATTCATTGAAAACGTTGAAGGATGAATCTTCAAGTCAAGCATTCTTGTTCTTGCAGAGTCAAAGCATCGAAGCAGGTCTGGGGTAGAGGTGACAGCATTTCTAGGGGTTTCTACACACATGCTCATTAACCAGGCAGTCACGCTGACCATTTGGTGTCGCTGGGGTTCTCCTTTGGGAGGAGAACTCAGGAGAGCATCTCAGATGGCCTCACTTGGTTAAAAACTTCCAAATTTTGATATCAATTTCAAAGAACTCTGGAATGGTTCAGGTTTGGGATTAAACCGAAGACATATTTGAATTATTTTCACTTACGCAATAAAAATATCAAACATTAATCATTAACTTTAACCATTTACAAATGAGTTCCATAATTATTAGATTAAAGATATGTGAGTTGTGTTTATGTTGATAACACACTGATTGTTGCCTTGACTTTTAGATGATCACAGATGAACAATAATACACTGGTCCAGGTAATAATTCAATTCTGAGAAATATTTTCTCCTAAGAGAGGAGAAAATAACCCCTGGGGGTGAGGGGTTATGTGTGTGTGTGTGTGTGTGTGTGTGTGTGTGTGTGTGTGTGTGTGTGTGTGTGTGGACTATGCAAAATAAGCGCTAAGAGGCTGGTTAAATATTGCTCAATTTCTGCCATAATAGGTAGTTTGTCCATCTGGAGACGGAGATGTCATATTTATCCATAGACATTGTTAGACTCATTTTTTTTTATGATCACACTTTCCAATCTACAGAGTATTTCCAATAATGTTTGGTTCTGCAATCCTTCCCTGTGTGATGATCCAAATAAAAGTATTAAACTGTGTGTAAGCCCCATTGATTCTTCTCGACTGTTATCCTTTACATTAAAGTGTGTTTTCAGATGATGATTTGAGCCAGAGAAGATCGTCAGGTTTTACATAAACTTGTGCAGTCCATGAAGGCTCAAGTTCACACTGATGTAATTTGTAATTGTGTGTGTGCATGCATGCCTGTAAAAGAGGACTTTGCTCATCTTCCTGTTCTAATGGTATGAATACACTTCTGGTAGGTACATTAGGGAAGCACTTTTAATCCAGGAAGTATGTTCAGTTCTCACAAATAACTGTATGAGCGAGTCAGTGAGCTCAGTATAAACACAGACCCAACAGTGAGTGTGTGAAGTTGTTCCTGAAGAAGAGATGAAGATGCTGCTCTCGGCTCTGATTCTGCTCACGCTGTCTGGTAGGAAACATCATCTCACTCTTCGACAGAATTATTGTTCAGAGTTGTAATTGTTTGCTGATTGATGTTGCAGTGTGTACGCTCAGTTATTGGATTATACACTTCCACAAACACATTATACTGGATCATATTAGTCAACATTAGATTCTGATCTGATCTGATTATTAACACCATTGTAATTGCTCAGGTCCTGAGAGAGAGAGAGAGAGAGAGAGAGAACACAAAAATATATAACACTTTAAGAGTTTTATGGAGAATTTTGAAAGTATTAATGAAGAAATATGACTCCACCTTCCTGAAACTGGTCTGTAATGTATTCTATTCAAAAAAAAACATTGATGTGAAATTTTTACAACACATAATAAATGAGCTCCTTGTGAATAGCTGTACAGTATCCTCACACACAGCATTCAGGATTATTAACACGGTTAGATAACTCCAGGACTGCGGCCTTAACAAGAGCTTTATACATGTTTCTGGAGGTTCATTTGTTTTTACTGTAGGTTTTTTTCTCCAATAAAATTTGCATACAGATACACAGATAACGTACATCCAGTACACCTGTACAGTTTATTTATTCAATATCTGTTACTTATTTATATATACACATCCATAAATTGATAAATGTATAGCGGTATAAATAGATACAGATATACAGCAGGGGCGGAGCCAGCTGGTTGGATGGGGTGGGTCTTATTTCCATTCTGTGACCTGTTTTAGTGTGTGTGCACGCGACCACAGATAGTCTGATGGAACCGAACTCACACATGCGCTTCAGAAGTAGATTACCAGAGAGCTTCATCATTATAGCAGCACAATCTCGCTAAAGTATCCTGGGTTTTGTTCTATACATGGCCTGTACAGTTCTTTACACTTGATATGAACTCGTACTAGAGACAGAGTGCAACCTGTTAACAGAAGAAACCACATCTCCCGTTCTCTTCAGCGCAAAATGCACATCTTTACTGAGTCTTTGTTCCATTCTTTAAAAATAAACAAGTGTTGCCAGGCAAAACAAACCTTGCCCGGCAGCACTTATGGCACTTTTATATCTCTCAATGGTAATATTTCTCAATCATCAGCTGTCAGGTTATAGCACTTTGAAAACCCATAACCTTCAGTTTGACCTTTCAAGGTCACTCAATATCATAGATCATGGTGCCAGATGAAGCCCATATGGCACTTCCTATAAGTTGATAATGGTAAATATCTGTCTACCATCAACAGTTTTCAAGTTACAGCCCTCTGAAAATCCATGACCTTAAGTTTGACCTTTCAAGGTCACATAACGCCAAAGGTCATGGTGCCAAATGGAAGGCCATATGGGAGTTACTTTATGCTCATAATAGTAAACATCTGTTTATCGGCATCCGTTTGAGTTATAATGTAAAATGTTATTTTGACTGAAAGGTTGACCTTTCTGGTGACCTTGACCTTCACCTTGACCTGATTACCCCCAAAATTTAATCAGGTAATCTACAAACCATTGCCCACCCACCCTGAAAATTTTGAAGTCAATCAGTGCAACCATCTAGACGCTAGATTGTTAACAGACAGACACAAAAAAAAACAGACAAACAAACCGCACTGATTACAATACCTCGCCCTGCTTACTCCATTGCACATGAGGTAATGAAAAGGCTTGAGGTCGATAAGTGCATTGATAGCCAGCAAGTTAACTCATAAACTGTAGTGAGGATCAGCAGCCTTCTCATGATTAATACCACAAACTAGCTGCTCTGTGTAGCCTGTGTAGCCTGTGTTAGCGAGCAGTGTCAGGCTAACAGACATCTACAGGAAGAAACTGGTCACTTTACAAATAAAATATATGGCTCTGGATTTTATATATCGGTAGTCCATCATGTCTGATGATGACCTCCATGTGCAATACTATCATCTCAGTCAGGATTGTTGTGGACTCACATGTTGCTGTAGAACCTTAGGCAAGATTTACATGGTCATCCACAGTGCCAGCTAGGGCTGGGCAAAACGATTATTTTTTAAACGATTAATCTAGCGATTATTTTATCGATGCATCGATTAAGCTAATGATTAATTATTCGATTCAATTTTGATTCAATTCATGATTATTTCCCCATTACTTCACTTATATAGCCATTTATACATGTTGATTTACATGTCTGAATGAAAAAACACAAATTCCTTAACATTGCAATGCATGTTTAATGCTCTTAAACTCAAAATTCCAAAATAAAATTCAAGTAAGAATATATAAGTGTAAAATTATGTATTCTGTGTCTGAGGTAGCATTCAATATAAAATAAAGAGGTCACCCAGAATACTTTCTTAGAGCAATTGAAAGAATACAGTAACTAATGTAAACTTGAGGGCTTTAAGCTAATACAGTAAGTGTTTTTTCCAACAACAACAACAAAAAATAAAACAAAAATAGCGGCAGTGGGAGCCAGCAGCTCGTCATGGTGTCCTTTCTGAACCAACAGAATTTAACATTTATGTTGAAAACATAGGTCTAGCTTACAGAAAATAATGCATCTTAATTATTTATTCAGATGAAAATAACAACTTATAGTAATACACTCTGCTACTCACCTTTTTTCTTAAACTCAAAATTCCAAAATACAATTCAAGTAAGAGTCTACAAGTGCAAAATAATGCTCCCGGATGGCGCTTCTTCAAGTGCTGGTGCATAGCTGTCATGCTTGAATGATAGGCCATTTCTGTCTTGCAGAGACAACAAATTACTGAATCACTTCCTCCTTTCAAATTGAAGTATTCCCATACCTTTGATGAACGAGTGCGTGCCTTGCACTTTTGAAACTCTGAAGAGCCACTCGCATCACTACTACTCTCCGGTGCCGCCATCTTTGTTTTGGGTCCAACGCATCAGCAGGCAAATTTTGCGTCGATGTAATTTTTGCATCGACATCATCGATGACGTCGACGCATTGCCCCAGCTCTAGTGCCAGCAGTCAAACCATCCAGGCATGCCAGGTGTAGCTGCTGTTGCCTTTCTTCTTGTGCGGGCCTCAATAATGTTTTTGTGTCTGTTTTCAAATGTGACATACACATGTGTAACCTATGTGTGCCAGGCAGTTCAGTTTAGTGCACGTTCCTCTAGCTGCCTAAGAAGGATGCCAGCATGTGTAACATTGATCTTGACACTGTGTTTGAATCATTTGAGGGATCTTCCTGTGTTTCTTTTGCTGTGGCAGAGTTCACTGTAACGGAGTTACTTGGAGATTCTAGACTTATCTATTTGAATAGCATGCCCTGTCCATCAGAGCTGTGCTTTTAAGATGGTGGCTTCAGTGCTTGTAGTTTCTGCTCTGTCCAGGATCTCAAGGTTTGTAATCTTATCCTGCCATTGTATGCCGAGGACTGCATGTAAGCTGAAGCACTCCAGCAGTTTGTGTCTTCTGTACAAAGTCTAGGTCTCACAACCATAGAGCAAGCTAGGGATAACAACAGCCTTGTACACTTTCAGTTTGGTTGACAGATGGATGCTGTGCTGACTCAGTATTTGGGATCACAGTCTGCCATGTGTCAAGTCAAGTTTATTTGTATAGCGCTTTTAACAATAAACATTGTCACAAAGCAGCTTTACAGAATTTGAACGACTTAAAACATGAGCTAATTTTATCCCTAATCTATCCCCAATGAGCAAGCCTGTGGCAATGGTGGCAAGGAAAAACTCCCTCAGACGATTTGAGGAAGAAACCTCAAGAGGAACCAGACTCAAAAGGGAACCCATCCTCATTTGGGCAACAACAGAAAGCATGACTACAACATTAACAGTTTTAACATGAAGTCAGTTTCGTTGATGTTATAAACTCTTCATTGATGGAAACTTGAGTGCAAAACTGTTCATGACAACTGCAGTCGTAAAGTTAGCAAGTCAACTGTAGTCCTCAGCCATAAAAGCATTACTGTAAGAGTCCAGAGCGTCTTCCAGGTGTGACTTTCAACTGTCCACATGGGGCCGTCCTCCACAGGAGCGATGCAATGAGACTTTGACCAGACACAGGGCACCAGGATGGATCAGGCAGGTCCGAGGAGCAGAAGAGGTTCAGCATCTCGATCCCAGGACCAACATGTAACTCAGAGGGACAGATTTGGGGGGAGGGGGAGAGAGAGAGAGAGAGAGAGAGAGAGAGAGAACACGGTAAGACTTTACATTACAGATCGCTAATAAGGTGGTAATTCTATGGTAATTGTGATGTAATTTCATGGTAATATTGCCTTTGTAACCGCTTATTACAGGTAATTTCCATGCAATTTCCAGTGTAATTACTCTGCAGTTTCTAGGTAATAGCGATGCAAACAGCTTTCATTAAGATGGTAATTTCTATGGTAATTTTGATGTAATTTCATGGTAATATTCTTTGCAATTGCTTATATCGAGTAATTTCCATGCAATTTCCAGTGCAATTACTCTGCAGTTTCTAGGTAATAGCAATGTAAACAGCTTTCATTTCAAGTATAATAAAATGGTAATTATTTGAAATTAATCTGTAGTTATTGAAATGATGAGTCCAGGATTTACTTGTTGTTTTTGTTTACTTACCTGAAAAACAAGGAGGTAATTTCCAGGAAAATACACAGCATCAGGGCCGTAATATGCATTATCACTTGTTTCCACTCAATTACTTAGTTATTACCAAGAAAGAGACAAATCAAGTCATTGTAGTAGTAAGATGGTAAAAAATACATTATTTGCCTGTAACTACACTGGAACAAGTTTAGTAATTTCATGGAAACTACATGGTATCAGAGCTGTAAAATGCACTATTGCCTCTTCCTACTTAATTACCTAGCTGTGTTGATAAACCCATCAATTATCCTTATGACATTTTTAGTGTTGTTTTTGTTTAATTACCTGAAAAAACAAGGAGGTAATTTCCAGGAAAATACACAGCATCAGGGCCGTAATATGCATTATCACATGTTTCCACTCAATTACTTAGTTATTACACCTCTGATCTGAAATAGTTACCGTGCACTGACATCCAAAACACAAACACATTTTGAGCACAACCTTTATTACTTTGTTTTTTAAAAAACAAACAAAAAAAACATTGTTTTCACACAGGGCTGGCGCTAGGCATAGGCAGACAAGGCAGTCGCCTAGGACGCCAAATGTCTTGGGGGCGGCAGTAACGCTCATAAGTCCCACAGAATTAGAACGTTAAGCAAAATAAAACATTGACCTTTACATTGACAATGATTATTCATGGGCACTCAGTATACACGTATGTGTATGTACAGTGGGGCAAAAAAGTATTTAGTCAGCCACCAATTGTGCAAGTTCTCCCACTTAAAAAGATGAGAGAGGCCTGTAATTTTCATCATAGGTACACTTCAACTATGAGAGACAGAATGGGGGGGGAAGAATCCAGGAAATCACATTGTAGGATTTTTAATGAAGTAATTGGTAAATTCCTCAGTAAAATAAGTATTTGGTCACCTACAAACAAGCAAGATTTCTGGCTCTCACAGACCTGTAACTTCTTCTTTAAGAGGCTCCTCTGTCCTCCACTCGTTACCTGTATTAATGGCACCTGTTTGAACTCGTTATCAGTATAAAAGACACCTGTCCACAACCTCAAACAGTCATACTCCAAACTCCACTATGGCCAAGACCAAAGAGCTGTCAAAGGACACCAGAAACAAAATTGTAGACCTGCACCAGGCTGGGAAGACTGAATCTGCAATAGGTAAGCAGCTTGGTGTGAAGAAATCAACTGTGGGAGCAATTATTAGAAAATGGAAGACATACAAGACCACTGATAATCTCCCTCAATCTGGGGCTCCACGCAAGATCTCACCCCGTGGGGTCAAAATGATCACAAGAACGGTGAGCAAAAATCCCAGAACCACATGGAGGGACCTAGTGAATGACCTGCAGACAGCTGGGACCAAAGTAACAAAGGCTACCATCAGTAACACACTACGCCACCAGGGACTCAAATCCTGCAGTGCCAGACATGTCCCCCTGCTTAAGCCATTACATGTCCAGGCCCATCTGAAGTTTGCTAGAGAGCATTTGGATGATCCAGAAGAGGATTGGGAGAATGTCATGTGGTCAGATGAAACCAAAATAGAACTTTTTAGTAAAAACTCAACTTGTCATGTTTGGAGGAGAAAGAATGCTGAGTTGCATCCAAAGAACACCATACCTACTGTGAAGCATGGGGGTGGAAACATCATGCTTTGGGGCTGTTTTTCTGCAAAGGGACCAGGACGACTGATCCGTGTAAAGGAAAGAATGAATGGGGCCATGTATCATGAGATTTTGAGTGAAAACCTCCTTCCATCAGCAAGGGCATTGAAGATGAAATGTGGCTGGGTCTTTCAGCATGACAATGATCCCAAACACACCGCCCGGGCAACGAAGGAGTGGCTTCGTAAGAAGCATTTCAAGGTCCTGGAGTGGCCTAGCCAGTCTCCAGATCTCAACCCCATAGAAAATCTTTGGAGGGAGTTGAAAGTCCGTGTTGCCCAGCGACAGCCCCAAAACATCACTGCTCTAGAGGAGATCTGCATGGAGGAATGGGCCAAAATACCAGCAACAGTGTGTGAAAACCTTGTGAAGACTTACAGAAAACGTTTGACCTCTGTCATTGCCAACAAAGGGTATATAACAAAGTATTGAGATGAACTTTTGTTATTGACCAAATACTCATTTTCCACCATCATTTGCAAATAAATTCTTTAAAAATCAGACAATGTGATTTTCTGGATTTTTTTTTTCTCATTTTGTCTCTCATAGTTGAAGTGTACCTATGATGAAAATTACAGGCCTCTCTCATCTTTTTAAGTGGGAGAACTTGCACAATTGGTGACTGACTAAATACTTTTTTGCCCCACTGTATAGGTACTAGATCAGCTGTGCTGAAGGGGGTGCTCGCCTAGGACACCAAACTGACAAGAACCGGCCCTGTGTTTAACATTTGCAACAACTGCAATTAAACAGCATAATTAAATTCTGAAATAATATAATACAAATAATAAATGAAAATATTTTCTTTAATTATGAAACATTAATTTTTAACATGGTTATATTTAAGGAAAAACATAACACTAAACATTCAAACCCACTGATCTCTTTCAGTTTAGGTTTTATAGGTCAACGGCAACAATTCTCCTTTTTCTTTCATTTTTTAATGTTTTCCATTAGCCCTGGCTCGTTATCGACAAATTCTTTGCATTCTTTTGCAAATTGCTTAAATGTTTGCCGTGTAAACTTGGGCATTCTCTCCTTCTCCTCACCCACAGCAATGAGGACCTCAGCTATTACAGCTGTCAGGGCGATTGTATTTCTGTCCACGTCGTGTCGCTGGCAGCTGTTGCCCAGACTTCTGGTCTTTGCGTAGGTTTTTAATAGGGCCCTGTACCTATGGAGTACATCTTCTGGTGTTTTCACTGCAAAGAAAAAAAAGGTAAGTACAGTCTTCAACAATAATGGACAAACATTGCATTACAGAGTAAAAATACCAGTGTTAGTATAAAAATTATTGAAATTAACCCCGTTTCAGATAACATTTGATCCCACTCAAAAATAATATTAATTTTACTCTTTGGTCAGTGTAACATTTTCCAGAGTTAATTCTACTCAATATTGTGTAAAATAGCTTAACAGATTTAGAGTTGAATTTAGACTGGCCGTCTGCAGAACTTTACACTGACTTTTGCAACTGTTAGAGTAATTTGACTCTGCACAGTGTTGTAAATACTCTATCTGGATATAAGTTTACTCTGGAATATGGCCACTCCATTTTTTACATTGTAGCCAGTAACACTTACTTCTTTTCCCAAATTTTGCAGTGGTCCTCTTCTTCTTAGACGTCTTCTTCTTCTTCCTCTTTTTTCCTCACTCAGAGGAGGAGGAAGAGGAGGAGGAGGGGGAGGAGGAAGAAGAACGGGCTCGAGGAGACGAGGATCTTCCTAGGCCTGGGTGTGCAGCTAAATGGATAATAAGAACAGCAATTACCACTACATATGCATAATGGGATACATGTAATTCAGTATAGTAATATAGATTGGTATAAACACCACAAGCAACAGAAATACAGCATATTTAGACAACATACAGTGAAAACCATCTAAAGGGGCGCTAGGCAACGTGGACTCCTTGTGGTTTCCCAAAACAACTCATTCATGAAAATAAATGTTTGCCCTTCTCCATCACAATTCATTATGTTTTTCAACCTAGCTGATCAGAACATTGGCAGATACAAATGTGATCATACATACTATGGCACACAATAGCAAAGTTACTTAGGGCAAGTTTGTTTTTGTAAGGCAATCCTCCCTGTTGCGATGTTCCTCTAGGGATGTCAGACCATGTTTTGCAACTGGGGTTTTCTGCCCATAGACAGCGGAAGCAAGTCATCTATACTGACTCATTACAGCAATTTGTGACAGTGATTAATTAACTCGAAAATGTTGCCTAATGCCTCTTGAAATCCAAGTATATTAATGATATTAAAGTTCCACTTACCAGGAGAACTGTGTGAAGAGGTACTGGGGCGCTGCAATGCAGCCTTCAGTTGTTCCCTCAAAAAATCTCGCTCTTCCTTCAGCGCATTGGAGCATCCACTTGAGTTTCAACATCTCCTGTGTAATGAAAACAAAAAGTACAGTATTATATGTGTACATCTGAATAAATTTTTTTATTGTTTTCCCAATTTCTGTCTTTTAGTCTTGCATGTTGTGCTTGTTTGTTGCCCATTCATGGATTTGTGACCTGTATTCTACTTTACACTGCTGTTACATCATTTGAACAGAAGATGGTAGTATAAACCCTGACATAAGTTTGTTGTAGCCAGCAGAGAGGAATAGAAAGAAGAATGTGAATAAACACTAACAACTAGGCTATTCAACACAGTGTTGAGGACTCTGCTTTATGCCAGTGTGCAACATTTTTGTTTCTTATTTGACCACCTCTGTAATGCATTTATAAAATAATTAAGTTCTTTCCTAGAAAAAAGCATTTTGTCAAACTGTAAAAGCACTTAGAGTTGTGCAATTGTATGAACTGTGCTATAAAAAATACAGTTGCATCACATTCCATGCACTTAGGATTGAATGGTAAGCATCACAACAGTAGTAAAGTAGTCAAAATAAACTGTTGATTGACAGGTCATGGACAGCGGAAAAGACAGCTGCTAGCCAAGGGAAAAAAGATGTACAAAATACAAACACATTGTCCATACTTCTCAGAGATCAGAGCTGACCAGTGACGAATGCAACCACACAGGGGTCTTACAAGTATTGTTAAAAAAAAAGGAAAGAAAAAAAACAGTCTACATATAATAGATAAAATTGCACTACATTCACGGGAGATAAGCGGGATAACGGCCAGCGAGGTCGACCGGTTAGATGGTTAATGTCTTGTAGCCGGAGTTCTGATCTAGAGCCCCCACCTCGCCATTGCCGTTAACTTCATCGAACCAGACACCCCGCCGGCCGTTATCCCTTACCTAATTCAGCTGTGCATGCTCCCTCGCCAAGTAAAAACCTGTATTTTGTCCCATATATGTACTACCTTGTGTAAGATTCTCAGGTTCATCAAGAGGTACTGCTGCTTCAGCTCTTTTGCGTTTTGGATGCATGGTGCCATGGCTGTAATACAGTAACACACAAAACAATACCCTTCAATAAAATGACCAAGTCAAAATCTGTAAATAGTAGACATAGCTTCTTGGTTATACACGGTGAAGCTAATGAAAACATGGGGGGGGGGCAATTACTCATTAGTTGCACAATTAAATGAATATACTGTGACAAGATACTGAAATTGTATGAAATGTGACTAGTACCTTTAACACATTCGTTTACTGTATGCTTACATAGCTGCTACTGCTAGCTAAGTCCGCTAGGTTGATATAGCTAACTTGAACAGGCTGGCTAACCATTATTGGTTACCATCTTATTGTCTGTTTTTCGGTTGTTAGCACAAAATGTTTTTTTAACAAGACAGTTTACATGGGTTTCGGATCCTTCAGTTGTTCTAAGGCAGAATACAAACAGAATTATTGAGTCGAATTCGAAACGTGGCTTCATTACATCCGTACTTCGTAGAAAGTTTTCCTCCTTACCTTTTCGGAACTTCACTGAACTGGTGCCGACTTGCTTCCTGCGCGCGCTCTGTGGTTCTTTGTTTGCTCGTCGAATGACCAGTGCATGGTAGAAAACCAAACGTTTGGCAAGAGTGACAATGTCCCTCACCAGAAGGCTCGTGGACGTTCTTAGAAAGAGCAATAAAAAAATTATTCGCTGGATGCAGAAACAGAAATTATTAGCCAGAAAAAAGTGATGCCGTTTGTGTGGACGGAAAATGAAACTGAAAAGGAGTAACGTCAAAGACGGATATAAATGGTAAGACTTAAGGTTACTATTGCATTATAGCCTGATTTAAGTAGGCGTACATTTTACTGCATCATAATAAGGCTGTTTACAACTTTTTTGTGTGCCTAGGGTATGTCGAAGACATAAGAAATTCATCTCGAAATCAGTGAGAGACAAATCCATCTTCTCAAGATCACACATGAAATTATCTGCTTGGCTAAGTTCATGCTCAGGTAGGTGATCCTTTAAAGTTTCAAAGCACAAACCAAGAAGGGAATCGCTCAATATTGAGCCCTACCTCTCAGAAAAGTAAACCCTTAGATATTAGGCTAAATTATATCTTTTCATGGGACAGCACCGAAGATTTGACTCTTTGGTACAATCAAAAGGAGTCAGTGGGGGGGGTGGGGGGGTAGTAATGTGAGACACCCCCTATATCTAGGTATTGCAACAAATATGTGATCATAACCATATTTTTTTCAACCCCTTCCCATTCCCCCATTGCCAAAAAGGGAAAAAAATGGTCCTGGTGCTGTTGTAAGCATGTTTTTTTTTTTTTGCACAATTAGGTCTTAAACATATTTAAACATATTTAAGTGAAATATTACATTAAATGGTTTTATTGTTAGTCATATACATTGTAGGAAAGCCAAGTAATTACATCAGGAAGACAACCTGGGTGAAAACACCCTTCACAGAGATGAGGAGTGCAGCCACTGAGGTCACCTATAAGTGTCTTACCAGCCCCTCCAATATTAGATTTGCAATGCGTGGTTGTTAATCTGGCTGTTAGGATCTAAACATGTTGTTATCATAGTTTTAAAGTAGAAAAAGTAAGTTTATCAGCTATTATTCTATACTGAGATGTAAATATCCCCTGTATATATATATATAAACACCTTTTGTTATATATAGGCTATATACCTTTTTGTAAATAGCCCACTGTGTTGAATGTGTATCATGTAAATTGTAGCCTACTGTCATGGTCCTACCTGTGGGCTTCTCTCTTCAGGTAACATCTCCACTCAGCATTACCGGCCACACCCGCACTCACTTCCTCTTATTAACTTTCAGTGACTGTCATTGGCTGTTGCCGATCACCTGCTTCCCCCTGGGCGTATTTAAGCTGCAGTTCTCCCTAGCCTCAGTGTCAGATCGTCTGCAACTCTCAGCCTGATAACCTGCTCTGTGTTCCTAGTACTCTGACTCCTGAAATTGTTCTGTTCCGTTTGACTCTGTCTGCTCTCCAGCCCCGGTACCCTGACCTGCCTTCTGTTCCATTTGACTCTGTCTGCTCTCCAGCCCCGGTAACCTGATCTGCCTTCTGTCCCCTATCTTGCTACCTGATTTGTGACTCTGTGTTCCAGTTTGCTCTCTAACTCCTGCCTGCTGAGGGACCGCTTGCTTGGAGACTGCCTGAAACCCATGTTCTGTCAGCCTACAGCCACAGCTCTCTGACTATGCCAGATCCTGTCAGATCTCAGATGCTAAGCAGGGTTGGGCCTGGTCAGTACTTGGATGGGAGACCTCAGACGTCACCACCAGCCATCCCTGTCTCTCAGTTCTCCTGCCTCTGGACTTCACACACATTCTCCCAACTCCCTTATTATTAATAAACTGTGGTTTGAGTGCATTTGATCTCCTCTCCTGTCTGTTTCGTGACAGAACGATCTGACCACAAATGGAGTCAGCGCCCAAACCCTCTACCCTAGACCGGCTGCAGCGCACTGAGGGAGATGTCAGTCGGATGTCTGCCGACATTGCAGCCCTGATCCAGCTTGGGCGGCAGCTACAGCGACTGGACCAAGCATTCCAGCTGCTCACCGCTCTAGCACCCACTGCTCCTCCGAGTCAACCACCACCACCCCTCGTTGCATCAGCCCCTGTCATACCCGCCGCTGACGTGCCAGCTCCAGGAGGTGCTCCTGCTGCACTCGGCACCCTGGAACCCAAGGTCGGCAGTCTGGAGCGTTTTGATGGTGACCCCTCCCAAGTCCGTGCTTTCCTGACCAGCTGCTAGCTGCTGTTCGACCTGCAGCCCAGAACCTTCGCGTCAGAGGCAGCGAAGGTGGCCTTTGTCATCACTCATCTGACTGATCGCACCCGCCTGTGGGGGACGGCAGAGTATGAACGCCGGACACCGGCGTGTGCCTCCTTCTCCTTGTTTTCAGCAGAAATGACTAAGGTCTTTGACCTGGGCTCATCATCAGCAGAGGCATCCGGAGGACTGTTGCGTATTCACCAAGGCAGACAAACAGTGGCTGACTACTCGGTCGACTTCCGGACCGTGGCCCGGCGCAGCAATTGGAACATGCAGGCGCTGGTGGACACCTTTCTGCACAGCCTGGCCGACTACATGAAGGACGAACTGGTCTCGTATGAACAACCATCGACACTCGATGAGGCCGTTGCCCTGGCCGTCTGCATAGACTGCCGGGTCCAGACCCGTAGACGAGAGAGGGCCCGCCAGGCTCAGTCAGTCACCAGCGCACGGATTAACCCAGTCTCTGCTACGTCTCCTGCTGTTTCTCCGCCGAGCCTTCCGGACCAGTCAGAGCCCATGGAGATCGGCCGTGCTTCCCTCAGCCCGGCAGAGCGCCAGCGTCGGATCACCTCCAATCTGTGCCTGTACTGTGGGGGTGACGGTCACCGTGCTGCCTCTTGCCCAGTAAAAGCGATGAGCTCACCGGACATAGGAGGGGCCCGGCTGGGCTCAATGACCATCCAGTCCTCCACCAGCCAGAAACCTATGCTCCAAGTCTGCCTTCGTCTGTTGGATTCCACCCACACCCTGGCCGCCCTGGTGGACTCCGGGGCCGAGGCTAACATCATGGACACTGAGCTTGCGCGCCAGTTGGACCTGCGAAGCCACCTCCTATCCTCTCCCGTTCCAGCCAGGGTGCTGGATGGCCATCTCCTTGGCACCATCACCCGCCTCACTGCCCCTGTTCCGATGACCCTGGCAGGCAATCACCACGAAACCATCCAATTTCACCTGCTCCGTTTCCCTGGCCAACCTCTCATCCTGGGCTATCCATGACTCCGTCAGCACAGTCCTCACCTCGACTGGGCCACTGGAGAGATAAAAGAATGGGGCAAGGACTGCCATCGGACCTGCTTACGAGCCGCCATCCTAAACACCCATACTCCACCTGCCAGCTCTGCCCCCGACCTCACTAATGTCCCAGCGTGTTATCACAGCCTTTGGGAGGTATTCAGTAAAACCAAGGCCACTTCCTTGCCTCCTCACCAGCCCTACGACTGCGCCATTGATCTCCTCCCAGGCACTGCGCCACCCAAGGGTCGTCTCTACTCTCTGTCCGCCCCGGAAAGGAAGGCGATGGAGACCTACATCAGTGACTCTCTGGCTGCCGGCCTCATCCATCCATCCTCTTCGCCCGCCGGCGCTGGGTTCTTCTTCGTGGGAAAGAAGGATGGGTCCCTGCGCCCCTGCATCAATTACAGGGGTCTCAATGACATCACCGTCAAGAACCGATACCCTCTCCCACTGCTTACCTCCGCCTTCGAGCTGCTCCAGGGAGCCACGGTCTTCATGAAACTCGATCTCCGGAATGCCTACCACCTGGTTCGGATAAGGGAGGGAGACGAGTGGAAGACCGCGTTCAACACCCCCACCGGTCACTATGAATACCGAGTGATGCCGTTTGGCCTTACCAACGCGCCAGCGGTATTCCAGGCTCTGGTGAATGATGTCCTGCGAGATATGTTGAACAAGTTCGTGTTTGTTTACCTCGACGACATCCTGATCTTCTCTAAAACCCTGTCCGAACACACCCAGCATGTCCAGCAAGTGCTCCGTTGTCTCCTGGAAAACTCCCGCTTCGTCAAGGCAGAGAAGTGTGAGTTTCATGCCAAGTCTGTGGGGTTCCTGGGGTACATCGTGGCAGAAGGGAGCATCCAGATGGACCCTGCCAAAATCTCTGCAGTTACTTCATGGCCAGTACCAGAGAGCAGGAAGCAGCTTCAACAGTTCCTGGGCTTCGCAAATTTTTACAGGAAATTCATTCGTAATTACAGCACCATTGCGTCACCCCTCACCGCCTTGACCAGCACCAAACAGCCCTTCACCTGGACTCCGGCCACCAATGAAGCCTTTGCCACCCTCAAGGCTCGGTTCACCACTGCTCCCGTCCTCCGGCTGCCTGATGAGGAGTGGCAATTCATCATTGAGGTGGACGCCTCGGATGTGGGAGTCGGGGCAGTGCTCTCACAGAGGTCTGCAGATGACAACAAGCTCCACCCCTGTGCGTTCTTCTCCCGCCGACTGTCGCCGGCTGAATGCAATTACGACGTCGGCAATTGGGAACTGCTGGTGGTCAAGCTCACCCTGGAGGAATGGCGCCACTGGCTGGAGGGGTGCGTAGTCCCATTCCTGGTCTGGACAGACCATAAGAATCTAGAGTACATCCACACTGCCAAACGACTCAACCCCAGACAGGCCCGCTGGGCTCTCTTTTTCACCCGATTCAATTTCACCTTTTCGTACAGGCCCGGATCTCGCAACACCAAGCCTGACGCACTCTCCCGCCTGTTCCAGAAGGGTGATGCCCCCTCCAAGGACCCGGCTCCCATCCTACCTGACCCCTGTATCGTTGCTGCACTGACCTGGGACATCGAAGAACGAGTGCGGGAAGCCCTCCGTGACCAACCCAGCCCCAGTGCATGCCCCGCAAGTCGCCTCTTCATTCCTGAAGACCTGCGATCCCAGGTTATACAATGGGGACATGACTCCCGTCTAGCCTGCCACCCTGGTTCCACTCGCACCTACCACCTGCTCGCCCAACGGTTCTGGTGGCCTACTATGAGCAGGGATGTGCGAGACTTCGTCTGAGCCTGCCCTACCTGTAACCAAAATAAGTCCTCCAGCCGACCTCCTGCCGGTTTGCTCCAGCCTCTGCCCGTGCCTATGCGACCCTGGTCCCACATCTCCCTGGATTTTGTTATGGGTCTACCCCCTTCTAATGGGATGAAGGTCATACTCACCATCGTGGACTGCTTTAGCAAGATGGCACACTTTGTTCCCCTCCCTAAACTACCGTCAGCCAAGGAGACTGCCCAGATCATCTTGCAACATGTCTTCCACATCCATGGGCTGCCCAAGGACATCGTTTCAGACCGGGGGCCGCAATTCGCCTCCTTTTTTTGGAAGGAGTTCTGTCACCTACTTGGGGCCACCCTCAGCCTCACCTCCAGATTCCGACCCCAGTCCAACGGCCAGTCTGAGCGGACTAACCAGGAGTTGGAGAAGGCACTTCGGTGCATGGTGTCACGCAACCCTAGGGCCTGGTGCGAGCACCTGCTGTGGGTGGAATACTCTCACAACTCCCTCACCAGCTCAGCCACCGGGCTGTCCCCATTCCACTGCGTGTATGGCTACCAACCACCCCTGTTCCCCAGCCAGGAGGGAGAGGTCACCTGCCTGGCGGCCCTCACCTATGCACGCCGATGCCACCACACCTGGTCTCAAGCCCGCGCTGCACTCCTCAAGTCAGTCACCAGCTGCTCTACTGGCGCCAACTGGCGGAGGACGCCTGCGCCCACCTACCGGGTGGGCCAGAAGGTGTGGCTATCTGCCAAGGACCTGCCCCTCCAGGTGGAGTCTCGTAAGCTAGCACCTCGGTTCGTCGGACCATTCCCTATCCAGAGGATAATCAGCCAGTCTGCTGTCCGGCTCCGACTGCCCAAATCCATGAGAGTACACCCCACCTTCCACGTCTCTAAGATCAAGCCAGTGCACGAGAGCCCGCTGGTCCCAGCTGCACCTCCTCCTCCTCCTCCTCATCTCATCGACGGTGGCCCAGTCTACTCCATCTGGCGACTGCTGAAGTCACGACGCAGGGGCAGGGGCCTCCAATACCTGGTGGATTGGGAGGGCTATGGTCCTGAGGAGAGGATGTGGGTTCCCGCTGGAAGGATTCTGGATCCGGCCCTCATTGCCGACTTCCATCGGCTACACCCTGACCAGCCTTCCATCCGACAGGGCCGATGTAGGGGTTCTCACCAGGCAGATCCACTTCCGGACCCTGCCCCGGCTCCAGTGCCTGAGCCTGACATTGAACCGAATCCTGGGCGGGGGCCCTTGGATGACAATTCTTCTGACGGTGAAGAGGGTGCGGAGGCTATGGACACTGACCAGTCAGAGGAATTCTGACCCTCCACCGGTATTCCCCCTCCTCCCGCCCGTCTTGGTGGATCTGTGGCTAGGGACTTCTGGAGCTGTCCCTTGGGGGGGGGGGGGGGGGGGGGGTTCTGTCATGGTCCTACCTGTGGGCTTCTCTCTTCAGGTAACATCTCCACTCAGCATTACCGGCCACGCCCGCACTCACTTCCTCTTATTAACTTTCAGTGACTGTCATTGGCTGTTGCCGATCACCTGCTTCCCCCTGGGTGTATTTAAGCTGCAGTTCTCCCTAGCCTCAGTGTCAGATCATCTGCAACTCTCAGCCTGATATCCTGCTCTGTGTTCCTAGTACTCTGACTCCTGAAATTGTTCTGTTCCGTTTGACTCTGTCTGCTCTCCAGCCCCGGTACCCTGACCTGCCTTCTGTTCCGTTTGACTCTGTCTGCTCTCCAACCCCGGTAACCTGATCTGCCTTCTGTCCCCTATCTTGCGACCTGATTTGTGACTCTGTGTTCCAGTTTGCTCTCTAATGCCTGCCTGCTGAGGGACTGCTCGCTTGGAGACTGCCTGAAACCCATGTTCTGTCAGCCTACAGCCACAGCTCTCTGACTATGCCAGATCCTGTCAGATCTTAGAAGCAAAGCAGGGTCGGGCTTG
Source organism: Neoarius graeffei (assembly GCF_027579695.1). Classification (NCBI taxonomy): domain Eukaryota; kingdom Metazoa; phylum Chordata; class Actinopteri; order Siluriformes; family Ariidae; genus Neoarius; species Neoarius graeffei. The sequence goes on from NC_083587.1 coordinate 66,661,837, forward strand.
GTCAGTACTTGGATGGGAGACCTCAGATGTCACCACCAGCCATCCCTGTCTCTCAGTTCTCCTGCCTCTGGACTTCACACATTCTCCCAACTCCCTTTTCCCCTATTATTAATAAACTGTGGTTTGAGCACATTTGATCTCCTCTCCTGTCTGTTTCGTGACAGCCTACATGTGAATAGTGGCAATAAAAGGCATTCTATTCTATTCCATTGAGGATGCCCCAGAAGTGTTCAGTGGGGTTTTAGACATTTAAGTAGCCTATGTGCTAGCTCATACAGTAAAAATCATCTATAAAAAAAGTGATTTGTATGCAATAAAAATCATTGTGGCAGTAAGCAAACCATTTAATTGGATGAAGTAATGGACCCTTTTTAAATTAACCTCAAAGTTGAAAGTGGGCTTAAAGGGTACATGGGCTTAATGGGTACACTTCCTTAACTTGATTCCTTGTGAAATATGCAGCATACAATAAAAATGAAAAAAGTGTATTTGTGCTAAATATGCCTTGAAGCTGACTTTGGCTTTTTGGCTTCTTTTAGGTTTTCACAGGGCCTCAGACAATGGCAGGTTGATCTGATTGATGAAAATGTTGCCCTGAGTAGCCGTAGTCTGACAAATATGTCAGCAAAATTGAGAGGCGTGTGCACCAGTTCAGTTAGGCGTTTGGAAAGGAGGACTGGTAGGAGAATTGGAGGACGAAATAGTTTCGTTGTTATTGATGAAAGTAAATTCTGCCACAAGAGAAAGGTAAGAGTAGGGGTAAATACTGTATCATTCAGTTCAAATGTGTAATGGTACATACTAATGAAACATCTTATTGTATTACCTTTAGGTACAGTATGTATTTAAAATATTGTAATATCTAGACTTTTGTAACAGTGTGTTTCCAAATTTCTAGTATGGACGTGGACGCTTTGGTGCAAGCTGGAGGAGGCGCGGATGGATGTTTGGCTTACTGGAGGTGAAAGGCCAGCGTAGACGCCCTGTGTTGAAGTTTGTGAAACGCAGAACACAGCATCGCCTCATGCCTATTATTCAACATTATGTGAGACCTGGGAGCGACGTCCTTTCAGATTCTTGGCCTGCATATAGACGACTTCAACAAAATGGATACATTCACTATCAAGTGAACCACCGCCATTTTTTCATACATCCCACAACAGGTGCACACACACAACACATTGAAAGAGCATGGCGAAATATAAAAAATGATGTGTATCACTTCATGGCCAACATGACTGAGCAGAAACTTAAAGAATGTTTGTCGTTTATTAAGTGGGATTATTGGTTGGCCAAGAAAAACAAAAATGGAGCTCTTGGCCAGCTCATCGAAGACATAAGATACACATATAGAGTGTGAATCAGAGAGTGTATCAGTATTACCTTCTGTACTTTCTTTTGATTTTATTATTTTTTTTACCATGTCTAAATGTTTGTATTACAGGTCCACCAGGGCTAATTTCATCTGTAACAAGTCACCCATGTACCTGTTTGTGTAATTGGGACAGGTTTCCTGAAAGACAATTTGGCAACTGTGTGTGTGTGTGTGTGTGTGTGTGTGTGTGTGTGTGTGTGTGTGTGTGTGTGTTATATTTCGAAATTTGAGTAAAAGGGTTGCGTATGTGTTCAGTCATACACGTGTGTGTGTGTGTGTGTGTGTGTGTGTGTGTGTGTGTGTTGCTGTGTATAAAGTTATATGGGTTACAAATATATTTTATGCAGCTGCAGCAATCTATCAGTATGTGGTGTGATCCATGCTTGCTACTGGACTCCAGCAAGATCCTGATGTGTTCCGTATGTATTTCTCACAAGTACTGGTTTAGATTGATAGGGCTATAATTAATGTTTTGGTAGGTTTACACTAAACATTTTAAAATGTTCAATTACTTACTATTAATAAAGTAATAAAGGTTGTGCTCAAAATGTGTTTGTGTTTTGGATGTCAGTGCACGGTAACTATTTCAGATCAGAGGTGTAATAACTAAGTAATTGAGTGGAAATAAGTGATAATGCATTTTACGGCCCTGATGCTGTGTATTTTCCTGGAAATTACCTCCTTGTTTTTTCAGGTAATTAAACAAAAACAACACTAAAAATGTCATAAGGATAATTAATGGGTTTATCAACACAGCTAGGTAATTAAGTAGGAAGAGGCAATAGTGCATTTTACAGCTCTGATACCATGTAGTTTCCATGAAATTACTAAACTTGTTCGAAGTGTAGTTACAGGCAAATAATGTATTTTTTTACCATCTTACTAGTACAATGACTTGATTTGTCTCTTTCTTGGTAATAACTAAGTAATTGAGTGGAAACAAGTGATAATGCATATTACAGCCCTGATGCTGTGTATTTTCCTGGAAATTACCTCCTTGTTTTTCAGGTAAGTAAACAAAAACAACAAGTAAATCCTGGACTCATCATTTCAATAACTACAGATTAATTTCAAATAATTACCATTTTATGATACTTGAAATGAAAGCTGTTTACATTGCTATTACCTAGAAACTGCAGAGTAATTGCACTGGAAATTGCATGGAAATTACTCGATATAAGCAGTTACAAAGAATATTACCATGAAATTACATCAAAATTACCATAGAAATTACCACCTTAATGAAAGCTGTTTGCATCGCTATTACCTAGAAACTGCAGAGTAATTACACTGGAAATTGCATGGAAATTACCTGTAATAAGCGGTTACAAAGGCAATATTACCATGAAATTACATCAAAATTACCATAGAATTACCACCTTATTAGTGATCCGTAATGTAAAGTGTTACCCAAGCAGGGACTCCGGCAACTAACTATGACAGCATAACTAAAAGGGGAGAGCCCCAGGACATAAAGCAGCCAGCCACTACACCGTCAATAAACTCGAGTGAGCAAGCGAGTGGGGACTGACAGCATCCATAAGTGCTTGGCTTGCTTTGCAGATCCTGGCATTGATCTCCTTGTCAAGGGAACCATCACTGGAGATAATACTGCCAAGGTATGTGAACTCCTCTACAATCTTTAGTTCTGTCCCCTCAATGGAAATGGATGGGCAAGGATCATATGAAAATCTACTGGAGACACAGTTTCATCAAACCAGTCCTGATGCACTCTCTCTTTTTTTTTTTGGTCCCAGTGATGTGTCACACTCCCAGACAAGGTTCTATGGGAACTCAGTCTGTCATCCAGGCTGGTTGTGAATTGTTTGCGCAGGTCCAGACAAGGCTTGGATGACTTCTGATGGTTGGAGATGATCTGCAACATGAGGATTGATCTGACCAGACAGTGGTCAGTCCAGCACTCAGCTCCTCGCATGGCTCTGGTTACCATGCAGTCTTTGATGTTGCAGCTGTGCAAATTACATTGTCAAGTAGGTGCCATTGCTTGGACCTTGGGTGCATCCAAGTTATTTTATACTTGTCTCCTTGTCTGAAGAGGGTGCTGGAAATGGTTAGTTAATTTTCACTACAGAGGCTTAGAAGCAATAGACCATTGGTGTTCATTTTCCCTGTATTATGCAGGCCGAGCATGCCATTCTAGTTTCTGTAGTCAGTGCCGACTCTAGCATTAAAGTTGCCCAAGAAGATGAGTTTGTCACAAGGTGATCAAGAGCCTTGTAGAAAGCATCCTTTGCTTTATTTCTGATGGTCAGGGTGGGGGCATAGGTACTGATAACTGTAACATGATGTGCGGAGTTAAGGGGGAATCACAGTTTTATCAGACGTTCGTTGATGGAGACAGGGAGGTATGGTAACTGGTTGAGAAGTGTCATCTTAATGGCCAGTCCCACTCCATGTGTTAGGACTAGGACTGTTTTGGCCTCTAGAGGCCGCTGTTATTTCCTTTTCATGTCGTGTTTATTTTGGCCTCTAGAGGCCGCCACTGTTCCTGTGTTTTGTGTTTGTGTTAATTGCCTAATTATCTTCACCTGTGTCCTTAATTAGTTTGTCTATTTATACCCCTGAGTTCAGTCCTCTTGTCACGGAGTCTTTGTGCTGTTATGTTTATCTCCAGTTTCCTTTGTACTGTGTTTTTTGATCTTCTTAGCTTTTGAATTTTTGCACTTTGCTTTTCTTTTGGATTATACTCTTTGGTTTTTTTTTGTCTTTTGTTTTGCCCTGTATATAGTGTATATAGTTTAAATAAACCTTTTGATTCTTTTTCTACTTCCGCCTCACGCCTCTGCATTTGAGTCATCCCCCTGGTGGCCTAGTGGGGGTTTGCTGGATTATCACACCAACGAACCAGGTTCGAATCCCAGCAAAACCCTAACAGAAAGACTCCGTCATGACCGACTCAGCAGAGGCTGCTTCAACTGTCTACCCGGCCAACCTTCAGGGAATTATGGCAGCTTTGACACGCTTCGGAGCGACCATGGACGCTCATGGACGTACGCTCACCAGCCAACGTGAGGCCCTCGCTCGCCACGAGGAACTGCTTCAGCAAATTGGGAAAACCCTGGCACAGCTGACATCTCTGCCTGCATCTCCTGCTCCTGATCCAGTTCCTGCTCCTGATCCAGCTCCCACTCCTGCTCCAGTGCCTCCTGCAATGCTGCCTTCTTCACCTCGCGAACCCAGCCTTCCTGCACCACAGAGGTATGACGGCAAGCACAGTGAGTGCCGAGAGTTCCTTACCCAGTGTCAACTCACCTTTGAGCTTCAGCCTACCACCTACACTACGGATCGCCGCAAGATTGCCTTTGTGATCACCTTATTAGCTGGTAAGGCACGAGCCTGGGCTACTGCTATCTGGCAAAGACAGGGACCTGAGTGCTTTGATTTCCAGCTGTTTTCTGAAGAGATGCTTCGGGTCTTCGATCAGGCAGACATCAGTACCGACGCAGCCCGAAAGCTCATGTCCATCCGGCAAGGAGGAAGCGTCGCAGATTACGCCATCTCGTTCCGAACACTCGCAGCAGTAAGTGGATGGAACGAGACTGCCCTGGTGTCAGCCTTCCACCATGGTCTGTCTGACCCCATCAAGGACAGTCTGGCCTCTATTGGATGTCCAAGTGACCTCGAAACCCTCATCTCACATGCTATTCGTCTGGACAACAGGATGAGAGAACGCCACCAAGCCTTGAGCCCCCCCAGCCTCCCTACCTCTACCTGGAGACCGTCTACCTCCTTCAGTGACTGTCCAGAACCCATGCAAGTGGGTCGTACTCGCCTCTCCGCATCTGAGAGGGAGCGCAGAAGGAGGGACAAGTGCTGCATCTACTGTGGCAAGCCTGGTCACTTCCGAGCATCATGTCCCGAACTCTTGGGAAAAGGACCGCCCCGTCCAGCCGAGGGAGGGTTGTGACGGGGCCTACCCTCTCTCCCGGACTCCCTGGCCAAGGAATCTACATCCCGGTCTCCATCTCCTGGGGTGAGTCTGTCCACTCTTGTCAAGCTTTGATAGACTCAGGGGCGGCTGGGAACTTTATGGATATTCACTTCGCCCAAAGCATCAATATTCCGACTGCACCTCTTGAAGTCCCACTGTCTGTGTCTGCCCTCGATGGCCAAGCGTTAGGTGATGGAAGAGTCACCCAAGTTACTTCTCCAGTTTTCCTCCTGTCTCAAGGTCACAAGGAAGAAATATCCCTGCACCTGATTCCTTCACCTGAGTTCCCAGTTATTCTAGGCCTTCCTTGGCTTACTCGCCACAACCCTCACATAGACTGGGTAACAAGCCAGGTTGTGGAATGGGGCCCTGCATGCCATGCCTCTTGTCTGCTCTCTAGCTCTCCTGTGTCTCCTGCCGAGCCCCCTGATCTCACCGAGTTATCTCAAGTTCCCACAGAGTACTGGGATCTCAAGGAGGTATTCAGCAAGAGCAGGGCCGCCGTTCTTCCTCCGCACCGGGCCTACGACTGTGCCATCGACTTGCTCCCTGGGACTACCCCTCCTCGTGGCAGACTGTTTTCACTCTCTCAGCCAGAACGCAAGGCCATGGAGGAATACCTCAAAGATGCCCTGGTCTCTGGGTTTATTCGACCCTCCACTTCACCTGCTGGAGCCGGCTTCTTCTTTGTCGGCAAGAAGGATGGGGGGCTCCGACCATGTATTGATTACAGGGGCCTGAATAAGATCACTGTGCGCAACCGATATCCCCTTCCGCTGATGTCCACAGCTTTCGACCTGCTCCAAGGCGCCACCGTCTTCACCAAGTTGGACCTACGGAACGCATACCACCTCATCCGTATCCGACAGGGAGACGAGTGGAAGACTGCCTTTAACACCCCGTCTGGGCACTACGAATACCAGGTGATGCCCTTCGGACTCACCAACGCACCAGCTGTTTTTCAGGCCCTAATCAACGACGTCCTAAGGGACATGATTAACCTATACGTTTTTGTCTACCTCGACGACATCCTTATCTTTTCCAAGACCGTGCAGGAGCACCGCCACCATGTCCGCCAGGTTCTCCAGAGGCTGCTACAGAACAATCTGTTCGCCAAGGCCCAGAAATGCGAATTTCATGTTCCCGAGGTCTCCTTTCTGGGATTTATTGTACGGACAGGCCAACTCCAAATGGACCCTGCCAAGACCCTGGCCGTCCAGGATTGGCCTACTCCCAAGTCCGTTAAGGAGGTTCAGCGGTTCTTAGGATTCGCTAACTTCTACCGCAAGTTCATCAGGAACTTCAGTTCTGTGGCAGCACCCATGTCAGACCTCACCAAAGGGACAGGTGGATCTTATGGCTGGTCTCCTCAGGCAGAAAAGGCGTTCAAAGACCTCAAGGACCGCTTCTGCACGGCACCCATTCTGGTTCTCCCGGACACCTCCCAACCATTCATCGTGGAGGTGGACGCCTCGGACAGTGGTGTCGGCGCGGTGCTCTCTCAACGTTCGGAAGGAAAGCTGCACCCCTGCGCTTACTTCTCCCACCGCCTGAGTCCTGCTGAGTCCCGGTACGATGTGGGGGATCGAGAACTGCTAGCGGTCAAACTGGCCCTTGAGGAGTGGAGGCACTGGCTGGAGGGAGCACAACATCCATTCCTGGTTTGGACTGACCACAAGAACCTGGAGTACCTCCAGCAAGCCAAGAGACTGAACCCTCGACAGGCTAGGTGGGCCCTATTTTTCAGTCGGTTTGACTTCACCCTCTCATACCGCCCCGGCTCCAAGAACACCAAACCTGACGCACTGTCCAGACTGTTCTCTGCCACTAACAGGGAGAATGAAGTCGGGCCTATTATCCCTGTGTCCCGGATTGTGGCCCCTGTCCGCTGGGGTATTGAAGAGGCTGTCCGACGAGCCCAACGCCAGGACCCCGGTCCTGGGACGGGGCCACCAGGCCTCTTGTACGTCCCACATCAAGCCCGGGCCAAGGTTCTCCAGTGGGGTCACTCTTCCCCTCTCACCACCCACCCGGGAGCTCGGAGGACCCTGGACTTCCTGAAAAGACGCTTCTGGTGGCCTAACATGGAGAAGGAAGTAAGGTCATTTGTCCTGTCCTGTGAGGTTTGCACCAGAACCAAGAACCCACGACAGCGTCCCCAGGGTCTCCTGCATCCTCTGACCATTCCCCGGCGTCCCTGGTCCCACGTGGCAGTCGACTTTATCACGGGTCTCCCTGAGTCACAAGGTAACACGGTCATTTTGGTCTTAGTTGACAGATTCTCCAAGGCCTGCCGCTTCATACCACTGTGCAAACTCCCCTCTGCTCTTGAAACTGCGAAACTTTTGTTTAATCATGTCTTCCGAGTCTTTGGTCTTCCACAGGACATCGTCTCAGACCGAGGGCCCCAGTTCTCCTCCCGAGTGTGGCACGGGTTCTGCAAGGTCATCGGAGCCACTGCCAGCCTCTCCTCTGGGTTTCACCCACAGTCCAATGGTCAGACGGAGAGGCTCAACCAGGACCTGGAAACCACCCTGCGAGGCCTGGCTATGGATAACCCGACATCGTGGAGCACCTGGCTGCCATGGGCGGAGTACGCCCACAACACCCTGCAGTCATCGGCCACGAAGCTGTCGCCATTCCAGTGCCAATTCGGGTTCCAGCCACCTCTGTTCCCGGACCAGGAGGAGGACGCGGGGGTGCCCTCGGTCAACCAATATGTGAGACGGTGTCGCAAGACCTGGAGCAAGGTCAGGAAGACCCTCATACAGACCTCCAGAACCAACCAGACTCAGGCCAACCGCCATAGAAGACCTGCACACGCTTTCCGCCCTGGGCAGCGTGTTTGGCTGTCCACTAAGGACCTTCCACTGCGGGTGGAGAACCGCAAGCTTGCTCCTCGCTACATTGGCCCCTTCAAGGTGGTGTGCAGGGTGAACCCTGTCTCCTACCGGCTCCAGTTGCCCCGGACTCTGAGGATCAACCCCACTTTCCATGTTTCCCTGTTACGGCCCGTACTGACGTCTACGTATGCCCCTGCCCCTAGGAACCCCCCACCCCCCCGCATCTTCCAGGGGCAGACTGTGTTCACTGTGAATCGCCTGCTTGACTCCCGCCGGGTCCGCGGCGGGTTGCAATATCTGGTGGACTGGGAGGGCTATGGTCCTGAGGAGCGCTGCTGGGTTCCTGCTCGGGATGTCCTTGATAAAGAACTATGTCGGGACTTCCATTCGGCCCATCCGGATCGCCCTGGGAACGTCAGGAGACGCTCCTAGAGGGGGGGGTCCTGTTAGGACTAGGACTGTTTTGGCCTCTAGAGGCCGCTGTTATTTCCTTTTCATGTCGTGTTTATTTTGGCCTCTAGAGGCCGCCACTGTTCCTGTGTTTTGTGTTTGTGTTAATTGCCTAATTATCTTCACCTGTGTCCTTAATTAGTTTGTCTATTTATACCCCTGAGTTCAGTCCTCTTGTCACGGAGTCTTTGTGCTGTTATGTTTATCTCCAGTTTCCTTTGTACTGTGTTTTTTGATCTTCTTAGCTTTTGAATTTTTGCACTTTGCTTTTCATTTGGATTATACTCTTTGGTATTTTTTTTGTCTTTTGTTTTGCCCTGTATATAGTGTATATAGTTTAAATAAACCTTTTGATTCTTTTTCTACTTCCGCCTCACGCCTCTGCATTTGAGTCATCCCCCTGGTGGCCTAGTGGGGGTTTGCTGGATTATCACACCAACGAACCAGGTTCGAATCCCAGCAAAACCCTAACACCATGAATTCTATTCACATTTTGTGCCTTGCCTTTCCAGAACAAGGTGTAGCCACCCTTGCAGGTCCTTCCCCTGCATGTCTGGTTTCACTCAGTGTGGCAATGTCTATTCTGTATCGGGCCCATTCTCTTGCTATAAGGGCTTTTTTCCTCTCTGGTCTTGTAGATGTTTGCTTGTCCATTATTTTATGGACATTCCATGCACCAAGTTTTCTTTTTTGTAGGTTTCCTTGTTATTTGTTGATTTCAGCTACTGTGTGGGTAATACTGCCAGCCATACCTAGCTAGCCAGTCAGGGTAGGGACAAGCAATGTTTGAGACACCTTTTCTAGTCTCTTCCCCTACCCTAAATAGGCTGCTCAGTCACCTGGGAGAGCATCAAACTCCTCTGTCATCCTGGAGTAAGAGATAAAAGAGTGGCTATTGTCACCAGGCTGCCGGCATGCAGGGCTGAGACTGCAAATCCCAGTGGCCAACTCCATCTGTTGCTTCATCCCTTCCCCATCACCGCAGGGCTTTGAAGATAGGAGAGCATGAGAGATTGCACATAGAACCCTGTGCGGGAAGTGATTATAGTGGAAAAGTCAATGCACAGAGGCAGTCCCACACTCTCGGCCAAGGAAGTCAGGTTCCAGTGGTATGAAAGAGCCATCACAACCAGAGACTTCTTTGGCTGCAGTAGATGACCACAACACCTGGAGTGTCTTGCCGTGCCCTAAGCACTCCACAATGCTATGCTGTTGCCACCTTCATGATGGTTGGAACTTCATGAGCCTCCTCCACTCAATCTGCCAATTCCAACCTTCACATGCAGGGATAGACATGTCCCACCTTCTGGCTCACCAGCAGGTTTGCGACCCAATCAGCCCACAGTTGAGATTTGCGTGCCAGGTGGGATCCAAAGAAGGATAAGCTACACTTGAAAGGGTATGGTAAGTCCCCGCTGCAAAGGTACTCCCCTCCCTGTCACCCCATACACCCTGGATTTTGTATACAGTCTAATTAAGTGAAAGTCCTTTATCTTGTTGAAGATGCACTCAGCAATACAGAGTATAGAACCAGTCAGAAGGTCATACACACCTTCTAATTAAATGTTTTTTTCTTTATTTTTATGAATTATTCAATTTATATTTTAAAGTCTCATCTCATCTCATTATCTCTAGCCGCTTTATCCCGTTCTACAGGGTCGCAGGCAAGCTGGAGCCTATCCCAGCTGACTACGGGCGAAAGGCAGGGTACACCCTGGACAAGTCGCCAGGTCATCACAGGGCTGACACATAGACACAGACAACCATTCACACTCACATTCACACCTACGGTCAATTTAGAGTCACCAGTTAACCTAACCTGCATGTCTTTGGACTGTGGGGGAAACCGGAGCACCCGGAGGAAACCCACGCGGACACGGGGAGAACATGCAAACTCCACACAGAAAGGCCCTCAATGGCCACGGGGCTCGAACCCAGACCTTCTTGCTGTGAGGTGACAGTGATAACCACTACACCACCGTGCCTTCCATATTATAAAGTAATGATGGATATTGTTTCTCTTTATTTACTTGAGCGGTTCTTGACATAATATGGATTACTGCAGTTGTGGAATCGGGCTATTTACTGTATTCTTATTATTTACTATTTGATCTCTAATGCATTAAGAAGGAAAAAAAACTCGTCCGCTAATTAACTTTTGACTTTCACATGGTGTGGGGGATTCGGAAAACCCACCTGACCCCCTCTGACTACGGCCTTGTACAGATATAAAGGTGTATTGTGTTCAGTGCAGTAATGAGAAATATCTGATGAACACACAACATATAAAACAATCCATCAGCAAAACTTTATCAGTGTCTTTTAATCTGCATTTATTTCTCTACACAGGTGTTCTCACTCAGGACAAAAGTCGTTGGTCTGTGAAATATCCTGATAATCCGATCTGTGCTGTGAAAGGATTCAGTGTCTCCATTCCCTGCAGTTATTATTATCCAACATCAAGTCCCAATATTCAGTTGAGGAAAAAGCTTTGGTGCTCGATGAACTCAAACACAGGCACGTGTGTAAACCCTCCATATGTTTATGACAGCTCATCAAACACCAGCTCAGACTTTGAGTACGCTGGAGACGACAAATCAAACTGCACTTTATTAATCCACAATCTACAGTTCAGTTATTCTGGAGAGTACAGATTCAAATTTATAACTGCTAATCCTGATGTCAGATGGATAGGTGTTCCTGGAGCGACTCTACAAGTTGCAGGTAAATTTTAATGATTAAAATAAAAATCCAAATGATTCATGATCTGTATAATTGACTTTCCTCACCTATAGGAATACATTAAATCATTTTGTGGAAATCTTTCTCTTTTGAACAGTGAAAGTAAATTTAACTCCAGCTTTAATTTTTATCAAGAAATCTCATGTAGCTGATGTTTATTATTCAGTAAAACATTTTTATCAGTGAGAGAAATCCTGATTCACTGACGTGGAGTCTTTCCTGCTCTCTGGAAAAGATTTAAAGGTGTCACTAATCAGGCTCAGTGGAAACGGGACCCTTAAACAAGGAGACTCGTTAAATCTGACGTGTGATGTGAACTGCACACACAGTTCCTCACAGTTCATGTGGTCTAAGAACAACAAGCTCTTACCTGAATCAGGACCCATTCTTCACTTTCCTGCTCTAACCGTGAGGGATTCTGGGAATTACACCTGCACTTGGAAAACCAACGTGACATCAGGATCTGAAACAATCAGCCTTCACGTCGAGGGTGGGTCCATCTGCTCACAACATTCCTGAACATCTCGAATGATTCCTGAAGGAAATGAAGTGACTTGTGTTCAGTTTAATATTCAATAAATGTTAAATACTGTTGTTTTTAACAGGTGAAAATCCTGATCAGTGGTTAATCTGGATCATTGTCTCGGTGTCAGTTGGAGTGATTTTCATCATCTCAGTCATCGTAGGAGCTGTGATTTACAGGTAAAAATCTACATATTTTGATGCAACACAATCTATACAGTCTAAAGAAAGAAAGCAAAGAAAGAACTGTATCTCATTTAAAGCATATGATTTTTCACAAAATGCAATTTTAACTGTCCATTTAACAATCAACAGCAACTAATGTGTAGTTTGTGCCTCATGACCAGGTTTCTGAGCGATTGCAGGAGTGTCCACACTGAGCAGCAGAAGAAGGAGGACGCTGCTGATATCTACGTTAACGTCCAAGAGAACGAGGATGGTGCTAATATCTACGCGAATGTCCTGAAGGAGGAGGACGGTGATGGTATCTATGCTAATGTGTAACAGCAAAGAACTGATCACAGTTTCACACTTCACACTCAGCTTAAAGTCTTTGACTTGTGAATTTCCTCTGTGAGCTGAAAAAGAACGTTACACAGCACATACACTTCCTGTGTGTAGCACTTGAGCTTAATTTTATGACAGACAACTTCAGTATTTATTACATTTATTGTCATTTCAGCCATAGAGTAATTTCTGAAATTGGTTTAGAAGCAATTCTTGATTTCTATAACTTTCTATAAGATTTATAGAGTGGTGCTTGAAAGTTTGTGAACCCTTTAGAATTTTCTATATTTCTGCAGAAATATGACCTAAAAACAACATCAGATTTTCACACAAGTCCTAAAAGTAGATAAAGAGAACCCAGTTAAACACATGATACAAAAATATTATACTTGGTCATTTATTTTTTGAGGAAAATGATCCAATATTACATATCTGTGAGTGGCAAAAGTACAACCCCGATTCCAAAAAAGTTGGGACAAAGTATAAATTGTAAATAAAAATGGAATGCAATGATGTGTAAGTTTCAAAATTCCATATTTTATTCAGAATAGAACATTGATGACATATCAAATGTTTAAACTGAGAAAATGTATCATTTAAAGAGAAAAGTTAGGTGATTTTAAATTTCATGACAACAACACATCTCAAAAAAGTTGGGACAAGGCCATGTTTCCCACTGTGAGACATCCCCTTTTCTCTTTACAACAGTCTGTAAACGTCTGGGGACTGAGGAGACAAGTTGCTCAAGTTTAGGGAGAGGAATGTTAACCCATTCTTGTCTAATGTAGGATTCTAGTTGCTCAACTGTCTTAGGTCTTTTTTGTCGTATCTTCCGTTTTATGATGCGCCAAATGTTTTCTATGGGTGAAAGATCTGGACTGCAGCCTGGCCAGTTCAGTACCCGGACCCTTCTTCTACGCAGCCATGATGCTGTAATTGATGCAGTATGTGGTTTGGCATTGTCATGTTGGAAAATGCAAGGTCTTCGCTGAAAGAGACGTCGTCTGGATGGGAGCATATGTTGCTCTAGAACCAGGATATACCTTTCAGCATTGATGGTGTCTTTCCAGATGTGTAAGCTGCCCATGCCACACGCACTAATGCAACCCCATACCATCAGAGATGCAGGCTTCTGAACTGAGCGCTGATAACAACTTGGGTCGTCCTTCTCCTCTTTAGTCCAAATGACACGGCGTCCCTGATTTCCATAAAGAACTTCAAATTTTTATTCGTCTGACCACAGAACAGTTTTCCACTTTGCCACAGTCCATTTTAAATGAGCCTTGGCCCAGAGAAGACATCTGCGCTTCTGGATCATGTTTAGATACGGCTTCTTCTTTGAACTATAGAGTTTTAGCTGGTAACGGCGGATGGCACGGTGAATTGTGTTCACAGATGATGTTCTCTGGAAATATTCCTGAGCCCATTTTGTGATTTCCAATACAGAAGCATGCCTGTATGTGATGCAGTGCCATCTAAGGGCCCGAAGATCACGGGCACCCAGTATGGTTTTCCAGCCTTGACCCTTACGCACAGAGATTCTTCCAGATTCTCTGAATCTTTTGAGGATATTATGCACTGTAGATGATGATATGTTCAAACTCTTTGCAATTTTACACTGTTGAACTCCTTTCTGATATTGCTCCACTATTTGTTGGTGCAGAATTAGAGGGATTGGTGATCCTCTTCCCATCTTTACTTCTGAGAGCCGCTGCCACTCCAAGATGCTCTTTTTATACCCAGTCATGTTAATGACCTATTGCCAATTAACCTAATGAGTTGCAATTTGGTCCTCCAGCTGTTCCTTTTTTGTACCTTTAACTTTTCCAGCCTCTTATTGCCCCTGTCCCAACTTTTTTGAGATGTGTTGCTGTCATGAAATTTCAAATGAGCCAATATTTGGCATGACATTTCAAAATGTCTCACTTTTGACATTTGATATGTTGTCTATGTTCTATTGTGAATACAATATCAGTTTTTGAGATTTGTAAATTATGGCATTCCGTTTTTATTCACAATATGTACTTTGTCCCAACTTTTTTGGAATCGGGGTTGTATGTGAACCTCTAGGATTGGCAGTTAATTTGAAGGTGAAATTAGAGTCAGGTGTTTTCAATCAATGGGATGACAATCAGGTGTGAGTGGGCACCCTGTTTTACTTAAAGAACAGGGATCTATCAAAGTCTGATCTTCACAACACATATTTGTGGAAGTGTATCATGGCACGAACAAAGGAGATTTCTGAGGACCTCAGAAAAAGCGTTGTTGATGCTCATCAGGCTGGAAAAGGTTACAAAACCATCTCTAAAGAGTTTGGACTCCACCAATCCACAGTCAGACAGATTGTGTACAAATGGAGGAAATTCAAGACCATTGCTACCCTCCCCAGGAGTAGTCGACCAACAAAGATCAGTTCCAAGAGCAAGGTATGCAATAGTCGGCGAGGTCACAAAGGACCCCAGGGTAACTTCTCAGCAACTAAAGGCCTCTCTCACATTGGCTAATGTTAATGTTCATGAGTCCACCATCAGGAGAACACTGAACAACAAATGGTGTGCATGGCAGGGTTGCAAGGAGAAAGCCACTGCTCTCCAAAAGGAACATTGCTGCTCATCTGCAGTTTGCTAAAGATCACGTGGACAAGCCAGAAGGCTATTGGAAAAATGTTTTGTGGATGGATGAGACCAAAATAAAACTTTTTGGTTTAAATGAGAAGTGTTATGTTTGGAGAAAGGAAAACACTGCATTCCAGCATAAGAACCTTATCCCATCTGTGAAACATGGTGGTGGTAGTATCATGGTTTGGGCCTGTTTTGCTGCATCTGGGCCAGGACAGTTTGCCATCATTAATGGAGCAATGAATTCTGAATCATACCAGCGAATTCTAAAGGACAATGTCAGGACATCTGTCCATGAACTGAATCTCAAGAGAAGGTGGGTCATGCAGCAAGACAACGACCCTAAGCACACAAGTCATTCTACCAAAGAATGGTTAAAGAAGAATAAAGTGAATGTTTTGGAATGGCCAAGTCAAAGTCCTGACCTTAATCCAATGGAAATGTTGTGGAAGGACCTGAAGCGAGCAGTTCATGTGAGGAAACCCACCAACATCCCAGAGTTGAAGCTGTTCTGTATGGAGGAACGGGCTAAAATTCCTCCAAGCCGGTGTGCAGGACTGATCAACATTTACCGGAAATGTTTAGTTGCAGTTATTGCTGCACAAGGGGGTCACACCAGATACTGAAAGCAAAGGTTCATATACTTTTGCCACTCACAGATATGTACTATTGGATCATTTTCCTCAATAAATAAATGACCAAGTATAATATTTTTGTCTCATTTGTTTAACTGGGTTCTCTTTATCTACTTTTAGGACTTGTGTGAAATTCTGATGATGTTTTAGGTCATATTTATGCAGAATTATAGAAAATTCTAAAGGGTTCACAAACTTTCAAGCACCACTGTACATGCTTCTTTAATTTCTTTTGAGAATGTACTCCAACTAAAAATAAAATTGTAATAGTTTTATTGATAAATATTCTGTATATTTGTCATGGTTCCGGGCTCACCCTCCTTCTGGCCCAACACTCAGGACTCCATTTCCCACAATCCCCCTCACACACCAGTCACTACCACGTGCACTCCGTCAGCCAACCCGGAACCACATCCTAGGAGTGCTTCCTCCGAGTTCTAATCACCATCACCTGTACCTTTTTGTTTGCATTTGTATTTATAGCCCTTTGTCTGTCTTATTCGTTGCACAGTATTGCCTCTACTTTTCGTGAGCCTACTGAGCGTTATTGTACTGATTGTTTACCTGTGTATGACCCTGTTCACCTTCCGCTTTTTCCCTTTTCGCCTAGCCCTTGTGTTTATATTGCCCGTGTCTACTGATTCTCGGTTCTTGGACTATTGCCTGTTTACTGACCACGATCTGTCTAGCCCTCGTTACTGTGTTGGATCTCTCGGTATTGACCTGGTCAGGTTTTTGTACATTGTCTTTGATTTCATTGTTCTCATTAAAACCCTGAGTTCATTTGCAATCCGTGAGCGTCTGGTCTGTCACAGCCGTGTTACAATATTCTGTACCCTGCATTTGACATGAGCAAGCCTTTATAGTATTGTATTGAATATCTGGCTTCGACTCTGTTTCTGTTTTCCTGACCACGCCCTGTCTAAACTCTGATATACTGTCCGAGCCTCGCCTGACCATTGCCTGTTTTTCTCACACTGCTTTTGACTGATGATATAGAACTGATTGCTAGTGTGCAGTTAATAAAGCTCTTCCTGCACTTACATCTGTTTACCTCCCTTACATGACAAATGTTACACTCAAATAAAGGAAAAGATAAAAACTAAGATATAAAGAAAGTAAAAACTGTAAGAGTAAATAAATACAATTCTGTCAGTGCCACTTTCATCAAGGAACATTATTTACATTGCAATATTTGTAACAAGTTGTATTTGGTGGGTGGCTCTGTTCTGGGACATCCCTGCCCTACCATGCGCATACGTGGAAAGCCTTGGGGCAGGGAGAGCACACCTCCCTGCAATACCATGTGCCTACATGGAAAGGCTAAAGCAGGGAGAGCCACAGCAAAAAAAAACCCAAAACCACCACACCAGGCAGACCTCCCTGGCCGTCCATGCTTTCACTGAATAGCCAGCCTGGGGAGCTTGCTGACTATAAAATAGGAAGCAAATTAAACCAAGATGAAGTACCATGAGACGAGTTGAAGCTTCACAGATTGCTCGTTGGAGTAAAATAGCAAGTAGGTTATACAGAGAGCCTGAGCAGCTATGCAATAACATTTGTTTAATCTAGCACAGTTTAAATGAATGTTGCAGGTCAGGCTGGATGGCGCTGCCTCCAGGTACAGTTGGCAAAATTCTGAAAGTCAAAGCAGGAAAAGAATCACCATGGTTGTTCAAACCTGAAATATGGCTGTTCAAACGATGCAGTTATTCAACACAGTGGACCATGTGAAGCGCGTCATGACTATTAATAATGGAACTGAGGAGCGCCCTTGTTATTGATGTTTATAGCTGCTGCCTCATTGTCACAAAAAAAGGATTTGCTTCTTGACCAGAGTTTATCCCCCAGAAGATGAACTACATGATTGAGTCGGTTCCATTAGAGCAGTGGAAGAAGTGTCAGCTGACAAGGATGACAATTTAGTTATTTTTTTCTTTTTTATCAGACATCAAATTTTTAGCTTTGTTTACCTGACATGTTTTGATGTACGACTATCGTCTTCCTCAGAGTGTCACCGGATGTTATTGGTGACGCATACTTTTATCAGCTGATGTTTCCGAAGATGACAGTCGTACGTCGAAACATGTCAGGTAAACAAACCTAAAAACTAGATGTCTGATAAAAAAAACTAACTATATTTAATATATGACATAATGAACGTAATTGAAGGATGACAATTCTTTTGGCCATGCATCAGCAAACTGCAACAATGCAAGCAGTTCCTCGAGGGAAGCTCCGACTGGAGCCACGATGCTATTTATTAACATGATTTCCAGGAGCCTGGGCGCAGGCTATTTGTTAATCCTGGGAGCAGAAGACTCCTACTTGCCAAATGAGAGCTCTGGCGAATGGAAATGGTGCTCTCTTGCAAAATGGCTTGCAGAGGAAGCAGCAAAAGTAGGCAGGTTAAAGCAGCTTAAATAAGGTGCTCTATGAGAGATTTGCCAATAGAATACACAGAAGGGAATCAGCTGAGCTGACAGCTGATGTGGGTTGGCTTGAGACTAGCTGCAGTCAACTGATGTAGCTTGGATTGTGGGCTGAGCTTGGCTTCGTGGCCTACCGGAACTACGCTACGCTCGAATTGTGAAGATATAAAGAAACTAAGAGCATCTACAAACACTGATCAACAAAAATGCATTTTCAAACGAGACTTAAAAATGTCTACAGGATCAGCTGACCTAATGCTTGGACATAAACTATTCCAAAGTTGAGGAGCATCAGATAGAAAACTTTATCAGCTTTGGTCTTTAGTCTGGACTTTGGAGCAGCAGAAAAGTTTCGGTCAGATGATCGTACAGGTCTTGCTGTTTGATAGGGTGCTAATAATTCAGATGGATATTCTGGAGCCCAACCCTATAAAGCTTTGAACGCGATCAATATTTTTTTTAAATAAATCCTGAATTTTACTGGTATCCAGTGACATCAAGCCAAGACTGGGGTAATATTCTCACCAACCCTTGATCTTTTAAGCCGTCTGACTGCAGCGTTCTGTACCAGCTGGAGACGAGCAACAGAAGGGCTGTTCAGTGTTGTAAGTAAAACTTTACAGTCGTTCAGGGGAGATGGAATAAAAGCATGTTTGACTTGTTCTGTGTCTTCAAAGGACAAAGATGATCTAACCTTCAATATCTTTCAATTGATAAAAGCCCAGTTGTACCAGTTTATTAACAGGTGGTTCCCTTCAATTCCAAGATACTGGTTCAATATTATTTGCCAATGAACCCAAGACCTGCTTCACATGAGCAGTATTCTGTTGTGGGCCAAAGACTAAAATTACTGAACACTTAATTATTTAACTCTATTTTGCAAATATTAAGCTGACGAAAGTTATCAGACATCCAGTTTCTCACATCATTAATACAGGATAAAGAATTGATGTGTTCACCACATTATTGGGATCCAGAGACATTTAGAGGTGTAAATCATCAGTGTAACAGTGGAAGTTAATGTTTTACACCCCATGACATTTCCAAAAGGGAACATATATAGGGAAAATAAAATTGGACCTAAACTTGTGCCTTGATGTACCCCACCTGTCAACGCAGAGGAGGAGGAAACCTCCTTATCAACAACAAAAGCAAAAGTTCTGTTAGATAAGTATGAGTTAAACCAGGCCAGTGCTGTTCCTGCTATTCCCACCCACTCTTTTAATCTCCTGATCATTATGGCATGACCGATCATCTCAAATGCAGCACTTAAGTCAAGGAGAATTAACACAGACATATTCCCACCATCTTCATTCATTAAAATGTCATTTGTAATCCTGAGGAGAGCCATTTCTGTACTGTGTTTATTTCTGAAACTAGACTGAAATTTCTCAAAAATATTCTTGTCCTCAACTCCCTCCAGTATTACATTACAGGCATTTAGCAGACGCTCTTATCCAGAGTGACTTACAACATACCCAGAGCAACCTGGGGAGCAGTTGGGGGTTCGTTGCCTTGCTCAAGGGCACTACAGCCATTTCTGCTGGTCCAGGTAATCGAGTCAGTGACTTTTTGATCCCAAAATGGCTTCTCTAACCTTTAAGCTATGGCTTCCCCCATGGCTGAACTTTCTGAACAATTTCAGTCCTGTTGGGGTTTTATTTTAGGGTCTCCAACTTGTTTCACATTCAAGTTCTAGAACAATAAAATTCTCTTCCTTAAGTTCTAAAGCACATAAATTTTTATTTTTCAGAAGGATGAAGGTTAAAACACATTAATGAATTCACATTCACAGTAGCCTGATGAATCAGATGTTTATTCCAACAGCTCAGTAAATGAATAGAAAATGAAAACTGTACACTGTTCAGAGGTTCAGGTTTCCACCAATGGATGGCGATATTGTTCATTGCAGCAGACCTCAAGACATTTCCTGTCTCTGAAGACGTAGGCGGCTGCATTTACAAAAAAAAAAAAAAAAACACCTTACCCTAAAAAAAGTGCTATAAAAGGTTTTTTAACTGTCTTTTGTAGTATCAGGTGTGCTTAATAACATACCAAAAGTCTACCACAGTCTGAGGAAAAGTATAAACTTCAAGATGGCACCCAACATGGCCACCAAATCCTTAAAATGCCCTTTACTCCTTCATTATTCATCCTAAACAAGTAATTTTGGTGCCAAACCCCAATGTTTTGTGGATCTAGGAATCCAATTAGCATATTTAAATTATAATGACGTGATTGTTTTCACACATTCATGAACCTACTTGGTGCATTAGGCCCACTGATGGAAGGCACAGGACTCAGGAACATTATGGAAGTTGTCTATGGTGAAAATGCCATCCAGCATATGATGACTGGAAAATCAGTGCAAAGGGCTTTCCATGGACATCTGCTGGTGGACAGATGTCTCAATCATCTGGTTGTGCTGGATCTGCTGGAGGAAAACCCGCAGTTCAAGTCATTGGTGGACCAGGCAGGAGCAACGTACTCATCCTTGGTGCTGAAAGAAATGACTTTGGAGAGTTCTGTAGCTTTGGATACAGTGGTGCTTGAAAGTTTGTGAACCCTTTAGAATTTTTGATATTTCTGCATAAACATGACCTAAAACATCATCAGATTTTCACACAAGTCCTAAAAGTAGATAAAGAGAACCCAGTTAAACAAATGAGACAAAAATATTATACTTGGCCATTTATTTATTGAGGGGAAATGATCCAATATTACATATCTGTGAGTGGCAAAAGTATGTGAACCTTTGCTTTCAGTCTGTGAATATTCTCAGTCATCCAGGTCATAGTAACTATGGGTGGTAAAAGAGAGCAACTGGACTTGCTTGAAAATTCTTGAAGACGTTTCACCTCTCATCCGAAAGGCTTCTTCAGTTCTGTCTGACTGGTAGGGAGTATCAGGTATTTATCCTCTCATGGATGAAAAGCTCATCTAAGGTGTCGTTGAGTCATCCTGTTGGCGTGGGTCACTGGGGGCTGAATGTGAATGGCCTCGAGAGTCGTTAGGGTGATCAATGGATTGCCCGTTAAGGTGATCAATGGAATGCTGATTCTCTCTGTCCTCCTGTGAGCCACTGAAAACAGCTGGGTTTTGGTGTGCATTCAGTTGTCTGGGAAGTGTGCCAAGGACTGCATTGTAGGTGGCTGATAAATTATGTCTTAGACCCCCACCTCTGTTCAGTGATGGCCGTTCCAGGTTGACAAAAATGGCTTCTTTAACTCCTCGCTCATACCAACGATCCTCTCTGGCTAAAATGCGTACGTTGGAATCCTGAAATGAGTGTCCTTTGTTGTTAAGATGAAGGTAGACAGCAGAGTCCTGGCCTGAGGAACTGGCTCTCCTGTGTTGCGCCATACGCCTGTGAAGCGGTTGCTTGGTTTCACCAATATACGAGTCCGTGCATTGCTCACTGCACTGAATTGCATACACCACGTTGTCCTGTTTGTGTCTGGGTATTCTGTCCTTAGGGTGGACCAATTTCTGCTTCAGGGTGTTACTGGGTCTGAAACGTACCGGAATGTTGTGTTTGTAGAAAATCCTCCTGAGTTTCTCAGATAGACCAGAAATGTAGGGAATGACAATGTTCTTGCATTTGTTCCTGTTATCCTCCTTGTCCGTTATGTTCCTTTTCCTGCTCTTGAAGAACGACCAGTTGGGATACCCACAGTTCTGAAGTGCTTTCCTGATGTGATTCTGCTCCTTCTCTTTTCCCTCTACCGTTGTAGGGATGTTCTGAGCCCTGTGTTGCAAGGTCCTAATGACCCCCAATTTGTGTTCCAGTGGGTGGTGAGAATCGAAGAGTAGGTACTGGTCCGTGTGTGTGGGTTTCCGGTAGACCTCGATGCTAAGGCTTCTGTCTTGTCTAATGTGTACATCACAATCCAAGAAGGCTAGATTATTCCCACTTACGTCCTCCTGAGTGAAATTGATGTTGATATCCACTGCATTGATGTGTTTAGAGAAGGCTTCCACTTCATGGGCTTTGATTTTAACCCAGGTGTCATCCACGTATCTGAACCAGTGGCTGGGAGCAACTCCTGAAAAAGTGGTCAAAGCTTTATGTTCCACTTCCTCCATGTAAAGATTGGCCACAATAGGGGACACCGGTGAGCCCATGGCACATCCATGCTTCTGTCTGTAGAAACTTTCATTAAACTGGAAATAAGTGGTAGTCAGGCAGAGGTCAAGCAGGGTGCAAATCTGGTCCGTGGTGAGGTTCGTTCTATCCAGTAAGGTGTTGTCTTGAAGGAGTCGTTTTCTAACAGCTTCAACTGCTTCTGTGGTGGGAATGCAGGTGAAAAGAGAAGTGACATCATAAGAAACCATGGTTTCATCTAAGTCTAGTTTGAGGTCTGCAACTTTAGTAGCAAAATCTTGGGAGTTTTTGACGTGATGTAGCGTATTCCCAACAAGAGGAGCCAGGATGGTGGCTAGGTGTTTGGCAATGTTATAGGTGACAGAGTTTATACTGCTGATGATAGGTCTGAGTGGAGCTCCTTCCTTGTGAATCTTGGGAAGTCCGTATATGAGAGGAACGGCTTCCCCGGGGTACAATCTGTAGTACAGAGATCGGTTGATGGCTTGGTCCTTTTCTAGTTGTTGCAGGCAGCTAACAACTTTCTTTTTGTAACAACTGGTGGGGTCCCGTCTTAAGGTTTCATAGGTGGTTGTGTCTCTGAGGAGACTGGACATCTTTGAGTGGTAGTCCGCTGTGTTTAGCACCACTGTGCATCTCCCTTTGTCAGCAGGAAGGATGGTGATGTCCCGGTCTCTTTGAAGCAATGTAAGAGCCCTCCTTTCTTGGCTGGTGAGGTTGGAGGGGGGTGCTTTTGCACCGGACAGAGCAGCTGATACCTTCAGTCTAAGTTGTTCTGCCTCTGTGTTGGTCAGGTTGTTGTTTCTGATGGCTGACTCTGTGGCTGTGATGAGATCTACCACTGGTATCCGCTCTGGTGAAACTGCAAAGTTAAGTCCCTTGGATAAAACATCTTTCTCTGGTTGGGTGAGTACCCTGTCAGATAAGTTCTTCACCCATTTCTCTTCTATGTCCGGTTGTGTAGCCTGGTCAGATTTCTTCCTCCAAGTCAGCACTTCTGTCTTCCTGGAGGAGGTGGTTTTAGACAGCAATGTTTGGAATTTGCGTATCTGTCGTTCCTTGCCTTTGGCATGTTGTGAAATCTGTGCCTTCTCCACGAAATCAGAGACTCGTTCCAAAACTTCACTGGGAAGAAGTACTGCCAACTCTTCAAACATCAGTTCAGTCTTGTTCTGGAGAGCATCGATGGTGAAATGTACTTGTCTCACTCTCTCGTTGAGAAGCTGCTTCTGGGCTTTCTGTAGGATTATTTCAGCTCTGTGTCCTTTGACCGTTGAATGCATGCATAGGCTAGTGGGGATAATGTTGGATTGTCGGCATCTCAGGTTGAAACGCAGGTGGTTCCTGTAGTCTGCCAGTTTTCTGGAGGTCCTCTCATACTCCCGCACCAGTCGAAGGGTTCTCTTCCCAAAGTGCGTGGAAACATGTCTGTGAATATTCTCAGTCATCCAGGTCATAGTAACTATGGGTGGTAAAAGAGAGCAACTGGACTTGCTTGAAAATTCTTGAAGACGTTTCACCTCTCATCCGAAAGGCTTCTTCAGTTCTGTCTGACTGGTAGGGAGTATCAGGTATTTATCCTCTCATGGATGAAAAGCTCATCTAAGGTGTCGTTGAGTCATCCTGTTGGCGTGGGTCACTGGGGGCTGAATGTGAATGGCCTCGAGAGTCGTTAGGGTGATCAATGGATTGCCCGTTAAGGTGATCAATGGAATGCTGATTCTCTCTGTCCTCCTGTGAGCCACTGAAAACAGCTGGGTTTTGGTGTGCATTCAGTTGTCTGGGAAGTGTGCCAAGGACTGCATTGTAGGTGGCTGATAAATTATGTCTTAGACCCCCACCTCTGTTCAGTGATGGCCGTTCCAGGTTGACAAAAATGGCTTCTTTAACTCCTCGCTCATACCAACGATCCTCTCTGGCTAAAATGCGTACGTTGGAATCCTGAAATGAGTGTCCTTTGTTGTTAAGATGAAGGTAGACAGCAGAGTCCTGGCCTGAGGAACTGGCTCTCCTGTGTTGCGCCATACGCCTGTGAAGCGGTTGCTTGGTTTCACCAATATACGAGTCCGTGCATTGCTCACTGCACTGAATTGCATACACCACGTTGACCTGTTTGTGTCTGGGTATTCTGTCCTTAGGGTGGACCAATTTCTGCTTCAGGGTGTTACTGGGTCTGAAACGTACCGGAATGTTGTGTTTGTAGAAAATCCTCCTGAGTTTCTCAGATAGACCAGAAATGTAGGGAATGACAATGTTCTTGCGTTTGTTCCTGTTATCCTCCTTGTCCGTTATGTTCCTTTTCCTGCTCTTGAAGAAAGACCAGTTGGGATACCCACAGTTCTGAAGTGCTTTCCTGATGTGATTCTGCTCCTTCTCTTTTCCCTCTACCGTTGTAGGGATGTTCTGAGCCCTGTGTTGCAAAGTCCTAATGACCCCCAATTTGTGTTCCAGTGGGTGGTGAGAATCGAAGAGTAGGTACTGGTCCGTGTGTGTGGGTTTCCGGTAGACCTCGATGCTAAGGCTTCTGTCTTGTCTAATGTGTACATCACAATCCAAGAAGGCTAGATTATTCCCACTTACGTCCTCCCGAGTGAAATTGATGTTGATATCCACTGCATTGATGTGTTTAGAGAAGGCTTCCACTTCATGGGCTTTGATTTTAACCCAGGTGTCATCCACGTATCTGAACCAGTGGCTGGGAGCAACTCCTGAAAAAGTGGTCAAAGCTTTATGTTCCACTTCCTCCATGTAAAGATTGGCCACAATAGGGGACACCGGTGAGCCCATGGCACATCCATGCTTCTGTCTGTAGAAACTTTCATTAAACTGGAAATAAGTGGTAGTCAGGCAGAGGTCAAGCAGGGTGCAAATCTGGTCCGTGGTGAGGTTCGTTCTATCCAGTAAGGTGTTGTCTTGAAGGAGTCGTTTTCTAACAGCTTCAACTGCTTCTGTGGTGGGAATGCAGGTGAAAAGAGAAGTGACATCATAAGAAACCATGGTTTCATCTAAGTCTAGTTTGAGGTCTGCAACTTTAGTAGCAAAATCTTGGGAGTTTTTGACGTGATGTAGCGTATTCCCAACAAGAGGAGCCAGGATGGTGGCTAGGTGTTTGGCAATGTTATAGGTGACAGAGTTTATACTGCTGATGATAGGTCAGCAGTATGAGCGAGGAGTTAAAGAAGCCATTTTTGTCAACCTGGAACGGCCATCACTGAACAGAGGTGGGGGTCTAAGACATAATTTATCAGCCACCTACAATGCAGTCCTTGGCACACTTCCCAGACAACTGAATGCACACCAAAACCCAGCTGTTTTCAGTGGCTCACAGGAGGACAGAGAGAATCAGCATTCCATTGATCACCTTAACGGGCAATCCATTGATCACCCTAACGACTCTCGAGGCCATTCACATTCAGCCCCCAGTGACCCACGCCAACAGGATGACTCAACGACACCTTAGATGAGCTTTTCATCCATGAGAGGATAAATACCTGATACTCCCTACCAGTCAGACAGAACTGAAGAAGCCTTTCGGATGAGAGGTGAAACGTCTTCAAGAATTTTCAAGCAAGTCCAGTTGCTCTCTTTTACCACCCATAGTAACTTTGCTTTCAGTATCTGGTGTGACCCCCTTGTGCAGCAATAACTGAAACTGAACATTTCCGATAACTGTTGATCAGTCCTGCACACCGGCTTGGAGGAATTTTAGCCCATTCCTCCGTACAGAACAGCTTCGACTCTGGGATGTTGGTGGGTTTCCTCACATGAACTGCTCGCTTCAGGTCCTTCCACAACATTTCGATCAGATTAAGGTCAGGACTTTGACTTGGCCATTCCAAAACATTAACTTTATTCTCCTTTAACCATTCTTTGGTAGAACGACTTGTGTGCTTAGGGTCGTTGTCTTGCTGCATGACCCACCTTCTCTTGAGATTCAGTTCATGGACAGATGTCCTGACATTTTCCTTTAGAATTCGCTGGTATAATTCAGAATTCATTGTTCCATCAATGATAACAAGCCGTCCTGGCCCAGATGCAGCAAAACAGGCCCAAACCATGATACTACAACCACCATGTTTCACAGATGGGATGAGATTCTTATGCTGGAATGCAGTGTTTTCCTTTCCCCAAACATAATGCTTCTCATTTAAACCAAAAAGTTCTATTTTGGTCTCATCCATCCACAAAACATTTTTCCAATAGCCTTCTGGCTTGTCCATGTGACCTTTAGCAAACTGCAGATGAGCAGCAATGTTCTTTTTGGAGCGCAGTGGCTTTCTTCTTGCAACCCTGCCATGCACACCATTGTTGTTCAGTGTTCTCCTGATGGCGGACTCATGAACATTAACATTAGCCAATGTGAGAGAGACCTTCAGTTGCTTAGAAGTTACCCTGGGGTCCTTTGTGACCTCGCTGACTATTACACGCCTTGTTCTTGGAGTGATCTTTGTTGGTCGACCACTCCTGGGGAGGGTAACAATGGTCTTGAATTTCCTCCATTTGTACACAATCTGTCTGACTGTGGATTGGTGGAGTCCAAACTCTTTAGAGATGGTTTTGTAACCTTTTCCAGCCTGATGAGCATCAACAACGCTTTTTCTGAGGTCCTCAGAAATCTCTTTTGTTCGTGCCATGATACACTTCCAGAAACATGTGTTGTGAAGATCAGACTTTGATAGATCCCTGTTCTTTAAATAAAACAGGGTGCCCACTCACACCTGATTGTCATCCCATTGATTGAAAACACCTGACTCTAATTTCACCTTCAAATTAACTGCTAATCCTAGAGATTAACATACTTTTGCCACTCACAGATATGTAATATTGGATCATTTTCCTCAATAAATAAACGACCAAGTTTTATATTTTTGTCTCATTTGTTTAACTGGGTTCTCTTTATTTACTTTAAGGACTTGTGTGAAAATCTGATGATGTTTTAGGTCATATTTATACAGAAATATCGAAAATTCTAAAGGGTTCACAAACTTTCAAGCACCACTGTATGTTGATCCAAATCAAAAATGATTGACACAAAGAAGGCAGAACTTAGCACAAGGTCAAAAACCAGTAATCTGTGAGTAAACTATCAGAAAATGCTGCAGACTGCCCGAAAGATGATTACAGTAAAGTGGCCATATTGGTCCACCATCTTGGATTTCACAATATGTAATCACTTCATTATAATGTATATATGCTAATTGGATTCCTAGATCCCTGAAACATGGGATTTGGCACCGAAATTACTTGTTTAGGATGAATAATGAAGGAGTAAAGTGCATTTTAAGGATTTGGTGGCCATCTTGGACATCATCTTGAAAATTATACCTTTCCAGTGGTCAGTCTGTGGTAGACTTTTGGTATGTTATTAAGCACACCTGATACTGCAAAAAAAAAAGTTGAGATACCTTTTGTAGCATTTTTTTTTTTTGGGTGGGGGGGTTAAACCATATTTTCAGCCGCCTAACATGAACACACACTCTGCTATTACAGTCAAACTTGAATACATTTATGTTCAAAAAATTAAACTAGAGGATCTGTTGTGAGACCGAACAAACAAACACTGTTAACACCAGTGGTCGAGTTGTAAAATCAAACCAGGGAGGATGGTGAAATTTTTAGTCGCGTGTCGACCCATCGGTCGGTCCATCGGTGGGAAACTGGTTTGCTTTTAGGAGGGTTTGCACACAATGTAGGTCTGTGGACCTTGTTCATTTACCAGACATACAGTATTTTGTGCTGATAAAGTGTGCAGTACACTCTGTGTACCCTTTTTATTGTTGTAAAAAACATAATACACTGGTATTTTACTGTAAAACTTGCACAGTGTGGATGTCATGTGTCATATTTAGTCAGTCTCCTGGCTGACATACCCACCACTTTCTCCATATTAGGGTGAAATGCAGATGACAAATTTGAAGTGTAACTTCATAGTCATGGTAGGCTCCTTTTAAATCATTTGGTAAATAATTTATTAAAACCTCAGCAGGCAATGTAAATGAACAACTGAATCTTTTCATATCAAGTCAATAGAATTTTTATTCAAAGCTGAACATTGGGAACATTGAGTTAAATACAGAGGTAGGTAGGGAACCAATAAGCTAAAACAAGCAACAGTAAATTGTAAATCAGATTAAACTTCCTAAAAGATGTTTGAGGCATTATGCATTTTTTTTTTGTTTTTTCCTTTTTGTTATTATTGTGTTTATTCTTTAGCCTAGTAAACTAGACCCACCCGCCTAGCGGCCAAAAATATTTTTGCCTAGCGAGTGGGTCTAGCCTCGCACCATATAAACAAAAACACCCCGGGCATCAAATCGTGCCCGCCAATCACAACGCAAGGTTTTTGTTTGGATTCTTTGGGCGGGCTTTTGCAGGAGTGACGACAAAGCTGCGCGACGCTGGAGAAAGCACAGCAGGAAAGATGGCTACGGCTAGTGAACAGCGCGCGCTTGACTCCGCTTTGGAATCAGTTTTAGAAGAATTAGACTTGGAGTTTTCGTTGAAACATGAGCAGGAAGAGGCTCTCCGCTCATTCCTTTTCAAGAAGGACGTTTTCGCTCTTTTGCCGACTGGCTATGGCAAAAGTCTGATCTACCAGCTGGCTCCGCTCGTAGCCAAAAGGATGGGGCTAGTTTGTGCAGTACGAAGAATTAATAAACAGCTTTGAAACATTACTTTTTGATTGTTTCTTATTTTCCCATTATTTTAAATTTAAGGGAAATTATTTCACCAAACACCACGAAATAAAAACTCTCAAAAACAGTTTAAGCAAACCCTTGAAAAACACTTGAAAAAAATAAGAGTCTATGTTAAGTATGTGGTACAGACTCCAAACTTGTGATCATTATCTCCAAACTTCTTAATATCTAGAACCTGTTTATTAATTAATACGCATTTTGAAAAATTATTTATTTCAAGGTCTCCCCCACTGTGCGCTCTGACTACGTCACAGTCACTGTTGCGCTGATTGGTCAGAGTGTTGGCCTATTCGCACAGAGACAGTTTGAAAGACAGCGGTTTGTTCCACCCCCAACCATCAGAAATGTCTACGGATCAAGGCCAGACTAAATATTCACATTTAGTCTGGCTTGCCAGGCTATTTATTCTTATGAGTAATGCAAATTATACATGTCCATACCGGTTATTATTATTATTATTATTTATTTATTTATTTATTTTTTATTTATTTACTATTTTTTTTTTATTGCTTTATTGGGCATGACTTCTCACATCAAATTACAAAAATACAAAAATAAATAAGCAAAAAAAAAGAACTGACAAGAAAGCCACCCAAAGGGGTCGGCACGAACGGGACCCGAAAGTACCCATGCGAGGCACCGCCCAAATAATTAAAACTATGTATAAATGAATAAACACAATTAAGGTAAGCTAAAAAAGGACAATTAACATGATACTGATATTAAACTCTAACGATGACAAGGGCATGATCTCACAAATGACCAAGTGCACGGCCGATCGACATCGAAAGTGTTTTCCAGAAGGTGGAACAAGGTTTGCCTGACGTAGGTTTGAAAAAAGGTCGGAGTAGAAAAACAGATTTTAGGGGCATAGTTACAAGTAGAGTTCCACAGTTTGACAATTCTATTAAAATAGGAAGCCTGAAAAGTAGACGTTTTGCAGGGAGGAGTCTTCAAATTTAGCGAGTTGCTCTGTCTTGTACGGCCGTGTGACACAAATGATACAAAGTTATGTACATTTAGATTGGTATGTCCGTACAAACATTTGTAAAAAAATACAAGGTCTTTCAGTTCCCTATCATACGCTAATGGTAGAAGATCAAGCTTAAAAAGCCTGTCCTTGTAGGACATCTCACCTACACGAGATCTTAAAATCCAACGCGTGGCCCGCCTTTGCACCCGCTCTATTTTGGCCATCAGATAGAACTGGCTGGGCGACCAAACCTGGGTCCCAAAATTGAGTTGTGACTTGACGTATCCAAGATAGAGTGTCCTTCTAGCTGACATGTCCGTTAACAACGGGCAGGTGCGCTTTAGGAGCCCAAGCAGTTTATTCGCTTTTGCAACGACAGCATGAACGTGGTTTTCCCATGACAGTTTGCAATTAACTATCACACCAAGATCTTTCTCTTCAATAACGCGCTTGAGCGGAGCATCGTTAAGAGTATATACGTGGTTGATAGGCTGCTTTTTTCATGTGATTGTTAATACCTTGCACTTTAAAGTGTTAAACTGGATATTATTGCGTCTCGACCAGTCGTCCAAGTTAGATAGACTGTCTTGTATGACCGCGCAATCTCCAGCAGATTTCACAGCAGCGAAGATTTTTGTGTCATCGGCGTAAAGTGCAGAATGAACTCCGGCCTTTATTACATCTGGTAAGTCATTAATAAATATCACGAAAAGTAAAGGTCCAAGCAGACTCCCTTGGGGCACCCCGGACGTGACGGGAGCCCATTGTGAAAAAGCACCCTGAAGTACGACCTGTTGCACTCGGCCTGTTAGGTAGTCCTCCAGCCACGATAAAAGACGACCGGAAACCCCGTACGCGCGTAGCTTAGCTAGAAGGATTTTATGGTTCACGCTATCAAATGCTTTTGCAAAGTCTAGGTAAAGCACATCCGTTTGGATGTTCTTGTCTAAATTCAGTCCGATAGTATGAAGAACTGAAAGCAGCTGTGTTACACATGACCTGTTTTTCAAAAACCCATGCTGAAGATCTGTTATCAAGCATTTTAAATGGTCATAAAGACGGGTAAACACACAGCGTTCAAGGACTTTACTAACAATTGAAAGCAGCGATACCGGGTGATAATGTTCGACTGGTTCCTTAGAGTCTTTTTTGTGTATTGGTGCAATGTCAGCAGATTTCCAATCCAATTTTAATGGAAAGAAAAGAAAAGTACTTATGTTATTTCTGATTTATTTATTATCTGAACAAGGATTTGAGCTTTGAAAAATGACCAGATTCTTTCTGTAACATTGATTCCCGCTGTTATCTAGGTCACGTGACACCTAACGTTGATGGTTACCAAGGAGCTGCCTTGGATACTTTGATACTTTGCTTCGATACATAGCAGCACTTTGATACATACTGGATACAAGCTAGCAAAATGAGTTAAAAGCACGCATCTTTGAGAAGTTTCTTTGGAAAGGGGAAAAGACCCATTGAGGAGACAGAAGAAGAGCCTATGACGAAGAAAAAGAAAGCTGCATTTTAGCAGACACTTTGTCGAGTCCTATACCAATCCTGCTCTGCCTTACATGTTGTGACCGGCTCTCTAATGAGGCAATGAAGCCTTCAAAACTGCTAGTGTCGTTTATTTTAGCCTTCCTGTCTTGAATAACACTTTTTGTTGCCTGAAGAATAACAAACGAACATCCAGGCTGATTAAATTAATGGCCTTATACAAGAAATCAAAGCTAACATGAACCTGAGTAAGCTATCGATAGCTGGCTCGACTCCAAACTAACATTCATTATGATAGCTGTGTTGTTATCCGCCGCCCACAAATTAGGCTCCATATCGGTAACTTTACAGCATGATAGTGGGCTCACAGAAAGTGTGACTGATATTCGTAACTCTTGACTTACCTCCTGAAATGTTTTTTCTTGCGATCTTAAATCCGAACTTGCTTAGGTCTTGCTGTCCATTCTGCTTGGCCATGATGCTGCAATTCGCTGCTGTCACTGACGCCGAATAAAATAAAAAATAACGGAACCCCAACTGAATATCACCTCCTCAAACGCTTCGCTTGCGCATGCCCTCTCTCGTGGTAGCTTATTGTATGCTCAGTTTCAGCAAAGCTACATGGAATGGCATTTCTAATTCCAAAGTTAAATAGAAGTAATGTCCACATTTATTGATAAAATTGCTCAAGGGAAGGGAGGGGGGATGCCCGTTTTAGAGGGGGGATGATTTTGACCATTTTTTATTCCAGGGGGGATGGCATCCCCCCCTATCCCCTCAACTCGAGTACAGCCTATCCCTAAACTTGAGCAACTTGTCTCCTCAGTCCCCAGACGTTTACAGACTGTTGTAAAGAGAAAAGGGGATGTCTCACAGTGGGAAACATGGCCTTGTCCCAACTTTTTTGAGATGTGTTGTTGTCATGAAATTTAAAATCACCTAATTTTTCTCTTTAAATTATACATTTTCTCAGTTTAAACATTTGATATGTCATCTATGTTCTATTCTGAATAAAATATGGAATTTTGAAACTTCCACATCATTGCATTCCGTTTTTATTCACAATTTGTACTTTGTCCCAACACTTTTGGAATTGGGGTTGTAATGTATATTCCAAACTTTTTGCATTCCCTCAATAAAAAAATTCTACCCTTCCTATTCACACTGTACCAGTACCATAACAATTCCAGTCCCTCAGCAGTGATATGAATCTGTCAATGCACTATATTTTCACAGACACTGTACACATTGGACAATTAAAACAACACATATCATCTACTGTGTTCCAAAAGTGCCTCAATAACACAGAAGGATTGCATTGACAGTAATTTTATTGAACGTCACAAAATACAAATTCAGGGCACAAGGCCTAAGAAAAGCCAAGGCCTCCACAGGCCATGTTGAAAGACACAATTAATAATAACGATAATATCATGTTAAAAAAAAGTACACCTCAGTTCTATGACCATGCTGAGGAATTACACAGAACATGTGGAACAAATAGTCAAAAATGGGCCATGCCAATACTGGCCAGAAAGAGTAAAAGACACAAACACTAATCATAGGAAGAGAACCTCAAGAAAAGTCAACTCCTCAAGCGCAAATAATTCTAAACAATTACACCTCAGGTCTATAACCAGGCTGGCAAAGACAAAACAAACAGTGGGAGAACATCAATTAACAACTTACGACCTCTTTTTGATAGGAAGGAGTTGCCCACTTTTCTTTTGGTTCTCCACCTCCTGTATCAGAGTAGGGTCATTTTGAATGGCATCTCTGCCCTTTTGTATGAAGGACATGAGTTTATCTCCGTGAGAATAGCCTGGTAATAGCTCCTCAAACTTGGTGGGGGAGACTACCGACAGTTCTACAATCGCCGCTCCTGAACAAATTGTGTTCCGATCAACTCCTACTGATCTGTACGATTCTTGCAGGGTTTTTCCTCTTCCGAAGGCCTGTAGCACTTTTTTATAGCGTTTGATGATGTCCTCTGGTGTTGTGGCTACAATTACATTAAAAAAACACAGTGAATGAGTTATGTAACTAACCAAACCGCAAACACAGCTATGCTTAACTTGTGTATGCATACTTTAGAAAGCTACTCTTGTGTCCCATCTACTATTGTATTTGCTAAATCCATCATTCTGCTACAGGGTAAACAAAGAAATAATATATTTGCACCTATTAGCCATAATTGATAGTCATAACTGAAACCCTATCACAGTCATAGTCTGTCCCTCCAGGATTTCACAAGTCTTCTTTGAGATATTTTTGGTATAAAATGCCTGATTTTGTAGCAGGCTTACTGAAACAGTGAGGCGGAATTTGCAGTGTTTTTTTGGCATTTCAATTAATAAAACCCAGCATAAAACCCACAACTTTTTATCATTCAAAATCACATTGAACCCAAACAAGAAAGATGTACAAAAACTGAAAAATACCTCTCCTCATGAAATGCTTGTCTTTTTTTTAAGTTTCTTCTCCTTCCCCTTCTTCTTTTTATCCTTCTGGTTCTTCCTGTGCTTCTTCTTCTTCTTCTCCCCATCACATGATGATGAGGAGGAGGATGCAGAGGAAGATGTCTCGGACGAGGTCGATGAAGTGTCTGACATCTCAGAGTCAGACAGAGTAAGATTCTCAGTTGCAGCACTGTTTTTTTTCTTGTCTATTGCAGAGGAAAAGGCATACTGTAACATTAAAACACATACAGTTGCGACATCATTTTATGTTTGTTGCGATGATTATGTAGTCAATAAGTACAAAACCTGCTTGATTGCCTGGCAAGTAAGGGTTTTACAACATGGATTTGTTATTGTATGATTCTGCATGTGTGCCTGTGTTGTGAAGTTAAAAATTCTGGTCTGATACATCTCACAAACACTTTAATGTCCACACAGGTTAGGTGATATGGCTAATTTAACTGCAATACTTACACTGTGACAACTGCTTCAAAAGAGAGTCCCTTTCTTCTGTCAGCTCGGCTATTTTTCTTCTTTGAATATCATCTCTTTTTTTTTTTTTTTTGCTTTGTCGAGCTGTTTCTTTGCAGTTGGGGCTGTCAGTGCTTGCATGAGAGACAAAAAGGGGGACAGCATGTCAATAGTTTTCCTTAAAACAGTACACAGGGTATAGCTTACAAACTGTATCTTAAATTTCAATCTAAACAAGTAAGCTTTACTGTAATATGGTTGCACATCTTATTGTTGTCCACAAGCACTTACACACCGATGGACCACATTGCCCTGAAAGGAAAACTCAAGGCATGTTCAACCCATAGGGTAGCTCTTTTGTTCAAACTACAAACAGTGAAATTGAAATTAACTTGAAATTAAAGAAAAAAAATTGTTTGGGGAGAACCCCACAACGTTCTTTATGACTAATCCTGCCATGGGGGGGGGTCTTCCAAGATTTTCCAGGGGGTTTACTGAGAGGCAGGAGAGGCAAGCGAGCCTCAAACATCAGCATGCATTCGGCTAAAATATTTTGGGTACATA
This sequence comes from Neoarius graeffei, assembly GCF_027579695.1. Taxonomy (NCBI): domain Eukaryota; kingdom Metazoa; phylum Chordata; class Actinopteri; order Siluriformes; family Ariidae; genus Neoarius; species Neoarius graeffei. The sequence goes on from NC_083587.1 coordinate 66,696,680, forward strand.
TTTGGACAACGGCGGCACGGTGGTGTAGTGGTTAGCGCTGTCGCCTCACAGCAAGAATGCCAGTGAGGGCCTTTCTGTGTGGAGTTTGCATGTTCTCCCCGTGTCCGCGTGGGTTTCCTCCGGGTGCTCCGGTTTCCCCCACAGTCCAAAGACATGCAGGTTAGGTTAACTGGTGACTCTAAATTGAGCGTAGGTGTGAATGTGAGTGTGAATGGTTGTCTGTGTCTATGTGTCAGCCCTGTGATGACCTGGCGACTTGTCCAGGGTGTACCCCGCCTTTCGCCCGTAGTCAGCTGGGATAGGCTCCAGCTTGCCTGCGACCCTGTAGAACAGGATAAAGCGGCTACAGATAATGAGATGAGATATTTGGACAATGGGGCAAATTAGACTATGGTGGGCCACCGTATTGTAGGTAATGAGTGGGAAACAATGTTATAGAGTAATGTAACATTGTAAGAAAAAGAAAATTTGTTAAAACACAGACCTAATAGCAAACCAGCAGCTAAAGATAACCAACGGGGGCAAGTTAAGTTGCTCTCATAGGTTATCTTCATTGTTCAGTCTATGCTTTATTTTCTATTTTTTTTCTCCTACTGACAGCACTCAGTGACCTCCCTCAAACAACAGGGCTATGGGTTGAATAGCCAGAGTTTTCCTTGACCATGACCATGCACTGCTTCCAAGTAAATAACAAAATTGACTTTAGAGTTGGCTACTTCTACCAATTTACGAATTACTTAAATCGGTAGAAGTAGCCAACTCTACTCAGCATAATCAGGCCTGCGCACCCCCCACCCCCACACGAAACCTGCATGAAGTTGATCCATGTCGCAAGTATGGTATGTATAAAATCATTTGCGTTCATTTGTGCACTTTTGTGCAGGCAAAATATACATTTGTGCACAACTCATTTTAGAGATATAGTATAAATTAGGCTGCATAGGGTTCTATGGAGATTCTACAGCTGGGATGCTGATGACGTGCACAAATGAGGCATAAATGATACCAACCATTTTACACTTATTTTGGTACTAATGGGATGCTGGGTGACCTTACATTACCAGCTAAATTAATGCTTAACTATCTCAAAAACGGTTTGTGCAATGACTTTGTTGGCTTACTACATTACAAGCATGCTTACTCATTATAAAACAGAAGTTATTATATTCAGGTCAGTTTCCTTCTAATAGGCTAAGCTACATTTTTTAAAGAGTCATTAGGGCGTTTGATTTTGACCTCATTACAGGCTGAAGGCCTAAATCTAGCCCAGCTCCCGTCAGTCAGCTATTATGTGTAGCCTATTGAACTAAGGATATAATTTAGCCTACTGAAGTTATGGTAAATAAATCTTAAACTTATCTAAATGTAGCAACACTGTTATTATATTTGCTGCTCTGTAGAAGTCACTGGCGTTCAGTAGTTGAGGGTGCAACGCACACAGACTGCGCATTTAAACCCATTATCTTTTTTAAAACCTTGCCTCCGTTTCTCCCTCTCACTCTCGCTATGCTGTCACATGTAACACTGACGCCAGTGTAGGCTACCTGCTGCCATTTAAAAGTCTGTAATGACGTGACAGAAAAACTCAGCAGGTTGACAGTGAGCAAGGTTTTTATTTCTTATATCTCACAAAACCATGTAATCTTCATAGGCGCACCTATCACGCACCGTCATAAATAGACCGTTTCTCAAAAACATGTGACAGAATGGGTTCTTTATCAGTTCAATAGGAACACATCTTTTTGCTATTCAAATATGCAATAACACTCTGATAGCCTACCAGTAGGTAGTTAACGTTAGCTAACTGACATTAACTTTAAACATGGAACCCACTTTTTAAATCAGAGGGTTATATTCTTGATTTCACAGCAAATAAAAATGTAATGTGATGTTGACTGAGATGCATTTTAAAGCACACTGAACCAGGACAAAGATTAAATGAAATGCTAACCCAACAAAATGTCATGTTTTAAGCTAACCCAGTCGGTTAGCATTGCTAGTGAACTTTTTGCTATATTGCTAGTTGGTTGATTGACGCAGCTATAGACCCAAGTCCATTCCTTTGCTGTCGGCCACATTAAAAGGTGGAATCTACTAAATATGAGATCACTTTAGTATACTCAGGCTTACAATATACCTTGAATTAACTAGACCATGGTGGTAAAAGTAGTGTACAACTTGCATGTTGTACTTGTTGGATTAATACTTCAGTTTCAACTAATATACCACGCACATGAAAATGCTTACCTGTACAGGGGCTAGCTTCCTCTTCACTGGTGGCCAAAGTTTCAACCAAAACCCTCTCTGATTCTACAGTGTCAGGGGCCGTAGAATCTTCAGTGGCCCATATGTAACATGATCCACAGGTTTGTACACAAACTGCAACACAAATATTGATTTATATCATCATATGGCCCCGCCCTCTCAATTAAAGATCAGTTTCCCATGACACATTAAACTGTATTTTTATATCCACTGTATGCTGTGTTTTTTTTTTTTACCCTTTGGTTGTTGGTTTGATTTGGACAGACGCGCAAGTTACTTCCTCCTTCTTCAACGTTTCTTCATCAGGATCTTGAGAAACTTGGTTTAACTGTGCCTTTGTCTGTAAAAACACAGTGCATCCATCATCAGTTCTCATGTGCAGCATGTACACGATGACCGAGCTAGCTACCAAGCTATCGTCTTGAGTGTCTCATGTGCTCAACAGTTAAACGAGAGAAATGAAGTAAAGTAACCCCAGCCTAAACCCAAAGAAGGTTCACCATCACTGTCGTCTTCTTCCTCAGAGTAAATGTGATCAGGTATTGCCATATTCTTTAGAGATTCCAAAATAATAACTGCTTAGTGAAATGTTAACATTGATCAGAAGTTGACTGCACACTTGCTGCCAATCAGAGGAAGCGACGTTAAGATCTTGGTAATGTTGACAACATAATGGTCTTAATAATCACCTAAAAGCGAACTAAAAGGTGCATTAATAACTATTACTGTCTGGCTATTAATAACTATTTAGGAAACAATAATTTTGTGATATCTTACCAGTGAGAAATTTTCATCACCTTGGTATCAGGAAGTGGCTGAGATCAGAGACTTTTACCATCTCTATCTCTCTTTAGGGGTGGCACGGTGGTGTAGTGGTTATCACTGCCACCTCACAGCAAGAAGGTTCTGGGTTCGAGCCCCGTGGCCGGCGAGGGCCTTTCTGTGTGGAGTTTGCATGTTTTCTCCCCGTGTCTGTGTGGGTTTCCTCCGGGTGCTCCGGTTTCCCCCACAGTCCAAAGACATGCAGTAGGTTAACTGGCTAGCTATTAATTTCCTGTAGCTGTGAATGTGTGTGTGAGTGCACAGAAAAGAACAGCCGCTCTACTGCTGCAATTCTGGCCAAGTCAAGCGACTGGTCTGGGGTCAAGTGGGGGAGGGAGTGGGGGCAGAATCAAACCTGTTGAAAAACAGGTTCAGTTTGTTTGCCCATTCCAGGTCCCCAGATTCAGGGCCCCTCCCACTGTCTTTGCTGCGACCAGAGATGGTTTTCAGGCCCCTCCACACCTCTCGTGTGTTATTCTGTTGCAGGCGCTCCTCCAGCTTCCTCCTATAGCACTCCTTGCTCTTTCTCATCTCCCTCGTGAGCTTCTTCTGCACTCTCCTCAGTTCCTCTTTGTCCCAAGATCTGAAGGCCCTCTTCGCTCTCCTGTCCGCTCTCACGAGTTGAAAACCATCCAGAGTGAAAAGTGAAACTGGAGTGAGTTCATTCAGCCAGGTCTCTGTGAGGCACATGATGCTGCTCTCCCGATACTCCCTCTGCAGCCTGGTCAGCGCTCTGAGCTCTTCCATCTTATTATGGAGTGATCAACGTTCCCCAAAATAACAGACAGTATGGATGGTTTATACCGTCTTTTCCTCTCACGGCGCTTAACTCCAGCTCTGCATTTCCTTGTTCTCCTCCTTATTTCCACAGGGACCTTGTGTCTCTCCTCGGGGAGTATCCTCATGCTGTGCAATGCCATCAGCTGATTGTGGGTGTAAACAATCAAGCCGTGACTGAATGGCTCTCCTGATATTGTTTTAAAAAGTCTCAAAACTAGTAAAAAACACAAAAGTAGTCTCACCGAAAAGCACATCCATACTAGTATGCAAACGAGTAAGATTAAATACTAAGAAAGGTACGACTAAAGACGATCAAAAGAAACAAAAAATAGTCAGAAAAGTAAGAGCTGCTGAAACTGGCTGCCACTCACGCGGCGCCGGAAGTGAAGTCTCCAGCCACGCCTAAAGCGGCCAGCCACTCCTCCGTCAACCACCATATATAAAATAATAATACCAAACAATCTTTCTGAAAATAATGTTTATTCTGTTCTTCTTATTCTAACTTTATTATTCTGAAATGGTAGAAAGTAATAAGTGGAAGAAACCCTTCTTTGAGCAGGTGTTCAAACAGAATGTGGACAAACGCTGTGTGTGTGTGTGTGTGTGTGTGAGAGAGAGAAGAGAAAAAATTGCATGAGGCTTCTGTCTTGCTTCCTCTCATGGCTTAACACTCTTGTTGTGTTGGGCGTTTTCTTTTTTCTTCCAGGAACAGCTTTTAGTTCTCACATAGTACAACCGAGTCAGTGAGCTCAGTATAAACACAGAGCCAACAGTGAGTGTGTGAAGTTGTTCCTGAAGAAGAGATGAAGATGCTGCTCTCGGCTCTGATTCTGCTCACGCTGTCTGGTAGGAAACATCATCTCACTCTTCGACAGAATTATTGTTCAGAGTTGTAATTGTTTGCTGATTGATGTTGCAGTGTGTACGCTCAGTTATTGGATTATACACTTCCACAAACACATTATACTGGATCATATTAGTCAACATTAGATTCTGATCTGATCTGATTATTAACATCATTGTAATTGCTCAGGTCCTGAGCTCTCAGTGCGCTGTTAGGATCAAGATCATGGTTTACATTTCGTTACTCTTTTGCCCAAATAGAACCCACCTTTCCATTCACATAATGAACAGAGTCAGTGTGAGTGCAACACAAAAACACATTACACACAGACAGAGAACACAACAGCAGGTTCTTTAAAAAGTAAACACACGACTCCTGCTGTACATCAGAAAACACTGAGCCTCACGGAGCTGGACTACATTTCACACAGTTTACCCTGTGCTGATGGAACCATTTCTATCATCATGGGAGGATTATGTCAGTTTCTTTTTCCCAGAGGTAATACTAAGATAAAGACATTTAATGAGGAGTCATCTTTATGTCATCTTTATGTTGATTGATTTTTTTTATCGATTGATTACTTTATTCTGAACAATAAAGAAGATATAAAAATAAAAAAATAAATAAAAAATGCAATAATCAAAACATCGTCATAAACAAACAGAATAGCGTAGCCACAAGGCAGTAACATAATAATGTTCAGAAAGGATTAGGAAGAAGTAATAACTTATCCAATCCTAACCCTCTATACCACCGCTAATCAAACGTCACTTTCCACCATAATAAACTATATATACAAAAGAAAACAAAAGCAACAAACAAAAAGAAAACGTACCAACATACCAAGACATACCGACATGGTATAATATCGACCAAATCAAATCATATATACAGATACTTATGTTATGCATATATACACACATACAATACATCTATTGAGGTTTTTCACCTGACGTCACAGCGTCACGTGATGCCCCGGTGTCCGCCATTTTGAAGGTCAAGCTAGCTAATGTCAACAACAGTAGCTAGTATGTTACTGTAGCAATGTTTACGTTCAGTCATTTGGATGACTGTTAAAACCTTTCAGTCTCAAGTTTTTCCTTTACTGTATTTACTAGTTTACTGTAATTATGATCCGGCAGCTATTTACACCGGATCCAGTGTAAATAGCTGCCGGAGCCGACGTCCCAGCCTGCCCGAGCGCGCTAGCTCCCAGCCTGCCCGAGCGCGCTAGCTCCCAGCCTGCCCGAGCGCGCTAGCTCCCAGCCTGCCCGAGCGCGCTAGCTCCCAGCCTGCCCGAGCGCGCTAGCTCCGGCAAGCTCAGACGTCGGCTCCGGCAGCTATTTACACTGGATCCGGTGTAAATAGCTGCCGGATCATAATTACAGTAAACTAGTAAATACAGTAAAGGAAAAACTTGAGACTGAAAGGTTTTAACAGTCATCCAAATGACTGAACGTAAACATTGCTACAGTAACATACTAGCTACTGTTGTTGACATTAGCTAGTGCTAACAGCTAGCTGCTAGTACACTGCTACAACACAGACACCGACCCTAATAATACAGTTCTTGGTCATTGCCTGGTAACAGCAAATTTATAACGGGCCATGTCTCAACAGACTAAGAAGTTATTTCAATGACATTTAATAACATTTTGTTTATCCTGAGGACCAAAAGTAAATGAAAATGTGAACAAACCTTAGCTGTAATAAGATGGCGACCACCGGCTCCAGGGACGATCCGTTGATGTAGGCATGTTACCCAGCCTGACACAAAATATTTGTAGGCATCCAAACTCTTATACGCTTTCAGATCAATACCTGTGTATGGCGATGGGTTTTTAACGACATAGGTATACAGATCATGTGGACCGAAGTCAGGTAAAGACGAGGGTATCAGTGAACAATCCTGGTGGAAGCAGGTAAACGTTGTTCTCTAAGCCTGCTAACCTCAATTTTTGCAAATACCTCTCCATCTGCTCGCCCTGTAAATGCCCTACGTTGCTGGATAGTGAAGGTGTTTTCTGCATCTCGCTCCTTTTTCTTTTATGTTTTTCGTTTGTCGCCTTCCTCGCATTCAAACTGATTCGAGCTGTGACGTCCAAAATGGCAGCATCACATGACTTGGTCACGTGGGTGAAAAACCTCAATACAGTACATACATATCCACCAACCTATAACTATATACAAAATACAAGAAGATCAGTCACAGACTTGCTCTCAATTTCATCATCACCTATATAGTCTGCCTGTCCTCATTCTCATATATATTTAGTAACATGTTTTTATATAATTTTTAAACAGTTTTATGTTGGTGCTATTTTTGAGTTCATTATCCAGACCATTCCACAATTTCACCCCACAGACTGTTATGCACATACTTTTCATAGTTGTTCTAACATTTACTCTCTTAAAATTCATTTCCCCTCTCAGGTTATACCCACCCTGCCTTTCCATAAACGTATTTTGTACCTCACCCGGAAGAAGGTTATGTCTTGCTTTATACATAATTTGTGCAGTCTTGTGTTTAACCAGATCAGTGAATTTCAGAGTGTGTGCTTTTACGAATAATGCGTTTGTATGCTCAAGATATCCCGTATTATTGACGATTCTTATTGCTCTTTTTTGTAATGTGCATAACGGCTGCAGGTTAGATTTGTAGGTATTACCCCATATCTCCACACAGTAGCTCAGATATGGAAGTATGAGTGCATTATACAGAGTATGTAGTGATTTATAGTCCAGAATGTGTCTTGATTTCCCCAAAATTGCAGTAATCTTTGCTATTTTTGCTTTAACATGATTAATATGTGGTTTCCAGCAGATTTTATGATCAACAATCACACCCAGAAATTTTATTTCATAAACTCTTTCTATGGTTATGTTGTCAATTTTCAATTCAACTTGAGGGTTCGACTTATATTTTCCAAATAACATAATCTTTGTTTTACTCAAATTCAGTGACAGTTTGTTTACATTAAACCACCTTTTTAATTTATTCATTTCGGTTGTGATTGTTTCCATAAGCTGCTGTACATTGTCCCCGGCGCAAAAGATGTTTGTATCATCAGCAAATAAAGTGCATTTCATTATACATGATACATTACATAAGTCATTCATGTATAATATAAACAGTTTAGGACCTGACACATAGACACAGACAACCATTCACACTCACACCTACGGTCAATTTAGAGTCACCAGTTAACCTAACCTGCATGTCTTTGGACTGTGGGGGAAACCGGAGCACCCGGAGGAAACCCACGCGGACAACATGCAAACTCCACACAGAAAGGCCCTCGCCGGCCACAGGGCTTGAACCCGGACCTTCTTGCTGTGAGGCAACAGCGCTAACCACTACACCACCGTGCTGCCCGGGTTCTTAAACTGTTTCAAATATTCTTTAATATTGTGGAAGTTGGCATATAGGCTTCTGCTATTGAAGTGGATGATTGATATGTTATGCTTTGATTGGAAAGTTGCGTTGTAGTGCTCATCTGTGTAATAACTGCAGCTGTTTCCTATATCATTGAGTAAGTTGTTATCCGGATCAATATCATGTTCTATGTCCTGTATTTTATGTTCTGTATATACAAAGTTTTCTAGTCCTAATGTGTGTTTATTATCAGGAGTTGTCATGGCTGTAGTTTAAGGATACCTTGTTGTTGTACGTTTCGTTAATATTTGCTCAGCTCCTCCAGCTCCCTGATGACTAGAACTTTGGCTTGTTCTGGTGTTCCATTTAACTTAATGTATATTTTGCAGTTTGAAGTCATGTTTATGTCGTGTTTATGTCGTGTTTTGCTTCATTTGGAAGCATCATTGTTTTTGATGGCAGTAAAATCATAAAAAGCTAAAAGAATATTTTCAAATAGAATTGTGTGTGTTGAAGGGGCGTCAGAAGAAATAGAAACATCACTGCTTCTGAGCTTTAGCTTTTGAAAAAGTACAAAGAGACACATGAGACTTAAGATAAGTCAATTTTATTTGTATCACAGTTTTAACAATAGACACTGTCGCAAAGCAGCTTTACAGAAACATATAGATGTTAAATCTATGAATTTATAAATTTATCCCTAATGATCAAACCTGAGCTGACAGTAGCAAAAAAAAAAAAAACAACAACAACAAAAACAAAAAACAACTCCTTCAGACAACATGAGGAGGAAACCTTGAGAGAAACCAGATTCAAAAGGGAACCCATCCTCATCTGGGTGATTTATAAATAACTCACTTCTACTACGGGCGCAGATAGAGGGGGGGACGGGGGGGATTCGTCCCACCCAGATTTAAATTCACCTTGTTCGGTCCCCCCCACTTATAGGGAGGAAAAAACGTCTATGCTGTCTTTCTTTGCATAAGGCAAACCTCACGGAAAAATCAAAAGACTAATTACCATTCGGTTTATTGAGGTGCACAGCAGTACAGACGTAGTTGCAACTGCGCAGACTGCACAGGTTGCGAGCTCGAGCTTGGTTGCTATGGTTACCCACAACAAGTTTGACAGGCATATTGGGGACAGCGCCTCCTAGTTCAGGACCCCAACACGGCATGATGAAGGGTGCCAAAAGGCAGAAAACGATTGCATCGTTTAAAAAAAAAAAAAAAAAAACGACTGTAAGTAAACTGTGCCTTACTTTATCATATCACCTTGCAATTTTTTGATAGTCTGTTCAAAGTAATGTCGTAGTGAAAGTAAAATCATACGGAGTAGAGAAGCCTTTCTGGTAGCCTCCTTCTTTCGGTGGTAGCCTGTAGATACAGTGCTCAGAAGGCAGTTTTAATGTTTAATCTGGCGTTCCCTGCCATAATTTCAGCGAGCATATTGTTTCATAAGGAAACTTTGCGAAGAGTTGTTGACTGACTGCCGCTCACGCAACACACAGGCATAGTTAGAAAGTCAGGATGCACTGGTTTACACTTTACACACACACACGTAGCCCAGCCTCTCGCTATGTTTAACAGTTGGAACTTAGCGGTTTTAAAACTAGTTTTGCAGTTTTGCAATTTCTGTGCGTGATGATAATGTGTAAACTTTGGATTTCCATAGGCTATGTTAAAATGTTATCATTGTCCTGGCCTGCAGGTAGTTCCTGGTGATGGCAGTGAGGGAGGTGAAACAACATGTATACACACTACCGTTCAAAAGTTTGGGGTCACCCAGACAATTTTGTGTTTTCCATGAAAAGTCACACTTTTATTTCCCACCATAAGTTGTAAAATGAATAGAAAATATAGTCAAGACATTTTTCTGGCCATTTTGAGCATTTAATCGACGCCACAAATGTGATGCTCCAGAAACTCAATCTGCTCAAAGGAAGGTCAGTTTTATAGCTTCTCTAAAGAGCTCAACTGTTTTCAGCTGTGCTAACATGATTGTACAAGGGTTTTCTAATCATCCATTAGCCTTCTGAGGCAATGAGCAAACACATTGTACCATTAGAACACTGGAGTGAGAGTTGCTGGAAATGGGCCTCTATACACCTATGGAGATATTGCACCAAAAACCAGACATTTGCAGCTAGAATAGTCATTTACCACATTAGCAATGTATAGAGTGGATTTCTGATTAGTTTAAAGTGATCTTCATTGAAAAGAACAGTGCTTTTCTTTCAAAAATAAGGACATTTCAAAGTGACCCCAAACTTTTGAACGGTAGTGTGTATAGATAGATAGATAGATAGATAGATAGATAGATAGATAGATAGATAGATAGATAGATAGATAGATAGATATACACACACGCACACATACATACATGCATACACAAAATGGAATCATTTGCTGACAGCTCAGTCCCCCCCAGTTCAAAAATCCTACCTGCGCCCCTGACTTCTACAACTGTGTCCTGTACGGTCACAAAGTCCAACCAGGAAATTTATTATAGTTTAACATGAAGTCTATTTTGCTGAAGTTATTGATGGAGACTTGAATGCAAAACTAACCACAACTGCAGTCCTAAAGTTATCCTGGTGATTGTAGTCCTCAGGCATCATAACAAAACTAAGTGTCCAGAGCCGTCTTCTCAGTGTGCCTTGAGACTGTCCATAACGGGCCGTCCTCCACAGGAGTGAAGGATGAAAATCTCAGCCAGAAGTAGGGCATCGGGATGGATCAGGCAGGTCCAATAAAGGGTTGGGTGGAACATTTTGGAAAAGTATTCATGGATAAATAAGAATAAATGAGCTCCTTGTAAACAGCTGTACAGTATCATCATACACAGCATTCAGGATGATTTAACAAGATGATCTCACTCCAGGGCCGTGGCCTTAGACAGAGCTTTAGACATGTTTTTCTGTATTCTTTCTTTGTTCAAGAAGAATTGCAGGCAAATTATTGCGTGAAATCCAACCTAATAAGCAGCTCTTCACTTTTTGTTAAATAGTTAATAAATATGCATCATCATTTTGTATGTGTGTATTAACAGGATGTATAAATATACACAAAAATCTATATAGGATGTTTAGGGCAGCACGGTAGTGTAGTGTTTAGAACTGTCGTCTCACAGCAAGAAGGTTCTGGGTTCGAGCCCAGTGGCTGACGAGAGCCTTTCTGTGCGGAGTTTGCATGTTCTCCCCGTGTCTGTGTGGGTTTCCTCCGGGTGCTCCGGTTTCCCCCACAGTCCAAAGACATGCAGGTTAGAATAATTGGTGGCTCTAAATTGACCGTAGGTGTGAATGGTTGTGTGTCTCTATGTGTCAGCCCTGTGATGACCTGGCGACTTGTCCAGGGTGAACCCCACCTCTCACCCATAGTCAGCTGGGATAGACTCCGGTTTGCCCGCGACCCTGTACAGGATAAGTGGTTACAGATGATGGATGGATGGATGGATGGATGGATGTTTGTTTGTTTATATATCTGTATAAGTCAATAAGTCTATACAGGTATGAATACATAATGACAGATATAAAGGTGCATTGTGTTCAGTGCAGTAATGAGAAATATCTGATGAACACACAACATATAAAACAATCCATCAGCAAAACTTTATCAATGTCTTTTAATCTGCATTTATTTCTCTACACAGGTGTTCTCACTCAGGACAAAAGTAGTTGGTATGCAAAATATCCTGAAAAGCAGATCTGTGCTGTGAGAGGATTCAGTGTCTCCATTCCCTGTAGTTATTATTATCCAACATCAAATCCCAATATTCAGTTGAGGAAAAAGTTTTGGTGCTCAGTGAACTCAAACAGAGACAGGTGTTTAAACCCTCCGTATGTTTATGACAGCTCATCAAACACCAACTCAGACTTTGAGTACGCTGGAGACGACAAATCAAACTGCACTTTATTAATCCGCAATCTACAGTTCAGTTATTCTGGAGAGTACAGATTCAGATTTATAACTGCTAATCCTGATGGCAAATGGACAGGTGTTCCTGGAGTGACTCTACAAGTTGCAGGTAAATTTTAATGATTAAAATAAAAATCCAAATGATTCATGATCTGTATAATTGACTTTCCTCACCTATAGGAATACATTAAATCATTTTGTGGAAATCTTTCTCTTTTGAACAGTGAAAGTAAATTTAACTCCAGCTTTAATTTTTATCAAGAAATCTCATGTAGCTGATGTTTATTATTCAGTAAAACATTTTTATCAGTGAGAGAAATCCTGATTCACTGACGTGGAGTCTTTCCTGCTCTCTGGAAAAGATTTAAAGGTGTCACTAATCAGGCTCAGTGGAAACGGGACCCTTAAACAAGGAGACTCGTTAAATCTGACGTGTGATGTGAACTGCACACACAGTTCCTCACAGCTCATGTGGTCGAAGAACAACGAGCTCTTACCTGAATCAGGACCCGTTCTTCACTTTCCTGCTCTAACCGTGAGGGATTCTGGGAAGTACACCTGCACTTGGAAAACCAACGTGACATCAGGATCTGAAACGACCAGCCTTCACGTCGAGGGTGGGTCCATCTCCTCACAACATTCCTGAACATCTCGAATGATTCCTGAAGGAAATGAAGTGACTTGTGTTCAGTTTAATATTCAATAAATGTTAAATACTGTTGTTTTTAACAGGTGAAAATCCTGATCAATGGTTAATCTGGATCATTGTCTCGGTATCAGTTGGAGTGATTTTCATCGTCTCAGTCATCGTAGGAGCTGTGATTTATATCAGGAGGTAAAACTACATATTTTTATGCAACACAATCTATACAGTCTAAGGCTACATCCACATGACAACGAGATGTTATTTAAAAAAATATCGCGTCCAAATGGGCAACGATCAGTAAAATATCAGGTCCATATGGCAACACAACGCTTGCTGAAAATGTTGCAATACACATGCCACACCTCTAGGGGCGCTGTAAGACGGTCCCTTCGGAGACACCAGAACAATAGAAGAAGTAAGGATGCATGCGCATAAACTATTATGCGCGAGACTTCATATTAGCCACAAAGTCAGAAAAATCTGTTCGTAAAATTACATTATAATGACCAAATACAATGAAAAGTATTTTTCCAGTCTCATCTGTGAAAGGTAATCCCATGTGATCTCGTTTGGACGGTAAACCTGTTGGTACAGTTAAACGCAGCACATGAATGAGGCATCCTTATTCTCCGCTTTGACCCATCCAATATGGTGGCGAGGATGACGTATGATTCTACGCAGAAGGCGGCGTCTTTAATGGTCTGGAATAAATTGAATGCTACATGCTGATGGATTAATTTCTTCTTCTACGCCCTTTTTGAGGAATGTATTGTAGGACTTAAACCAACATCTGAAGAGGTGAGATCGCTCCTTTTTTCCCTATTTTTGCTGGTGGGATTGACTCTCTCTCTCTCTCTCTCTCTCTCTCTCACGTTGCACCATTACACAATAAATATTCACAGTGAAAATATTTTGTAAGCACGTTTCATGAACCAAGTTATAGGATTTGTTGACAACTCGCATTGAGTTCGTTATACTTCTATCCGACGTGAAGCACTCACAGTCATGTGGTTGTGACGTCATCGTAAACAAATCCGTTCTACTCATCCAGACGACTTCGCAATGGCAATGTTGCCAAAACGCCAGTGCCGTGTGGACACCAGGCCGAAACGATAAACAATTGTATCGGATTCACCTGAATCCGTTGCCGTGTGGACAGGGCCTAAGGAAAGAAAGAAAGCAAAGAAAGAACTGTCTCTCACTTAAAGCATATGATTTTTCACAAATTGCAATTTTAACTGTCCATTTAACAATTAACAGCAACTAATGTGTCGTTTGTGCCTCATGACCAGGTTTCTGAGCGATTGCAGGAGTGTCCACACTGAGCAGCAGAAGAAGGAGGACAGTGCTGATATCTACGTTAACGTCCAAGAGAACGAGGATGGTGCTAATATCTACGCGAATGTCCAGAAGGAGGAGGACGGTGATGGTATCTATGCTAATGTGTAGCAGCAAAGAGCTGATCACAGTTTCACACTTCACACTCAGCTTAAAGTCTTCGACTTGTGAATTTCCTCTGTGAGCTGAAAAAGAACGTTACACAGCACATACACTTCCTGTGTGTTAGGTTTATATAAGTATTATTCTTGACCAAGAAGGCAGTAATTTATTAAAATGGTGACAAAATTAAGGATTAACTTAAGGTTCAGTTAAACTTAAGGTTCAGTTAAAAATGACCTTCTGTCTCGGCTGGACATTGTTTGGGAACATTTTGTTTATTTTTTGATATGAATGTGTATTTTGATCAGAGAGGTGTCTGAAAGATTCACCAAGGTCTGTTTTGGTGTCAGATCGACCCACACACACTCTGAAATGGTAGAATTAAGGTTCATGTTTGTTAATTCATGTTTAGTTGAAACTTAGGTTTATAGCTTCTTAAAAGCTTGAAATATACTATGGTAGTGATTTGGATCCCGTAATTAATGAATGCATTCCGTGATTAATGTTAGTTTTATAGTTTTAGATTAGTTTCATAATGACATTATAATTATAGTTAAGATCTTATGATTCTAAGGGTTTTTAGTTTAAAAGCATTAACCTAATTTAGTTATGAGTTTAATCCTGTTAGTTGTTTAATTGTTCTCTCTCTTTCAGACATATTCTCATTGTTCTTATGTTTAAGTTGTTCTTATTTTTATGTTTATTTTCTTATAACATTCTTTGTTTTAGCATTATTAAAGACATATTGTTATTTGTTATTTTGCTTATGTTGATGAAATCAAGATGTAATTTACTGACTTAACACACATTCATGTGTTAAGAAATTATGTTAAATTATTAGATCCTTTCTGTGCAAACTAATGTCTTTGACCTTCTCTGAATAGACTCCGTAGACTAGACATTCTGTGTTTAGACATTCCATGCTCTAACCATAATATTGACCATAAGCCGAGACTCTGATATCTATCTGTACCTTACTATGATCAGAAATATGTTATTATATTATGATTGATTCAAGATCATTACACACTTCTACATAGACGCACACCCATTACACACACATACACACACATGAAGACAAAACATAAACACAGAGATACTATAAGATGTTTCCAAGAATGTTTCCATTTTGACGAAGTGACTGTGCGAATAAACTGGCATGTGAACTCTCTGGTGTTCCCCTGTCTGTTTCTATCGTCCTGTTCATTCGTCCTCGGATCCGAGGGGGGCCCACGAAGGAATCGGGGTCTCTGACTGGGGTTGAACCCCAACACTGTGTGTAGCACTTGAGCTTAATTTTATGACAGACAGCTTCACTATTTATTACATTTATTGTCATTTCAGCCATGGAGTAATTTCTGAAATTGGTTTGTCTTGATTTCTATAACTTTCTATAAGATTTATATATGCTTCTTTAATTTTTTTGAGAATGTACTCCAACTAAAAATAAAATTATAATAATTTTATTTATAAATATTCTGTATATTTGTCAGGCTTCCGGGCTCACCCTCCTTCTGCCCCAACACTCAGGACTCCATTTCCCATAATCCCCCTCACACACCAGTCACTACCACGTGCACTCCATCAGCCAACCCAGAACCACTTACTAGGAGTGCTTCCCCCGAGTTCTAATCACCATCACCTGTACCTTTTTGTCTGCATTTGTATTTATACCCCTTTGTCTGTCTTGTTCATTGCACAGTATTGCCTCTACTTTTCGTGAGCCTACTGAGCGGTATTGTACTGATTGTTTACCTGTGTATGACCCTTTTCGCCTAGCCCTTGTGTTTATATTGCCTGTGTCTACTGATTCCCAGTTCTTGTACTATTGCCGGTTTCCTGACCACAATCTGTCTAGCCCTCGTTACTGTGTTGGATCTCCCGGTATTGACCTGGTCTGTTTTTTGTAAAGCAAAGGGGGGTCCCATATACGATTCGTACATTGGGGGAGTGCCTGTTAGAGAGCGCACTTGTCCTGGGCCATCAGCATAGTGAGGTAGGGTGGCCAGTTCCTTTCCTCGCCGCCTTTAACTTCCCCAGTGTTTCCACCAGGTCCCCATTCACTGCTGGGTGGACAGGGAGCGA
Source organism: Neoarius graeffei (assembly GCF_027579695.1). NCBI lineage: Eukaryota > Metazoa > Chordata > Actinopteri > Siluriformes > Ariidae > Neoarius > Neoarius graeffei. Next base: position 66,712,855 of record NC_083587.1, read on the forward strand.
GCCCCAGATCTCCGTCGAGCCGAGGCTCGAACCAGGGACCGTTCGCTTAGCGGTCAAGCGCTCTAACCATTTGGCCACCTGTGCTCCCTGTTTTTTGTACATTGTCTTTGATTTCATTGTTCTCATTAAAACCCTGAGTTCATTTACAATCCGTGAGCATCTGGTCTGTCACAGTCGTGTTACAATATTCTGTACCCTGCATCTGACATTACCAAGCCTTTATAGTATTGTATGTCTGGCTTCGACTCTGTTTCTGTTTTCCTGACCACGCCCTGTCTAAACTCTGATATACTGTCCGAGCCTCGCCTGATTTTCCTCACACTGCTTTTGACTGATGATATGGAACCGATTGCTAGTGTGCAGTTAATAAAGCTCTTCCTGCACTTACATCTGTCTACCTCCCTTACATTATAAATATTATATTCAAATAAAGGAAAAGGTAAAACACTAAGATATAAAGAAAGTAAAAATTGTAAGAGTAAATAAATACAATTCTGTCAGAGCTACTTTTGTCAAGAAACATTATTTACATTGCAATATTTGTAACAAGTTGTATTTGGTGGGTGGCTCTGTTCTGGGACATCCCTGCCCTACCATGCGCATATGTGGAAAGCCTTAGGGCAGGGAGAGCACACCTCCCTGCAATACCATGTGCCTACATGGAAAGGCTAAAGCAGGGAGAGCCACAGCAAAAACCCCCAAAACCACCACGCCAGGCAGACCTCCCTGGCCGTCCATGCTTTCACTGAAGAGCCAGCCTGGGGAGCTTGCTGACTATAAAATAGGAAGCAAATTAAACCAAGATGAAATACCATGAGATGAGTTGAAGCTTCACAGATTGCTCATTGGAGTAAAATAGCTAGTAGGTTATACAGAGAGCCTGAGCATCTATGCAATAACATTTGTTTAATCTAGCGCAGTTTGAATGAACGGGGCAGGTCAGGCTGGACGGCGCTGCCTCCAGGCACAGTTGGCAAAATTTTGCAAGTCAAAGCAGGAAAAGAATCACCATGGTTGTTCTCATCTCATCTCATTATCTCTAGCTGCTTTATCCTGTTCTACAGGGTCGCAGGCAAGCTGGAGCCTATCCCAGCTGACTACGGGTGAAAGGTGGGGTACACCCTGGACAAGTCACCAGGTCATCACAGGCCCATGGTTGTTCAAGACTGAAATATGTCTGTTCAAACGATGCAATTATCCAACACAGTGGACCATGTGAAACATGTCATGAGCGCCCTTGTTACTGATGTTTATAGCTGCTGCCTCATTTTCACAAAAAAAGGATTTGCTTCTTGACCAGCATTTACCCCCCAGAAGATGAACTACATGATTGAGTTGGTTCCATTAGAGCAGTGGAAGAAGTGTCAGCTGACAAAGGTGACAATTCTTTTGGCCATGCATCAGCAAACCGCAACAATGCAGGCAGTTCCTCGAGAGAAGCTCTGACTGGAGCCGCGATGCTCTTTATTAACACGATTTCCATGAGCCTGGGCGCAGGCCATTTGTTAATCCTGGGAGCAGAAGACTCCTACTTGCCAAATGAGAGATCTGACGAATGGAAATGGTGCTGTCTTGCAAAATGGCTTGCAGAGGAAGCAGCAAAGGTAGGCAGGTTAAAGAAGCTCAAATAAGGTGCTCTATGAGAGATTTGCCAATAGAATGCACAAAAGGGAATCAGCTGAGCTGATAGCTGATGTGGGTTGGCTTGAGACTAGCTGGAGTCAACTGATGTAGCTTGGATTGTGGGCTGAGCTTGGCTTTGTGGCCTGCCAGAACTACACTACGCTTGATTTGTGAAAATATAAAGAAACTAAGAGACCTTGATCAACAAAAATGCATTTTTAAACGAGACTTAAAAATGTCTACAGGATCAGCTGACCTAATGCTTGGACATAAACTATTCCAAAGTTGAGGAGCATCAGATAGAAAACTATCATTTTGGGTCTTTAGTCTGGACTTTGGAGCAGCAGGAAAGCTTCGGTCAGATGATCGTATAGGTCTTGCTGTTTGATAGGGTGCTAATAATTCAGATGAATATTCTGGACCCAAACCCTATAAAGCTTTGAACGTGATCAATAAAAATTTTAAATAAATCCTGAATTTAACTGGTATCCAGTGACGTCAAGCCAAGACTGGGGTAATATTCTCACCAACCCTTGATCTTGTAAGTCGTCTGACTGCAGCGTTCTGTACCAACTGGAGACAAGCAACAGAAGAGCTGTTCAGTGTTGTAAATAAAACTTTACAGTCGTCCAGGGGAGATGGAATAAAAGCATGTTTGACTTGTTCTGTGTCTTCAAAGGACAAAGATGATCTAACCTTCAATATCTTTCAATTGATAAAAGCCCAGTTGTACCAGTTTATTAACAGGAGGTTCCCTTCAATTCTAAGATACTGGTTCAATATTATTTGCCAATGAACTCAAGACCTGCTTCACATGAACAGTATTCTGTTGTGGGCCAAAGACTAAAATTACTTAACACTTAATTACTTAACTTTATCTTCTCAATATTAAGCTGAAGAGTTATCGGACATCCAATTTCTCACATCATTAATATAGGATAAAAATTGAGTGTGTTCACCACATTATTGGGATCCAGAGATAGTTAGAGGTGTAAATCATCAGCATAACAGTGGAAGTTAATGTTTTACACCACATGACATTTCCAAAAGGGAACATATATAGGGAAAATAAAATCGGACCTAAACTTGTGCCTTGATGTACCCCACCTGTAAATGCGGAGGAGGAGGAAACCTCCTTATCAACAGCAAAAGCAAAAGTTCTGTTTGATAATATCAGTTAAACCAGGCCAGTGCTGTTCCTGCTATTCCCACCCACTGTTTTAATCTACTGATCATTATGGGATAATCAATCATCTCAAATGCAGCACTTAAGTCAAGGAGAATTAGCACAGACATATTCCCACCATCTTCATTCATTAAAACATCATTTGTAATCCCAAGGAGTGTCGTTTCTGTACCGTGTTTATTTCTGAAACTCCCTCCAGTATTACATTACAGGCATTTAGCAAACGCTCTTATCCAGAGTGACTTACAACATACCCAGAGCAGCCTGGGGAGCAGTCGGGGGTTTCTTGCCTTGCTCAAGGGCACTACAGCCATTTCTGTGGATCCAGGGAATTGAACCAGTGACTTTTTGTTCCTAAAGTGGCTTCTCTAACCTTTAAGCTATGGCTTCCCCCATGGCTGAACTTTCTGAACAATTTCAATCCTGTTGGGGTTTTATTTTAGGGTCTCCAACTTGTTTCACATTCAAGTTCTAGAACAATAAGATTGTGTTCATTAAGTTCTAAAGCACATGAATTTTTATTTTTCAGAAGGATGAAGGTTAAAACACATTAATGAATTCACATCCACAGTAGCCTGATGAATCAGATACTTTATTCCAACAGCTCAGTAAATGAAGAGAAAATGAAAACTGTACACTGTTCAGAGGTTCAGGTTTTCACCAGTGGATGGCAATATTGTTCATTGCAGCAGACCTCAAGACATTTCCTGTCTCTGAAGACATAGGCGGCTGCATTTATGAAAAAAAAAAGCTTTACCCGAAATTTTACGCACAGACAAATATATATAAGGTTTTTCAACGTTTTTTTGTAGTATCAAGTGTGCTTAAAGCAGATATGCTGAGCCTTTAATTTTTAACTAAATTTCTGAGTGGAATCTCCATCGTTGACTCTTGTATGCTGCATAAATGGGAATTAATAATATATATTTTTGAGAGTTAAAATCGACCACAAAGTTGTGATTGGAGCTGCCCCGCTGAGCCAGCCAGCCCTGAATGCGTGACATCACAGCAGAAACCGGTTTTAAGGCCGAAGCCTTTTACGGCTATAGACCAAAGTCATATAAATAAATATTTATGGTGAAAGTAAGAAATTGCATTACCAACTTGCTCAACTAAGACTGATTTGACTTCATTGATTGTGGGTTGACTCTCATTAAAACAGGATAGGTGTTATAACTTACGCAACATACATGTACATGCATTTTCACTGATAAAACATAAAAGGCTAATTAAATAATCAGATGAACTAAGACAATCACATTCTGAAGCAAATTAAATAATCTTATACTGGTAACTTAAACACACAATACAAGTTACATGTATTAATCTAAATGCAGGTAAACATGTTTTTTTATCCAAATGAGAGTCAGAGCTTACCCGTCTGTGTTCTCACTTCTTGAAGGCCGATTGTTTTTGAAACAATCTGACTTTCAGTTGTTTGTTCAGTTCTCCGTTCATTCGCTTCTTCCACGTAAGGGCGAGATGGCAGCAATATCCAATTTAGAAATAAGACGGCTGGTCCACTCATTCCCTTTTCTTCATACTGAGTACTCCGCCATTACTGCTGGGCTCAGGCAATTACTAAAACCCAGGATGGAACAGGACGTCACCAGTTTTAGCAACAACTACAGGGAGGTCACTGCCCGAGCGATATGTCCCGTCCTGGGTTTTATCAACAACCCTCAGCTCACTCTGGGAGGACTGATGTAACTGAACTCACTTTCCTTTTTAAATAAATAAATACTTTCCTTTTCTTGTAGTTTTATTTAATTGTTGGTACTGCACCCTCTTTCAATCCAGGCTTAAAGCCAACGCTCCTCAACAGATCAGAGGTCTCGTACGAGTCTTCAGTAAAATGTGCAGAGCAGAGGAGAGACCACTTCGTAAGCGCCCAATGTGCCCGTGAAGTTCTCGCAAAACGCATCCATTATCTTTGCAGTTTGAACATTCTTGGGCCATGAATGCAACGTAAATCCACCTTCATTCATGTTGCTGTAGCGGCCAAAAACACATCTACTATTCCTGTGCCATTCTTGAGGTCTCAAGGCATTTATAAACGAAAGTGAGGCCATGGCTCTGTTTATATACTTTAATAACATACCAAAAGTCTACCACAGACTTACAACTGGAAAAGTATAATTTTCAAGATGGCATCTAAGATGGCCACCAAATCCTTAAAATGCCCTTTACTCCTTCATTATTCATCCTTAACAAATAATTATGGTGCCAAAACCCATGTTTTGTGGATGTAGGAATCCAATTTGCATATTTAAATTATAATGACGTGATTGTTTTCACACATTCATGAACCTACTTGGTGCATTAGGCCCACTGATGGAAGGCACAGGACTCAGGAACATTATGGCAGTTTGTTCAGAATTGCGGTGCCAGGTCTTAATCATTTTGACCTTTAAAAGTAGTAAACAGGCACCCTTGTCAGACATAGTGGCTCCCAACTCATTAGTTGTCAGGGCATGTTACAACACGCCAACTTCAGACACCCTGGCGCCACTGTCCATCACACGCCAACTTCAGACACCCTGGCGCCACTGTCCATCACACTGTGCTGCGTGGACTATATAAGATGCGCACAAACATCGAAGAAAACACAGCACACATCAGACGGGGACTCCATGCAACACCTGCTTCTCATCAGTGAATATTTGGATCCGTTTCTCTCTTTCTTTCTCGGTTTCATTTCTTTCTTGCTTTCTGTCTTTCTATCGCGGACGTGTCAGGATCCAACGTCCATCATTTGTGCCGTGTGAGCATTCCGTGCGTCCTTGAATGTAAGTTGTTTATTGTTGCGTAGCTACTGTGTTATGTGTGTACTCGTTATCTGTAACTGTTACATGTAGCGGTAATGCTAGCGAGTATTTCTTCTCTTATTCTCTCATCCTGTGTCTGTCTATTTTCTTACGTGTTTGTTCTGTTCTGTTCAGTAGCCATGTAATGATAGCGCTTGTTTTCTCGACCACGGTTTGTTACGGGAGCACATTTCATTATTAGCTATTGCCGTGTTGGGAGTGTAGTGGTGGTATGTACAGTTCATAACCGCGCCACATATTCTAACCTTCTATGCGCAATACAGCGCGGGGCAGCGCTTAAAGGAGCCATGCTCCCCTTCATTCAGCCGACACACTCTGTGTCTTCATGCGGGTGTGACTCGCTGTAAGCAGTTGCACCACGCACCTTGGTAATGATAGCTGCTGTAGGCAGCTATCCTCATCCTCCGTGTACGTTGTACACATTGTACATATTGTGTACATATCGTGTATATAGTCAGTATCTAGTGTGTTGTGTTATTTATTATGGGGTGTAAATAGCATTCATTGGGCTTTACATTGTTTTACTTATATAGTATTCATTTGTGTGTTTTACATTTGTATTACATTGTATATAATTATTATTCATTTGCGTTAATATATATTTAATGCGATGTGTATTTGTATTTATATCATTGTTATTATTTACATTATTGCTTGTGTGTATATTATCACTCATGTCTTGTTGTATTTGTATTTTATTCTGTTTTCTAGTAAAACCACGGTTTACACGGTTTCTCGTGAGTGGACATCCATTAATTCCTGTTCTAACCGGACAGCCTGTGTAGCTTGCTGTATACCCGATCCAGTGTCCCCCTTATACAGTCCTTTACCCTGTCCATCACCGGACACCCATTTTTATATGGTCCTTCGAGCCGGATACAGCATTCTACACAGTCAGGATGTCCACTCATGATGGCAGTGCCCGTCCTCGCCGTGAGCACCACCACCCCAGGCACCTGGATGACTACGTGGTGACCCAGGCTCAGCGACGGCTGCCACAGGATGGCGCACAGACCCAGGATGATTCTTCCCACGTGGGAGACAGCAGGCCCCGGGAGACATCACACACTCCCCCTGCTGGGCAGACTCCCCTGGACACGTCAGCAGCTATCCTCCTCGCCCTTCAGCAGATACGGGAGGACAATCGCCAGCTGCAGCGGGATGTGCAGTACCTGTTGCAACAACAACACTATGCATCACCTCTACGCACACCAGCGAGGGACATCCAGGTTCCAGCCGTCACGCCTGGAACCCACCCAGCAGTCCTATCATCACCACTGCAGCATGACAGAACATACAGCCCTGCTGAATCAACCAGTGGACATCGCCGCGCCCCGGTGGCAGAGCAGTCGTCACCTCTACCTCGGCCACACATCGCAGGAGCTGAGGCAGCGACGTCCACACCGCCACACGGAGGAGCTCCCCATCTGCCAACACCACTGATGGCAGAGCTGACAGAGCACCTGAGGAGCATGAATCTGCCACGGGGTCACTCATTCACGTCATCCTCACCCTCTCCTGCCACCCCACAGTACTCAGCGCCATTCAGCCCACGGCGCCCTTCGTCTGCTCAGAGACAGCGGACGTCATCACCGGTGTCGGCCGGTCAGAGGGCAGTGGCACCAGATCATCACAGGCTGTCACCTGTCCCACAGCGACTGACATCTCTTCCCCCTCAGGAGCTGACCTACCGCGGGCCCAAGATGAGGATCCCAGCGTTCACCGAGGATGACCCACGGCAGTTCAACAGGATGCAGCTGGCACTCGACAACGTCCTACCACCCGACGCGACAGAGCGCTTCAAATATCAGATCCTGCTGGACCACCTGAAGCTAGAGGATGCTGTCCTGGTAGCGGATGCTTACTGCCACAGCAGCTATCCCTACAGTGATACGATGGCAGCCCTCACGAAGCTCTTTGGGCAGCCCCGCAAACTGGCACTCAGGCAGATCAACCAGGTCCTGGCTGAGCCCCCTGTCAGGAGCGGTGACCAGAGAGGCTTCAGGAACTTCGCCCTGAAGGTGCAGTCCTTGGTGGGGATGCTGGATAAGATGGGGACCCAGGAACAGCTTGAGCTACGGTGTGGTTCGCATGTGTCTCGGTTGCTGCCCAAGCTGCCTCACGAGCTGCGTACTGCCTTCAGGCGGTACATCGACCCAGACCGTGTGCCTGTCCCCACACTCCTGGACTTCGCCGCATGGTTACAGCACGAGGTTGATGTGCAGCTGGACGAGACCAACGACCCGCCAAAGGCAACAGCGAGCCAGGCAGAGCGGCAGCGGAGCACCAGAGGCAAGCAGCCGGCAGCCACACGCTCCACCACGGTCCTGCTGGTAGACCCCCCAACCAAGTCAGCTCAGCAGCCATCAAAGTCAGCTCCACGTACACCCGCCAAGGTGGAGCCTCCAAAGAAGTACTGCCCCTTCTGCAACAGCACGGAGCACTACTTCAACCAGTGCACTGCGTTCAAGAGTATGTCACTGGAACCAAGGCTCCAGTGGATCAAGACCGGGAAGAAGTGCTGGAGGTGTGGACGCGACCATCAAGCAGCTCAGTGCTACCTCAAGGCACGGTGCCCGAAGTGCAATCGCCTGCACCTCGAGGTACTGCATGAGGTGAATGCACAAAGCAGGCCGGAGACTGCGACACTGTCTTCACCCAGCCAGCCATCCACCTACTACCTCGACCCAGCACGGAGAGGTAGTTGTGTGCTGCTGAAGATGGTGAAGGTGCTCCTTCATTACGGGGGCAAGAAGATGGAGACCTACGCCATCCTCGATGACGGGTCAGAGCGCACCATGCTCCTCCCCCAAGCAGCGCAGCAGCTTGGCCTCAAAGGACAGAGTGAGAATCTGGCCCTCCGCACCATCCGTCATGACATCAGAACGGTGCCGGGGAGGTCAGTGTCCTTCTCTGTGTCATCCCTCAGTCAACCGCAGCAGCGGTACAAAATACAGCGGGCCTTCACATCACCCGAACTGGGACTGTCCCCTCATTCACACCCAGTTGAGGCTCTCCAAAAGACCTACCGCCACCACAGAGGGCTGCCTCTTCACTCCGTTACTCAGGCCCGTCCGCTGCTCCTCATTGGGTCTGACTACCCAGACCTCCTCATCCCCATCGAGCCTGTGCACATAGGCCCACCAGGTGGACCCATTGCCCTGAAGACACGCCTTGGGTGGACACTTCAAGGCCCCGCCAAGGCTGTCAAGCATCGGTCTTCCACCTCAGCGTGCCTGTTCATCAGTGCACCGTCACCATCAGTGGAGCTGCTGCAGGACGCCACCGAGCTGCGGAAGTCCCAGTTCTGTGGCCACATCACCGTGACCTCTGACCCTGCGTTGCCTGATGCAGGGAACTTCAGTCAATATCCAGAGCTGCTGGAGGCCACAGTCAGAAAGCGTCACGGGGCGGCCACATCCGCCATCACCGCTGAGGACTACAGGCAAGCGGAACTGGCACTCCTCAGGAAGGCACAGAGTGACTCCTTCCCCGAAGACCTCACCCTGCTCTCAGCGGGGAAGCCAGTCTCCACTGACAGCAGGATCCTCACATTGTCCCCGGAGTACGACGCTGAGACACAGCTGATCCGGGTCGGAGGTCGTCAGCGCAGGTGTGACACGGTTGAGGAGGAGACTCTGCACCCCATCCTGCTTGACCCTCAGCACCCCATCACACAGCTCATCATCCGAGACTTCGACAGCCACCTGGCGCACCCAGGACCAGAGCGAGTGTTTGCTGAGCTGCGCCGGCGGTACTGGATCGTGCGTGGGAGAGCGGCTGTCAAGAAACATCAGCACAGCTGTCCAGAGTGTCAGAAGTGGCGAGGCGCACCAGTGATCCCCAGAATGGCTGACTTGCCACCATCAAGTCTGCGCTTGCACAAGCCAGCCTTCTATTCCACTGGAATGGATTGTTTCGGGCCGTACCTCATCAAGATCGGCCGACGCACTGAGAAACGGTGCGGCATCGTTTTCAAGTGCCTGACAACCCATGCAGTGCATCTAGACCTCCTCACCAGCATGGACACTGATGCTTTCTTGATGGCCCTGCGGCGCTTCATCGCACGCCGAGGGAAGCCACATGAGCTGCTCTCCGACCAAGGCACCAATTTCAGAGGGGGTCAGTCTGAACTGCAGGAGACGTTCAAAGCCCTCAGCCCAGAGCTACAGTCCCACTTAGCCAGTCAACAGATTGACTTCAAGTTCAATCCTCCACATGCTCCGCACTTCGGTGGTTCCTGGGAACGGGAGATCCGTTCCATCAAAGCTGCCCTACACACTACACTCGATGCACAGACAGTCACTGAGGAGGTGTTGAGGACAGTGCTGATCGAGGTGGAAGGCATCATCAACTCCAAGCCCTTGGGTTACACCTCGTCAGACATCGCAGATCCAGATCCCATCACTCCAAACATGCTGCTGATGGGGCGGCACAACCCCTCCATACCACAAGTGGTCTACACCGACTCCGACATCCTGAGCAGGCGCAGGTGGAGACAGTGCCAGGCCCTTGTGGACCAATTCTGGGCTAAGTTCATCAGGAACTACCTGCCCTCTCTTCAAACCCGCTCCAAGTGGCAACGAGACCGGGAGGACCTCATCGTTGACAGCATCGTGATGATTGTCGACCCTCAGCTCCCACGTGCCCTGTGGCCTGTGGGCAAGGTCACTGCTGTCACCCCTGGAGCAGATGGCAGAGTACGTACTGCACAGGTGCAGGTCAAGGACCGGACCTACACACGCCCAGTCTCACGCCTGGTGAGACTCCCTTCACTCCCTCAGGACACCTCTGCCTGACATCATGGACACAACTTTGTTCCACAAAGTTGGGGGCGGCTGTTCAGAATTGCGGTGCCAGGTCTTAATCATTTTGACCTTTAAAAGTAGTAAACAGGCACCCTTGTCAGACATAGTGGCTCCCAACTCATTAGTTGTCAGGGCATGTTACAACACGCCAACTTCAGACACCCTGGCGCCACTGTCCATCACACGCCAACTTCAGACACCCTGGCGCCACTGTCCATCACACTGTGCTGCGTGGACTATATAAGATGCGCACAAACATCGAAGAAAACACAGCACACATCAGACGGGGACTCCATGCAACACCTGCTTCTCATCAGTGAATATTTGGATCCGTTTCTCTCTTTCTTTCTCGGTTTCATTTCTTTCTTGCTTTCTGTCTTTCTATCGCGGACGTGTCAGGATCCAACGTCCATCATTTGTGCCGTGTGAGCATTCCGTGCGTCCTTGAATGTAAGTTGTTTATTGTTGCGTAGCTACTGTGTTATGTGTGTACTCGTTATCTGTAACTGTTACATGTAGCGGTAATGCTAGCGAGTATTTCTTCTCTTATTCTCTCATCCTGTGTCTGTCTATTTTCTTACGTGTTTGTTCTGTTCTGTTCAGTAGCCATGTAATGATAGCGCTTGTTTTCTCGACCACGGTTTGTTACGGGAGCACATTTCATTATTAGCTATTGCCGTGTTGGGAGTGTAGTGGTGGTATGTACAGTTCATAACCGCGCCACATATTCTAACCTTCTATGCGCAATACAGCGCGGGGCAGCGCTTAAAGGAGCCACGCTCCCCTTCATTCAGCCGACACACTCTGTGTCTTCATGCGGGTGTGACTCGCTGTAAGCAGTTGCACCACGCACCTTGGTAATGATAGCTGCTGTAGGCAGCTATCCTCATCCTCCGTGTACGTTGTACACATTGTACATATTGTGTACATATCGTGTATATAGTCAGTATCTAGTGTGTTGTGTTATTTATTATGGGGTGTAAATAGCATTCATTGGGCTTTACATTGTTTTACTTATATAGTATTCATTTGTGTGTTTTACATTTGTATTACATTGTATATAATTATTATTCATTTGCGTTAATATATATTTAATGCGATGTGTATTTGTATTTATATCATTGTTATTATTTACATTATTGCTTGTGTGTATATTATCACTCATGTCTTGTTGTATTTGTATTTTATTCTGTTTTCTAGTAAAACCACGGTTTACACGGTTTCTCGTGAGTGGACATCCATTAATTCCTGTTCTAACCGGACAGCCTGTGTAGCTTGCTGTATACCCGATCCAGTGTCCCCCTTATACAGTCCTTTACCCTGTCCATCACCGGACACCCATTTTTATACAGTTGTCTATGGTGAAAATGCCATCCAGCATATGATGACTGGAAAAATCAGTGCAAAAGGCTTTCCATGGACATCTGCTGGTGGACAGATGTCTCAAATCACCTGGTCACGTTGGAGCTGCTGGAGGAAAACCCACATATTACGGATCCTAGAACCCAAGGCCAGAGAACCAATGTCCCAAATTCAACCTCCCTAAAATGGATCGAAGAGCCCAAACAAAAGCTGGTATTCTGTGATGTGAAATAAAAAATAAAAACAAAAAACATATACTATTCATATATTACATACATTTTTAATACATGGAAAATATAACAACATGACTCAACATAGTTATACAAGAAATAATGTCATAATTTTACGCTATGGAGCTCCAATATTTTTAGTCCAAAAAAAAGGGGCCTTGAAAACCCCCCAAAAAAGAATGCACACAGTCTTAAAGATCCAAACGTCTGTCCCAGATGAAATCCTGATTGTCCGCGAAGATGATCCAGGGTGCACTCACGAGATGATGCGCATAATGTGTATGATCTGGCAGCCTGAGTAGATACAGTCCAATAACTCCAATCTATGTAGGCTGAGCCACAACAAAAATGGCAAAGGCAGCCCCAAAGGCACATCTGCAGCTCAATATTCACAAGTTTGACAGAATTTCTCCAAGTGTTGGGCACAAGTTACAAGTTGCTAACTTCTCAGACTGCATAACAACTTCAGCTTTCAAAATACAAATCAGCCTGGAAGACCTCTAACAGCACAGCAACCCCACTGCTTCCCAAAATGTGTCTGTTTCAAACTACTTCTTCTTTAGGGTTTTATGGTGGTTGGCAACCAACGTAAAGGAGCATTATCGCCACCAACTGGGCTGGAGTGTGGAACAGGTAGATATTGGATTGAACAAACAAACAAAAAAAACTTATAAACTCTGGGCTAGCCCAGTTTCTCTGAAAAATCTGAGAACAAAATGATATATATGGCTAGATGCCTTACCCAAGATGCCAGGTAGATTAAAACTGCTGTGTTTCACTGTGCTTAATGACTGACAAAGGTTTCTTCTTTCTTCCTCATACTGTTTGCAGTGAAATAAAACATGCTCTACTGTTTCCAGCTGGCTACAGTAATCCCAGTTTCCTGTGTGATGTTTACCTATTATTTTTAGTGTACCGTTAAGCCCTGTGTGACCAATTCTTAGACGGGTTATCATGCTCTCATCTTTCCTACTTCTACCTTCCATTCTTCCTTTGTCCACCTGTTTTTGGATGTTGTACAGATGTCTGCCCTTTTCATTGTCATCCCAGTATTCCTGCCAGATTGATTTGGCATGATTCTTTATAAGGACCTTAGCCTCTGCCTTACTCACAGGGATTAGTAAATCTACCTCTTTATGCTTGAGTGTTTGTTTGGCTAACTTGTCCACCTGCTCATTACCCTCAACACCAGCATGTGCCAGTACCCAAAGAAAATTAGTTACTATTCCTACTGCTTCTAGATGGAATAATGTACCGTATATTTCATTGATGAGGTCGCCCCTGAATGATCTACCTGACTGTATGCTTTGTAGAGCTGAATAACTATCTGAGATGATGACAGTATTGTGAATTTTGTTTTCTTTTATCCATTCCAGGGCCAACCAGATCGCTACTAACTCTGTAGTGTAAACAGATAAGTTGCCATCTATTCTTTTCAAAATGCTCACATCATTTGCTGGAATGTGTACTGCTGAACCAGCACACTCTCTTTCTGGATCTTTTGATCCATCTGTGAATATGAATGTATGGCATGAAAAATGTAACTCTAAATAATTCTGCACTATGGTTTCTACTGTCACCTCTTTTGGTTTCTTTTTCATTTCTAAGTGAATGTCCAGGTCTACTGAAGGTAATGGGAAAAACCATGGCTGAATAGAGGATAAAGGTACAACAGGACTGTACTGCAACTGATGGAGCCCTAAACTCTCTGCTTTAGCATCACCTATCCACCCAAAGCTTCTAAAGTTGGACTTGTTATGCTCCCAACAATTATTTAAAATATTTTTGGCTGGATGATCAGCATATTGCTCTCTAAGGTTAACCCAGTATGTTAACATAAGTTGTATTCTTCTAATCCTTAGTGACATATGAAGAAACTGACAATAAAGCTAACTTGACTTGAACTTGAATCTCACCCATTTCCACCTGCATTGCAGGTACAGGGGATGTTTTAAAGGATCCACTACAGATCCTCAAAGCCTGAGCTTGCAGTACATCTAAGACCTTTATGTTAGACTCAGCTGAAGACATATATGCTATGCAGCCATAATCAAAGACAGACCTCACAAGTGCCAGGTATACGCAAAGCTGCTCTGCTGGCTCCCCAGGGCTGTCCTGATAAACAGCAAAGGATGTTAATAACTTTTTTACACTTGTTTCCTACCTTACTCATGTGCATTTCCATGTTAACTTTTCGTCAAACCATACCCCAAGAAATCGGATAGCTTTGACTTGCTCAAGAGGATGTTCATAAAGTTTTAAAGAAAAAGGAGTGATTTTGCGCCTTCTTGAAAAACATATTACTTGAGTCTTTGATACTGATAGCCTAAAACCCCATTCATTTGCCCACTTTTCCACTTTCATTATTGCTGCTTGCATTTTTGTTTTGACATGTGAAATATTATGTCCTCTGACCCATAATGCTCCATCATCTGCATATAAGGATTTGCCTATACCTTGCTCTATGTTTAAAAAGATGTCATTAATCATGATATTAAACAATAATGGGCTACACACACTACCTTGCGGTGTACCATTCTCCACTGTATATATTTCAGAATACTCTGTACCTACTTTTACCTGTATCTTCCTGTCAAATAAAAAATTCAAAATCCAGTTGTATGCCTTACCACCTGTTCCCATGGACTCTAACTTAATTAGCAGACCCTCCTTCCAGAGCATGTCATAGGCTTTTTCTATGTCAAAGAACACTGCTATTTCTATCTCCTTATTGGTCTGAGCCTTCCTAACGCCAGACTCTAAACATAAAACTGAATCCATTGTGTTACGGCCTTTACGGAAACCACTCTGATAGGGAGAGAAGAGTCCTTTACTTTCCATATGGTAGGTTATTCTTTCTGTGACTATCTTCTCCATAACTTTGCCCAGTTGTGATGTTAAAGCTATAGGCCTATAACTGCCATGATCAGAGGGTTCTTTCCCTGGCTTAAGTACAGGAACTATTATTGAATGCTTCCACATTGATGGAAGATGCCCAGAATCCCATATGCTGTTAAATAATCTCAGTACTATCCTTAGTGTATCGTCTGTCATATTTGCTAACATTTTGTAACATACCATGTCTTTCCCTGGAGTAGTCTGTTTGGCAGATATGGCTTTCCTCAACTCAAACATAGTAAGGGGCAGATCCAATGGGTTTTCTGAACTTTCCTTCCTTACTAAGACAGTTGGGTGCTTTCTTAAGATGTTGCCTCTAACTGCCCTAGACTCTTTAGTTATGTTTTCGGATCTGTGCACCTTCCTGAATGTTTGTGCTAAAAGTTCAGCTTTTTCCAGATTATTAATGGCTACTATGTTTCCACTATTCAAGACTAGTAACTCTTGATTCCTTCTAATCCCTCCCATTCTTCTTATCATGCCCCATACATCAGACAGCTTCACAGCCCTTCCTATACTATTACAGTATTCCCTCCAAAAGGTACGCTTTCTTCCTTTAATTGTTTTCCTAACAGCTGCCTGAGCTCTCTTATATTCAATCAAAGCATGTTGAGAATGACACTTTTTAAGATCCTTAAAAGCTTTATTTCTTGCCTTGACTGCTTTACTGCAGTCCTTATTCCACCATGGAACATTCTTACTTCTCCCATTTCCTTTAACTTTAGGCATAGATTCCTCAGCTGACATTATTATTTCATCAACCAACACACTATTAAACTCATTAACATCTATTTCTTTCACCTCCCTTAGTTTAAGGCATCTTAATGCACATAATACTTGAAAGTTTTCCCAGTTTGCATTTTCCATTTTCCATTTTGGTATTCTTTTGATCTTTCCACAGCACACTTCTGATCCTATTTTAGTAAATACTGGATAATGATCACTACCAATTGTAGTTTTCTTTACTACCTTCCATGAACTAGTACCTGCTAGCTTGCTGGATAAGAATGTCAAATCAATGACAGATTCTGTGTTGCTGATACCATTGTATCATGTACCCTCCCCATTGTTAATGCATACCAAACATTTACTATCAATAAACTCTTCAATTATATAACCATTTGAGTCTGTGTGATCACTGCCCCAAAGCAAATGGTGTGAATTAAAATCTCCACACCAAACCATATTACCTTGTACTGGCTCTAAAATGTTTTCCAGAATATTTTCATCTAGCTTCCCACAGGGATTATAATAGTTCACTATATTCACTGGGCCTCTTTTAGTCCATGCCTTAGTCACAATTGACTCATGATTCTTGTTGACCCCAAGAATTTTATAGCTGATTCCATTTTGGATAAAAGTTGCAACTCCTCCTCCTCTACCATTTCCTCTATCCCTTAATGATAAAATCTAATTCAGGCTTCAACCAAGTTTCCTGTACACAAATTATGTTAGGTTTTTCCTTTAATTTATCAGTGTACTTCTTGAACTCTTGACCATTAGCAATCAAGCTTCTGGCATTCCACTGTAATATTATTAACAGCATTAAACTAATCATAACTTGACATAACTTGAGAAGATTGACTATCCGTGTTTAGATGATCTCTGACTGTCTCCCAGAGTAATCCTTTGATACCCAGATACTTTTCAGCGGATCTCACAATTATCTTTATTCTTTCCGTTCGACTCTGAGTCTGAGCTGAACAATTAATAATCTCTGCCATAAAGAGCACAAAGTCACTCTTATTGATAGCTAGACCATCCCTTTCCAACTTATTACACCCCTCACAGTTATTAGTGGACTTGTCATTATTGACTTCTCTACGTTCATTTTGTTTTAGTAACGGTGAGATTCTAGGGACTTTCTTTACGGCTTCTGAATAGCTAATACCTTGGGAAGCTTTAACTTTCTGCACCTCTTTAGCTCGCTTGCTAAACTTGCAACCTTGATAGGCTGCACTGTGTTCACCACTGCAGTTACAGCATCGTTTGTAATCTTTGTCACAGTTCTCGTACTTGTGTTCTCCACTCATTTGCTACATCTCATCTTGCCCTTACATACAGCTGCTACATGCCCAAACCTTTGGCATTTATAACATCGGAGTGGTGGTGGGATGTATAGTTTAACATCGTAACACATGAATCCAACAAACACTTTATCTGGTAGTTTCTTCTCTTCAAATGTAATCATTACAGACAGGCTATCACAGATTCCACCATTTCTCTTGGTCTTAAGATGCTTAATTGCATTCACTTTAACTTTCTTGATGTTTTCTTTCAGCGTTTCTGCAGTTATATCAGTTGGAATTCCTGTAATGACATCTCTGGTGAGCTTTTGATCATTAGCCCTTGAACACTGTAAAGACTTTCCATTGATCTTTTGTACCTTTAAAGCTTTCTCATATTGCTCGGCATTATTACACAATACTAACAATTGTCCACTCTGCAAAATCTTTGCACTCCTTATTGCTCCCATTTCCTTGTTTAGACCTTTCGTGAGTTGGATTGGATTCCACTCTTTAAACGTGGTATCTGTCTGCATCAGCTTAATAAAAACCTTATGACTTTCCCTTTCATACCTTTCTGAATCAGATCTAGAGTCCACAGTATCTGGCTTTTTCCTCTTTTTCTTTTTATTTCGATAGAATTTCCACACCTCGCTCTGCTGAGCATTGGATCCACCAAACTCAAACACTCCTCTCTCACTTCTTAAATCGTCACTTCCATCCTCCATCTCCTGACCAGTCACAACCGTCAACCAGTGGCCGGCTCCCCACCTGTTTCAGACTAAAAAAAAAAAAAAAAAATCCCCTTTTGTACTCTCAGACTGCCAGTAAGGCCACTAATCAAGTTTTGATTGGCTCTGACAGTTTAAAGCCACAGCATCCTTAAACTAAAGGTACATCAGCATTTAAGCAACCTAACACCCCTACTGTACATACTTGGACTATTCCGTTTCAGGCATATGCAAATAACCTGTACATGTCTTTGACCTGGGTCATACCAACTCAGCAGTAACGCATCACTGAGACAGGCAGTTTAGATATAACTGCAGGTACTTTAGAGGACTATTACTTTGTAACACCACAGTTCAAGTCATTGGTGGACCAGGCAGGAGAAATGTACACATCCTTGGTGGCGAAAGAAACGACTTTGGAGAGTGCAGTAGCATCGGATATGTTGATCCAAATCAAAGAAGGCAAAACTTAGCACAAGGTGAAAAAACAATAAGCTGTGAGTAAACTATCAGAAAATGCTGCAGATTGCCCCAAAGATGACCAAAACGTCCATATTGCTCTGCCATCTTGGATTTCACAATTATGCAATCACTTCATTATAATTTAAATATGCTAATTGGATTCCAAGATCCCCAAAACATGGGGTTTGGCACTGAAAGTACTTGTTTAGGACGAATAATGAAGGAGTAAAGGGCATTTTAAGGATTTTGTGGCCATCTTGAAAATTATACTTTTCCAGTTGTAAGTCTGTGGTAGACTTTTGGTATGTTACTAAGCACACCTGATACTTCAAAAATATATAAATAAATAAAAAGCCCTTGAGAAACCTTTTGTATCAATTTTTTTATTATTATTATTTTATTTTATTTTATTTTTTTGGGGGGAGGGGTGGGTGGGTGTCAAACCATGTTTTCAGCTGCCTAACATGAACATACACTCTGCTATTACAGTCAAACTTGATACATTAATGTTCGAAAAATAAAACTCGAGGATCTGTTGTAAGACCGAAGAAAGAAAAACTTTATCTACAATTATTCAAACAATAGCAGGTAAATACATGAACATAGCAGGGGGAATGATCATTATCATCACTGCTACTGTGTTAATTAATAAAGTTAGAAAATCTAAAGATCAATAACAGCTTAAAAATAGGAAGAAAACTAATGACCTGCAGCATGCGCAAAAACTTTACACAGCATATATGTTACCTTGGACAGAAAAAGGCTCATCTAAATATTTATGATGCTAAAAATAGCTTACTGCAAGGGGGAAAAAAAAACAACCAATAAATTTCCTTCTTTCGCAAACACTTTTATCCAAAGCGAGTTACAGTTGAGCCGAGTAGATGAAGTTTAAAGAACTTGTTCAAGTGGCAGCTTGGCAGTGCCGGGATTTTATATCATTAAAAACTCCATGTGTTAAATGGTAACCATCAACATCAGAATGTGACAGTTTTGGTTCTAAAGCCGAATTCAGACGGGATTAGTTTTCAGGACTTCAGTAATGTTGTCGGAGGACGTCTGTAGTGATTGTGAACAAAATCACACAGGGTAAGGGCTCTCTGTATGAATCACACAGATGGGCGTGTCTTCATGATGTATCCATGGTTGTTGCACTGAAAGTAGCCGGTTACACACATCTTATACATTTACTTTTCTGTAAAAGGATCGCCTTGTCCTTTATACAGTAAGTGCTTGTTGTAAGTGGGCGTGGTCACACAAGTTGCACTTGAACATTAGTCGGTCACATGACTTTAACACACACACACACACACACACACACACACAGATGAAACTAAACCTGTCTGAAAGCATCCGAAGAAGAAAACGAAGCCTGTTTACTCAAAAACAACATAAATTACAATGAAGAAATCACAGGAATGTGTAGAAAACAAATTCATTTCAATTTTCTTCCAAACTGCATGTTTACAGTAAATACACTGACACTTCTTATGATATTAGCACATCTTAAATCATAATGAGTTTCATGCTTGGGGGGAAAAATCCCAGGTCTTATGATGATAAGTAAATAAAACTCATCTGCACTGTGGGTGAATGAGGTGTGGAAACATCATCAGGCCTTTTTCACAGCGCTGTAGATCACAGAATCGTCCTCCTGCTGCTCAGTGTGGACTCGCCTGAAATTACACACAGTCCTGTTTATCAGCTACAGATTCGGCATGTTAGACTGCTTTTACTCGACACTGTGTGGTTTCTCACTGACACATTTACATTTAAAGATATAAGAGAGGCTGGTACAATTTATAGCTGCGATAATATAAGTGTGAACAGGAACTGACTTGTTTCACAGATGATCAAGAGCATTAATAGTACAACCCCAATTCCAAAAAAGTTGGGACACTGTGTAAAACATAAATAAAAACAGAATGTGGAGATTTGCAAATCACGAAAACCGTAGATTTAACTGAAAACAGTACAAAGAAAACATTTCAAATGGAGAAACTGAGAAATTTTATTGTTTTTTTTTAAATATCTGCTTGTGGCAATGGGGGCGTGGTCAAGGGTCGGTCTGTGACAGGAGGGCGGAGTCAGGGAAGGTAAGTGGCAGAATCACTACACCTGATGTTAGTTAACCTGTGTTTGTGTGCCTTCCCCAGTGACCGCGCCCTATATAAGGAGAGAGAGAGAGCAGAGGAAGAGAGCTCTCTCCCCAACCAGATGACTTATGTGTGTGTGTGTATGTGTGTGGCTGGGAGAGTGTGGTTTTGCGACTGAAAAGTGCAAATAAAAAGAGTTTTTGGAACTCAGTTCTGGCCTGCCGTACTGCCGTGCTCCAACCACCCGCTCTGATTTCTACACTGCTCATTTTGAATTTGATGTCAGCAACATGTTTCAGAAAAGTTAGGACGGGGCAACAAAAGACTGAAAAGTTGTGTAATGATGAAAAAAAAAAGTAATTAGGTTAATTGGCAACATGATGATTTCATACCCAATCTTTTTACCAACATAATTGGTAAGAAGATTGGGTATAAAAAGAGCATCCCAGAGAAGCAGAGTCTCTCAGAAGTAAAGATGGGGAGGGGTTCACCACTCTGTGAAAGATTCTGTGGCCAAACAATGCAACAATTTAAGAATAACATTCCTCAATGTAAAACTGCAAAGAATTTGTGGATCACATCATCTATGGTCCATAATATCATTAAAAGATTCAGAGAATCTGGAGAAATCTCTGTATGCAAGAGACAAGGCTGAAAACTGACATTGGATGCTTGTGATCTTCAGGCCCTCAGGAGACACTGCATTAAAAGCAGACGCGTGTCTGTAGTGGAAATCACTGTATGGGCTCAGGAACACCTCAGAAAACCATCGTCTGTGAAAATACTTAATTACTGCATTCACAAATGCAAGTTAAAACCAGATATAAACAATATCCAGAAACACTGCCACCTTCTCTGGGCCCGAGCTCTTTTATGATGGACTGAGGCGAAGTGGAAAACTGTCCCGAGGTCTGATGAATCAAAAGTAGAAATTCTTTTGAGCAATCATGGATACCATGTCCTCCAGGCTAAAGTGGAGCGGGACTATTTGGCTTGTTATCAGTGCACAGTTCAAAAGCCAGCTTCAGTGATGGTATGAGGGGGCTTTAGTGCACATGGCATGGGTAGCTTGTACATCTGGGAAGGCATCATTAATGCTGAATGATATAAACATGTTTCAGAGCAATATACTGCCATCCAGACAAAATCTTTTTCAGGGAATGCCTTCCTTCTTTCAGCAAGACAATGCCAAACCGCTTTTTGCACATATTAAAACTGCATGGCTCTGTAGTAAAAGAGTCCGGGGGCTAAACTGGCCTGCTGCAGTCCAGACCTGTCTCCCATAACCCTTTGGTGACTGACCCCTTGAAAATGGTTCCTCCAGGAACGATGACTTTTCAGTTGTCAAGACAACAGAGAAACTAAAATACAAAACCAGAAAGATACGTCACAATGCTCTTGTGCACAAAACAAAATGCTCTTGTATTTTAGTTTTTCCGTTGTCTTGACAACTGAAACGTCATTGTTCCTGGAGGAACCATTTTCAAGGGGTCAGTCACCACATTTGGCGCAATATGAAGCTCAAAATACGGCAAAGGAGACCCCAAACTGTTGAGCAACTGAAATTGTATATCAGACAAGAATGGGACAAAATTTATCTTTCAAAACGACAGCAATTGGTCTCTTCAGATCCCAAACGTTTACAATGTTGTTAAAAGTAGAGGTGATGCAACACAGCGGTAAACACGCCCCTGTCCCAACTTTTCTGAAACGTGTTGCTGGCATCAAATTCAAAATGAGCATATATTTTTCAAAAAACAATAACATTTCTCAGTTTCACTATTTGATATGTTTTCTTTGTACCATTTTCAATGAAATATCCGGTTTCCATGATTTGCAAATCTTCAGATTCTGTTTTTATTTATAGTTTACACAGTGTCCCAACTTTTTTGGAATTGGGGTTGTAATTATAAATGAAATAAAACTACAACATGTTCTTTAATAAAGAAAAAATGTCATAATTGGAAAATAAGAGGAATAAAACATGCCATTACTGATCAATTTGCTATAAAAGCCCAACACAGTGTGTTTTATTTCATATTTGTTTGCTAATTAGTGGATGAACACAGATAACACACACTGTTTTTACAATTCTCCTTTAGTGTCGATTTAATCTGCCTCTGTTGACATCACATGGTACTTCTGAACCAATTAATTAGTGGAAATTTTTGATTTTCATGCTTACTGTTTGGGTGATCCTTTGGGTTTGATGCCCACAGATGCATAAGTCACTCCTCCTTCATCTAACACTTCATCAGACTGAGGAACTTGGTTTAGCTGTGCTGTGACCTGAGACCTTAGAGAGAGAGAGAGAGAGAGAGAGAGGGAACAAACATAATGTATGTCTTTACAATTCTATATGTGGCAGCGGGGGCGTGGTCAAGCGCCGGTCTGTGACAGGAGGGCGGAGCCAGGGAAGCTGAGTGGCAGAATCACTACACCTGATGGTAATTAACCTGTGTTTGTGTGTCTTCCCAGTAACCGCGCCCTATTTAAGGAGACAGAGGGAGAGCAGAGGGGACGCTCTTCCCCGGACGAGAACACAGAGTGTGTGTGTGTTTCTCTCCAGTGGTTATTGTTAGACTGAAAAGTGTGGCAATAAAGCCTTCTAATCACCTGAATCTCTGTCCTGCCGTCCTCTGTGCTCCACCCACACCTAAGGGACTTTCTACAGTGGTCCCGAAACCCGGGACCGGTGGAGCACCAACCCAGCAGCCCCATGGAATCCTCACTGTTCGCCGACCTGGTCCACGCCCTCGCCACGGCTAAGCAAAGCCAGCACCAGGCGCTCATCATGCTCCGAAAGGAACAAGAGCGGCGCTTCGAAGCCCTGGTGCTGGCCCAGCAGGAAGATCGCGAGGCGTTCCGACATCTCCTCGCGTCGGCGGGGTCCACCAGCACCCCGGCCGCGGGCCCGTCTCCCCTCACTGTCACCAAGATGGGCCCGCAGGACGACCCCGAGGCGTTCCTCACATTGTTTGAACAGGTCGCCGAAGCCTCGGGGTGGCCAATGGAGCAGCGCGCGGCGTGCCTCCTCCCCCTCCTGACGGGAGAGGCGCAGCTGGCCATGCTACAGCTCCCCGCCGACCGCCGGCTGGCCTACGCGGACCTCTGCCAGGCCATCCTCCAGCGCGTGGGGCGCACACCAGAACAACAGCGCCAGCACTTCCGCGCGCTGCGATTGGAGGAAGTTGGCCGGCAGTTCACGTTTGGCCAGCAGCTCTGGGACGCCTGCTGGCGGTGGCTGAGGGCCGATGATCGCGACGCCGAGGGAATCGTCGATCAGGTGGTGCTGGAACAGTTCATCGCCCGCTTACCAGCAGGAACCGCGTAGTGGGTCCAGTGCCACCGCCCGGCGTTGCTGGATCAGGCAGTCGGACTGGCGGAGGATCATTTGGCGGCTGTTCCGGTGGCAGGACAGCCGACGACGTCTTCTCTTCTCTCCTCTTCTCTCTCTCTTTCTCCCCTCCCTTCTGTGTCCCGTCCTCGCCCCATTCCCCCACCACGGAGACGGGGGCCGGCTCCACCCCAGCCGGCCCGCCGCACCCGTGGTGCCCTCCCGTTTCTCCCTTCTGTGTCTGTCTCTCCCCCCCCTCAGGTGGGTGAGCCCCAGAGCACCGGTGCAGAGGGAAAGCCCGGGCCGGTTTGCTGGCACTGCAGGGAGCCGGGCCACCTGCAACAACAGTGCACAGCAATGGAGGTGGGCGCGGTGGTATGGATCCCCAACACGCCAGAGGCCGCCCTCGATCGGGCCGGAGCATATCACATACCGGTGAGTGTCCAAGGGGCTACATATCAGGCGTTGCTGGATTCTGGTTGCAATCAGACCTCGATCCGCCAAAGCCTGGTGCAAGACGAGGCATTGGGGGAGCACAGGGGGTGAAGGTGTTGTGTGTGCATGGGGATGTTCACAGCTACCCTTTGGTGTCGGTCCACATATTTTTCAGAGGGGAAAAATCTATAGTGAAGGCGGCGGTTAATCCTCGCCTTACCCACTCTTTAATTTTGGGGACTGATTGGCCGGGATTTCGGGGTTTAATGACGCGCCTAGTAAAGAGTGGGTCCTGCCATTTGACAGGGGGAGGTCCCGGTGTCGCTTTGGCTGGAGCTGCTGTCGCAGAGCCGTCTACATCATCTCCGCGACCGAGTGAGGAGCCACCGGCTCCTCCTCTTTCTGTTGGGGAATCCCTCGCGGATTTCCCATTAGAACAATCGCGAGACGAGACTCTGCGGCATGCGTTTGACCAAGTGAGAGTAATCGATGGTCAAACGCTCCAGCCGAATGCCACCCCGTCCTTCCCCTATTTCTCTATTATGAAGGATAGATTATACCGAGTGATGCAGGACACTCAGACGAGAGAGCGAGTCACACAGCTTTTAATTCCAAAGAGCCGCCGGGAATTGGTATTCCCGGCGGCTCACTTTAATCCCATGGCTGGACACCTAGGGCAGGATAAGACACTAGCCCGAATAATGGCCCGATTCTATTGGCCGGGGATTCGCGGCGATGTCCGTAGGTGGTGTACGGCGTGCCGTGAATGCCAATTAGTAAATCCAGCGGCCATTCCAAAAGTGCCATCTACCTCTAATCGAGACCCCGTTCGAAAGAATTGGGATGGATCTCGTTGGGCCATTAGATCGGTCAGCACGAGGGTACCGCTTTACATTAGTCCTGGTGGACTATGCAACGTGATACCCGGAAGCAGTGCCTCTGCGCAATATCTCCGCACGCAGTATTGCGGAGGCACTCTTCCGCGTCATCTCCCGAGTTGGAATTCCGAAAGAGATTCTGACTGATCAAGGCACTACATTTATGTCACTGACACTGCGCGAACTGTATGGGTTATTGGGGATTAAGCCGATCCGCACCAGTGTGTATCACCCACAAACGGACGGTTTAGTAGAACGGTTCAACCGCACCCTCAAGAATATTATTAAAAAATTCGTAAGTGAGGACGCATGTAACTGGGATAAGTGGCTCGAACCCTTGCTGTTCTCAGTGCGAGAGGTCCCCCAAGCCTCCACGGGGTTCTCCCCGTTCAAATTGTTATATGGGCGTAAGCCACGCGGCATCCTAGACGTGCTGCGGGAAAATTGGGAGGAGGGACCTTCACAAAGCAAAAACGAAATCCAATACGTTATGGACCTGAACGCAAAACTCCACACTCTCACCCACCTAACTCAGGAGAATTTGCGGCAGGCCCAAGAACGGCAAGCCCGCCTGTACAACAAGGGTACGCGCCTTAGAGAGTTCACTCCGGGAGATAAGGTACTCGTACTGTTGCCCACGTCGAGCTCCAAATTGATCTCCAAGTGGCAAGGACCCTTTGAGGTCACACGGCGAGTTGGGGACGTCGACTATGAGGTGAGGCGAACGGACAGGGGTGGGGCACTACAGATTTACCACCTCAATCTGCTTAAACTCTGGAACGAGGAGGTCCCCGTGGCGTTGGTGTCGGTAGTACCGGAGAAGGCGGAGCAGGGGCCGGAGGTTCAAAAAGGGACATTGGCATCACGTACCTCTCCGGTCCCTTGTGGAGACCACCTCTCCCCGACCCAACTCACGGAGGTCGCCCAGTTGCAGGCCGAGTTTTCGGATGTGTTCTCGCCCCTGCCCGGTCGCACTAACCTCATAGAGCACCACATAGAGATGCCCCCGGGGGTGGTAGTGTGTAGCCGCCCTTACAGGCTACCCGAACACAAAAAAAAGGTGGTTCGGGAAGAACTTCAGACCATGCTCGAAATGGGCATCATCGAGGAGTCCCACAGTGACTGGAGCAGCCCGGTGGTCTTGGTCCCCAAGGCCGACAGGTCGGTCCGGTTCTGTGTGGACTATAGAAAAGTCAACATGGTGTCTAAATTCAATGCATACCCAATGCCTTGTATTGACGAGCTGCTCGATCGACTAGGCACGGCTCGCTTTTATTCGACACTGGATTTGACGAAGGGATATTGGCAGATCCCCTTGACTCCACTATCACGGGAAAAAACGGCCTTTTCCACTCCGTTCGGCTTACACCAATTCGTCACACTTCCTTTTGGGCTGTTTGGGGCACCTGCTACATTTCAGCGGCTGATGGACAGGGTCCTCCGGCCCCACGCCACCTATGAGGCCGCATATTTGGACGATATAATCGTTTATAGTAACGACTGGCAGCGGCACTTGCAACACCTGAGGGCCATCCTTAGGTCGCTGAGGCGGGTGGGTCTCACTGCCAACCCGAAGAAGTGTGCGATTGGGCGGGTGGAAGTATGGTATCTGGGCTTTCACTTGGGCAACGGGCAGGTGCGTCCCCAAATTAATAAGACAGCAGCGATTGCGGCCTGCCCGAGGCCCAAGACCAAAAAGGGGGTGAGACAGTTCCTGGGGCTGGCTGGCTACTATCGTAGGTTTATACCTAATTATTCGGACGTCACCAGCCCGCTGACTGACCTCACTAAAAAGGGGGCCCCAGATCCGGTCCAGTGGACGGAGCAATGCCAGCGGGCTTTCTCTGAGGTAAAGGCTGCATTGTGTGGGGGGCCACTATTACACTCCCCTGACTTCTCTCTCCCTTTTGTGTTGCAGACCGACGCGTCGGGCAGAGGGCTGGGGGCGGTGTTGTCCCAGGAGGTGGAGGGGGAGGACCGCCCCATCCTGTACATTAGCAGGAAGCTGTTGGTGCGTGAGGGGCGCTACAGCACTATTGAAAAAGAATGTCTAGCGATCAAGTGGGCGGTCCTCGCCCTCCGTTACTACCTGCTGGGGCACCCTTTCACCCTCTGTTCGGACCACGCACCCCTCCAGTGGCTCCACCGCATGAAAGATGCCAACGCGCGGATCACCCATTGGTATCTGGCACTCCAACCCTTCAATTTCAAGGTGGTCCACAGGCCGGGGGCGCAGATGGTCGTGGCGGACTTCCTCTCCCGCCAAGGGGGGGGGGGGGAGTCGGCTGCGGGCCGGACGGCCACCCGGCCTGAGTTGGGCGGTGGGGGTATGTGGCAGCGGGGGCGTGGTCAAGCACCGGTCTGTGACAGGAGGGCGGAGCCAGGGAAGGTGAGTGGCAGAATCACTACACCTGACGGTAATTAACCTGTGTTTGTGTGTCTTCCCAGTAACCGCGCCCTATTTAAGGAGACAGAGGGAGAGCAGAGGGGACGCTCTTCCCCGGACGAGAACACAGAGTGTGTGTGTGTGTGTGTGTGTGTTTCTCTCCAGTGGTTATTGTTAGACTGAAAAGTGTGGCAATAAAGCCTTCTAATCACCTGAATCTCTGTCCTGCCGTCCTCTGTGCTCCACCCACACCTAAGGGACTTTCTACACTATATTACTCAGTTAGAGCTGGGTGACATGACAAAAATATCGTATCGCCGTTCTCAAAGACATTTCTGAGACACAATATGTAACATGATCTACAGGTTTGTACACAAATTGCAACACAAATATTGATTTATATCATCATATGGCCCCGCCCTCTCAATTAAAGATCAGTTTCCCATGATACATTAAACTGTATTTTTATATCCACTGAATGCTGTGGTTTTTTTACCCTTTGGTTGTTGGTTTGATTTGGACAGACGCGTAAGTTACTTCCTCCTTCTTCAAAGTTTCTTCATCAGGATATTGAGAAACTTGGTTTAACTGTGGCTTTGTCTGTAAAAACACAATGCATCCATCATCAGTTCTCATGTGCAGCAGTGTGAGAAAATCACCAGCACTTTATTTCTCCAGTTTAAGTCTGTTGATGTTCAGTAGATGATCGACTCGTCCCCAGTCCTGTCAGAATTTCAGCTCCAGTTCAGGTAACATCAGCGGATCCCATTTTAGACATGGTGTTAAACGTAAGATAAAGATCATCTGAAACTCATGTTGAGGATCATGTTGAGTTCATTCGCTGCTTCATGACGGTCTACATCAGATGTTTTCACACTTTTTTCCCCATGAGACCCACTTCTCAGTTTTTGAGAACTTGTTCATCGTCACCCAACAAAACCAAACTAAAGACTTGAACGAGTTCAGAGTTTACGTATAAAACCAGGCCAGGTTATCCCATCTGCCCAGGGCTTCAACTGTCTATTATTAACTGTGGAATGAAATGAAATCAAATCAAATGGAACCACATGACAAAAGAGTCTTATAATACAGCAGACGTGAAAACCCTGAAGAAAAATAATGCCATAAAAACATCACAATAAATACACAGTGTGAGCTAGAACACGGAGAACCCTAAACTGTGCTGTACTGAGTTCCTCATTTCCTATTAAGATCATCTCTTCAGAAAATAAAGGAGACTGAAGTTATGTAAAGAGTATTAAATGTGTATTTTCATATATTCTTTTCTTCATTTTTCCAAAATTGTATATTTTATAGTAATCCCTTATAAATAATTCTTCAGTGTGCTGTGAGGAAGTTCACTGAAATAAACGTGTTTCTTCACACGGGAACTAAAGTATATTTAAATGTCTTATCAAATAAAAATGTATTATTTAAAATAATGCTGAATAATAAGTTTTAGTACAATTACACAAGTGTAGCAACAATTGCGTCTCCACATTATCTTCTTACATCTAACTGGGTATGACTTAAATTGTTCGACAAAAAGCACTCAAAGCACAGCTAAATTAATTTAAGGTATATTTTAAAAATAACTGAATAAACTGAAGTGTATTTCAATTATAATTGTCATAAGTTACTCCAGGCAGCACGGTGGTGTAGTGGTTAGTGCTGTCACCTCGCAGCAAGAAGGTCTGGGTTCGAGCCCCGTGGCCGGCGAGGGCCTTTCTGTGCGGAGTTTGCATGTTCTCCCCGTGTCCGCGTGGGTTTACTCCGGGTGCTCCGGTTTCCCCCACAGTCCAAAGACATGCAGGTTAGGTTAACTGGTGACTCTAAGGCCAAGTTTACATTAGACCGTATCTGTCTCGTTTTCTTCGTGGATGCACTGTCCATTTACATTAAACCGCCTGGAAACGCCGGGAAACGGGAATCCGCCAGGGTCCACGTATTCAATCCAGATCGTGTCAGCTCCGGTGCTGTGTAAACATTGAGATACGCGGATACGCTGTGCTGAGCTCTAGCTGGCGTCGTCATTGGACAACGTCACTGTGACATCCACCTTCCTGATTCGCTGGCGTTGGTCATGTGACGCGACTGCTGAAAAACGGTGCGGACTTCCGCCTTGTATCACCTTTCATTAAAGAGTATAAAAGTATGAAAATACTGCAAATACTGATGCAAATACTGCCCATTGTGTAGTTATGATTGTCTTTAGGCTTGCCATCCTTCCACTTGCAAGTGGTAAGTGATGTGCGCTGAGATCACACACACAGCGGCTCAGTCCCGAATCGTGGCTCGTGCACTTCACTTGCGTGCTCTGTGAGCTGCGCAGGGCCAGAGTGCGCACCCTCCAGAGGGCACTCGCTGTTCAGGGCGGAGTGATTTGGAGCGCAGGATGCCTGCGGAGCTGAGCGTATCCGTGTATTGGCGTTGCTGTGTGCAGGCGAATCGTGTATTGGCGTTGCTGTGTGCACACTAATCGTTTTAAAAACGTTAATCTGATGATCTGCTGATACGGTCTAATGTAAACATGGGCTAAATTGACCGTAGGTGTGAATGTGAGTGTGAATGGTTGTCTGTGTCTGTGTGTCAGCCCTGTGATGACCTGGCGACTTGTCCAGGGTGTACCCCGCCTTTCGCCCGTAGTCAGCTGCAATAGGCTCCAGCTCACCTGCGACCCTGTAGAACAGGATAAAGCAGCTAGAGATAATGAGATGAGATAAGTTACTCCAAAATACAACAATTTGTAAGTATAAAGTTTGAACACTTGACGTCTGTACTACACTTTTTAACAACTCACTTAAAAGCACGTTTCTTTGAAAAGGTCATACCTGTGTTTTCTCTCCACTTTCCTGCCCGTTTTCTTCTGGAGCTTTACATTTCCTCCTAATAGAATCAGGAAAACACTCAGTGCACATGGACATGCTCTAGAATACACACTGTGATCTCACACATCTCATTTACAAAGAGTAAGGAACAATACTGTGTGTGTTAAATACTGCAGTAAATCATAGAACAGATTATCAACACGTGTTAGCAGCGAAAAATCTACACGTGAAACTAAATACTGAGACTCAATTAAAGTCCAACACAGGATGTGTGTATGATTTTTAGCTATGTGTAGAATGTACTAGATGGAAATATGTAGAGTTTTACCTCCTGATGTAAATCACAGCTCCTACGATGACTGAGACGATGAAAATCACTCCAACTGACACAGAGACAATGATCCAGATTAACCACTGATCAGGATTTTCAGGTTTTCTAGGATTTTCACCTGTTAAAAACAACAGTATTTAACATTTATTGAATATTAAACTGAACACAAGTCACTTCATTTCCTTCAGGAATCATTCGAGATGTTCAGGAATGTTGTGAGCAGATGGACCCACCCTCGACGTGAAGGCTGATCGTTTCAGATCTTGAGGCCTCGTTGGTTTTCCAAGTGCAGGTGTAATTCCCAGAATCCCTCACGGTTAGAGCAGGAAAGTGAAGAACGGGTCCTGATTCAGGTAAGAGCTCGTTGTTCTTAGACCACATGAACTGTGAGGAACTGTGTGTGCAGTTCACATCACACGTCAGATTTAACGAGTCTCCTTGTTTAAGGGTCCCGTTTCCACTGAGCCTGATTAGTGACACCTTTAAATCTTTTCCAGAGAGCAGGAAAGACTCCACGTCAGTGAATCAGGATTTCTCTCACTGATAAAAATGTTTTACTGAATAATAAACATCAGCTACATGAGATTTCTTGATAAAAATTAAAGCTGGAGTTAAATTTACTTTCACTGTTCAAAAGAGAAAGATTTCCACAAAATGATTTAATGTATTCCTATAGGTGAGGAAAGTCAATTATACAGATCATGAATCATTTGGATTTTTATTTTAATCATTAAAATTTACCTGCAACTTGTAGAGTCGCTCCAGGACAACCTGTGAATCTCACCGTGTTCTCATTAGTGATACATCTGAATCTGTACTCTCCAGAATAACTGAACTGTAGATTGTGGATTAATAAAGTGCAGTTTGATTTGTCGTCT
Source organism: Neoarius graeffei (assembly GCF_027579695.1). NCBI lineage: Eukaryota > Metazoa > Chordata > Actinopteri > Siluriformes > Ariidae > Neoarius > Neoarius graeffei. Next base: position 66,744,158 of record NC_083587.1, read on the forward strand.
CCAGCGTACTCAAAGTCTGAGTTGGTGTTTGATGAGCTGTCATAAACATACGGAGGGTTTAAACACCAATTTGTGTTGGAGTTCAGTGAGCACCAAAGCTTTTGTGTCACCTGAATATTGGGATTTGATGTTGGATAAGAATAATTGCAGGGAATGGAGACACTGAATCCTCTCACAGCACAGATCGGATTATCAGGATATTTCACACCCAGATCCCTGTTGTCAGTCTGAATAACTGTGTAGAGAAATAAATGGAGAATAAAAGACATTCATAAAGTTTTGCTGACGGATTGTTTTGTATGTTGTGTGTTTATCAGATATTTCTCATTACTGCACTGAACACAATACACCTGGGTCTTTCAGCAAGATAATGACCTTAAACATGTGGCCAAATCTGCACAAAAATGGTTCACCAGACACAAAATCAAGCTCCTCCCATGGCCATCTCAGTCCCCAGACCTCAACCCAATTGAAAACCTGTGGGGTGAGCTGAAGAGGAGAGTGCATAGGAGAGGACCCAGGACTCTGGAAGATTTAGAGAGATTGTGCAAAGAGGAATGGTCGAAGATCCCTCTCTCTGTATTCTCCCATCTTGTGAAATGTTATCGGAGAAGAGTAAGTGCTGTCTTGTTGGCCAAAGGGTTTGGACAAAGTATTAACATCGGGGTGCCAATAATTGTGGCATACATGATTTCATGTAAAAGAATTATTTCTTAATGTGGGATTTTTTTCCCACTGAATAAATGCACTTGAATTAAAGGTTGGATTTTTCTCTTTTTTTGCATTGCTTTCAGTGCCAATAATTGTGGAGGGGGCTGTACATCAACATACTGATAGCGATCAGTTAAATAAGAGCTGAGCCAGGAGAGGGCCGTTCCCTTAACTCCCACAACATTTTCTAGTCTATCCAGAAGAATGGAATGATCAATGGTATCAAATGCTGCACTAAGGTCAAGCAACACAAGCAGCGAGACACAGCCCTGATCAGACGCCAACAGTAGGTCGTTTACTACTTTAACCAGAGCTGTCTCTGCGCTGTGATGAGGTCTAAATCCTGACTGATACAGTTCATGGATGTTATTCCTATGTAAATATGAGCATAACTGCTGTGCCACAGCTTTTTCTAGGATCTTGGAGATAAAGGGGAGGTTTGATATCGGCCGATAATTGAACAGCTGACAGGGATCAAGGTCAGGTTTTTTAATCAGGGGTTTGATAACTGCTTGTGTAAAGGATTTGGGTACATAGCCAATCGTAAGAGAATAATTAATTATTTTTAGAAGCACAAGTTGAGGATTTTGATGCGGAGATTAATGAAAGTAATTCAATTTCTCTAAGGGGAGTAAAACATTCTAATTGCTGATCTGATACAGTTATATTGTTAACTACAGTGAACACACACACACCTTGTTTTCCATCACATCCAATCTTAGTTGACTGCGGCAGCACATTTCTGGTTCCTGGAAAACACAGATTGATGTTGATATTAATATTGTGTGGCAAAACAATAAAACTATTTTATCCCTCTATGTGACTAATATGCCAAAGGCTGGCTCTGGGACGGTCGGCTGGCTGCTTCTGCGTAGGCTACATGTAGCATTAAAACATAGGATTAAATGATATCAGGGCAACTATTGGTGTCTACATGAACACAGTGTTGTTGATCTGTTTAATAAACTTAGTTGGGGCAAATAGACCTCCACTGTAGATATTCATTAAACCACTGGAACTTTAGAGTTCGCCTGGCTCACTAATCACACAGACCCTATGCTGTAAACTCAACAGAACCAGGCTACACGGAGCGGTTTCTGGACATCGACATAATTCAACAGGTTACACTGTTGATACAGTCGATATACACACCCACGCTCGATGACTTAACATCTGTTTTCATCCTGAAACATCCAACAATAGTGGATTGTTGATTTTTTTAAGTCATCTTCCAATCTGTTCCGAATGTTCTTCTTCTGTTGGTGTTTACCGCTTGCCCCGTGTCTCCCCTGTCCGTCTTCAGATGCTGCAAGTCAAGTCCTGATTTGTTTGAGCTATAAACCCAAGTGATCGGGCCAAACGAAGCCACTGTCCACGAGCACCTCCAGGACCCACACCTTCTGGCGGAGAGCTCCTGCACCTGCAGTGATTAGGCCCAAATACTTTATTATTATTATTATTATTATTATTATTATTATTAATAATAATAATAATAATAATAATAATAATAATCCTGCCCCTGTGGTGCTCGAGCTCGAACAATCACAACAACTGGATTTCAGGTGAAATTTTTTCATCTCCATTAAATTAAACTTCTAGACCTTTAAAAGCAAAGTGAAGAACTGATTATTAGGTTGGATTTCACTCACTATATTGTCTGCAAGTCTTCTTGAAAAAGAAAGAATACAAAAAAATTTCTAAAGCTCTTTCAGATGCCACGGCCCTGGAGTGAGATAATCTTGTTAATAATCCTGAATGCTGGATCTGACGATACTGTACAGCTGATTGGACTTTGTGACCAGACAGGACAAGGGGCGGATTGGAAGTTGTCTTCCAATCTGTTCTGAATGTTCTTCTTCTGTAGGCGGTTACCAACATTTTGTATGTGCACTGTGCAGTACTCAAGTATGTCCCCCCCACCACCACCACGTCAAAGTCGCTGTATTGCTGAGTGCATCTTCAACAAGATAAAGGACTTCCACTTCATCAGACTGTCTATAAAATCCAGAGCCACATTTTATTTCTAAACTGAGCAGTTTCTTCCTGTAGATGTCTGTTAGCTTGATACTGCTCGCTAACACAGACTACACAGGCTACACAGAGCAGCTAGTTTGTGGTATTAATCATGAGAAGCTGCTGATCCTCGCTACAGTTTACGCGTTAACTCACTGACTATCGATGCACTTATCCACCTCAAGTGTTTTCATTTATTTTTAAAGAATGGAACAAAGACTCAGTAAAGATGTGCATTTTGCGCTGAAGAGAACGGGAGATGTGGTTTCTTCTGTTAACAGGTTGCACTCTGTCTCTAGTACGAGTTCATATCAAGTGTAAAGAACTGTACAGGCCATGTATAGAACAAAACCCAGGATACTTTAGCGAGATTGTGCTGCTATAATGATGAAGCTCTCTGGTAATCTACTTCTGAAGCGCATGTGTGAGTTCGGTTCCATCAGACTATCTGTGGTCGCGTGCACACACACTAAAACAGGTCACAGAATGGAAATAAGACCCACCCCATCCACCCAGCTGGCTCCGCCCCTGCTGTATATCTGTATCTATTTATACCGCTATACATTTATCCATTTATGGATGTGCATATATAAATAAGTAAAACAGGAGATATTGAATAAATAAACTGTACAGGTGTACTGTATGTATCTGTGTATCTGTATGCAAATTTTATTGGAGAAAAAAAACCGACAGTAAAAACAAATGAACCTCCAGAAACATGTATAAAGCTCTTGTTAAGGCCGCAGTCCTGGAGTTATCTAACCGTGTTAATAATCCTGAATGCTGTGTGTGAGGATACTGTACAGCTATTCACAAGGAGCTCATTTATTATGTGTTGTAAAAATTTCACATCAATGTTTGTTTGTTTGTTTTTAATAGAATACATTACAGACCAGTTTCAGGAAGGTGGAGTCATATTTCTTCATTAATACTTTCAAAATTCTCCATAAAACTCTTAAAGTGTTATATATTTTTGTGTTCTCTCTCTCTCTCTCTCAGGACCTGAGCAATTACAATGGTGTTAATAATCAGATCAGATCAGAATCTAATGTTGACTAATATGATCCAGTATAATGTGTTTGTGGAAGTGTATAATCCAATAACTGAGCGTACACACTGCAACATCAATCAGCAAACAATTACAACTCTGAACAATAATTCTGTCGAAGAGTGAGATGATGTTTCCTACCAGACAGCGTGAGCAGAATCAGAGCCGAGAGCAGCATCTTCATCTCTTCTTCAGGAACAACTTCACACACTCACTGTTGGGTCTGTGTTTATACTGAGCTCACGGACTCGCTCATACAGTTATTTGTGAGAACTAAACATACTTCCTGGATTAAAAGTGCTTCCCTAATGTACCTACCAGAAGTGTATTCATACCATTAGAACAGGAAGATGAGCAAAGTCCTCTTTTACAGACATGCATGCACACACACAATTACAAATTACATCATTGTGAACTTGAGCCTTCATGGACTGCACAAGTTTATGTAAAACCTGACGATCTTCTCTGGCTCAAATCATCATCTGAACACACACTTTAATGTCAAGGATAACAGTCAAGAAGAATCAATGGGGCTTACACACAGTTTAATACTTTTATTTGGATCATCACACAGGGAAGGATTGCAGATCCAAACATTATTGGAAATACTCTGTAGATTGGAAAGTGTGATCATAAAAAAATGAGTCTAACAATGTCTATGGATAAATATGACATCTCCGTCTCCAGATGGAAAAACTACCTATTATGGCAGAAATTGAGCAATATTTAACCAGCCTCTTAGCGCTTATTTTGCATAGTCCACACACACACACACACACACACACACACACACACACACACACACACACACACACACACCCATAACCCCTCACCCCCAGGGGTTATTTTCTCCTCTCTTAGGAGAAAATGTTTCTCAGAATTGAATTATTACCTGGACCAGTGTATTATTGTTCATCTGTGATCATCTAAAAGTCAAGACAACAATCAGTGTGTTATCAACAAACACAACTCACATATCTTTAATCTAATAATTATGGAACTCATTTGTAAATGCTTAAAGTTAATGATTAATGTTTGATATTTTTATTGCGTAAGTGAAAATAATTCAAATCTGTCTTCGGTTTAATCCCAAACCTGAACCATTCCAGAGTTCTTTGAAATAAACTGTACAGGTGTACTGTATGTATCTGTATACAGTATATTTATTTACGAACAGTATTTATCATTTTATATCCTTACAGTCCTTTGATCACATTTTATATTTCTTTACACATTTATACATTTTCCAGCGGCTAAAGACACTCAGTGTTGTGTCTCTGTCTGGACTGTGTTTTAATTTACTACATGACTTTTAACTCCATCAAACAACATTTCACAAAGAAAAAAAAATACAGCATAAAGCTTTTTAACACTTTTGTCTTTGTATTCTCTCTCTCTCTCTCTCTCTCTCTCTCTCTCTCTCTCTCTCTCTCTCTCTCAGGACCTGAGCAATTACAATGATGTTAATAATCAGATCAGATCAGAATCTAATGTTGACTAATATGATCCAGTATAATGTGTTTGTGGAAGTGTATAATCCAATAACTGAGCGTACACACTGCAACATCAATCAGCAAACAATTACAACTCTGAACAATAATTCTGTCGAAGAGTGAGATGATGTTTCCTACCAGACAGCGTGAGCAGAATCAGAGCCAAGAGCAGCATCTTCATCTCTTCTTCAGGAACAACTTCACACACTCACTAAGCTCACGGACTCGGTCATGAGAACTCAAAGCTGTTACTGAAAAAAAAAAGAAGATGCACAGTCTGGCTGCAAGACCACAAGTGTGTTAAACCATAAGAGGAAGAAAGACAGAGGCCTCATGCAATATTTTCCCTTCACACACACACACACACACACACACACACACACACACACACGGTTTCCGAATGCTTTTCTCCAATTCTTACAGAACATTCAGTTTGAATACCTGCTCATAGAAGGGTTTCTTCCACTTACTATTTTCAAATATTTGAGTATAATAATAATTATATTCATAAAGATTTATGTTTATTATTATTTTATAAATGATGGTTTCATGTGCTCTCATGTCTGTGTTACCCCCCCGCTCTCTCTCTCTCTCTCTCTCTCTCTCTCCATGGTATCATCTAATGTTTGATGGAGGAGGAACAACAGTGTGCACAGCTTCATCAAAATACTGTTAAGAATTTAAAATATAAAATGGTTTGGATTTTTGACACCACAGACTTTAGAAATGAGATGAATTTTACTTGTGCCAGCGTCCCCATGAGTCCCAGAATCCAGCTAACAGAGGAGGAGGTCCGGAGCTGCCTTGGACAGATTAAACCTCCCAAAGCACCAGGTCCGAATGGGCCACGTGGCCGTGTTTTAAAGCGGTGTTCCATCTAAAGGGTGTTTTAACAAGACTGTTTCAGTTCTTATTAAAAACACAGACAGTGCCAGACACTTAGAGACTGTCAGTAATAAGACCACTGCCTAAAAAGTCAGGAGCTAAGGCTGGGCTCACACTACAGGATAATCCGGACGAGTTTGGGTCCGATTTGCCCCTTCTGATCATCACGGGGGCGTTCCTGAATCGAAGCTGGTCAGAAGTGATTATCTGCCTGAATAACTCTGCAGTCTGAGGGGTTTACAGACATAATCTTAAGGTCACGACCAAATCAGAGGCTCCCTGATTTAGAATCGTAAATATCAAATGTTTAATATTTACAATTAAAAATCGTGTAGTGTGAAAGGATCAGGGATGAAACATTGAGCAGAAAGTTAGCTGACCAGGAAGCGTCATGTTTATCACAGCAGCTCCAAGGCAGTGGAAGGTCGGAGGATCTATAAAAATAACATCTCTAATGACCTTGGGTTTCACTCTCCCCTCCAGCCGTGTGCACAACAACGTGAGCTTGTAGCAGCAGCTTGCACTGGCTCACCTCCAGCTCACACTGCAAAAAGGGCGTGTTTCTTCACACAGCGTTTCTTCCCAAGTGTCATTGTTGTTCCCAGTGAGGAGAGCACGCGCTGCACTCTTATATTTCTGTTTTGCTCCACCTTTGTTTTTTGTTCAGCCGCTCCAAGTGCTTCAAACTTTTCAGGGTGAGTTTCTGTGGGACCCCAAGTCTCCGGAATCGGCATTCTGAAATCTCTCAGTGACAGCACAAGTTCATGGCAGCCTTCAAACATGGCCGCCATGGACTACAACTCCCAAGCACCACAGCGCCCTCCCTCTCCCGAGTACTGACTGGGAGTACACCTGTTCTCAATCCAACTCCCTATATAAGCACGCCAAACACGCCAGCACTTTGAGAAGTATCGTTCTGTGTCCCTGCACCTGATCATACGCAGCCATTTGTCGTTTTGGCCTGACTCTAGTTATTCTGACCCTCACTATGTTTATTACTGACTCTGAGACTGTTGTTTACCTGTGACGCTCCGTTTCTACATCGACTGACCCTTGGCACGAACCTGACTCTGATTCTCGTCTTACGATTTGGATTTGTTCACCAGTTTGCGACGCACCCGCTCTCCCCTGCAATTTTGTCTGTAATTGCCTGCACTGTGACAAAAACGTTCAGTATAATCACCAAGTGTGTGTTCCTGCTTCTCGATTGAATCACCTGGTGTGTGGGTTCTTGTGATTAAAACCTTAAAAATCGGTTAAATCTGTCGTTATGTCTGTGGTGTCCCATGCTTTAAAAATCAGTTAAGAGTTGAAAATGCTCTACAGTGGACCAGGCCGAAAGAACTGAATGATTTTCATCCTGTGGCCCGAAACCTCAATACTGGCCGTATGTATGGAAAGTGTTTTCAGCCATCATCTCATTTCATCTCTTACAGAGGGTTTGAACCCACTACAGTTTGGTTATAAGCCACGGAGAGGGACAGAGGACACCACCCGGACTCTGGTTAACATGGTTACCAGCCAGCTGCAGCAGCCTGAGGCTTAAGCAAAGATTTGAGTTCTTGATTTTAGTGCAGATTTTAACATCATGCAGACTCACTTGTTCTTGCAGAGGCTTCTGGATTTGGGGATAAATGGGGGACTGTCAGCTCAGCGCCAGAATCAACATCTGACCTCGAGTCTGATCTACGCTTCCGGACTACGCTTCCCAGAGCACACTACAGCCGCCCCAGACTGCAACGCTCATCATCACACACACACACACACGGGACTTCTGATCCTGCACACCTGCTCTGAGTTTACTCGATGATTATTCTATGCATAAAATTCTTAGTTAATGGATGTTTCTTTATCTCAGTGATTTTGTCGATGCTTTTTGCAGTGTGTGTTGAAAGTGTTGATTTCAGTCATCAGCTAGAACTTTGTTTGGTCCTGCTACTTCATATAAAAACAACAATATAATGAATTTAATAATAAAACATACAATTTTCAATTAAATTAAACTCATGCTTATGAGGATATCTGTCTTTATCTGAAGAGGTGCACTTAACAGCTGACACAGTGATTGATTTCAAGTTACTGTAGGCATCCTGGGCCAGTGGGGGGGCAAATTGAGAAATAGTCCACATGTGTGCGTCATTAGTGTCTGATTTCATTCACTGTCTAATACAAGGACAAAGCTGCAGTTTTGTGGTGAGAATAAGTCTGGCTGATACAGTCTGTGTGTGGGGGGGTATGGAGGGGTTAAATCCAGGGGCCCCACAGGGCTGTGTTTTATCACCTCTGTTATTTTCACTCTGTCTTAGCCTGCCAGCAAAAAAATCTGAATATTCTGTAATATGGATATTCGAACATGGCAGTACACAGGAAGTCAGTAATAACAGCAGAGGATGAGTTTGAGTTGCTTCCTTATGGCTGATGGTACAGCGCATCCCTGGGAAATAGAGCTCGACATAAAAAAGTAATCATTTTTTATCCCCAGAGCAATAAATCTTATTAATAAACTGCAGTGTTCACTTCAGAATGTTGTGTTGAAGTAGTTTATATCTCTGTGTGTTTTATGGCTGTAATTTAATGTTTTCTTGGTCTTGGTTTTCTTTAATGTACTATTGGTCAGAGTTTAGACTCGTGAATTTGCAAATGTGTTTGGGGACAAAATGCTGCATGAGGCCTCAGTCCTTCTTCCTCTAATCGTTTGACACTCTTGTGGTTTTGTAGCCAAACTGTCTTTTTTTTTTTTTTTCCAGAAGCAGCTTCTAGTTCTCACATCTTGAGCTCATCTCACTATAAACACAGACCCAACAGTGAGTGTGTGAAGTTGTTGCTGAAGAAGAGATGAAGATGCTGCTCTCGGCTCTGATTCTGCTCACGCTGTCTGGTAGGAAACATCATCTCACTCTTCGACAGAATTATTGTTCAGAGTTGTAATTGTTTGCTGATTGATGTTGCAGTGTGTACGCTCAGTTATTGGATTATACACTTCCACAAACACATCATACTGGATCATATTAGTCAACATTAGATTCTGATCTGATCTGATTATTAACATCATTGTAATTGCTCAGGTCCTGAGAGAGAGAGAGAGAGAGAGAGAGAGAGAGAGAGAGAGAGAGAGAGAATACAAAGACAAAACATTAGATGATGCCAGGATCACTGAGATCTCATCACACAGCACGAGTAATGTGTGTGTGTGTGTGTGTGTGTGTGTGTGTGTGTGTGTGTGTGTGAGTGTGTGTGTGTGTGTGAGTGTGTGTGTGTGTGTGTGGTCCTAACCCAGACATCAGAGTACCCTGGGGTATAAAGCGGCCAGCCCCTCTTCCAAAATAAATAAATAAATAAATAAATAAAAATCTTGATGAAAATAATGTTTATTATTCTGCTGAATTAGTAGAACATAGTCAGTGGAAGTAACCCTTCTTTGAGCAGGTATTTAAACTGAATGTTCTCGAAGATTTGCACAATAGTGTGCGTGCGTGCGTGTGTGTGTGAAGGGAAAATACTGCACGAGACCTCTGTCTTTCTTCATTTGATGGTTTAACACTCTTGTCGTCTTGTAGGCAAACTGTGCAGCATCTTCAGAGTGCACATTAGATTCTGATTTGATCTGATTATTAACATCATTGTAATTGCTCAGGTCCTGAGCTCTCAGTGCGCTGTTAGGATCAAGATCATGGTTTACATTTCGTTACTCTTTTGCCCAAATAGAACCCACCTTTCCATTCACATAATGAACAGAGTCAGTGTGAGTGCAACACAAAAACACATTACACACAGACAGAGAACACAACAGCAGGTTCTTTAAAAAGTAAACACACGACTCCTGCTGTACATCAGAAAACACTGAGCCTCATGGCGCTGGACTACATTTCACACAGTTTACCCTGTGCTGATGGAACTGTAGTGGTTCGTATAGAAGGGTGGAGCACAGAAGACGGCAGGACAGAGATCGGGTTAACAGAGCGTTTTATTGCTACCCTTTTCAGTCGAACAACTAGTATGCACTTTACAGACACACACACGCTCGGCGTCTGGTTCGGGAAGAGCTCCCTCTGCTCTCGCTCTCCCTCCTTAAGTAGGGCACGGTCACTGGGAAGACACACAAACACAGGTTAATTGCTCTCAGGTGTAGTGATTCTGCCACTTACCTTCCCTGACTCCGCCCCCCTGTCACAGACCAGCGCTTGACCACACCCCCGCTGCCACATACCCCCACCGCCCGACTTAGGCCGGGCGTCCGTCTGGCCTGCAGCCGACTCCCCCCCCCGACGGGAGAGGAAGTCCGCCACAACCATCTGCGCCCCCGGCCTGTGGACCACCTTGAAATTAAAGGGTTAGAGTGCCAGATACCAACGGGTGATCCGCACTTTAGCATCCTTCATGTGGTGGAGCCACTGGAGGGGTGCGTGGCCCAAGCAGAGGGTGAAAGGGCGTCCCAGCAGATAGTAACGGAGGGCGAGGACCGCCCACTTGATCGCCAAGCACTCTCTATGGTGCTGTAGCGCCCCTCACGCACCGACAGCTTCCTGCTGATGTACAAGACTGGGCGGTCCTCCCCCTCCACCTCCTGGGACAAAGCAGCCCCCAGCCCTCTGTCCGACGCATCTGTCTGCAACATAAAGGGGAGAGAGAAGTCAGGGGAGTGTAAAAGTGGCCCCCCACACTGTGCAGCCTTTACCTCAGAGAAAGCCCGCTGGCATTGCTCCTTCCACTGGACCGGATCTGGTGCCCCCTTTTTAGTCAGATCAGTCAGCGGGCTGGTGAGATCTGAATAATTAGGTATAAATCTACGGTAATAGCCAGCCAGCCCCAGGAACTGTCTCACCCCCTTTTTGGTCTTGGGCCTCGGGCAGGCCACAATTGCTGCCATCTTATTAATTTGGGGACGCACCTGCCCGTTGCCCAAGTGGAAGCCCAGATACCGTACTTCCACCCGCCCAATCGCACACTTCTTTGGGTTGGCTGTGAGCCCCGCTCGCCTCAGCGACCTAAGGACGGCCCTCAGATGTTCGAGGTGCCTCAGCCAGTCATTACTATAGACGATGATGGCATCTAGGTAAGCGGCCGCATAAGTGGTGTGGGGGTGGAGAACCCTGTCCATCAGCCGCTGAAATGTAGCGGGTGCCCCAAACAGCCCAAAAGGAAGTGTGACGAATTGGTGTAATCCAAACGGTGCGGAAAAGGCGGTTTTTTCTCGGGATAGTGGAGTCAAGGGGATCTGCCAGTATCCCTTTGTCAAATCCAGTGTCGAATAAAAGCGAGCCGTGCATAGTCGATCGAGCAACTCATCAATCCGAGGCATTGGGTACGCGTCAAATTTAGACACCGCATTGACTTTTCTATAGTCCACATAGAACCGGACCGACCTGTCGGCCTTGGGTACCAAGACCACCAGGCTGCTCCAGTCACTGTGGGACTCCTTGACGATGCCCATTTCGAGCATGGCCTCGAGTTCTTCCCAAACCACCTTTTTTTTGTGTTTGGGTAGCCTGTAAGGGCAGCTACGCACTACCACCCCCGGGGGCATCTGTATGTGGTGCTCTATGAGGTTAGTGCGACCGGGCAGGGGCGAGAACACATCTAAAAACTCGGTCTGCAACTGGGCGACCTCCGCGAGTTGGGTCAGGGAGAGGTGGTCTCCACAGGGGACCGGAGGGATACATGACGCCACTGCCCCTTTTTGAACCTCTGGCCTCAGCTCCGCCTTCTCCAGAACCACCGGCACCAACGCCACGGGGACCTCCTCGTTCCAGAGTTTAAGCAGATTGAGGTGGTAAATCTGTAGCGCCCCACCCCTGTCCGTTCGCCTCACCTCGTAGTCAACGTCCCCGACTCGCCGTGTGACCTCAAAGGGTCCTTGCCACTTGGCGACCAATTTGGAACTCGATGTGGGCAACAGTACAAGTACTTTACCTCCCGGTGCGAACTCTCTAAGGCACGTACCCTTGTTGTACAGGCGGGTTTGCTGTTCTTGGGCCTGCCGCAAATTCTCCTGGGTTAGGTGGGTGAGGATGTGGAGTTTTGCGTGCAGGTCCATAACGTATTGAATTTCGTTTTTGCTTTGTGAAAGTCCCTCCTCCCAATTTTCCCGCAGCACATCTAGAATGCCGCGCGGCTTACGCCCATATAATAAATTGAATGGGGAGAACCCCGTGGAGGCTTGGGGGACCTCTCGCACTCAAAACAGCAAGGGCTCAAGCCACTTATCCCAATTACATGCGTCCTCACTTACGAATTTTTTAATTATATTCTTGAGGGTGCGGTTGAACCGTTCAACTAAACCATCCATTTGTGGGTGATACATGCTGGTGCAGATCGGCTTAATCCCCAATAACCCATACAGTTCGCGCAGTGTCCGTGACATAAACGTGGTGCCTTGATCAGTTGGAATCTCTTTCGGGATTCCAGCTCAGGAGATAACGCGGAAGAGCGCCTCCACAATATTGCATGCTGAGATATTGCACAGAGGCACTGCTTCTGGGTATCGCATTGCATAGTCCACCAGAACTAATATAAAGTGGTACCCTCGTGTCGACTGATCTAATGGCCCGACGAGATCCATCCCAACTCTTTCAAACGGGGTCTCGATTAATGGTAGAGGGCGCAAAGGCGCTTTTGGAATGGCCGCTGGATTTACTAACTGGCATTCGCGGCATGCCGTACACCACCTACGAATGTCGCCGCGAATCCCCGGCCAATAGAATTGGGCCATTATTCGGGGTAGTGTCTTATCCTGCCGTAGGTGTCCAGCCATGGGATTAAAGTGAGCTGCCTGGAATACCAATTCCCGGCGGCTCTTTGGAATTAAAAGTTGCATGACTTGCTCTTTCATCTGAGTGTCCTGCATCACTCGGTATAATCTATCCTTCATAATAGAGAAATAGGGGAAGGACGGGGTGGTGTTCGGCGGGAGCGTTTGACCATTGATTACTCTCACTTGGTCAAACGCATGCCGCAGAGTCTCGTCTCGCGACTGTTCTAACGGGAAATCCGAGAGGGATTCCCCGAGAGAGAGAGGAGGAGCCTGTGGCTCCTCACTCTGACGCGGAGGTGACGTAGACGGCTCTGTGACAGCTGCTCCCGCCAAGGCGACACCGGGACCTCCCCCTGCTGTAGTACGGCAGGACCCACTCTCCACTAAATGGCTCATCAACTCCCCGAATCCCGGCCAGTCAGTCCCCAAAATTATCGAGTGGGTGAGGCGAGGATTAACCGCCACCTTTACTATGAATTTTTCCCCTCGGAAAAAAATGTGGACCGACACCAAAGGGTAGCTGTGAACATCCCCATGCACACATAACACCTTCACCCCTTGTGCTCCCCCCAATGCCTCGTTTTGCACCAGGCTTTGGTGAACTGAGGTTTGATTACACCCGGAATCCACCAATGCCTGATATGTATCCCCTTGAATACTCACTGGTATGTGATACGCTCCGGCCCGATCGCGGGGGGCCTCTGGCGCATCGGGGATCCAAACCACCACGCCCACCTCCATTGCCGTGCACTGCTGTTGGAGGTGGCCCGGCTCCCCGCAGTGCCAGCAAACCGGCCCGGGCTTCCTCCCTGCACCGGTGTTCTGGGGCTCACTCACCTGGGGGGGGGGGAGACAGACACAGAAGGGAGAAACGGGAGGGCACCGCGGGTGCGGCGGGCCGGCTGGGGTGGTGCCGGCCCCCGCCTTCGCGGTGGAGGAATGGGATGAGGACGGGACACAGGAGGAGGGAGAGAGTGAGAGAGAGAAGAGGATAGAAGAGAAGAGGCTGTCTGCTGTCCTGCCACCGGAACAGCCGCCAAATGGTCCTCCGTCAGCTCGATGGCCTGATCCAGCGACGCCAGGCGGTGGCACTGGACCCACTCCATGGTTCCTGTTGGCAAGCATGCGATGAACTGCTCCAGCACCACCTGGTCGACGATCTCCTCGGCGTTGCAGTTGTCGGCCCTCAGCCACCGCCAGCAGGCGTCCCGGAGTTGCTGGCCAAACGCGAACGGCCAGCTGACTTCCTCCAAGTGCAAAGCGCAGAAGCGCTGGCGCTGCTGTTTGGAGGTGCGCCCCACACGCTGGAGGATGGCCCGGCGGAGGTCCGCATAGGCCAGCCGGTGGTCGGCGGGGAGCTGTAGCGCAGCCAGCTGCGCCTCTCCTGTTAGGAGGGGGAGGAGGCGCGCCGCGTGCTGATCCATTGGCCACCCCGAGGTCTCCGCGACTTGCTCAAAGAGCGTGATGAAAGCCTCGGGGTCATCCTGCAGGCCCATCTTTGTCAGGGTGAGGGGGGACGGCCCCGCGGTGGAAGCATCGGTAGTCCCCACCGACGTGAGGAGGTGCCGGAACGCCTGTCGATCCTCTTGCTGGGCCAACACCAGGGCCTCGAAACGCTGCTCCTGCTCCTTATGGAGCATGACTAGCGCCTGGTGCTGGCTTTGCTGCGCCTTGGCGAGGGCGTGGAACAGGTTGGCGAATGGGGAAGACTCCATGGGGCGGTTCGGCGTCTGTGCTCCAGGTCCCGGGTTTCAGCACCACTGTAGCTGTTCGTGTAGAAGGGTGGAGCACAGAAGACAGCAGGACAGAGATCGGGTTGACAGAGCGTTTTATTGCCACACTTTTCAGTCTAACAACTAGTATACACTTTACAGACACACACTCGGCGTCTGGTTCGGGAAGCGCTCCCTCTGCTCTCGCTCTCCCTCCTTAAGTAGGGCGCGGTCACTGGGAAGACACACAAACACAGGTTAATTGCTCTCAGGTGTAGTGATTCTGCCACTTACCTTCCCTGACTCCGCCCCCCTGTCACAGACTAGTGCTTGACCACGCCCCCACTGCCACAGGAACCATTTCTATCATCATGGGAGGATTATGTCGGTTTCTTTTTCCCAGAGGTAATACGAAGATAAAGACATTTAATAAGGAGTCATCTTTATGTCATCTTTATGTTGTGTTTATGTCGTGTTTTGCTTCATTTGGAAGCATCATTGTTTTTGATGGCAGTAAAATCATAAAAAGCTAAAAGAATATTTTCAAATAGAAGTGTGTGTGTTGAAGGAGCGTCAGAAGAAATAGAAACATCACTGCACTGCAAAAAAGGAATTTCAAGAAAGTAAAAAAGCCTTGTATCAAGGAAATAAGTCTTATTTTTTGTCCAAAAAGAAAGTTAATCTTGTCAAGCATGTTTTGCATTGGAAAAATAATCTAATTTTAAGAAAGCACGGCTAACTTTTTCTTAATAAGATATTCCAGCTACTTTTGAGCTAGAATAAACCAGTAACAGGGTATAAAAATGCTTTACAATAAAACCCAGTGGAGCAACAAGATTATTTGCCTCATTTTAAGAGTAAGACCACTTGTACAACGTCTCAATTTAAGAATGCCAAGAAACAAGAAAAATTAAAGGTTTATTTTCATTTGTTATGTGTTCTCAGGCCATCTGACCCTGGCAGAACCTGGTGCTTCATATCTAAGATGACAGCAGGCTAGCCTATACAAAATGATACAAATAACCATGCTGGCCAAAAACTGCATGGCTCATAAACAAAACAAAATGACCAAAAATGACCAAAATGAAATAACTCGTGACTCAACTGCATTCTCAATCACAATGTAGCAATGAATATGGTTTATGCAGTGGGATCCTGCAAACATCAGCATAAAGACTGCTATTAATTAATTGATTGCTGATCTGCTGTTTTATCATTCAGATTAAAGTTATTTTGATACATGAAAAGAAGAAACAATCATGAAACAAACAAAAAAAGAAACAGTCAACAGTTTGTCTATGAGAGATCAACACATTAAACAGTGTGCCTTTTACAGTTCATCAGATGAGGCTCTGTGTAGCCCAAGCACATCTCCCAGATAATATTTCATCGGAACATATGTCACATCCTTGTGAGTATAATTGTAATATGGAGTGAAATCTACCAGACTATCAGCAGTTATTAGTTCAGTTGCTTGTGCCATGTTTGGAATCTCTATTGTATATGCCATGTAATTTCTATCATAACAAACAGTATTGGGCGGCACGGTGGTGTAGTGGTTAGCGCTGTCGCCTCACAGCAAGAAGGTCCGGGTTCGAGCCCCGTGGCCTGCGAGGGCCTTTCTGTGTGGAGTTTGCATGTTCTCCCCGTGTCCGCGTGGGTTTCCTCCGGGTGCTCCGGTTTCCCCCACAGTCCAAAGACATGCAGGTTAGGTTAACTGGTGACTCTAAATTGACCGTAGGTGTGAATGTGAGTGTGAATGGTTGTCTGTGTCTATGTGTCAGCCCTGTGATGACCTGGCGACTTGTCCAGGGTGTACCCCGCCTTTCGCCCGTAGTCAGCCAGGATAGGCTCCAGCTTGCCTGCGACCCTGTAGAACAGGATAAAGCGGCTAGAGATAATGAGATTAGATGAGATGATATGAGATGAGACAAACAGTATTATGCTGCTGGAACTCAAAACAATATAATGATGAGTTAATTACATAGATATTGCTCACAAGTCCAAATTCAGGTAAATCATTGGAATTAACAGCAGTCACAAGTAATGCCTTCTCCCATACACTACCGTTCAAAAGTTTGGGGTCACTTTGAAATGTCCTTATTTTTGAAAGAAAAGCACTGTTCTTTTCAATGAAGATCACTTTAAACTAATCAGAAATCCACTCTATACATTGCTAATGTGGTAAATGACTATTCTAGCTAAATTCTACTAAATGTCTGGTTTTTGGTACAATATCTCCATAGGTGTATAGAGGCCCATTTCCAGCAACTCTCACTCCAGTGTTCTAATGGTACAATGTGTTTGCTCATTGCCTCAGAAGGCTAATGGATGATTAGAAAACCCTTGTACAATCATGTTAGCACAGCTGAAAACAGTTGAGCTCTTTAGAGAAGCTATAAAACTGACCTTCCTTTGAGCAGATTGAGTTTCTGGAGCATCACGTTTGTGGGGTCGATTAAATGCTCAAAATGGCCAGAAAAATGTCTTGACTATATTTTCTATTCATTTTACAACTTATGGTGGTAAATAAAAGTGTGACTTTTCATGGAAAACACAAAATTGTCTGGGTGACCCCAAACTTTTGAACGGTAGTGTAAATATTTATTACCGTTTAGATTAATCCATTTAACAGACACTGCATTGTTTATGTCATCATTTCCAAGGAAAGCCCTCATTTTTTCTTTTAAATATGACATGTTGCGTATTTCTGATGTTGGTCCCAATGCACACTCATTAAAAAAAAAATTGGGTGTTCAGAATGACTTACATTTTGGCAACATTCATACATTTGATTATGCCTTATTAAGGACTTGCAAACATTTCTAAAATTTAATTTTGAGGCCCACTGTTTGAAAAAACAATGTTTTGATTCGAATCTCATGCACATGGGACGGACCATTGGTCCCAGGAACTTTATCTGCGATGGAGCATGAATCAAATAGTGCTGTTTTGGGGTAATTTTGTTATCAGGGAAAATATTTTTCATATGTTTTAAATGCTGTTCAATTAGTGTTTTCAACTTGCTAATTGTCTGTAGACCAATGACAGGAGCAAACAAAATTTTAACAATGTCTATGAGTTCAAGAATTATTTTGTAGTATTCATTATCTTTAACTGTATCAATAAGAAATGGCAATTTTTTTAGTAGAACAATCATTTGGCCTGAGGACTGCTTCAACTTATTATCACTTGAAGCTAATGTGCTGTAAGCTATAGGGCTTGGTTTGTCTCTGACATCAAGTGGAGAGTAGGGAAATCCAGTTAATGCAGTATTGAGGACATCCAAGTCTAGTTGACCTAAAAGAAGTAAGTGTTTTATCACACACTTTATTTCTAATGGAGCAATGCCTTCAAGAATTATATGCATCATATCCTGGGATGTTTGTTGGATCAAGTTAAAGGCCGGAAATTCTACCAGCTTGCTCCTTCTGTTGATGCCAAATGTAGTTTTTAAACTGTTTCTAATGGCCCTTTTCCACTACCCTTTTTCAGCTCACTTCAGCTCGCTTCAGCCCGACACGGCTCGCGTTTCGACTACCAAAAACCAGCACGACTCAGCTCGTTTCAGCCCTGCTTAGCCCCTAAAACTCGCACGGTTTTGGAGTGGGGCTGAAGCGAGCCAAACCGTGCTGACTGAGGCTGGGGGCGTGAGCAGACACTCCCCTGTGCACTGATTGGTGAGGAGGAGTGTCCTCACATGCCCACACATGCCCTGCGAGCGCGCTGGGATCTGTAAACACCGCAAACCCGGAAGAAGAAGAATTACGAGAATTTCTGAAGCCTTATGCGCCTCGCCTCATCTATACACTCTTGCCAGTATCTGTCCGCATTGTCGGTGACAACAAGCCACAGCACCAAGACCAGCCACACTAACGACTCCATGTCCTCCATGTTTATTGTTTACTATTCGGGTCGTGAGACTACCGCTGAAAAGATCACTGAATCAGTGACATACAGAGCATCGTGGACGAGTTCGCGGAGCGCAAGGCTCGCCGTATGCCCTTCAAATAATGCGCGCAGTAGGCTATTGATGTTTTATTATGAGCCATGTACAGTATGTCACCTAATGTTTTTTTGTTTCTGAGTTACATGTTCGTTTGAAGGACTTAATGTACAAAATAACAGTTGCACCCCGTAGTGCTGAAATTGGTAAACACAGTGCATTCAGTGAGGTTTGCACCGCCCTCCTTTTATTTCTGACTCTTCCTGTCACCACTCTGAGCGCTCATTCGTATGCCCTTCAAATAATATGCGCAGTATAGGCTATTGATGTTTTATTA
Organism: Neoarius graeffei; assembly: GCF_027579695.1. NCBI lineage: Eukaryota > Metazoa > Chordata > Actinopteri > Siluriformes > Ariidae > Neoarius > Neoarius graeffei. Next base: position 66,763,054 of record NC_083587.1, read on the forward strand.
TGAGCCATGTACAGTATCCTAATGTTTTTTGTTTCTGAGTTACATGTTCGTTTGAAGGACTTGATGTACTAAATAACATAGTTGCACCCGGTAGTGTTGAAATTGGTAAACACCGTAGTTGCGGACATTTTGTAGCCTAAAATGATGTTATGATAAGCTTTAATAAAGGGCCCGGTCATTTGCCCCGCCCCCGGCCCGGCTCTGACTTGTTCCGCCACTGTCACTGATGTCACTGTTTGCGCTGCTTAACGACATCACGTGACGTCCACCCACTTTCGCTAACTCCACCCAATGTGTCCACCCACTTCCAGCCAGCACGGTTCAGCGCGGTTGTAGTCGAAATGCAACTTCAATAGCCCCGCTCAGCCCGACTCAGCTCGACTCGGCACGGCACGGCTCAGCCGCGTTTGTAGTGGAAAAGCGGCATAAGATACTCAGTATTTGCCTTCTCAATGTCACCACACTGCCAAACATGTCTTTCTAGTGTCCTGAGCTCAAAGTTATCCTTGTCAAAATACATTTGCATCTCCTCAAATGAACATTCACACTGCCGGCACTTACTATAGGCAAAGCCAACACCCTCTTTAAATCCACAAAGCTCATGTTGTGCTAAAGTGTCTCCACATATCGAAACCAATGCTCCAAATATTTCACGTTCACCATTCCCAGTTTGAATATTAACACCACCATATACAGTGGTGCTTGAAAGTTTGTGAACCCTTTAGAATTTTCTCTATTTCTGCATAAATATGACCTAAAACATCATCAGATTTTCACACAAGTCCTAAAAGTAGATAAAGAGAACCCAGTTAAACAAATGAGACAAAAATATTATACTTGGTCATTTATTTATTGAGGAAAATGATCCAATATTACATATCTGTGAGTGGCAAAAGTATGTGAACCTCTAGGATTAGCAGTTAATTTGAAGGTGAAATTAGAGTCAGATGTTTTCAATCAATGGGATGACAATCAGGTGTGAGTGGGCACCCTGTTTTATTTAAAGAACAGGGATCTATCAAAGTCTGATCTTCACAACACATGTTTGTGGAAGTGTATCATGGCACGAACAAAGGAGATTGCTGAGGACCTCAGAAAAAGCGTTGTTGATGCTCATCAGGCTGGAAAAGGTTACAAAACCATCTCTAAAGAGTTTGGACTCCACCAATCTACAGTCAGAGAGATTGTGTACAAATGGAGGAAATTCAAGACCATTGTTACCCTCCCCAGGAGTGGTCAACCAACAAAGATCACTCCAAGAGCAAGGCGTGTAATAGTCGTCGAGTTCACAAAAGACCCCAGGGTAACTTCTAAGCAACTGAAGGCCTCTCTCACATTGGCTAATGTTAATGTTCATGAGTCCACCATCAGGAGAACACTGAACAACAATGGTGTACATGGCAGGGTTGCAAGGGGAAAGCCACTGGTCTCAAAAAAGAACATTGCTGCTCATCTGCAGTTTGCAAAAGATCACATGGACAAGCCAGAAGGTTATTGGAAAAATGTTTTGTGGAAGGGTGAGACCAAAATAGAACTTTTTGGTTTAGATGAGAAGTGTTATGTCTGGAGAAAGGAAAGCACTGCATTCTAGCATAAGAACCTTATCCCATCTGTGAAACATGGTGGTGGTAGTATCATGGTTTGAGCCTGTTTTGCTGCATCTGGGCCAGGACGGCTTGCCATCATTGATGGAACAATGAATTCTGAATTATACCAGCGAATTCTAAAGGAAAATGTCAGGACATCTGTCCATGAACTGAATCTCAAGAGAAGGTGGGTCATGCAGCAAGACAACAACCCTAAGCACACAAGTCATTCTACCAAAGAATGGTTAAAGAGGGATAAAGTGAATGTTTTGGAATGGCCAAGTCAAAGTCCTGACCTTAATCCAATGGAAATGTTGTGGAAGGACCTGAAGCGAGCAGTTCATGTGAGGAAACCCACCAACATCCCAGAGTTGAAGCTGTTCTGTACAGAGGAACGGGCTAAAATTCCTCCAAGCTGGTGTGCAGGACTGATCAACAGTTACCGCAAATGTTTAGTTGCAGTTATTGCTGCACAAGGGGGTCACACCAGATACTGAAAGCAAAGGTTCACATACTTTTGTCACTCACAGATATGTAATATTGGATCATTTTCCTCAATAAATAAATGACCAAGTATAATATTTTTGTCTCATTTGTTTAACTGGGTTCTCTTTATCAACTTTTAGGACTTGTGTGAAAATCTGATGATGTTTTAGGCCATATTTATGCAGAAATATAGAAAATTCTAAAGGGTTCACAAACTTTCAAGCACCACTGTAGCATTACCAAGTCCTCATACAACCTGCCCAAAATTCCATCAACTCCACATTCAGACAGCTCACTCTTCTTTGCAATAGCAAGTAGACGGATTTGTCTATGAAGATTCTCAATCATCCAGATCATAGTAAACTGTGGGTGGTAGAAATGGGCAACTAGATTTGCTTGAAAATTCTTGAAAACGTTTCACCTCTCGTCCAAAAGGCTTCCTCAGTTCTGTCTGACTAAAAGGGAGTATCAGATATTTATCTTCTCCTGGATCAGAATCAGAATCAGAATTCTGATGACCAGCTCATCTAAGGTGTCATTGAGGCATCATGTTGGTGTGGGTCACTGGAGGCTGAGTGTGAACGGCGAGTCATTAGGGTGATCAAAGGATTGGCCATTAGGGTGATCCATGGCAATCTGACTCTCTCTGTCCTCCTGTGAGTCACCGAAAACAGCTGGGTCCTGGCGTACACCCAGCCGTCTGGGAAGAGTGTCCAAGACCGCCTTGTAGATGTTTGACAAATGATGTCTTAGACCCCCACCTCTGTTCAGTGATGGCCATTCCAGGTTGACAAAAATGGCTTCTTTAACTCCTCGCTCATACCAACGATCCTCTCTGGCTAAAATGCGTACGTTACAATCCTGAAATGAGTGTCCTTTGTTGTTAAGATGAATGTAGACAGCCGAGTCCTGGCCTGAGGAGCTGGCTCTCCTGTGTTGGGCCAAGCGCCTGTATAGCGGTTGTTTCATCTCCCCAATATACGAATCCATGCAATCATCACTGCACTGAATTGTATACACTACGTTGTCCTGTTTGTGTCTGGGCATTCTGTCCTTAGGGTGGACCAGTTTCTGCTTCAGGGTGTTACTGGGTCTGAAATGTACCAGAATGTTGAATGTACCGGATCTTCTACAAACACAACATTCCGGCCCAACACAGGAGAGCCAGCTCCTCAGGCCAGGACTCGGCTGTCTACATTCATCTTAACAACAAAGGACACTCATTTCAGGATTGTAACGTACGCATTTTAGCCAGAGAGGATCGTTGGTATGACCGAGGAGTTAAAGAAGCCATTTTTGTCAACCTGGAATGGCCATCACTGAACAGAGGTGGGGGTCTAAGACATCATTTGTCAAACATCTACAAGGCGATCTTGGACATTCTTCCCAGACGGCTGGGTGTACTCCAGGACCCAGCTGTTTTCGGTGACTCACAGGAGGACAGAGAGAGTCAGATTGCCATGGATCACCCTAATGGGCAATCCTTTGATCACCCTAATGACTCGCCGTTCACATCCAGCCTCCAGTGACCCACACCAACATGATGCCTCAATGACACCTTAGATGAGCTGGTCATCAGAATTCTGATTCTGATTCTGATTCAGGAGAGGATAAATATCTGATACTCCCTTTTAGTCAGACAGAACTGAGGAAGCCTTTTGGACGAGAGGTGAAATGTTTTCAAGAATTTTCAAGCAAGTCCAGTTGCCCATTTCTACCACCCAAAGTAGACGGATTGCAGCTAGTTTTGATCTATATTTTGGATTAATGTTTCCCAATGTATAATAAAACATTAGCAAGATATTCTTAGAAGCATGAGATCCAAGTGGGTTGCAAATTTCAATTTCATCAGAGTAAATGATTATCTGTAAAGCAGAGAGCCAGGCTGAAAATAAAGGGTGTGATTTCATGAGCTCTCCATCTATGATGTCATACAAATACCCATTTCTGTATTTCTGTGGCTGATCTTATCATTTCCAAAACCTTTGGATGGGACAATAACTGTTCTAAACTTTTTATCAGAGGTACGTCATGAAAACATTTGGGCATTGTAGCGAGGACCCTTTTTGTCCCTTTTTTCTTCAAGCAGGCAATATACCCAACAGAAACCTCCTCTGACTCCACAAAATTGAAATTTTCCTTAATCACATTGTCCTGCCTGTATGTTGTCGCAACAGAGACAAATGGATCCTCAATCCGGTCAAATACTGCCATCGCTTCCTTTTCAAGTTCACTTCCTTGATGTTGCTGGAATACAGTTTGTAGCTGACTCCTTAGATTAGTCACCAACAGAGCTTGGTATTGCTGCATTGCTGCCAAAACGTCATTCACACCTTGCTGAAAAACAGGCAAGAAAGGAGAGCAAATCAAATCCAAACAGTCCAGTTTTAAAATTATTGTGTAATGCTTCCTATAGGGAAAATGACCATAAACCCATTTTATAGAGATTAATAAGAGTAACATCAACACAACAATGCTTTTTCAACTAATTGATAAGACATTACAAGTAAATTCAAAATATGGATTTAACTTAAAAGGATAGTTCGGGATTTTTGACATGAACCTGTATGACATCCCCATCAATAGTGTCGTGCAAACACACTGACTTACCCCTGACAGCATCCTGTGAGTCCAGTTCTTGTCCAGTTTTGGTCCAGACGAAAGTAGTCCTGCAAGTTTGTTGGGGTCACGAAAGTAAAACATTTTTCGTCTCAAAACAGTATGTGTTCAAAAGAGTGATATATTTGCATCACAAAACCGTTGCCAAATAAAAAGTCAGACCTCGAAATCGCTTGGCACTAGTTTCTCTCCCTTCTTATCACTGTGCGCTGCCGCCAGGTGACAGCCACGGCTGTTTCATTCATTGTTTACTAGTGATGGAAATTTCGGCTCTTTTTCGGGAGCCGGCTCTTTTGGCTCTTCTTACTATAAGGAGCCGGCTCTTTAGGCTCCCAAGATTTTATTTTTGATTTAAAGGAATACGCCACCCCCAGATGAAATTGAGTCAGTCCCTGCAGTCCCTAGAGTTGGATGAGTGAGCCAAAGCGTTTTGTAGCCGACCCAGCCATTGTCCTGATCTATAAACGCCCAGGTTAGCTTAGCTTAGCGTAGTCGCTGTAATCCGGCGTGTCCAGCTAGCATTGTCGTTGCAAAAGTGAATTAAATAACTCAAGATTTTTTATAATTATTTCTCATGACTTGTACATTCACATCGAGTACACATATCAATGCAAATTAACGCAAAGGGATTTACTAGACCAATTTATATCTGGAACTATTTTCAGCCACAGCACAGGCAAAGCACCGCTGCAGGCGCAAAGACACCGTGCAGCGCCTGAAAACGGGTGCGCAGCGCCTGAAAACCCGTTTTCAGGCGCTGCGCGGTGTCTTTGCGCCTTCCTTTTCCTACCTATTCCTTTAATTGCTGCAATTAACTAGTTAATTCTGATTCTATTTCTACTCTCAGTTATAATCTGTCCTGCTTTTGAAAAGATCCTCTCTGGGGGGACCGTGCCATCACGTGTGTAAGCCGTGGATAGAGTGCAGCCTTGGTCTCCCACCAGCTTAGTGGGTCTGCGTTTCACTGTCACCTGGCGGCAGCGCGCAGTGATAAGAAGGGAGAGAAAATAGTGCCAAGCGATTTCGAGGTCTGACTTTTTATTTGGCAACGGTTTTGTGATGCAAATATATCACTCTTTTGAACACATACTGTTTTGAGACGAAAAACGTTTTACTTTCGTGACCCCAACAAACTTGCCGGACTACTTTCGTCTGGACCAAAACTGGACAAGAACTGGACTCACAGGATGCTGTCAGGGGTAAGTCAGTGTGTTTGCACGACACTATTGATGGGGATGCCATACAGATTCATGTCAAAAATCCCGAACTATCCCTTTAACTAGATAGCAGAGAGCAAATACCGTACAAGGCATTATGAAATATCACATCTCACGGATTGATACAAGTTATGTTACAGCAAAGGGAGACTAAGATAACTGCATGTTTAAAAAAAGTTTTTGATTGTAAACATCACAATATTTTAAACACAATGTTTTAAACTGCAGGCACCAGCACAAATGTGCACGATTCAGAGTGAGATGTAGGCCTATGCCTAATGCAGTTCACAGCAAGAGCAGTCAAGGCTACCACCTTCGACCTCATTTCCAAGACTGGACTTGTCATGCAGATAATCAACAAAGCCACAGATTAAATAAATATAATAATGTTGTATGTAGACAAACCTGTGAAAGATGGTGTTTTTCTCTTGCAGTCAACATAATAGCAGTAGCTTGTCTGGTCAAAGTGTCACGCCTGGTGTCATCCTTTAAAAAAAAAAAAGAAAATTCAGTGTTTAAAACAATGTTGTCACAAACACAGATATGCTGTCATAAAACAGCATTTTATAACAATCAAGTTATTTCTGTTGGTATGCTGAGATATAAACAAAAAGAATGATGATAGGGCTTAGCTCAGAGGTGTCTAAAAATATAACTAAATATGGCCCACTCATGAAACTTGGGCTGTATTCAAAACCACATACTGCATACAACACCAGTATACTGTTGTTTTCAGTAGTGCCCAGTATGCGATAATTAATGATTACATTTATAACATGCTTTGCCCCAGGTGTTTGGTACCGCTGCGCTCTCAAGGCGCTGATGCTGACTTAGTTCATTCATTTGTTTATTGTACTGTTTACTGTTATTTTCTGTAGTAAGTATTTCCACACAAAGCTGGTGGCAGACAGCGTGTTATGTGTCTCATTAAGATGGCAGAGCCAGAAGTTATTATATTAAGAGCATTCATAATCAGACATGCTTGAATTCATGGCGATTTGTGATCGTTAATCAACTAATAAAAGCACCCAGTTTGGAAAAGTTTAGACACCCTGGTTTAGTTTAATGTAGTTGTGTACTGAAGGAAACAATAGGATTCCCTTTGATTGACATGATGCAGAAGAGTCAACTACAGCAGGACATGGAACATCCGGAATATTCAAAGTTTTCTTTAAGGTACTATCAACAGTCTGGGACAAGGCAGGATGACTTGGAGAGGTACAGGTGCCATCGTCAAAGCCAGAGTACAAGGACGCAGTACTGTCAAATGCTCCAATATGCTGTGGAGACCCCGAGTACGGACAGGGCTGCACTCTGTTTTCCTCAGTCAATACATCTTCAGCTTGCACTCTGTTTTCCATCACTCTGGGCTGCCAACTCTCACGCAATGAGCGTGAGACACGCATTTGACTGTCTTCACACGCTCACACGCCATACCTCCGATTTCTCACGCTAGAAAAAAATCTAGTTTATCTATCTAATCTAGGCTACCCATTGCGTCGCGCCAACCACTTGCAATCGATCAATTATGCCTTACGCATGGCTAAACAGGCAGAGTGGTGTTCCCTTCTGTACACACTCCCCTATGGTAGGTGGCGCATCTAATGATGCTGCACTCGCCGGAAGTTGGATAATTGCCTACCGTCAATTTAGAGGAAGAGGAGGGAGAAGAAGGTATCTGAGTTGAAGACGGGTGTCTCAGACAGGTTTGTACATATGCACGCCAATGTGTGGTGTTACTGGCGTAATTATGAACTTATATAAAGTTTCTTAATCGTTTTAGCCTATAAGTGTTGTGAGAATATTTAATGCCATATTGAGAGCTGTGTACTAGGCATGCTAAATCATTATAGGCCTCCTGCCGTGCCACAGCCTCTATCTTCCCCAACAAGCAGCACGGGAGAGCACCTCCTTAGCACACAGTTATTAAGGGGCATTTTTAGTTTGTTTACTGTATATTATCATACTTTATGACTTTATTTGAAGCCATACTGGAAATGTTGTAAAATAAAGCAAGTAAGAGATAATATTACAAATGCAAGAAGAGCCATTAGCCACCATACCTATTGTTTATTTACAGGGTATTTATTTTTAATTATTTATGATGTATGTAATTGCTCAGTTAAAGTAAATAAAGCATGGTCACCTGTAATATCAAAGAACGTAACCGTTTTGCTGTAGGCCTGCCTACCACTCAGAGCAGGTAAGATTCAGAATAAACACAAGAAACTTGTCCTCCAGGAAAAGGCATGTTGTTGTGACTGTGTAGATTTATTAAACCAACATGACTATTTGAATTCTTTCAAAGGTAAGCTGTCCCGAAGGGTAAGACCACTGGCAGGACAAAAGTGGAATATTTTATTTTGACAGTCCAGCCAAGCCAGAAAAGGCAGACAGGACAGACAGAACAACAGACAGAAGAGCAACAAACAGGGCAGACAGAAGAGCAGGTCTATAGGGCTACAGGAACATTGGCAGTCATCTGTAGTTTTCTAGTGTGGGGGCTTTTAAGCCAAAACTTGGTGCTTTTGTTGGCCACAAGCTGAAGGCCTGGCAAGTCAGGGTGTGTAAGAATGTAGGTATGGCACAGCAGGCCACTCCAAAAATCCACCAGAATGCAGGAACATCTACTAAATCCAAAATCTCACCCCCCCCCCCCCCCCCCATTGTCCATCTCCAGCTGGACGACCCACAAACAAAACACCAGAATGCAGGGGGACAAGTGAATATCAAACTGAATACAAAATTCCCACTTACTGCATGGTGTGTGGAAAAATTTTGCCGTTGACCCCCCCCCCCAAAAAAAAATCTCACTCCAAGGAATTTTGAAAAGTCGGCAGCCCTGCATCACTGCTTCACCCGTTTGATGCTCTCTGTTTTCCACCGTCGCTGGCCTGTATGCCCACACGTTTCTGCTCACCGCTGATGAGGCTTCCCAGCTTGAGATCGCTGTTGCTGTCCTCTCTCTCCCTGACTTGCTGCTGCCACTTTCCAGATGTTCACGATGGTTTCTTCGAATGTGATACCATAGTGATTTGTAGACTTGATACTCTTTGGAACATCCATCGATTCCACAAACAACGCAAAAATCTGGACTACGACTATGAGCAGAATTTATATGACTCAATAAAAATTTGAGAGTGAGAGCCACAAACACAAAGCAAATAACACAGCACCAAATCATTTTCCCGCCTGTTTTTAGCCTACATTAGCTAGCTGCCGTGTACCGCTCTTGCCTCTGAACCCAAGATGACCAGATGATACATCATGTGATACCAAGGGTATGTAGCATAAATCCGTGCCTTATAAGGACAGAAACGACCTTCTATTTATTAATGATCACGTAGATGTGACTCGATTTTAATAGTTATAAAGTAACATGAACTTATTTAGATTAATATACTTTGTATAAATGCAAAATAAACTTATTTAGGCTAAGCGCCCAGCCCCGCTCCCTCTGTGCAGATGGTACAATCCACCGTGTTGCGCTCTTTCTTTCCCTCCTGAAGTCAGTTGCATTTTGAAAACTAGACAGGAACACTCTAACGAGTGCAAACCCCGCCTTTTCCCTATTAAAATACATTGGGCGAAAATTTCGAAGTTCTGCCATGACCTTGACCTTTGACCTCCAAAATTTAATGGTTTCCTTCCTGGGTGATTGGCAACACATGTACAAAATTTGGTCCAAATCGATCCATTGGTTCTTGAGATATCTTGCAGACACACAGACAGACAGACAGACAGACAGATACACACACACACAGACTGACGCAGGTGAAAATAATAACCCCTCCGACTACTGTCGGCGGGGTTAATAACCGCGTGTACACGCTTCGGTGGTGTGCCGCTGCTGTGAATCCATCATTTTAAAGTGTCATATGTGGATATCAGTGGAGTCGAATTATGGATAAACTGGATGGTGTTTCAATTGCCACACTCAAAGGTATGCTACAAGAGTTTCTTTTAAGTCATGCTGATGTTATATTTTACGTAGCTAACCTAGCTTAACGAGAGAGGCTAATGGGCTAAGTGACATCAAAACGAGCTAGTACTTGATAGGGCTTGGTGCATGATGATACCCATCTAAAAATACCGTATGTGAAGTCTATTTGGGCTTTGGGACTTTTGTTGTATTTTCTTATTTTTTATTAAGGGCTGTAAATGCTGAAAATACAGTAAAACCTGGTCAGTTGTAAAACATCAGCTGTTAAGATATTGGTCTAAAGCACATCACTCTGATTTTGATTGTGTTTGTCTCATACTGTATGTGCATCAGTCCAAGGCGCCTGAGTGCTATTTATTAAATATGTAATATGTAATATGTAAAATAAAAAAAAACAATTGTCATTCTCTATCAAGCATTACAAAATATATTAACTATTGTGAAATGCGAATGTGGCGGCATGGTGGTGTAGTGGTTAGTGCTGTCGCCTCACAGCAAGAAGGTTCTGGGTTCGAGCCCCGTGGCCGGCGAGGTCCTTTCTGTGCGGGGTTTGCATGTTCTCCCCGTGTCCGCGTGGGTTTCCTCCGGGTGCTCCGGTTTCCCCCACAGTACAAAGACATGCAGGTTAGGTTAACTGGTGACTCTAAATTGAGTGTAGGTGTGAATGTGAGTGTGAATGGTTGTCTGTGTCTATGTGTCAGCCCTGTGATGACCTGGCGACTTGTCCAGGGTGTACCCCGCCTTTCGCCCGTAGTCAGCTGGGATAGGCTCCAGCTTGCCTGCGACCCTGTAGAACAGGATAAAGCGGCTACAGATAATGAGATGAGATGAGAAATGGGAATGCATTTTATCTAGCAAGGCTCTGTAGTCACTCTTACTGTACAACCCTGATTCCAAAAAAGTTGGGACAAAGTACAAATTGTAAATAAAAATGGAATGCAATAATTTACAAATCTCAAAAACTAATATTGTATTCACAATAGAACATAGACAACATATCAAATGTCAAAAGTGAGACATTTTGAAATTTCATGCCAAATATTGGCTCATTTGAAATTTCATGACAGCAACACATCTCAAAAAAGTTGGGACAGGGGCAATAAGAGGCTGGAAAAGTTAAAGGTACAAAAAAGGAACAGCTGGAGGACCAAATTGCAACTCATTAGGTCAATTGGCAATAGGTCATTAACATGACTGGGTATAAAAAGAGCATCTTGGAGTGGCAGCAGCTCTCAGAAGTAAAGATGGGAAGAGGATCACCAATCCCCCTAATTCTGCGCCGACAAATAGTGGAGCAATATCAGAAAGGAGTTTGACAGTGTAAAATTGCAAAGAGTTTGAGCATATCATCATCTACAGTGCATAATATCATCAAAAGATTCAGAGAATCTGGAAGAATCTCTGTGCGTAAGGGTCAAGGCCGGAAAACCATACTGGGTTCCCGTGATCTTCGGGCCCTTAGACGGCACTGCATCACATACAGGCATGCTTCTGTATTGGAAATCACAAAATGGGCTCAGGAATATTTCCAGAAAACATTATCTGTGAACACAATTCACCGTGTCATCCGCCGTTGCCAGCTAAAACTCTATAGTTCAAAGGAGAAGCCGTATCTAAACATGATCCAGAAGCTCAGACATCTTCTCTGGGCCAAGGCTCATTTAAAATGGACTGTGGCAAAGTGGAAAACTGTTCTGTGGTCAGACGAATCAAAATTTGAAGTTCTTTATGGAAATCAGGGATGCTGTGTCATTCGGACTAAAGAGGAGAAGGACGACCCAAGTTGTTATCAGCGCTCAGTTCAGAAGCCTGCATCTCTGATGGTATGGGGTTGCATTAGTGCGTGTGGCATGGGCAGCTTACACATCTGGAAAGACACCATCAATGCTGAAAGGTATATCCAGGTTCTAGAGCAACATATGCTCCCATCCAGACGACGTCTCTTTCAGGGAAGACCTTGCATTTTCCAACATGACAATGCCAAACCACATACTGCATCAATTACAGCATCATGGTTGCGTAGAAGAAGGGTCCGGGTACTGAACTGGCCAGCCTGCAGTCCAGATCTTTCACCCATAGAAAACATTTGGCACATCATAAAACGGAAGATACAACAAAAAAGATCTAAGACAGTTGACCAACTAGAATCCTACATTAGACAAGAATGGGTTAACATTCCTATCCCTAAACTTGAGCAACTTGTCTCCTCAGTCCCCAGACGTTTACAGACTGTTGTAAAGAGAAAAGGGGATGTCTCACAGTGGTAAACATGGCCTTGTCCCAACTTTTTTGAGATGTGTTGTTGTCATGAAATTTAAAATCACATAGTTCTCTTTAAATGATACATTTTCTCAGTTTAAATATTTGATATGTCATCTATGTTCTATTCTGAATTAAATACGGAATTTTGAAACTTCCACATCATTGCATTCCATTTTTATTTACAATTTGTACTCTGCCCCAACTTTTTTGGAATCGGGGTTGTACCACTGATAGTTATATTAGAGGGTTACAATGCAGATAAACTGATAAGACATGCCTAACTGCAAAATCATGAATCTACAAACTTTAATTTAATTGAAATGGCCTCATTCAGCGCTATTTTAAAGTTAAATAAACCACGATCAATTCATCAGTAGACCAAGATCACGTTGTTGATGTTATTCATAGAGACATACAACAAAATGTACGAAAGCAAATTATTAATACATTGATCATCAAATAGAAAATACACACATGTAGACTACATAGTAGGACATACCGTACGTCACTGGATGGTCGCCAGATAACATGTCCGTTACATATTACCACTACGTTGTTGTTACATACGGTATTACCACTACATTGTCATTACGTATTACCACTATGTTGTCGTTAGGTATTACCACTACGTTGTCATTACGTATTAGTATGATGTTGTATTAGGACGCGCCTACTACGTAACTATGACGTATTTCCCTGACATGACCAAACCACTACCTCACCACTACGTCATATGTACGTGTGTGTTATACTTGATGTGGTTCAGTCATCTTTAGTTGGATCGAAAACTGCTTGTGGTGTCGACACTTTTTTCTCAAATGGAACTTTTACTAACCTTCATTTACTGTTTGACATGATTACCGTATATATAATTTATTACATGTAACCTACTATTTTAATTAACATACTGACTTAGTACTGCTGTTATATTTCAAGTAATTTTCTTTGGTGGAATGTAATATTGTAGGTGATGTCAACATTTGTCAAATAGAACTTTGTGTAATTTTTATGAACTATTTAATATTAATACATTTTATTTGCAAAATTTACATCAATAATTCTGGTATTACTGATACAAAGTATATTAAATAATTAAGTTTATAGTTCAGTCATTCTCTTTAGTAGATAATTGTTTACTTGATTATACATATAGTCCTTTTTAATTCAGTTGTTTTCTCTGGGAGCTAAAATTTCTTTTTATTCAGTACATGCTTATTTGATCCCTTTAACTTGATGCAGTGTGATAAATGTGCCTATTACAATAGGAGTGTATAATGTATTATAAAACAATCGGTGCTTTGGATTATAGATTGGAATTTTTTCTCGTGTATAAGGGCTCATGGGTGTATGTAAGGAAAAAGTACAGGTTTTGTAAGGGCATGGGTAACTAAAGGTTGACGTATGAAATTTTTTAAGTAAAATCAGCCCATCATTTTTTACAGTGTAGATTCTTCAAAGCAACCATCGTTTAGCCCTCCTTCCCCCTTTCCTTTTCCCCTTTCCTTTTTCCCTCTACCCCCCAGGCTACAGGAATGACAAACAGGACAAGAAATAACTGGATATAAAATCAGAGATAATATAAATAAAAAAGCAATGACAAAAAAGACAAAAAGCAGGAAAGATAAGCCAAAAAACAGATAAAAAAAACCCCTTGTAATACTGATACAATGATCGTGATGCAAAAGGAGAGCAAGAGAGAGAGAGCGCAAAACCCCATCATCCCCCAGCCACCGGTGAAGCAGGTGTGCAAACTAGTGTTTTTTGACCTTCTTCGTAGACGAGACATTATCTATGTTTAACATTCCATACTATTCCATGAAAAATCAGACATAATATTGATTATAAGCCAAAACTCTGATATCTATCTGTACCTTACTGTCAGCAAATATGTTTTTATATTATGATTGATTCAAGATCATTACACACTTCCACATAGACGCACACCCATTACACACACACACACACACACACACACATGAAGACAAAACATAAACACAGAAACACTATAAGACGTTTCCAAAAATGTTTTCATTTTGACGAAGTGACTGAGCGAATAAACTGGCATGTGAACAACTCTCACGTGTTCCCTTGTCTGTTTTCGAGCTGTTGATTCGTCCTCGGGCCCGAGGGAAAGGCGTTCACGAAGGAATCCAGGGTCTCTTTCTGGGTGAACCCCAACAAGTGCACTTTTTGGAATAACCAAGATTTAACAAAAAACTTGGGCTAAAACATTTAATTAAACTTCCAATTAACTAAGCCATTTCGCTTTGTTTGATCCGAATAATGAACTAACCTAGCCCATTTCAGTTCATGGTCGTCTCAAAATGCAACAGCACTTACCAAATTGAGTGAACAGTGATACACCAACGGACCGTTGCCTAGACCCCGAAGCCGTTTGTTTTCAGGATAATGGCTGGCTGATGAAATTATTGGCTGGCTAGTTGACTCAGCCAAAACCTTAATGGCTGCTGCAGCCACCAAAATGTTCATGGCTACAAATGGCTGATACTGGACGTCACTGTGTGGCATATATCCGGGCGAACGGATCAAACAAATGGGGGGAATAAATAGCAAATTACCACAGGTCCCCTGGTCTCTTACTTCATTGTAAATATAAATCTAGCAAGATTGTAGTTCAATGCTAATAATAAGCTAATCTGGATTGTTCGAGGAAGGCATCTAGCTATCTACTCTCACTAGCAATGACCAGTGAAGGACTGGCAGCTATCTTACTATGATGAAAGTAGAGTGGTGGAGTACTTTTTTTTTTTATCAATCTCTAAGTATGTGAAACAAACAAACAAACAAACAAAATACCTTTACACTTTCCCTCAGCAGCGGCAAAGAATGCAGCCATCTTGTCGATATCGGAGTCGACTGATGCTCTGGGTGGGTTCCCGGGTTCCCCAGTGTATCGTGGTAACGGTGTGAGGGGCGGGAAGCCAGACAGGTAGTCACAACGGCAAGCTTGTGGTGGCTCTCTGTGCTGTGATATCAGTTCTAAATCTCTACACTGAGTGCAGAATTATTAGGCAAGTGAGTATTTTGACCACAACATCCTTTTAATGCATGTTGTCCCACTCCAAGCTGTTTAGGCTTGAAAGCCTACTACCAATTAAGTATATCAGGTGCTGTGCATCTGTGTAATGAGAGGGGGTGTGGTCTAATGACATCTACACCCTATATCAGTTGTGCATAATTATTAGGCAACCTCTTTTCCTCTGGCAAAATGGGTCAGAAGAGAGATCTGACAGACTTTGAAAAGTATAAAATTGTGAGATGTCTTGCAGACGGATGCAGCACTCTTGAAATTGCGAAGATGTTGAAACGTGATCACCGAACAATCAAGCGTTTCATTGCAAACAGTCAACAGGGTCGAAAGAAGCGTGTGGGGAAAAAAAAGGCGCAAAATAACTGCACATGATCTGCGGAAAATCAAGCGTGAAGCTAACAAGCAGCCATTAGTATCCAGTTCTGCCATATTCCAGAGTTGCAACATTCCTGGAGTGTCAAAGAGTACAAGGTGTGCAATACTGAGGGACATGGCCAAGGTAAGGAAGGCTGAAAAACGACCACCACTGAGTAAGGCACACAAGATAAAACGTCAAGACTGGGCCAAGAAATATCTTAAGACTGATTTTTCTAAGGTGCTGTGGTCTGATGAGATGAGAGTGACTCTTGATGGGCCTGTGGCTGGATCAGTAATGGGCACAGAGCTCCACTCCGACTCAGACGCCAGCAAGGTGGAGGTGGAGTACTGCTATGGGCTGGTATCATCAAAGACGAGCTTGTTGGACCTTTTCAAGTTGAGGATGGACTCAAACTCAACTCCCAGACCTACTGCCAGTTCCTGGAAGAAACCTTCTTCAAGCAGTGGTATAGGAAAAAGTCAGCATCTTTCAAGAAGAACATGATTTTCATGCAGGATAATGCTCCATCTCATGCGTCCAAATACTCCACTGCGTGGCTAGCCAGTAAAGGTCTGAAAGGTGAAAAAATAATGACATGGCCCCCTTGTTCACCTGACCTAAACCCCATAGAGAACCTGTGGTCCATTATAAAACGTGAGGTCTACAAAGAGGGAAAACAGTACACCTCTCTGAACAGCATCTGGGAGGCCGTGGTTGCTGCTGCACACAATGTTGGTCGTGAACAGATAAAGAAATTGACAGAATCTATGGATGGAAGGCTTTTGAGTGTCCTCATGAAGAAGGGTGGCTATATTGGTCACTGATTTGTTTTTGTTTTGTGTTTGAATGTCAGATATGTTTATTTGCAAATCTGGAGTTGTCATATCAGTGTACCTGGTGAAAATAAATAAGTGAAATGGCTACATATTTGGTTTTTATTAAGTTGCCTAATAATTCTGCACAGTGAAAGTTACCTGAACACATATATATTCTCCTAAAATGGCCAAAACTAAAAACACCCCACTCTAACTTCCATACATATTCAGCTTTGATATTTATGAGTCTTTTTGTTTGATTGAGAACATAGTTTTTGTTCAATAATAAAACTAATCCTCAAAAATACAACTTGCCTAATAATTCAACAAAAGCAACTTAGCCAACAGATTAAAATGACATGATATTGGTAAAATACCACCTGTAACTGTAAAACACGCGATTTCCACTGCTCTTAAAGTTAAAACAAACATTCCCACCGACAGTCAGGATCCAAAATACTAAGTTCAGAGAACAAACGTTGGCTGAAGCTCACTCTGAATTTTACCAAACCTCACGTAACTGCTGCTGATCTGTGAAAGTTAAAATGGCGGCTTCACAACTCTGCGCAGATTAAAACAGAGGTGTGGTCATGACTAAAACTTAGAATTTTAAGGCCATTCAACTTAAACTTATTAACACTTTTGACTAAGTGTACAAATTAGTAGAATATACTTAATATTTTTTAGTAATGCAATCAAACTTAAATTTTTACGTACATTGTAATTAAAACATTTAATTAAATACAAAGTCCGGGCTTACAGTGCATGGCTTGAATATAGATATATCTAATTTATAAATGTTGTCAAGTTCACTCACTGCTCTTCAAGTAGAATGGTAGTGTGTAGTAAGACTGAGCAAACTGTCCAAACAATGCTAACTGTACAAGAGGTGTCAGGGTGTTGAGTTGGCAAAATATCCTCATCTGCTATCTTCAAATCTGAAGGAATTCAATGATAACATCAGTTTCTTGGTACTGACTGTAACTTGTCTATATTGCAGCTGCTAATATTGGAGAAGACTTATTACCTTCACTTTCCCAAGATGACATCAAATATCTGTTTCCTGGTCCTGAAAATTTCTTGAGGCGCCGGGCTATATGGCTTGTTGTGAATAAAGATGAAAAGGTAAGGTCTGTCTTTCACAGTATGACAGAACTGTTTAACGGTACAACAGATTTTCCAATATCACAGAAATGTTAAGTAACTTCAATTCCGGTCCATATACATAATATTTCATTATTTTAGACATTTCTGCTTTGAGTCCCTTTCAACAGTCCAACAAGTGCCCTTTTCAAGTTTTTTTTAATCCACTAAAAGATAATGTTATTCAATAAAATGTTTGTGTAAATGTATTGTAGGTGGATGCTGCTCCTGAAATTCAGCAGTCACCCCCCACTGGGGGCAGTGACCTTTCAAAAGAGGAGGCCAGTACTTCTAAATTTGTGACTATGTCCAACCCAGAATACATAGTCTTCACAGACAGTGAGCTTGAACAGGCGCGACGCTCCTACTTTGAGCAGAAACGGCTGGGGACTGAGCACAGCGTGGCCTTATCCAAGGAGCTCCTCTGCTGACTCATAAGAAACACTACGACTAATATGATTTCTATCGCAAGAGCCACAGAGGACTGCAGATACCCCACCAAACATGAGGTGAATGCCATGGCAAAACGATTGGTGGATTACTATCCAATGATAAAAGACCGGTCATCAAACAGTGAGTGGGTGAGCAGATTTTTGTCACTATTGCTTGTTGATGGTATGATGTTAACTGTAAGATTTTGATAACTTCTATTCATACAGTGCTAAACCATAACAGAAGGTTCAAATGAAGCTAGACTTTGCTGAAAGCTATAATTACAGTATAAGAACTTGGGTCTCTTGTCATTTTTTAATGTTTACTATGGATGTACAACTATGTACAACTATAAACCAGTTCAAAAAAAGGTATAAGGAACAGATCTTTGAGGTATAGGGAGGAGGAATTACAATAACATTCTATTGATAATATAAGTGTATATATGTGGGTATGTATGGATATATACAGTTAGGTCCATAAATATTTGGACAGAGACAACATTTTTCTAATTTTGGTTCTGTACATTACCACAATGAATTTTGAACAAAACAATTCAGATGCAGTTGAAGTTCAGACTTTCAGCTTTAATTCAGTGGGTTGAACAAAATGATTGCATAAAAATGTGTGGAACTAAAGCATTTTTTAAACACAATCCCTTCATTTCAGGGGCTCAAAAGTAATTGGACAAATTAAATAATTGTAAATAAAATTTTCATTTCTAATACTTGGTTGAAAACCCTTTGTTGGCAATGACTGCCTGAAGTCTTGAACTCATGGACATCACCAGAGGCTGTGTTTCCTCCTTTTTAATGCTCTGCCAGGCCTTTACTGCAGCGGTTTTCAGTTGCTGTTTGTTTGTGGGCCTTTCTGTCTGAAGTTTAGTCTTTAACAAGTGAAATGCTGCTCAATTGGGTTGAGATCACGTGACTGACTTGGCCGTTCAAGAATATTCCACTTCTTTGCTTTAATAAACTCCTGGGTTGCTTTGGCTTTATGTTTTGGGTCATTGTCCATTTGTATTATGAAATGCCGACCAATCAGTTTGGATGGATTTGTCTGGATTTGAGCACACAGTATGTCTCTGAATACCTCAGAATTCATCCGGCTGCTTCTGTCCTGTGTCACATCATCAATAAACACTAGTGACCCAGTGCCACTGGCAGCCATGCATGCCCAAGCCATCACACTGCCTCCGCCGTGTTTTACAGATGATGTGGTATGCTTTGGATCATGAGCTGTACCACGCCTTCACCATACTTTTTTCTTTCCATCATTCTGGTAGAGGTTGATCTTGGTTTCATCTGTCCAAAGAATGTTCTTCCAGAACTGTGCTGGCTTTTTTTGATGTTTTTTTAGCAAAATTCAATCTAGCCTTTTTATTCTTGAGGCTTATGAGTGGCTTGCACCGTGCAGTGAACCCTCTGTATTTACTTTCACACAGTCTTCTCTTGATGGTAGATTTGGATATTGATACGCCTACCTCCTGGAGAGTGTTGTTCACTTTGGTTGGCTGTTGTGAAGGGGTTTCTCTTCACCATGGAAATTATTCTGCGATCATCCACCACTGTTGTCTTCTGTAGGCGTCCAGGTCTTTTTGCATTGATGAGTTCACCAGTGCTTTCTTTCTTTCTTTCTCAGGATGTACCAAACTGTAGATTTTGCCACTTCTAATATTGTAGCAATTTCTCGGCTGGGTTTTTTCTGTTTTCGCAGCTTAAGGAAAGCTTGTTTCACCTGCATGGAGAGCTCCTTTGACCGCATGTTTTCTTCACAGCAAGATCTTCCAAATGCAAGCACCACACCTCAAATCAATTCCAGGCCTTTTATCTGCTTAATTGAGAATGACATAACAAAGGAATTTCCCACACCTGCCCATGAAATAGCCTTTGAGTCAATTGTCCAATTACTTTTGGTCCATTTAAAAACAGGGTGGCACATGTTAAGGAGCTGAAACTCCTAAACCCTTCATCCAATTTTAATGTGGATACCCTCAAATGAAAGCTGAAAGTCTGGACTTTATGTCCATGTCCATTATATAATTATAACTTATGTTTCAGTAAACAGGTAAAAAAAAACAAAATTTGTGTCAGTGTCTGTAGTGAGGAGGAGAGGTTCCAAACTGGGCACGAGATCTCTTCCCGTTTTTGTTCACAACGTCTCGCAGGCAGCAACTGATTCTCAGTCAGCCGGGCTGCACACAGGTCAAATCTATGTAGAGCACAGAGAGAGGAAGAGAGAAAGAAACAGACTGGATAGGGACACAAAAAGCGTTAATAGCAAACTGATCATTGTAACACAACTTTGTTATGGAGCCTTCTTCAGTCATGTGGCATGGATCCACTGTGGAAAAAGGTCAGTTAAGACAGCAGTACGAGTAATGGCGACTATTTCTGCAGGCTCACTATATCTAGGTTCTCCCAATTGTCCAAATCGTTTAAAAAGTCGCACCAGCACCTTGTCTCCCACTTGGAAGGGGTGTGTGTTTGCTGATGGTGGAAATGATATTGTACTATTGACCTTAGTACAAATTTCATGCAATTTATCAATAAGGGCTGCAGAATACTCATCCATATGTGTCTTCAAATCAGAGGTACCCAGAGCCGGAGTCCCCTTTCTCCAGGGGAGAGGGAAAGGTCACCCAAAAATAATCTCGTAGGGGGAATAGCCGCCGAGACTAGGTTTCGATGTCATGCAAATTTCAGCCAGTGTGGCTGGCAATAGGTCTACCCAATTTTTGGAACCTGTGGTCTGTATAGCCTTAGTTAGTTTGTCTTTCAATGTTCGATTAGTACGTTCTACGATACCAGAAGATTGAGGATGGTACGGAATGTGAAAACGCCAGTTTAGGGAGAGATACTTACACAGGTCTTGTGTGACCTTTGAGGTGAAAGGGGTACCCTTGTCTGAATCTATGGCATCGGGAACCCCATAACGAGGTATTATTTCTTTTGCCAGCGTACGAGCCACTACCTTTGCATTCTCTCTAGAACATGGAAAGGCTTCTACCCATTTAGAGAATTTGTCCACAATCACCAGGAGATATTTAAATGGCCCACAGGGAGGCATGTGTGTGAAGTCGATTTGCCATTCTAGGAATGGAGACGTAGGTATGGGTAAACACTCGTGTTTCATGACTGCTTTAGAGGGATTATTTTGCGCAGATGAGGCATCTCTCGAGAATTGAGTCCACCAAACTGTTTAGATTGGCTATACAGAAAAGTTTGTTCATGTCCCCCTTCACCCCCCTTCGTGCACGGTGTGTCATGCCATGAAATTCACGCACGAGGAAGGGAAGGCAATGTGATGGAAGACAAAGGCGGCCATCCTGACTGTACCATAGGCCATCAGAGGCAACATAAGCGCCTTGTAACTGCCAAAAGGCAGACTCATTTGGAGAAGCTGAAGCCTGTAAAGAAATAAGGTCTAAATCTGGGATCAGGCTACTAGCAAGACAAGATGTATTACATGATGAAGGGTCTACACTGAGTGCAGAATTATTAGGCAAGTGAGTATTTTGACCACAACATCCTTTTAATGCATGTTGTCCCACTCCAAGCTGTTTAGGCTTGAAAGCCTACTACCAATTAAGTATATCAGGTGCTGTGCATCTGTGTAATGAGAGGGGGTGTGGTCTAATGACATCAACATGCTATATCAGGTGTGCATAATTATTAGGCAACGTCTTTTCCTCTGGCAAAATGGGTCAGAAGAGAGATCTGACAGACTTTGAAAAGTCTAAAATTGTGAGATGTCTTGCAGACGGATGCAGCACTCTTGAAATTGCGAAGATGTTGAAACGTGATCACCGAACAATCAAGCGTTTCATTGCAAACAGTCAACAGGGTCGAAAGAAGCATGTGGGGGAAAAAAAGGCGCAAAATAACTGCACATGATCTGCGGAAAATCAAGCGTGAAGCTAACAAGCAGCCATTAGCATCCAGTTCTGCCATATTCCAGAGTTGCAACATTCCTGGAGTGTCAAAGAGTACAAGGTGTGCAATACTGAGGGACATGGCCAAGGTAAGGAAGGCTGAAAAACGACCACCACTGAGTAAGGCACACAAGATAAAACGTCAAGACTGGGCCAAGAAATATCTTAAGACTGATTTTTCTAAGGTGCTGTGGTCTGGTGAGATGAGAGTGACTCTTGATGGGCCAGATGGATGGGCCTGTGGCTGGATCAGTAATGGGCACAGAGCTCCACTCCGACTCAGACGCCAGCAAGGTGGAGGTGGAGTACTGCTATGGGCTGGTATCATCAAAGACGAGCTTGTTGGACCTTTTCGAGTTGATGGACTCAAACTCAACTCCCAGACCTACTGCCAGTTCCTGGAAGAAACCTTCTTCAAGCAGTGGTATAGGAAAAAGTCAGCATCTTTCAAGAAGAACATGATTTTCATGCAGGATAATGCTCCATCTCATGCGTCCAAATACTCCACTGCGTGGCTAGCCAGTAAAGGTCTGAAAGGTGAAAAAATAATGACATGGCCCCCTTGTTCACCTGACCTAAACCCCATAGAGAACCTGTGGTCCATTATAAAACGTGAGGTCTACAAAGAGGGAAAACAGTACACCTCTCTGAACAGCATCTGGGAGGCCGTGGTTGCTGCTGCACACAATGTTGGTCGTGAACAGATAAAGAAATTGACAGAATCTATGGATGGAAGGCTTTTGAGCGTCCTCATGAAGAAGGGTGGCTATATTGGTCACTGATTTGTTTTTGTTTTGTGTTTGAATGTCAGATATGTTTATTTGCAAATCTGGAGTTGTCATATCAGTGTACCTGGTGAAAATAAATAAGTGAAATGGCTACATATTTGGTTTTTATTAAGTTGCCTAATAATTCTGCACAGTGAAAGTTACCTGAACACATACATATTCTCCTAAAATGGCCAAAACTAAAAACACCCCACTCTAACTTCCATACATATTCAGCTTTGATATTTATGAGTCTTTTTGTTTGATTGAGAACATAGTTTTTGTTCAATAATAAAACTAATCCTCAAAAATACAACTTGCCTAATAATTCTGCACTCCGTGTAGGCCAGGAGACATGACACCAGAAGCAGCAGCAAGTTTTGCCATACATCAGCAAGAGAATTACCCATGCGTTCAGGGGTGTTTCCCGAGGCATGCACTTTAGTCTTAACTATGGCGAGTGACCTAGGGAGATGACAAGAATCAATAAGGTTTTGTACTAAGGTAGAGTGTGAAATGGGCTTCCCATCTGCGGCGTGGAAGCCCCGTGACTGCCAAATCTTCCCAAAATCATGAGCCACCCCAAAGGTGTAACGAGAGTCTGTGTAGATTGTGACATCCTTGCCCTGAGACAAAATACAAGCACGCATTAGTGCATACAACTCGGCTGCCTGAGCGGAAGAGAACGGGAGAGCATAGGCCTTGTGTACAATGTCAGGCAGGGAACACACAGAATAGCCACAGAGGAAAACACCATCTGAAGGTTTAGAACAAGAGCCATCAACAAAGAGTACTTCCCCCGTCTCCAGAGGGCTGGAGGAAAGATTAGGCCTGATACTGGTAGTATGCAAGATTTCAGATAGAGAATCATGATCGGTGTCCTCTAGAGTGTCGCCCTGAGAATTAAGAAGGCGTGCGAGAGCGTGACCTACAGTATTAGAGGATGTGGCATGAATTTCGAGATTGTCAGTATAAAAGAGAATGGTTTCATATCCAGAGCGTCGCTGCGCAGTCATATGTTGAGTCTGTAAATTTTGCAATACCTGTTTAACTTGATGCAATACCTGTTTAACTTGATTCTAAGGGGTTTTAGTTTAAAAGCATTAACCTAATTTAGTTATGAGTTTAATTCTGTTAGTTGTTTAATTGTTCTCTCTTTCAGACATATTCTCATTGTTCTTATGTTTAAGTTGTTCTTATTTTTATGTTTATTTTCTTATAACATTCTTTGTTTTAACATTGTTAAAGACATATTGTTATTTGTTATTTTGCTTATATTGATGAAATCAAGATGTAATTTACTGACTTAACACACATTCATGTGTTAAGAAATTATGTTAGCTATTAGATCCTTTTCTGTGCAAACTAATGTCTTTGACCTTCTCTGAATAGACTCCGTAGACTAGACATTATCTGTGTTTAGAAATTCCATGCTCTATGTTATAGCTGACCATAAGCAGAGACTCTGATATCTATCTGTACCTTACTATCATGTCATGGTCAGAAATATGTTATTATATTATGATTGATTCAAGATCATTACACACACCTCTACATAGACGCACACACATTACACACCTCTACATAGACGCACACACATTACACACTTCTACATAGACGCACACACACACACACACACAAATGAAGACAAAACATAAACACAGAGATGCTATAAGATGTTTCCAAGAATGTTTTCATTTCGACAAAGTGACTGTGCGAATAAACTGGCATGTGAAACCTTCCTGGTTCTCCTGTCTGTTTCTCTCGCGTTTCTATTTCATCCCGGATCCGAGGGGGCACGAAGGAATCAGGGGTCTCTGACTGGGTTGAACTTCAACAGTGTCCAATATATGGACCTAACTCTCTCTCTCTCTCTCTCTCTCTCTGTATATATACAGTATATATATATATATATATATATATATATATATATATATATATATATATATATATATATATATACAGTATATATATATATATCATCTCATTATCTCTAGCCGCTTTATCCTGTTCTACAGGGTCGCAGGCAAGCTGGAGCCTATCCCAGCTGACTATGGGTGAAAGGCGGGGTACACCCTGGACAAGTCGCCAGGTCATCACAGGGCTGACACATAGACACAGACAACCATTCACACCTACGGTCAATTTAGAGTCACCAGTTAACCTAACCTGCATGTCTTTGGACTGTGGGGGAAACCGGAGCACCCGGAGGAAACCCACGCGGACACGGGGAGAACATGCAAACTCCGCACAGAAAGGTCCTCGCCAGTGAACCCCCTCCCATACTGCTTGGCTTCTGGAGAACCAATCCTCCACCGCTTGTACCTGTGCTGGTGAGTCATCCCATGGTAACAGGGGTGGTTCGTAGCCAAGTATGCACTGGAAAGGTGTTAACTGTGTAATTGAGTGCTTGAGTGAGTTTTGTGCACACTCGGCCCATGGGATGAAGTGAGACCAGTCCCCCTGGTTGCTCATGCAGAAGATTCTTAAGAAATAACCAATCTCCTGGTTGGCTCATTCCACCTGGTGGTTGGACTGTGGATGGCATCCAGACGTGAGGCTTACTGAGACTCCAAGACATTCCATGAAACAAGTCCCTAGCCATGATATGAACTGGGGACCGCAGTCACTGACAATATTCTTTGGGATACCAAATTATCTGAATACATTGTGAAATAACAGTTCCACTGTCTGAAAAGCAGTAGGAATGCCTGGTAAGGGAATAAGTCTCAGGGCCTTCAAAAATCAATCCACAGTAACCATGATGGTTGTATTACCCTGAGATGGTGGTAGGTCGGTGATAAAGTCAATGGCCAGGTGGGACCATGGTCTCTGAGGTACAGGGAGGGTACACAGCTTACCAGAGGGAGGGGTTCGTGGAACCTTTGCCTGAGTGCATTCAAAGCAGGAGGCAATGAAGTGGTTGATTTTGGTCCATATCTTCTCCCACCGGTACTTACTCCTTAGCATTTGGTAAGTTCTTTGATTACTAGGGTGACCTGTGGCAGGAGATGCATGTGCCCATGTGATGAGTTTACTTCGAAGGGGCTTGGGGACATATAGCGGGTCAGGAGGACAGCCCTATGGGCGCCTTCGAGGTTGGAAGGCTCTTATCTCTTTATCCAAGTCCCAAGTGATTGTCTGAATGAAGCATTCTGGTGCAAGAACTGGATGAGGTTTGGGGTTATGAGGTGCTGGGCTGAAGGTTCAGGACAGAGCATCTGCCTTAGTATTTTTTGACCCAGGACAAAAGGAGATCGTGAAATCAAATCTTGTGAAGAAGAGGGCCCATCGGGCTTGACATGGGTTCAATGTCGTTGCCTTTTTGAGATATTCTAAGTTGTTGTGGTCAGTTAGTATCATGAAGGGGTGTGTAGCTCCCTCTAACTAGTGCCTCCATTCCTTGAGGGTGAGCTTGATGGCTAGTAGCTCATGATTCCTGACATCATAGTTCCTCTCAGCTGATGAGAGCTTTTTGAAAAGAAAGCCACAGGGTGAAGCTTGGGTTTCTTGCCAAAGAGCTGGGATAATACTCCTCCCACTCCAGTCTCTGAGGCATCTACCTCAACTTTGAATGGCTTGGTTGGTTATTCTATCCAAGATGGCACCACAGACGGCTGCCACGGGACTTTGCTCTCTCGTACTTTCTATGGTTTTGTGTAATTGTTGTGTTAATTCTTCTCCATGCTTCACGGAATGCTGCGCTGAGGTTTTTTTTTAATGCCTACACATTCTGGTCCTGATAGGAGTGAAATGTGTGGGTGTTTTTTCCTCTCATCTCTCATTTCTCAACCTCTCCCTTCCTGACAAGCCTCTCTCCTGCTTGCTTCTGGGGACTCATCTTGTCTGAGAGACCCTTCCTGCACTGTTCTCCGAATCTAAATTATGGATTTGATCAACTGGTCACTTCACGCAATTGACACAATCTTCTCGATGAGAAGTCTGGGTTCGGGGGAACCTGCCTGTCCTGCTGGAATGTTTGCAGCCGGATACACCATGGATGCCTGGGAGAAGTGGCGTGTGGTGTGCTTGGCGATTCTTTCCGTGGAGGACATTGAGGATATTTACCTATTCGGAACCATGATCACAGGATTTTTGCTGATTGGACTTGGCATTGCCCTGGTGTATCGAGGAAATCAGTTAACGGTGGCAGCTGTTCAAAGCCCCACAAAGCTGCCCAACATGATTGAGGTGGTGGGCGGAGCTGTCGGCACTCAGACTGTGGCTGTAGAACTTGAGTCGCAACATTGATAACATCATGGAGAAGTTGATGGCTTTGCAAAGAGAAATGGATCATTTTGGTGGCCAGAATGGACAAGCGGATTAAGCGAAAAAGGACACGTCTACCCATCTTAAGTCTAAACAAATTCCAATCTTATCTTGGCTCTCCCAGCCAGCACTGCCTTCAAGGCCGTTGCTGTAGAAATGCGATTCTCCCCCTGGAGTTCACTGCAGTGAGACTCTCTCTCTCTCTCTCTCTCTCTCTCTCTCTCTCTCTCTGCGTGTGTGTGTGTGTTTTTGTTTTTTGTTTTTTTCCTATACTTTCTTTCTGTCTGTACTATGAAAGCTAAGTCAAACCGGAGTCAAATTCCTCGTGTGTGTAACATACCTGGCAATAAAGTGCTTCTGATTCTGATTCTGATTGGTTGGGTCAGGATGTTGCAGGATTGGAGCTGAGGTGAATGCAGTCTTGAGTCAGCAGAAGGCTTCCTCAGCTTCAGGGTTCCAGTGAAGACGTTTGGGTCCCTTCTTAAGCAAGGCTGTTAAGGGATCCACAATGATGCTAAAACCTCTGATAAAGTGTCAGTAGAAGTTAATGAAACCTAGAAAATGTTGAAGTTCCTTCACAGATGTAGGTACTGGCCAAGATGTGATGGCAGACACCTTGGAGGAATCCATGCTAACTCCTTCTGCACTGATGATGTACCCCAGAAACGAAATCTGACATTAATGGAATTCACATTTCTCAGCTTTAATGTAGAGGTGATTACTGAGTAGACACTTAAGAACTGACCTGACATGTTCCAGGTGACTTGCTTCATCAGGAGAGTAGATCAGGATGTCATCGATGTATGCGATTACAAACTTCCCCAGCATGCCCCAGAGCACATCGTTTATTAGGCATTGGAAGATGCTTGTTGCTGAAGAAAGGCCATATGGCATGACTCGGTACTCAAAATGGCCGGCGGTGGTGCTGAAAGCAGTCTTCCATTAGTCACCCCCTCAGATTCTGATTAGGTTGTACGTACTGTGCAGGTCATGTTTAGAAAAGATTCTTGCAGAACGTAGTTGTTAATGCAGAGGGAACCAGTGGAAGAGGATATGGGTACTTTACAGATATTTGGTTTAGTCCTCTGAAGTCTATGCAAGGTCGAAGGCCTCCTCCCTTCTTCTCCACAAAGAAGAATCTTGCAGAGGCAGGTGACTTGGAGGGACAAATGTAACCCTGTTTGAGTGCTTCCTGGATGTACTCCTCCATGGCAGCTTGTTCCTTCTGGGAAAGAGGGTAGATGTGGCTGTGTGGAGGTGACGTACATGGGCAGAGATCGATGGCGCAATCGTAAAGATGATGTGGTGGTAGGCCACAAACCTTATCCTTACGAAAAACCTCCTTCAGGTCGGAATAACATTCAAGTACATTTTCCAGTGAATCTGGTTGAGGACTTTCAACAGAAGTATCATTGCTGCATCTGGCCACTCGGATGGGCCGAGCTGTGGCAGTGTGTGGGCTGGTGAAGCTGGGCATCAATATATGGTAGATTCAGTCCAGACCTTTGATTAACAATGAATGTTCCAATCTTAATAGGCCCCACAAGCACTGTACACCTGCTGCAGATCCATGGTGCTAATA
This sequence comes from Neoarius graeffei, assembly GCF_027579695.1. NCBI lineage: Eukaryota > Metazoa > Chordata > Actinopteri > Siluriformes > Ariidae > Neoarius > Neoarius graeffei. The sequence goes on from NC_083587.1 coordinate 66,791,519, forward strand.
TCCAACAATGCACAGCTCAGGTCCTCAGGGGGAGGAGGCCCCAGGGAAGATCCAGGACATGCTGGAGGGACTATGTCTTTCGGCTGGCCTGGGAATGCCTCGGTGTTCTTCCCGAGGAGGTGGCCGAGGTGTCTGGGGAAAGGGAAGTTTGGGCTTCCATGCTCAGACTGCTGCCTCCGCGACCCGGCCCCGGATAAAGTGGAAGAAGACGAGAGAAGACGCACAGCTCAGGTCCAGATCTCTTCCCACACAGCAAAACTCTCAGAGTTAATTTCCCAGTGTTAATCAAAAGTGTTAAAATATAGAGTTGAAATGACACTGTAAAAAGTTGATTTAAATGTGAAGGAGTCAATTGTATATTTAGGAAGTGTTAAATTGATACTGCAGCGATTGGGACAAAATAAACACCAGCATTGTGTTAAAATTGATTCTCTCAGAGCTGATTTAACACTATAAAATTTGCTGTGCACTTAATGACTCAGCATGGCTACCTGTCAACAGAGGAATAAAATGCTCCTGGAAGAGGGTGCTAATGCCTGGAGCACCAACTGTGCCCCACATACTGTGGACCACCTGGCAGCTGCAGGTGCTCATGGCCAGAGTGACACTGAACTGCTGGAAAGGTGGCCTGAGGTAGTTACAGTGCAGGGTGGGGACAAAGCTGCACAATGGTGCTGGCTTCACCCTTACGCAACATGTTGCCTGTGTGGGTCTGTCTGGGGTGCTGGGTGCGGCATTGTGTGCCCATCAGTGTTTCCCGTATCTGCATTGGATGCCTGCCTGCTTCACCGGTGGCTGGGGGATGATGGGTTTTTGCGCTCTCTCTCTCTCTCTCTCTCTCTCTCGCTCTCCTTTTGCATCACGATCATTGTATCAGTATTACAAGGGGTTTTTAAATCTGTTTTTTGGCTTATCTTTCCTGCTTTTTGTCTTTTTTGTCATTGCTTTTTTATTTATATTATCTCTGATTTTATATCCAGTTATTTCTTGTCCTGTTTGTCATTCCTGTAGCCTGGGGGGTAGAGGGAAAAAAGAAAAGGGGAAAAGGAAAGGGGGGAGGGCTAAACAGTGGTTACTTTGAAGAATCTACACTGTAAAAAATGATGGGCTGATTTTACTTTAAAAATTTCATACGTCAACCTTTAGTTACCCATGCCCTTACAAAACCTGTACTTTTCCCTTACATACACCCATGAGCCCTTATACACGAGAAAAAATTCCAATCTATAATCCAAAGCACCGATTGTTTTATAATACATTATACACTCCTATTGTAATAGGCACATTTATCACACTGCATCAAGTTAAAGGGATCAAATAAGCATGTACTGAATAAAAAGAAATTTTAGCTCCCAGAGAAAACAACTGAATTAAAAAGGACTATATGTACAGTCAAGTAAACAATTATCTACTAAAGAGAATGACTGAACTATAAACTTAATTATTTAAAATACTTTGTATCAGTAATACCAGAATTATTGATGTAAATTTTGCACATAAAATGTATTAATATTAAATAGTTCATAAAAATTACACAAAGTTCTATTTGACAAGTGTTGACATCACCTACAATATTACATTCCACCAAAGAAAATTACTTGAAATATAACAGCAGTACTAAGTCAGTATGTTAATTAAAATAGTAGGTTACATGTAATAAATTATATATAATCATGTCAAACAGTAAATGAAGGTTAGTAAAAGTTCCATTTGAGAAAAAAGTGTCGACACCACAAGCAGTTTTCGATCCAACTAAAGATGACTGAACCACATCAAGTATAACACACACGTACATATGACGTAGTGGTGAGGTAGTGGTTTGGTCATGTCAGGGAAATATGTCATAGTTACGTAGTAGGCACGTCCTAATACAACGTCGTGCCAATACGTAATGACAACGTAGTGGTAATACCTAACGACAACATAGTGGTAATACGTAATGGCAATGTAGTGGTAATACCGTATGTAACGAAAATGTAGTGGTAATACCTAACAACGTAGTGGTAATATGTAACGGACATGTTATCTGGCGACCATCCAGTGACGTATGGTATGTCCTACTATGTAGTCTACATGTGTGTATTTTCTATTTGATGATCAATGTATTAATAATTTGCTTTCGTACATTTTGTTGTATGTCACTATGAATAACATCAACAATGTGATCTTGGTCTACTGATGAATTGATCGTGGTTTATTTAACTTTAAAATAGCGCTGAATGAGGCCATTTCAATGAAATAAAAGTTTGTAGATTCATGATTTTGCAGTTAGGCATGTCTTATCAGTTTATCTGCATTGTAACCCTCTAATATACGTAACTATCAGTGGTACAACCCCGAGTCCAAAAAAGTTGGGACAAAGTACAAATTGTAAATAAAAACGGAATGCAATGATGTGGAACTTTCAAAATTCCATATTTTATTCAGAATAGAACATAGATGACATATCAAATATTTAAACTGAGAAAATGTATCATTTAAAGAGAATAATGTGATTTTAAATTTCATGACAACAACACATCTCAAAAAAGTTGGGACAAGGCCATGTTTACCACTGTGAGACATCCCCTTTTCTCTTTACAACAGTCTGTAAACGTCTGGGGACTGAGGAGACAAGTTGCTCAAGTTTAGGGATAGGAATGTTAACCCATTCTTGTCTAATGTAGGATTCTAGGTGGTCAAATGTCTTAGGTTTTTTTTTTTGTCGTATCTTCCATTTTATGATGTGCCAAGTGTTTTCTATGGGTGAAAGATCTGGACTGCAGGCTGGCCAGTTCAGTACTCGGACCCTTCTTCTATGCAGCCATGATGCTGTAATTGATGCAGTATGTGGTTTGGCATTGTCATGTTGGAAAATGCAACGTCTTCCCTGAAAGAGACATCATCTGGATGGGAGCATATATTGCTCTAGAACCTGGATATACCTTTCAGCATTGATGGTGTCTTTCCAGATGTGTAAGCTGCCCATGCCACACGCACTAATGCAACCCCATACCATCAGAGATGCAGGCTTCTGAACTGAGCGCTGATAACAACTTGGGTTGTCCTTCTCCTCTTTAGTCTGAATGACAAGGCATCCCTGATTTCCATAAAGAACTTCAAATTTTCATTCGTCTGACCACAGAACAGTTTTCCACTTTGCCACAGTCCATTTTAAATGAGCCTTGGCCCAGAGAAGACTTCTGCGCTTCTGGATCATGTTTAGATACGGCTTCTTCTTTGAACTATAGAGTTTTGGCTGGCAATGGTGGATGGCACGGTGAATTGTGTTCACAGATAATGTTCTCTGGAAATATTCCTGAGCCCATTTTGTGATTTCCAATACAGAAGCATGCCTGTATGTGATGCAGTGCCGTCTAAGGGCCCAAAGATCACGGGCACCCAGTATGGTTTTCCGGCCTTGACCCTTACGCACAGAGATTCTTCCAGATTCTCTGAATCTTTTGATGATATTATGCACTGTAGATGATGATATGTTCAAAATCTTTGCAATTTTACACTGTCGAACTCCTTTCTGATATTGCTCCACTATTTGTCGGCGCAGAATTAGGGGGATTGGTGATCCTCTTCCCATCTTTACTTCTGAGAGCCGCTGCCATTCCAAGATGCTCTTTTTATACCCACTCATGTTAATGACCTATTGCCAATTGACCTAATGAGTTGCAATTTGGTCCTCCAGCTGTTCCTTTTTTGTACCTTTAACTTTTCCAGCCTCTTATTGCCCCGTCCCAATTTTTTTGAGATGTGTTGCTGTCATGAAATTTCAAATGAGCCAATATTTGGCATGAAATTTCAAAATGTCTCACTTTCGACATTTGATATGTTGTCTATGTTCTATTGCAGGGGTTTTCAAAGTGTGGGAGAGTCAGCCCCCCCTCGGAGAGCAAATAAACAACAGCGCCCCCCCCTTACAATTTTTGTTGTTGTTATACTTAATGTTCCATTCGTATTTAAAAAAAATGGTTGTTGTACACATTATTTTTTTCTTTTTCACATTTTAAACATCTGTGCTTTTTAAAACATCTTGTTTTACACATTGTAAACATCTCATAGCATCGTTAGCTAGCACCTCTTGGCAGACAACACACTGTGGCAGTGGAGCATCTTCAGATCCAGTCCATGAAAATCCAAACTTTAAATAATCGTGGTCATACTTCCTTCTTTTTCCAGTCCCCCAGGATTCCGCGGGCCTTTTTTTTTTATTGTTGCGGGCTAAAATGTCTGATGTTGCGGGGGTTTCCAAAAAAATTGCGATGAAAGTTGCGGTATTTTTTTGGTTTTTGTTGCGATTACATTGCGGGAGGAAGTGAAAGTTGCGAGAAATTGTTGCGATTTTCTCTTTTTGTGATTAAAATTGAGTGATATGTTAAATATTAAGTTATTACTGAAAAACTATTGATTAAAAAAACAAAGCCACTGAGAAATGGTCCTATAAACAACTTTACCAATATAAAAGATTACCAGGACTACAAAAATGCAGAAAAATAGGCTTTACTTATCCAAATGCACCTGTTGGTTCAAAAGTTAAAGTGCATAGAACCTCACAGCACAACATGAAGTTACCTTAAAATATAATATAAATGCCTCAGCTTTCATGTAAGAAAAAAAACTATTAATACTAGTACTGTGTGCAGGCAGTCTCTCCTAAAGACTAAATTAAACAATAATTATAAACTAATAAAGTAAATGGCTCAGGCTTCATAGAAGAAAAAAAAAATTGAACAGAATCTCACAGTATGATGCTGAAGCTGCCTAAACAATGGAAAATAAAATACCATTTTGGCAAAAATGTTGGCATCCATTAATTTCTTGTATTAAGTAAAAAAAAAAAATAAAGTGCACACAGTCCTTCACTGTAAACATAACACACTTTCAGTAACAGAATTTAAGCCTATATAAACACTGACTCGCACATCATGCAATGTTGCCAGATACTGCTGACGTTTTCCAGTCCAAAATATATTCAAAACCCGCCAAAATGCACTTGAACCCGCCAATCTGGCAACACTGCGCGCATGCTGCTTCTCTTGAACATAGACATCTGGAAGTAAGGCAGAAGGTAGTTTGTCGATGTCACCTCAAGACGACGCCAACGATTGGTCAAATTTGCGGGAAAGTTGCAGTGATTGGATATAATTGCAACACCGCCCTGAATTCGCGGGGATTGGTTGAATTTGCGCTGAAGTTGCAAATCGCAACATCCTGGAGGCTCTGTTTTTTTGCTTGGCCGTCTCCTCACTCCCTGTAGCTTTAGGTACTAAAAATCGATCCATTTTGTCTCTCACGTTGTGCCCCCCTGAAGAACTCTGGTGCCCCCCAGGGGGGGCACGCCCCACATTTTGAAAAGCCCTGTTCTATTGTGAATACAATTTCAGTTTTTGAGATTTGTAAATTATTGCATTCCGTTTTTATTTACAATTTGTCCTTTGTCCTTACTTTTTTGGAATCGGGGTTGTATTTTTTTTTTATTCAAAATCATGTTTGGTACACACAAAACTTTAACTGAAGGGGAGGACTTTCACATGATCCGTGATTGCCAACAAATTGCTTCTGTGACCCGTGATTTGAGACTGTTTCTATTCCTGTGATGTGTGATTGAGAATTTTTATTTTTGTGATCTCCCAGTGGCGGATCCGGGGTGTGATATTTTGGTATTGTACCAAGGGATGAAAACATTAATAAATCAAGGAGACCAATTTTGCATGACCAATACGTTTACTTGGGTCTTCAACACATTACATATTGTGTAGTTCTGTTGTACTTGACTTAGGTCCAAAACTAACAAGGACGTCACCAACAGGTAAGGAGGTAAACTACAACTACATTACATCACATCTCTCTCCTTAAGATAGATATTCCCTTAACATTTCTATCCTGTAACTTCTGTTAATTAATGACTTGTCTTTGCAAACCAAAACATATTTCTTGTACTAAATAAAACTCTCTTACTTCATTGTTTAGCCTTACAACTAAATGGTCCTTGGCAGTATTACTTTTTTCTATTAATTAAAATTCACAAATTAAACAATGCCTTACAGAAACAGAAAATTGCAAAAATTTCTTTTTTTTTCCTTCAATACTCAAGTTCATGGAGAGTAACGTGATGGTGGTTTGATCACTCTGCCCACTCATGACCTCTTGACCACTTCTTCATTCACAGTAGGTGTTGCAGATGTTTTCACAGGTGACAATGCAGGTGTCTGGAATGATGTGTCACTTTCTGCAGGTTGTCTTTCTCCTGGATCATAGTCTTCCAGATGTGGAGGACTCTGTGTTTTGTTGAAGTCTTTTCTCTGGTTTTCAGCAGGTGTCGCCTGTTTCTTCTGTAGGTGTTTCCATCAGGTGTTTTGATGACGAAGCATATCATGACTTTTCAACACAGTTGCCAGTTGTCTTTCACTCTTACTCTGATCTTTTCTCCTTCCTCAAGAGCTGGTAGATGTCTTGCTCCATGATCAAAGTAATGTTTCTGTTTCAGTGGCCTGTCTTTGATGTTCTTGTGTGCGTTCTTGTGTATTTGCGATTTCAGCAGCTGTGTTGATGTAGGCAGTTTTGTTTTCAGTCTACGTCCCATTAATAACTGAGCAGGAGACAGCTTAACGCCATCTAGTGGTGCATTTCTGTACTCCATCAAGGCAATGTATGGGTCGTTCTGGCACTCAGCAGCTTTCTTTAGCAGATTCTTGACTGTCTGAATTGCTCTTTCACTTTGTCCATTAGACTGTGGAAATCCTGGGCTGGATGTGGTGTGTATGAATTTCCAGTTCTGTGTGAATGTTCTGAATTCTGCACTTGAGAATTGTGGACCATTGTCCGATACAACTTCATCCGGAATTCCATGTCTTGCGAAAATGGATTTGAGAGCTGTCACTACATGTGCACTTGTTGTCTGTGTGAGCTTGGTGATCTCTGGAAACTTGGAAAAGTAGTCCACACACATCAGATAATCACCTTGATTGTAGTGAAACAGATCAATGCCAACTTTCGCCCATGCTCTGTCTGGTATTTCATGGCTGATGAGTGGTTCTTTGATGTTATTGCGTTTGAACATATTCCAGACTGAACACTGCATAACAACATCCTCAATCTCTTTTGCCATTCCTGGCCAGTACATGACATCTCTGGCTCTTTCTTTGCATTTCACGATGCCTAGGTGAGACTAGTGAACTCTCTCCAGCATGTCTGACCTCAAGCTGTGCGGTACAACAACTCGTGAGCTTTTGAAGAGTAGGCCATCAGAGCATGTGAGCTCTTCTCTGAAAGTCCAATACTTCCTGACCTCTGGTGGAACGTGTCTGATTTCTGCAGGCCATCCGATCTGAACGCAGTTCATCACCAGTTGCATCTCTTCATCCGCTGCTGTTGCTGTCCTGAAAGCATTCAACTTCTCGGTTGAGATTGGCAGGTAAGATGACAAGACATGAACTTGCAATTCATCTTCCAGGAGTGGTTCAGTGTGCTCTTTGAGATAGGCACGGCTCAGTGTGTCTGCTATATACAATTCTTTGCCAGGTTTGTATTTCACTTGTAGATCATAGGGTTGCAGTCTCATGAGCATTCGTTGTAGTCGAGGAGGAGCTTTCTGTAGTGACTTTTTGAACACTGTCTCTAGGGGCTTATGGTCAGATTCTAGGGGCTTATGGTCAGAGCTGTTTTATCTTTTGGTTCTGGCATGTCCTGTATCGCGCTGACCTTTTCTGGGTCGGGTTTCAATCCGTCAGCTGACAAGACATGTCCAACATAGCTGACTTCAGTCATCCTGATCTTGTACTTAGCTCGATTCAGCTTCAGGTTGATGCTTCTGATTCTGTCTAACAGCTGTCTCAGTCGTTTGTCATGCTGCTCCATATTTTCTCCCCAAACAAGAATGTCATCCACTATGTTCACGACTCCCTCCAGGTCTTCTAGACGCTGTGCGATGCACTTTTGAAACACCTCTGGAGCGGATGAGATACCAAAAGGTAATCTCAGGAACTGATACCTTCCAAACGGAGTGTTGAAGGTACACAGCTTGGAGCTTTCATTGTCGAGTTGCACTTGCCAGAAGCCATGGTTGGCATCCAGTACAGAGAACACTTTGGCATTTGGCATTTCAGCGACTATCTCTTCAACTGTGCATAGTGGATAATGCTCTCGGTGTATTGCTTTGTTCAGATCTTGTGGGTCAATACAAATCCTAAGTTTGTTCGGTTTGACTACAGTCACCATGCTATTCACCCAGTCTGTAGGCTCTGTCTCGCAATGACTCCAATGTCTTCCATTCTGTTTAGTTCTTCTTTAACTCTGTTTTTCAATGCTACAGGTACTTTGTGCGGTGGATGATGTAAAGGATTACTCCTGAGGCAGTTTTGTCTTTGTGGCTTTTACTCGCAACTCGTCTACTCAACAGTACAATACACTATCATAGAATACCCCGGTTACCATACATGACACAGTATATGCGCAGGCGCATCTATTACCGTATATGACATCTCCCCCTTCAAAATGGATTATTCCCCTTAAGACAAGCAACCCGTTGCTTACTTATACTTAGAACAAATCCCCTTACATTTACTGTAAATCATTGTAAATCAATATTAACCCATTTATATAAACTGTCAGTTACAAACAACTCAACAAGAACTTGGATCAGCATTCACAACAATAATGCCATTTCAATACAACTTTTCTTTTCTTCTCACATTTTACTTCTTTTTTTCCTCACATTCCCCCCCCCCCTTTTTTTTTTTTTTTACCCCCCCAAAGGCCATAGGTTCAGTCTACAGGTCAAGCCTGTTGACTGGTTTGCACACCCGTCCAGATCTGGTCACAGTCTGACCGGGCATGAGGCTTGCAGGTGTAGCCACACTCTGACTGGTGGGGACTGTCTCTGTCATGTCAGAGTGTGTGTCTGTCCCTGTGTTCTCACTGGTTGCTGGTCAGGAAGACTGGGAAACCGGCTCAGGTTGAAGGTGGCGGCGGTTCCGCCGAAGCTCAGCTCCCTGCTGTGTCTTGATGATGAAGGATCTCGGAGTGGTGCTTTCTCCCGAAACCACCACTGGCCGTGACCATGATTTCTCATGGTCCAACTTGGACCTCACCGCATCACCTGGCTGCAGGACAGGTCAGGGTCGGGCTCCGTGGCGGCGATTGTAGTAGTAGGCCTGCTTGGCCTTCTCTCGGTCGTCCTTCTCCTTCACTGTTGCTCTGCTTGGCCACTCTGGTTGAAGATTCTTCTCCAGGATAGGGAGCGCTGTTCTGATCTTTCTCCCCATTAACAGCTCTGCAGGGCTGTAGCTGGTTGAGGAGCACGGAGTGGACCTGTAGATCATCAGGGCCATCACTAGATCTGCTTGTTTGAGGATCTTCTTGGCTGTTTGCATGGTCCTTTCTGCATGCCCATTGCCCTGCGGGTGATGTGGACTGGACGTGCAGTGTCTAAAGTCAAATTGCTTCACGAACTCCTGAAACTCAGCACTAGAAAACTGTGGCCCATTATCAGTCACTACTTCATCTGGGATGCCAAACCTGGCAAAGACGGCCTTCAACTTCAGTATTACATGTGTACTGGTTGTGGATGGCATGTGCAGTATTTCTATGAATCTGGAGTAATAGTCTGAGATAACCAGGTAGTTCTGGTGATTGTACTCACATAAATCCATTGCGATTCTCTTCCACGGATGATCTGGAAGTGGTGTAGAGATGAGTGGTTCTTTTTGTTGTGTTCTTCTCTGTTCGAGGCACACCTGGCATGATGACACAAGGCTGCTTATCTCTGTAGCGAGACCAGGCCACCACACTGATGAGCAGGCTCTTTCCCTACACTTAGCTAGTCCTTGGTGCCCATCATGGATTTTCTGGAGAATCTCTTTTCTCATCAGCTGCGGGACCACGATTCTGCATCCCCTGAGGACCAGGCCATTGTACTCTGACAGTTCTGCTTTGACCTGCATGTATTGTCTTATACTCACAGGCACTTTGCAGCTGTGTTCCGGCCATCCTGTCCGTATGAACTTGATGAGTGACTGCAGTTCGGCACCCCAGTTACCGTACATGACACAGTATATGCGCAGGCGCATCTATTACCGTATATGACAGATGAATGACTGGTGGAACATCTTTGTCCAGCTGGATATGGTGTAATCCTTGAACACATCCTAAGCCTGTGAATAAATCTTCATATTCACCCAAGACGTCGACTTCATTTCCTATTTTGAACACTCTTTTGATCAGACCTAGCTCTGTGCATGCATCTCTGCCAATAATTGCTGGTGAATTGCCATCAACAACTTGGAATTCAAGCTCATATTCCTTGTCTTTGTGGTAGCACTTGAGCTTTGCTTTGCCCTTTGGCACCATCGTGTGGCCAGAATATGTAACAAGCCTGCAATTGGATTTCAGTAGTGCTTTCTTGTTCGCTACTTTCTCAAATTCTTTGAACGGCAATACACTGCACTCTGCTCCCGAGTCTAGTTTAAATGTCAGTGCATGGTTATTTATTTTAAGTGCTTGTGTCCATTTCTGATTTTCCTTTTCATTTGCAGAGACTACATCCAGACGCTTGATTGGCACATTTTCTTTTATTTCAGTGCAACCTAGAAACATTTCAGCATTTTCTTCCTGTTCTAATTCATGAACTTTTCTCTCTGTTTTCTTTGCGTTGCCTTTTTGTTTCGGTGTTTTGTACATACGGCCGAAGTGATTCTTTCTTGAACACTCGTTGCAAACTTTTCCGTATGCGGGACATTTCTTTGGCTCGTGCGTGTATCCACATCTCATGCATTCCTCACTTTCTTTCTTTGCACTTTTAGCATTCGTGCTATCTTGCTTAGCTCTGGGCTTTGTTTTCGTTATTTTATTCATTGCAATGTCTGATTCCTCTTGCAAAGCTTTCATGTGGCTTTGTGTAACTTCGTTAGCTCGACAAATGTCTAATGCTCTTTTCAAATCCAAATCCTCTTCTCTTAAGAGTCTTGCCCTCACTATGTCATTGTTAACTCCACACACTATGCGATCTTTCATCAGTTCATCAGTTAAGGTTCCAAATCCACAATCCTTAGCCTTATTTTTCAGATCAGTCACGTATGCATCAATGGTTTCGTTTTGTCCTTGCGCTCTCGTGAAAAAGATATGTCTTAGGTAAGTTACATTCTTTCGTGGTTCACAGCATTTCCTAAAGCTTTCTTTCAGCACATTCAAGTCCAGTTCTCCCTCACCAAATTCCATAGCATTATATACCTTCAAGGCTTCATCTCCCGCCACATGTAGAAACGTTGCACACTGTCTTTCTTCACTCTTCTCTGCCAAACCAGATGCGATGAGATAGATGTCGAACTTCTGAACCCATGTTTGCCAGTTTTCTGCAACATTTCCCTCGAAGCTGAGACTATTCGGAGGTTTCAGTTGCTCCATAGTTCACTTCTTGTTCACTTCTTGTTCACTTCTTGTTCACTTCTGACACCATGTGATATTTTGGTATTGTACCAAGGGATGAAAACATTAATAAATCAAGGAGACCGATTTCGCATGACCAATACGTTTACTTGGGTCTTCAACACATTACATATTGTGTAGTTCTGTTGTACTTGACTTAGGTCCAAAACTAGCAAGGACGCCACCAACAGGTAAGGAGGTAAACTACAACTACATTACATCATATGGGGGGGGTTAACCCCCCCCTTCAGTGACCAGGGAGAGGGGGGTAGGTATAAAAGAGTAAGTACAACAGAAAGCTTGAAGCAAGCAAAATTATTCAAAATATGCTCAAATTCACTGAATGAACATGTACATTTTCATTTTCCAGGCTGCATGCCTTCGGGCCGTTCGTCGATGCTTTTCATAGAAATTATCAATATCCCCTCACTTTTTTTCAAAATCCAATACCCGCCCCTATCCCATGACCCCCTCCACCACCCCACCCTGTTAACTTGGCAGGAAAAGGGCATATGCTGGCTGACCTCTGTCCCATCATGCTTTGCCAGCTCCAGATCGTGTCTGCCTTTCAAAACCCGTTGAAGGATCGACTTCCCGCGTCCCAGTTTTTTTTATTCGTGCGAAGGGAAGGTGTTTCATTATAATTGGAGAGCTTTGATCGACAGAATCTTTCAAGGTAAGAATGTTACCCTTGCTATTGTTGTCACTATGTGAATGTAAGGTGAGTAAGTCTGATGATATATTATATGCAAATGTTATCGTTAAATGTTTATTTTAACTAATTTAAGTGTATGAGTCTCCACCGAAGGAAAGTACGCCGTGGCACCATGTTGTTTGTGGGGGATGATGACCGTGGTGTTGGAGTCCCGGCTCCCAGTGGCAACCCTGTTATTGAATGTTAGTGTGGATCCTTTATGGGGTAATTTCATTCACTTTTTTAAACCATGGTTTAAAGGGATAGTTCAGGATTTTTGACATGAATCTATATGGTATCCCCGTCAGCAGTGTCGTGCATCCACACTGACTTACCCCCAACAGTGTTCTGTGAGCCTAGATATTGTCCAGTGTTGGTCAGTGCACAAGTAGTTCCGGCAGGTTTCCTGGGGTCTGCAAAGTAACATGTTTTTCTTCTCAAAACAGCTCGTGTTCGAATGAGTGATTTATTAGCATAACAAAACCCTTGTAGTCCAAAAAGTCACACCTTGTAATTGCTTGGGGCTACTTTCTCTCAATAGCGATCAGTGCACGCTACAGTCGCTAATTGACAGGTAGCTAGGCTATCTGTTTCATTCACTTAGTTTAGTGCTTGGGAAGTTGACTGCATCATGTCTGACTACAGCAGCGACGACAAAGACATTGATTTCAGCACACAGCCAAGGGGGTATCTTTATGAACCCGAATATACGGATGCTGAAATTCAACAGATGGAAGTAGAACGGGCAGAGAGAGAGAGAGAGATGGTGAGCAGAGAGGTGGAAGGTGAAGCCGCAGCCGCGAGACCTCGAGTGACGGACAATTGGTGGTGTACTTGTTTCAAGTGCGAAGTAATGCAGACCGAGGTTGAATGCTACTGTTGCCAAGAATGGGACCTCGTTATGCCACGGATGCAAGACATTTCGATTGACGAGGAGGCCGACGCGTCAGCATCTGTCTGCATCACCAACAATAAGGATTTACCTGCGCTCCTGACTGCGGGTGTCCTGGAGACATTTTTCCACATCCCGAAAATCAACTGGAAGAAGCGCCCCAGACCAGCTGGACCCGATGGCCAGTTGTCTGCAGAGTGAGTGTTATTACCCTACTGTACAAGTGCTCAATTATATTGTATGGCGTAATATTTTATTAGTCTGAGCCCTGCAGTAGGTTACTGCAACCTACAGTCAAAACACGAATCATTGAATGAATCTAATGATAATCATATACATACCATAACATTTTATTGGTGACGCATATCTTTATTATTATTGTGTATCCCCAAGTCATTTATGTTGCAATTTCATGTTTGAAGCAAAGCTTTTATCCTGAGCATCACCTTGTTTGCGTTTGCGTCTGGTCTGAGCTCGCTGCTAAACACTGTCGAACAACTAATGAAAGTTGTTGGCTAGCTCGCACACAACTGTTAACAGTGACAGCGCGCACTGATCGCTATTGAGAGAAAGTAGCCCCAAGCAATTATAAGGTGTGACTTTTTGGACTACAAGGGTTTTGTTATGCTAATAAATCACTCATTCGAACACGAGCTGTTTTGAGAAGAAAAACGTGTTACTTTGCAGACCCCAGGAAACCTGCCGGAACTACTTGTGCACTGACCAACACTGGACAATATCTAGGCTCACAGAACACTGTCGGGGGTAAGTCAGTGTGGATGCACGACACTGCTGACGGGGATACCATATAGATTCATGTCAAAAATCCCGAACTATCCCTTTAAAGCTGTGAAGGTTTAACTACCTCTTGATTTCAATCAAAAGATGACTTTGGTCAGTTATTTAGTATTGTTAAAATATAAACTGATAAACATGCATCCGAATATGAATGTTTGGTGAAATTTAAAAAATTAAATTGTTTCACAAAATTTATTCTATAACAACATATGTAGTCTACTTATTGGGGTATTTGGAATGTTTCATAAAGCTGTTCCACACTATTTCAGTTTGTTTTACTGTTACATGCATTTATTATGCAATCTATAGAAAAATTCACTTAGGTGGAATTTCTTTTTATCTCTTGGGAATATCATTCATCTCCAAGGTTTGCATATTACATTCATTAAAAACAAACAGTAAAATCTTACCATTAGCTTAATTAATTCCATTCGTTCTGCAATATATTAATTGGTTTGCAAATTTGTCTCAGATACAGAGGACCTTGAAGAGCTGTTCAGGCCGAGGAGTGCAGATCCACGGCAAAAAACCAGATCAGACAGTGAGTTCTATTCTTACTTACAAAAGAGACATGCTAGCGTACACATCTTATGAAAAGATAGAAACATTACTCTGCAGCGCATCATGAGAGCAGCTGAGAGGATCATTGGCGTCTCTCTCCCTTCACTTATGGATATCTATAAGTCCCACCTCACCCGCAAAGTCATCAGGATTGCAGGTGACCCCACCCACCCATCTCACAGCCTCTTCAGCCTGCTGCCGTCAGGGAGGAGATATGTGTGTGTGTGTGTGTGTGTGTGTGTGTATACAGTATATATATATATATATATATATATATATATATATATATATATATATATATATATATATATACATATGTAACATCTACCAAACCACTACATTGTAAGTACGTAGTTACTATGTAAAATTGTTACCTGGGTATGTAAACAAAGATAAGTGAAAATATTAATAAATTATGAAGTTAAATTGAAAATCTTCCCAGTAATTTATAACAAGAATTTAAATCTTATTGCTTTTTGGAGTCTTCTTTGTTGTACAAAGATGTTGCAGATTTGGCACGAGCTATAATAATCACTGCTTGGGTAGCAGTTGTAGCTCCTCATCACACTTCATTTTAATTTGCAGATATGCAGTTCATGTGTCTGCAGCCATATTTTTTCTGTCCTCAGGATGAATTTTCCTAACCAATGAAAAAGCCCTCTCACTATCTGCATCGCTCTGTGGGAGGCACAGCAAAGCAGTAAAAAGTTGTTTCAGCATTGGAAACCTGGCAACACCCAGAGCAGTTTTTACATCGAAGACCTTTCCCCAATATACATCTATTA
The DNA here is from genome assembly GCF_027579695.1 of Neoarius graeffei. Classification (NCBI taxonomy): domain Eukaryota; kingdom Metazoa; phylum Chordata; class Actinopteri; order Siluriformes; family Ariidae; genus Neoarius; species Neoarius graeffei. The sequence goes on from NC_083587.1 coordinate 66,806,661, forward strand.
ATTTCCTGGTCAGTAAAAGAAAATCGGAGCACGGCAAACATGTAGATGGTGTTAAATTGCTTCCATTCCCTACTACACATTTTAGAGACAGGTTACCAACGGTCGTCACCACCATTACTCTTCATTCAATACTTTTCCAGTTTACTGATGACTGATGGTAGTAACGAGTGTTGGTCATCTGTGTCTACATATACTGTAATGTCTATCAGCAATTTAAATGTTTAGGGAAGCAAAACCAGAAATCGCCGGGTAACTACAGTTGCCGTTGTATAAATGGCGACTCCCAGTATCGCCTCCCTAAATTATCATGATAATGGAGGAACCACATAAATCAAAAATAGTTCCGTTTCATTGAGCATACATGTTTGAAAAAATAAATGGTGGATGCTAAGAAAATTTTCTCGGAGTTACAGAAAAAATCTCTGATACAAAACATAATTTTCCCGTATAAAAATCAGTGTACACCATATTAGCCAAAAAATTGCATTTTCCCATACAAAATACGGGGAAACCATATAACTTGACATGTATGAAATTTGTGCAAGATTTTTGCATCCATAATTTTATGGAGAAAATGCATAAATTTTGGGGTCATTCTTACACATAAATTTAAGCTGACTTTACTAAAAATATCTGAATTTCACTTCATATCTTTACTTAAAAATATAGGTTTCTCCAGCCAGTAAAATTAAGCTGTTTCATTTAGACTTTAATATTTTAAGTTGTATATGTGCAATATCTTGGTTAAACATTACCACTACAAAAACTACTATTACTACTATCGCTACTTCTACCACAGTGAAAATCTATAGCACACACATTTCCTTATGGCAAATTAACAATCACTATATAATAACAGAACTTTGAAATCATCATGTCTAGAAAACTAGATCAACGGTACTGACTAGCAAAAGCACACAGGTCATCACACTTACATCAATGACGATGTCACGATATAAACAAATAAAACCTGAGAAGTTCTAACACGGTCATATTTAAGAACATCTCTGGCAAAAGACTGAATTAATTATTTGAAAAACTGACCCCACTTAGATTTGCTAATTTATCAGTGCTAGCTCCACTTTGCTAGCCTCATGTTCCCTGTGAAGCCAGCCTTGCAGTCAGAACACCTTTTGATGTAGATAAACAAAACCCCATAAAACATTACGTCAATTGTTTGAAACAAGGCAACAAAAAAAAACCCATAACTGTAAACACATAAAAATTCACAGTCTGATGTGCTTTTACCTCTGCAGTTCTTCCTTTCAGTGTTGTGGCAAATGGTCCAAATGCTTCGAAATTGACAGAGTATGGTCTAATGGTGTGGTGTCAGAAGATTTCAAAATATTTAATTTAGTGTTCCCAAATCTCCCGAATGTAGGTATTGCTAAAAATTATAGACAATGTTTATGCAAAATCTTAAAGACACTTAACACACAAAATAATGAGCTGTACTTATTCTTTTAATTGAGCCAAGTTCAGATAACAGCATTTTAGGTAAAATCATCTCGTTTTTATAAGCAATTTTTACTGGGCTGAAGAATCATTTTTTAGAGTGTAAAATATGAAACTTTCTTAAACACTTTTTTCATCACATAATTCCAGATGTGTTCCATAATTCCACATGTTCCATATGTGTATGACATAATTGCATATGCTGTTTCAGAGTTTTGGTGTCTTCAGTATTATTCTGCAGTGTAGAATATGGACAAAATACAGGAAAACCTATGAATGAGTAGGGGTGTACAAACTTTTGACTGGTACAGTATATACTACAAATCACTGATACTGTATAAATCATTTAATTATTTATTTTGTATTTAAAAAAAACAACCTCTTCTCTTGGTTCATTACACGTCTATGCATTTTTGTCTTTGTTTTGTTACACTGTACAGCTTAAAAAAAAAAAAAAACTAAATCATCAGCTGTTCGCTGTTTCTTCCTCACACTCTGAAGGCTGTAGAATGGTGGCCGGCCTGGAAACCTCTTCATCAGTGTCTCACAGGTTGTAGGTTCTGTCCTCACTGTAGAAGGGACGCACTGAGCTCTGGAACGGTGCTGGTTCAGTCTCCTCCACGGACAGTTTAACATCATCATCTGTACAGAGATATCAGAGATTCTCTGAACACTTCTCACTGCACACATAGGCCACGGAAATATATACACTTTGTTCAGGCAATGGCTTTTAATTATAGTTTTAAACTGTTTTTCAGAAACATGTGAAGCATAAAGTTAGCCACATTCCATCACCCCTTATTTAATACCTGGGGGAAAAAAAGTGGAAAAATTTTATGGCTTTGTGGCAGCAGGGGCGTGGCCGAGCGTCAGTCTGTGAATGGAGGGCGGAGTCAGGGAAGGTGAGTGGTCATGTCACTACACCTATTGTCAATTAACGTGCATTTGTGTGTCTCCTCCAGTGACCGCGCCCTATAAGAGGAGAGTGAGAAGGGGAGGTCGGTGCCGAGGGCTCAATACTAACCTGTGTGTGTGTGTGTGTGTGTGTGTGTGTGTGTGTGTGTGTGTGTGAGAGAGTGAGAGTTTTTGAGTCCTATGCTGAAAAGCAGCAATAAAGAAAATACTTCAAACGCAAACAACCGCCTGCCGTGCTTCTGTGCTCCACCCACATCAGGGTCTCACTGCAGGCTTATTTAAGGATCTTGGATACTTATCATTTACTGTATAATTCACGAAATCATCATCATGTTGATTATTATTATTATTATTATTATTATTATTATTATTATTATTATTCTGTAAGATGTGGAGAGTAAATCTGCTTTCCACAGCAGTTATTACAGTGTTATACACTCTGCATGGTTATACACATTGTTTATAACACTCCAGCTGTGTTACTGTGTATTTTCATTATTTAAAATAAATAGTCAGTGTTGAGGGACAAACCTGGATGGTTGAAAACGTTTCTGAGTCTCTGCCAAGCCCAAGATGCAAGTCTGTGGATCGCAGAGCAAACACCTGACCAACAACCACCTGAAATATAAAATTCATCACATCTGAGGAATAAAATCTATAATTTATTGACAGTTCAGTGTAAATGAATGTCTTTTTAAAATCCATATGACATACGGCATGATCACAAAACTATAACCACTAAATTCACAAGTAAACCAAATGCTAATGCTAATGCGCCACAAAAGGCTAGCACGAAAGGCATGACACGGGTAAAAATATAACGCTTGTTTACAGATTGCCACGCTCCCCGCCTCAAAACAAACCACATTCACCATCGTTTTCATCTTCCTCAGTGTGGAGCCACTTTTTTATTTATTAAAAAAATAAATAAAGGTCCCACTTGCTCCCAGTGCAGTAAAATAATCAATAATGCGCCGACATGAGTCAAACAGATCAGTCTTCAAGCAACTCAAGTTATTTGGATTTTTGCAAATTGCAAGAAAATATGACAACAACAACAACAACAATAATAATAATAATAATAATAATAATAATAATAATAATAATAATAATCAGATGTACATAGATCTTGCTACCAAGTTATCATCTTGAGTGTTGCATGTGCTCAACAGTTAAATGAGACAACTGAAGTAAAGTAACCCCAGCCTAAACCCAAAGAAGATTTACCATCACTGTCATCTTCTTCCTCAGAGTAAATGTGATCAGGTATTGCCATATTCTTTAGAGATTTTGAAATGTTAGCGTTGATCAGAAGTTGACTGCACACTTGCATCAGCCAATCAGAGGAAGTTACGTTAAGATCTTGGTAATGTTGACAACATTAAATTCTTAATAATCACCTAATTATTAACTAAAAGTGAGTTAAAAGGTGCATTAATAACTATTACTCTCTGGCTATTAATAACTATTTAGGAAACAATAATTTTGTGAAAACTTACCAGCAAGAAATTTTCATCACCTTGGTATCAGGAAGTGGCTGAGATCAGAGACTTTTACCATCTCTATCTCTCTTTAGGGGAGGCACGGTGGTGTAGTGGTATAACTGCCACCTCACAGCAAGAAGGTTCTGGGTTCGAGCCCAGTGGCCGATAGGGGCCTTTCTGTGTGGAGTTTGAATGTTTTTTCCAAGTCTGTGTGGGTTTCCTCCGGGTGCTCCGGTTTCCCCCACAGTCCAAAGACATGCAGTAGGTTAACTGGCTAGATAGTAAATTGCCTGTAACTGTATGTGTGTGTGCAGAAAGGAACCGGCCACTCGACTGCTGCAATTCTGGCCAAGTCAACCAAACATGGTTCGCTTCAAGTCTGGATCAGGTTTGGCAGTGATGATGACAACGACAATTTTTCTTTTGCTTCTGTTTTCTCTGAACGTCATCTTTGTGTTGAATGTTGATCTTTAGAGTCTTTTCTAAAAAAAAAATTCACTGAACTAACCGTGAAATAAATCAGATGATAAATCAGGATACGACACGTCACAAATCTTCTCCAAATCCAGAAAAAACGATGACGGCACAACAACAGTTTCCACAGTATTTCGACAAAATACTCCAAATAGCATAAAAAAAAAATTAAGTATGGGTCCTGTCAAGAGAACAGACAAGTAAAAGACTGTCAAATCAAAAGCATCACAAAAAAAGTCTTCTGACAATAGATTAAAATAGGAAAAAATAAAGGACAGAAAAGAGAACATCTACAGTGCAGCTGAACCCTGTGTGAGCATGAATGCCAATGGAAAGTGGAAGCTCTCACATAAAGGAAAGGTCAGTGTAAGCAAATTGGTCAAGCTGGTAAAGCAGGACGTGGTTTCTGTACCCTTTCTTACTTCTTATTTCACATGTAGTTGATTGTGTATGGCTATTATTGTTGGATGGGTGTACTTGTATTTGTATTGTTCTATGTATGTGTGTGTATGTCATTAGTGTGCACATTGATGAGACTGAGATCTTTCCAGAGAAGCTCGAAGCTCACTGACACATGGAGAAAGAGAAATGCTTCCTAATGTAAATGAATCAATGTGAAGAACACAGAACTGTTTTAATCACACGCTGATTAATCTGCTCAGGACACATTTTCTACCTCATGGCCTCGATCAGCTGCGGATCAATCACATTACATTTTCATTGTTTACTTGCTTTCATTTTGGAAGAAGAATAGGTTTACATTTATGGAAAATCTTTGCCAATCAGTTCCTCTTTCGATTCTGTCTCCTTCTGCTCGACAAGTATCTGAATAACACCAACAACATTACCATACAGTACGATCTGTGTCTGAATCTACTGGATATTATAAATCAAATATTTGGCATTGGGCCACTCGTCATCTAAATCAAAGAATCAGTTCTTACATCAGAATTAGGAACGTTTTGTAAGATTAATGATGATAAAACATGAAGATTTTAGCCATAAGAAGAACAATCATGCTGCATACCGGTATGTAGCACCTGGAAAGATATTTTATTTTATAGTACAGTGCTAGCATCATTTATTATTCAGTGATACACAGTAAATTTCAGTTCTTTTGTTTAAGGATGTATAATTGAACCCAGCAGCAGGGGGCAGAGTGAAACTGTCTGTGGTAAATGACTGCCAGTCAAGGGGCAGCAGAAGAGGTGGTTGTTGTTGTTGTTAGAGCTCTTGGGCTGAGAAATGTGTGTGACTGGTGCTGTATCGACAGCTTGTAGCCTATGCTTTGCCAGTCCTGCCAGTGAGATATAAAAAGTTCATTTTCATTCATCAGTTAAAAAAAAGCAGTGAGTCGTTTGGGAGCCAAAAGAGTCGACTCTTATGATCTGACTCACTGAAAATCTCCTACTAGACTCTCGATGCCGGTGATGATACTCATCATGTGTAAACTGAATATCGCTGTATTTACAATGCTGTTTGTGAAAGATTCAGGAAAAGGAAAGTGAAAATTAAAACCCCTGGGTTCAGGAACATCATCAGATTACAGCAGCATCAGTTCACCGGAACAAAAGAGAGACTGATGCAGAGATCACCAACACACTGAACTCTTAATGGCAGGGTCATACAGCCTGGAGCAGCAGCTTGTGCAAATTCTTTTTATAGATAAGTCTTAGGCGGCACGGTGGTGTAGTGGTTAGCACTGTCGCCTCCCAGCAAGAAGGTCCGGGTTCGAGCCCCGTGGCCGGCGAGGGCCTTTCTGTGCGGAGTTTGCATGTTCTCCCCGTGTCCGCGTGGGTTTGCTCTGGTTTCCCCCACAGTCCAAAGACATGCAGGTTAGGTTAACTGGTGACTCTAAATTGACCATAGGTGTGAGTGTGAATGGTTGTGTGTCTCTGTGTATCAGCCCTGTGATGACCTGGCGACTTGTCCAGGGTGTACCCCGCCTTTCACCCAGAGTCAGCTGGGATAGGCTCCAGCTTACCCGCGACCCTGTACAGGATAAGTGGCTACAAATAATGGATGGTGTTTGTAAATAATCCCACGTTATTTTTTAAAAAGCAAATTAAAATAAGCGCTGGATAAAAACCCATCTATCTTATGGAAAAAAAGATGCACATTTTGTTGTCCAGTGGTCAAGTGTTTATGAGATACGTTGCCTTGCACATACAGTTGGGTTCCCTGTGGTAGGACATGTTCACGGTTTGTTGGACAGACGTCATATGGCCACAAAAGCCATCAAAAATCAGGTCAATTACCGTATTCTTTTCAGTATGGGGCTCTGCTCTGTGCACAAGGAGCTCCACTATAAAAGATCAGACTTCTCTACGGCTCCCACGTACCCAGGCCTGCATCGCTCCTCAAACACACTGGGGACCCATTTTATTTTCCTTTAGTTAATAAAATTGCCAGCTCTGAGGGTATTTTTAAAATTTTATTTTCTATTATTTACATATCTGTCTATGATTGTGTCCATATTTACACATTAAATAGTCAAAACTTACCCTTTCCGACTTTTTTCACATTTCCTCTTATAAATATTGGTGATATTGATATTTGTGTAAACAGATCAGAGAACATTAGGGTTGTGTTAAGAGTGCTTGGGAGTGTAAATGTAAAACTTAAATGGTACCTATCAGTGGGAGAATTAATTCAGTTAATATTTCATTCACATACAGGAGTTATTAAAAAACATTAAAAACAGTCAAAACACACATTTGGTTAAATAAAAGGTACTTTAATAACAGAGACCAATATGAATAACAGTTTATAAATTTAAAAAAAAATTACAGTTTACTTAGCTTCCTGCATTAGTTAATTAATTAATGTAGAGATTTCAAAGAACTTGGGGAGCACACCTCAGTAAGTATAGACCAGCCATCTAGAGGGCGCTACAGATACCAGCAATAATAAAAAACACAGGAGTCATTCTTCACATAAATAGGTTCAAAAATATTCAACACCAGCCAGCCATGACCTAAAGGTTAGAGAAGCAGCCTTAAGCCCTAAGGGTTGCTGGTTTGAGTCTCTGGACTGGCAGGAAAATCCATGGCTGAAGTGCCCTTGAGCAAGGCAGCTAACCCCAACTGCTCCCCAGGAGCTCTGTGTGTGTTGGTTGTATGTTGCTGTGGATAAATGCCTGTGCATCTGTTAAATGCCTGTAATGTAAATTAATCCAATAGCATACTGACTGCAGAGGCTCTGCACAGATGATGGCAATAGTTTACCTGGGTGTTAAATTTGTAACACCATGATTACACATGGTTCTACAGGATCAGTGAACTGAGATAAAATTGTGACTGCAATATTGTGCATGGCATGAAATAACCTGCAATTCCTTCTTACTTTTCACATGGTTAACCTCTGATCACTGGGTGCCTGGATAATACCGGTCTCTCTGAACATCTCCTCATGGGGATTCATTTCCTCCAGTCTTCAAATTTCAGGAAGTTTGTGGTACTAGCACAGCACCGAACAGTTTTTTTGCTCCACTGTTGTTCAACAAAGTGTAAAATAGCTCCAAAAGGTGTCTGCCATCACCAGACTGCTGACAAACCGGAACAATCTGTTTATCTGCACAGTGCATGTTCTGATGAACATGATCTGTATATATATATATATATATATATATATATATATATATATATATATATATATATATATAAATAAAATCTCCTTCTCACCCCCGGTGGGGGGGGGGGGGTGGTATCCATGTCATCCTCAAGCTCGGGTCCTCTACCAGAGGCCTGGGAGTTTGAGGGTTCTGCGCAGTATCTTCGATGTTCCTAGGACTGCGCTCTTCCGGACTGAGGCTTCAGATGTTGTTCCTGGGATTTGCTGGAGCCACTCTCCCAGTTTGGGGGTTACTGCCCCAAGTGCCCCCACTACCACGGGGACCACGCAACCCTTGACCTTCCACATCTGTTCCAGCTGCTCTTTCAACCCTTGATACTTCTCAAGTTTCTCATGTTCCTTCTTCCTGATGTTGGCATCAGCTGGGATCGCCACATCTATCACCACCATCCTCTTCTGCTCTTTGTCCACCACCACTATGTCCGGTTGGTTAGCCAGGATCTGTTTGTCAGTCTGGAAGCTGAAGTCCCACAGAACCTTGGCCCTGTTGTTCTCAGCCACCTTCTGTGGTATGGCCCATTGGGACTTGGGTACTTCTATTCCATACTGGTTGCAGATGTTCCTGTATACTATCCCAGCCACTTGGTTGTGCCTCTCCATGTACGCTGATCCAGCTAGCATCTTACATCCTGCTACTATGTGCTGGACTGTTTCAGGGGCTTCTTTGCACAGTCTGCATCTTGGGTCTGATCTACTCTGGTAGATCCTGGCCTCTATGGCTCTTGTGCTTATGGCCTGTTCTTGTGCTGCCATGAGTAGTGCCTCTGTGCTGTCTGTCAGTCCTGCATTATCCAGCCACTGGTAGGATTTCTTGATATCAGCCACTTCCTCTATCTGACGGTGGTACATGCCATGTAGGGGTTTGTCTCTCCAGGTTGTCTGTTCCTCCTCCTCTGCACTCTCATCAGGGTTCTGCTGCCTGAGACATTCACTTAGCAGTTCATCCTTTGGGGCCATCTTTCTGATGTATTCTCGGATTTTCGATGTTTCATCCTGGACCGTGGTCTTGATGCTCACTAGCCCTCGGCCTCCCTCTTTCCGCTTAGTGTATAGTCTCAGGGTGCTGGACTTGGGGTGGAACCCTCCATGCATGGTGAGGAGCTTTCTAGTCTTGAGATCTGTGGCTTCTATCTCCTCCTTTGGCCAGTTTATGATACCAGCGGGGTATCTGATGACTGGTAGTGCATACATGTTGATGGCTCGGACCTTGTTCTTACCATTCAGCTGACTTTTCAGGACCTGCCTTACTCTCTGGAGGTATTTGGCTGTGGTTGACTTCCTTGTGGCTTCTTCATGGTTTCCATTAGCCTGTGGGATGCCAAGGTACTTGTAGCTGTCTTGGATATCACCTATGTTGCCCTCTGGTAGGTCAATCCCCTCAGTCCAGATCATCTTGCCTCTCTTTGAGACCATCCGGCCACACTTGTCCAATCCAAATGACATCCCTATGTCATTGCTGTAGAGCCAGGTGGTGTGGATCAGCGAGTCTATTTCTCGCTTGTTCCTGGCATACAGCTTGATGTCATCCATGTAGAGCAGGTGGCTGATTGTTGCCCCACTACGGAATCAGTACCCGTAGCCGCTCTTCGTGATGATCCGACTGAGGGGGTTCAGGCCTATGCAGAACAGCAGTGGTGATAGCGCATCTCCTTGGTATATGCCACACTTGATGTTGACTTGGGCAATGGGTTTTGAGTTGGCCTCTAGGGTTGTCTTCCACATTTCCATTGAGTTCTGGATGAAGGTCCTTAGGTTCCTGTTGATCTTATACAGTTCCAGAAATTCCAGTATCCATGTGTGTGGCATTGAGTCGTAGGCTTTCTTGTAGTCAATCCAGGCAGTGCACAGGTTGGTCTGTCTCTTCTTACAGTCTCGGGCGACTGTTCTATCGACCAGTAGCTGGTGCTTGGCTCCTCTGGTGTTACTGCCAATCCCTTTCTGTGCCTCGCTCATGTATTGAGCCACATGCTTACTCATTTTTGCCGCAATGATGCCTGACAGGGCCTTCCATGTTGTGCAGAGACAGGTAATTGGCCGGTAGTTGGATGGGATGGGTCCCTTCTGGGGGTCCTTCATGATTAGGACTGTCCTGCCTTGGGTTAGCCATTCTGGGTGGGTTCCATCCCTCAGCAGCTGGTTCATCTGTGCTGTTAGCTTCTTCAGCCAGTACGTATGGATCATATCGGGGCCTGGTGCTGTCCAGCTCTTCATCTTTGACACTCTTTCTTGGACATCTGCCATTGAGATGGTTACTGGTTCTTGTTCTGGGAGGTTGCTGTGGTCAGCTATTAGGTCCACTAACCATTGGGTATCGGTATTTTGTGATGCCTTTCTTTCCCATATGTCTTTCCAGTATTTTTCCACCTCAGCTCTTGGTGGGTCTGACCGGTTGTTGTTCCCCTGCCACTGAGAGTACACCTTGGCTGGTTCAGTGGAGAACAGCTTGTTTATTCTTCTGGCCTCTCCCTCCTTGGTGTATCTCTTCAACCGGGTGGCCAGAGCTGTTAGTCGCTGTTTGGCAGTTTCAAGTGCCTCGAAACATATACACATACATATATACATACACACAAATAAATAAATAAATATATATATATATATATATATATATATATATATATAAATAAAACACAACACTCAGTTATCACTGATCTATGCAAACAACTGAAGTTTTAATGGTGTTTGGTCTAATTACAATTCCATTTTTACTGAGGTGGAATTTTATAGCTGATTATTTACCCAGATTTAGAGCACAGAACCTTTGCTGCTGCTGTGTGAGTCGTTCACACCAACATTTATTTACTATGATAAAGATCCAGACATTTGTGTAGCATTTATAAATGGTTTATTTATTCATTTTCATGTGGTGGCTCAGTGTGACAGAGGGATGACCAGAACACTCTGTGTGTTCTTCCACCGACTCTGCCTGGGCTTGGTAGGGCAGCTCCTCTGTTCTGGTTGAGTGACGTGTGGCTTCTTTTCCTCCCTGCTCTTGGACAGAGTTACACATATTGACTTCCTGCCCACCATTTTGCCGTCCATTTCTGTCAGCGCCATTAAAGCTTCTGAGGTCAATGAACAGGTCACATACGGTAGCTGAAGCTTCTTGAGTGCCCATTCTCCATCATCACCTGTAGGGGACAGTGAGGAGATATAGAAAGCAAAGAATGAGCATTACCTGCACACTAAACTCGAAACAGAACAGTGATGTTTTGCTCATATCAGGGTATTGGTATTGCATCTCCCCATAGTCAATATGTACGTCTTCTCTGTTAAAGGTAATTTCAGGTTACAGCTATATAAAATACAGTACATGAAATAAACACCTCACTGTACACTCATCTCCTGGTGCTGCGAGTGTACACTGGTTCTGACGTAATAGAGCAAGTAAGGAAAAATAAACACGGGTTATTGAGAAACAAAGAAAATGTAGGGATTAATAGCTGACCTTTGCATTGAAGACTTCTCCAAATGGGAGGAACTCATTGTGAAGATGTTTGTCATCCACAATGTACTCTAAGCTTCTTGTGAACAACTCGACTTTCTACAGAACAGCATGTAAAGTCAACATCCAGTGTGTTAATTAAGCCAGTCAAAAAGCTGAAAATGTGAGACAACATAACACAGCTGCACAAGACCTGGTTGAAAAGCATAAACACAAACTTAAATGACTTTACTGCTGTACCTTGGTGTTCTTGCTGTGCTAGGCAAGGCAAGGCAAGGCAAGTTTATTTATATAGCACATTTCATACACAATGGCAGTTCAATGTGCTTTACAGAAGTAAAAACAAAACAGTAAACAATAGAGAAATAAAATTACATAAAATAATTTTATCTTTATTCTAAAATAATTAATTAAAAGAATTAAAAGAAAATAAGAATTAAACAATAGTAGAAATAAAATATTAAATGCCAAAAAGAAAAAGGAGAAAGAGAAAAAAAAAAACCTAGCAGAATAAAATAGAATAAAGTTAAAATAAATTTAAAACATGCAGAGAAAAAGATTATAAAAAAATGTAAAATATTAATTATTTAACAGAAAGCATCTGAAAACAGCTTGGTCTTTAACCTAGATTTGAAGCTGCCAACAGCAGGAGCATTTTTGATGTCCTCTGGCAGTTGGTTCCATAGCTGTACTGCATAGTAGCTAAAAGCTGCTTCACCACACTTTGTTTTAACAACTGGTTTTAATAGTAAATTTTTCTGTTGCGATCTGGTAGATCTGATTGGGTTAGGCCGCTGCAACATATCAGAGAGGTAATTGGGCCCTGTACCATTTAGAGATTTGTACACCAGCAGCAATGCTTTAAAGTCAATTCTGTAGCTTACTGGAAGCCAGTGAAGGGACCTTAGAATTGGAGTAATGTGCTCTGTTCTTTTTGTTCGTGTGAGAACCCTCGCCGCTGCATTTTGAACCAGCTGAAGTCGTTTAATGGTCTTTTTTGGCAGGCCTGTGAAAAGGCCATTGCAGTAATCAACCCTACTAGAGATGAAGGCATGTATTAGTTTTTCCAAATCATGTTTTGACATAAGTCCTCTTAGTTTGGAAATGTTTTTTAGGTGATAAAATGCCGTTTTAGTGATTGCTTTCATGTGACTGTCAAAGTTTAGCTCACTGTCAATGAAAACACCAAGATTTTTAACCATTTCTTTAGTTTTAATCCCTTTTGTGTCAAGAATAGTGGTAATCCTGAGTCTTTCATCTTTTTTTCCAAATAAAATTATTTCTGTTTTATCTGTGTTCAGCTGAAGAAAATTTTGTGACATCCAGCTATTGATTTGATCGATACACTGGTAGAGACATTCAAGGGGGGCATAATCATTTGGTGATAGAGCAAAATAAATTTGGGTATCATCTGCATAGCAGTGATACAAAATTGAATTTTTATTGATAATTTGCCCAAGTGGGAGCATATAAAGGTGCTGCCTCTCGTCCTTCTGCTCCCTCTTCTGTTCTTCACCCTCCTCAGTATGTTAATCCTTCTCCTTCTTCTTTGCCTCCTCCAGCTTTGTGTCCTCTTGGACCATAAAATCACAACAGGTGAGAGTTGTAGTCTGGGGTGTGGACGGCTTGGCCTCCCCTGCCTCCGTGATGTCACTGCAGGTGAGAGTCGTGGTCTGTGGTGTGGACAGCTCGGCCTCCTCTGCCTCCATGATGTCACCTAAGGTGAGAGTCGTGGTCTGGGGTGTGGATGGCTCGGCCTCCTCTGCCTCCGTGATGTTACTAGCTGTCACTGCTAGTTGAAGCTCTGGCTCCATCGCAGGTGGTGACATGATTACAGGTGTCACATGTTCATCTGAACAAAATGCAGGACAAGGAGATAAAATGTCATTTTAATCTGGAGAAAAGTGAGAACCCAGAGGCAGCCCATGGACACTGGGAGAACATGTGAAACTTCATATGGACAGTAACCCCAGCTCAGGATTGAACCAAGGAGCTGTGAGGCAGCAACGCTACCCACGACACCACTGTGCCACCTCCTTGCAAAAGAATATGGAGAAAAAGAAACAGTTAAAAAGCCCTTACTGTACATGTAGCCACCCTAAGCTCCACCTAGCCATGCAGCAGGTGTGGTCACTGGATACTGCGAATGAACAGATGGAGAGTTATGATGCATGATAAAATTCAAATGAAAAAAATAAAGTATTGTTCAGGAATAAACATGAAAAATATCCAAAATACAACATTTTCCCTGATAATATTCAGTATTAATCACTGAATAAATAAAGATGTGTTTATATAACACAATCAAATGATTCATAGCTCTTTGACTGGAATAGAAACAGTGTTTACCTGGTCATATTGGATACAGGAGTTGTGTTGTACCTCCATCACTGAGGGTTGGGGGTAGAAGTAGGGTGGAAGGATGGGGTAAGATGAGGGGTAGAAATGGGGTTGAAGGACAGGGTAGGATGAGAGGTAAAAGTTTGCCTGAATTTGGAACTGAAGAAAGAAACAGAGTTGGGTTTTAGACAAACAAATTATTTCAGCAAGAAAGTACAAAAAGAAATGAACATGTACATCCTGAGGCCTACTGCTGAAATAATTACATTTCTCTGAATAAACAGGTCTGGATATATTACTTATTGTACTGTAACTTCTGGTTGTGTATTAAATAATTGTGTCCAAGGCTTTAGTGCTTATTAAACTATAAAGTAACTCAGTGGTTAAAATGTCACACTACTGGTTAGAAAGTCATGAGTTTAAACACCAAGTTGCCAGGACTGGGACTTTGAGTACTCTTAAATCAGGGTTGGTCAGATTTCCCAGGCAATGGCTTATTTCCCGGTGTAGCAGTTCGTAGGAGGGGGAGGAGCACAGAAAGACGGCAGGCCAGAATAAAGTTCCATAATTGTATTTATTTGTTCTTTCCAGACACAAATATATTTCAGTCCCACAGAACACACCAGTTGACTGGTTCAAGAGAGAGCTCCCTTCCTCTGCTCTCTCTCTCTCTCTTTATATAGGGCACGGTCACTGGGAAGACACACAAACACAGGTTAATTGACATCAGGTGTAGTGATTCTGCCACTTACCTTCCCTGACTCCACCCTCCTGTCACAGACCGGCACTTGACCACGCCCCCACTGCCACATACCCCCACCGCCCGACTCAGGCCAGGCAGCCGTCCGGCCTGCAGCCGACCCCCCCCCCCCCTTGACGGGAGAGAAAGTCCGCCACAACCATCTGCGCCCCCGGCCTGTGGATCACCTTGAAATTAAAGGGTTGGAGTGCCAGATACCAATGGGTGATCCGCGCATTGGCATCCTTCATGTGGTGGAGCCACTGAAGGGGCGCGTGGTCCGAACAGAGGGTGAAAGGGCATCCCAGCAGGTAGTAGCGGAGGGTGAGGACCACCCACTTGATCACAAGGCACTCCTTTTCTATCGTGCTGTAGCGCCCCTCGCGCACCGACAGCTTTCTGCTGATGTACAGCATGGGACGATCCTCCCCCTCCACCTCCTGGGACAACATGGCCCACAGCCCTCTGTCCGATGCATCCGTCTGTAACACAAAAGGGAGAGAGAAGTCAGGGGAGTGTAATAGTGGCCCCCCACACAGTGCAGCCTTTACCTCAGAGAAAGCCCGCTGGCATTGCTCCATCCACTGGACCGGATCTGGTGCCCCCTTTTTAGTGAGATCAGTCAGCGGGCTGGTGATGTCCAAATAATTGGGTATAAACCTACGATAGTAGCCAGCCAGCCCCAGGAACTGTCTCACCCCCTTTTTGGTCTTGGGCCTCGGGCAGGCCGCAATTGCTGCTGTCTTGTTAATTTGGGGACGCACCTGCCCGTTGCCCAAGTGGAAGCCCAGATACCATACTTCCACCCACCCAATCGCACACTTCTTTGGGTTGGCTGTGAGACCCGCTTGCCTCAGCGACTTAAGGACGGCCCTCAGGTGTTGTAAGTGCCGCTGCCAGTCATTACTATAAATAATGATATCGTCAAGGTATGCGGCCGCATAGGTGGCGTGGGGGCGGAGGACCCTGTCCAAAAGCCGCTGAAACATAGCGGGCGCCCCAAACAGCCGAAAAGGAAGTGTGACAAACTGGTGTAAGCCGAACGGTGTGGAAAAGGCCATTTTTTCTCGGGATAATGGGGTTAAGGGGATCTGCCAATAACCCTTTGTTAAATCCAGTGTCGAATAAAAGCGAGCCGTGCCTAGCCAATCGAGCAACTCATCAATACAAGGCATTGGGTATGCGTCGAATTTAGACACCGCGTTGACTTTTCTGTAGTCCACACAGAACCAGACCGACCTGTCGGCCTTGGGAACCAAGACCACTGGGCTGCAACAGTCGCTGTGGGACTCCTTGATGATGCCCATCTCGAGCATGGCCTCAAGTTCTTCCCGAACCACTTTTTTCTTGTGTTCGGGCAGCCTGTAAGGGCGGCTACGCACTACCACCCCCGGGGGCGTCTCAATGTGGTGCTCTATGAGGTCGGTGCAGCCGGGCAGGGGCAAGAACACGTCCGAAAACTCGGTCTGCAACTGGGCGACCTCCGCAAGTTGGGTCGGGGAGAGGTGGTCTCCACAGGGGACCGGAGAGGTATGCAATGCCAATGCGCCCTTTTGAACCTCCGGCCCCAGCTCCGCCTTCTCCGGAACCACCGACACCAACGCTATGGGGACCTCCTCATTCCAGAGTTTGAATAGATTGAGGTGGTAAATCTGTAGCGCCCCACCCCTGTCCGTTTGCCTCACCTCATAGTCGACGTCCCCGACTCGCCGTGTGACCTCAAAGGGTCCTTGCCACTTGGCGATCAATTTGGAGCTCGATGTGGGCAACAGTACGAGTACTTTATCTCCCGGTGCGAACTCCCTAAGGCGCGTACCCCTGTCGTACAGGTGGGTTTGCCGTTCTTGGGCCTGCCGCAAATTCTCCTAGGTTAGGTGTGTGAGCGTGTGGAGTTTTGTGCGCAGGTCAATAATGTACTGAATTTCATTTTTACTTGGTGAAGGTCCCTCCTCCCAATTTTCTCGCAGCACATCTAAAATGCAGCGTGGCTTACGCCCGTATAACAATTCAAACGGGGAGAACCCCGTGGAGGCTTGGGGGACCTCTCGCACTGCAAATAACAAGGGTTCGAGCCATTTATCCCAGTTACTTGCGTCCTCACTTACAAATTTTTTAATTATATTCTTGAGGGTGTGATTGAACCGTTCAACTAAACCGTCCGTTTGTGGGTGATAAACGCTGGTGCGGATCGGCTTAATACCTAATAGCCCATACAGTTCGCTCAGTGTTCGTGACATAAACGAGGTGCCTTGGTCAGTCAGAATCTCTTTCGGGATTCCAACTCGGGAGATGATGCGGAAGAGTGCCTCCGCAATACTGCGTGCTGAGATATTGCGAAGAGGCACCGCTTCTGGGTATCGCGTTGCATAGTCCACCAGAACTAATATAAAGCGGTACCCTCATGTTGACCGATCTAATGCCCCGACGAGATCCATCCCAATTCTTTTGAACGGGGTCTCAATTAATGGTAGGGGGTGCAAAGGCGCTTTTGGAATGGCCACTGGATTTACTAACTGGCATTCATGGCACGCCGTACACCACCTATGGACATCGCCGCGAATCCCCGGCCAATAGAATCAGGCCATTATTTGGGCTAGTGTCTTATCCTGCCCTAAGTGTCCAGCCATGGGATTAAAGTGAGCCGCCTGGAATACCAATTCCCGGCGGCTTTTTGGAATCAAAAGCTGTGTGATTTGCTCTTTCGTCTGAGTGTCCTGCGTCACTCGGTATAACCTATATTTCATAATAGAAAAATAGGGGAAGGACGGGGTGGCGTTCGGCGGGAGCGTTTGACCATCGATTACTCTCACTTGGTCAAACGCATGCCGCAGAGTCTCGTCTCGCGACTGCTCTAACGGGAAATCCGCAAGGGATTCCCCGAGAGAGGGAGGAGGAGCCTGTGGCTCCTCACTCTGACGCGGAGATGACGTAGACGGCTCTGCAACAGCTGCTCCCACCAAAGCGACACCGGGACCTCCCCCTGCTGACCTATGGCAGGACCCACTCTTCACTAGATGACTCATCAACTCCCCGAATCCCGGCCAATCAGTCCCCAAAATTATCGAGTGGGTGAGGCGAGGATTAACCTCCGCCTTTACTATAAATTTTTCCCCTCAGAACAAAATGTGGACCGACACCAACGGGTAGCTGTGAACATCCCCGTGCACACACAACACCTTCACCCCCTGTGCTCCCCCCAATGCCTCGTCTTGCACCAGGCTTTGGTGAATTGAGATCTGATTACAACCGGAATCCACCAACGCCTGATATGTATCCCCTTGGAAACTCACCGGTATGCGATACGCTCCGGCCCGATCGAGGGCAGCTCCTGGCACATCGGGGATCCAAACCACCATGCCCACTCCCATTGCCAAACATTGCTGTTGGAGGTGGCCCGGCTCCCCGCAGCGCCACCAAACCGGCCAGGGCTTCCTCTCTGCACCGGCACCCTGGGGATCACTCACCTGAGGGGGGAAGAGACAGACACAGAAGGGAAAAATGGGAGGACACTGCGGGTGCGATGGGCCGGCTGGGGTGGGGCCAGCCCCCGCCTCTGTGGTGGGGGAACGGGGCGAGGGCGAGACACAGGAGTAGAGAGGGGGAGAGAGAGAGAGGAGAGGAGAGAAGAGGATGTCCACTGTCCTGCTGTCGGAACAGCCGCCAAATGGTCCTCCGCCAACTCGATGGCCTGATTCAGCGATGCCAGGCGGTGGCACTGGACCCACTCCGCGGTTCCCTCTGGCAGGCAGCCGATGAACTGCTCCAGCACCACCTGATTGAGGATTCCCTTGGCGTCGCCGTTGTTGGCCCTCAACCACCGCCAGCAGGCATCCCGGAGCTGCTGGCCAAACACGAACTGCCATCCGACTTCCTTCAGCTGCAGAGTGCGGAAGCGCTGACGTTGTTGTTCGGGGGTGCGCCCCACCCGCTGGAGGATGGCCTGGCAAAGGTCCGCGTAGGCCAGCCGGCAGTCGGCGGGGAGCTGTAGTGCGGCCAGCTGCACCTCTCCCGTTAGCAGGGGGAGAAGGCGCGCCACGCGCTGCTCCATCGGCCACCCCGAGGTCTCCGCGACTTGCTCGAAGAGCGTGATGAATGCCTCGGGGTCGTCCTGCGGGCCCATCTTGGTTAGGGTGAGGGGGGATGGGCCCGCGGTGGGAGCACTTGTGGACCCCGCCGACGTGAGGAGGTGCTGGAACACCTGACGATCTTCCTGCTGCGCCAGCACCAAGGCCTCGAACCGGCGCTCTTGCTCCTTCCAGGGGGTGGCTAGTGCCTGGTGCTGGCTCTGCTGGGCCGTGGCAAGGGCATGGACCAGGTCCACGAAGGGGGAGGACTCCATGGGGCTGTTCTTTTCCTGTGCTCCATCCCAGGTTTCAGCACCACTGTAGCAGTTCGTAGGAGGGGGCGGAGCACAGAAAGACGGCAGGCCAGAATAAAGTTCCATAATTGTATTTATTTGTTCTTTCCAGACACAAATATATTTCAGTCCCACAGAACACACCAGTTGGCTGGTTCAAGAGAGAGCTTCCTTCCTCTACTCTCTCCCTCTCTCTTTATATAGGGCGCGGTCACTGGGAAGACACACAAACACAAGTTAATTGACATCAGGTGTAGTGATTCTGCCACTTACCTTCCCTGACTCTGTCCTCCTGTCACAGACCGGCGCTTGACCACGCCCCCGCTGCCACACCCGGATGGCGTCCAATCTGTGATTTCCTGTACATCTGACAAAGATCTAAACACTGAAGCAGCAAACTTTGTGAAAACAAATTTGTCAGTCTCAGCTTTTGGCTATGACTGTATTTATTGTCCACTTATCGGGAGAACTTGTGGCTGTATATAGCCGACTTATGAAGTGTTACTGGCTCATAATTTGCTGGATTTTCTTCTAGTCATCTGTTAACAGAATATTTAGTCTATTTGTGAACAAGTCTTTTATTTGTTTTTCAAGACATGCAAATTAACAAATATAAGGGAGACTTGGGACGGGGGAAACTTGGGACAGTTTATATTCACATAAATTTATTTCAACCAGTCAGGTTTGGGATTCCATCAGAAGTTAGATGTTGCCCCTGGGAGTAACCGACTTCCTTTGGAGCCGAAGCTGAACACTGCAGTAAGGTTTGTGTAGTGAGACGTTTTATCAGCCAAAACTTGTATTTTCTCCTTTGCCTCCATTCACTGGTGTAATGTACACTGGGGAATTGGGGATTTGTTAGGTATTAAAGTCTGTAGCATAGAGTTACCAGATATAGTATTTATTAAACTTCAATTCTGGGGAAAAACATTTTAAGGATTTTTTTTTTTCCAAAATGGCCAGATGTGGAGAGTTGGGACAGTTCATCAAGTTACAATTTTTTTTTTAAACATGTCTTAGTTTTTTTTGTTAAAAATGTTTGTTAAAAATGTGGGCGTGTCCAGGGGCATTGCTAGACATAAAGTTCTACTGGGGCACAGTCTCCCCCCTCCCAAATAGCAAAGGTTTATGGTAGTTATTGATTTTCACCCTGGAAAGACTGCATAGGGTTTTGTTTTTTTTTTTTTTTAATTGGAGACCAGCATTATACAAATATCAAATACAAAGCACAAAGCTGTGTTCCACAGCCATCCCCCCCTTATGCAGTGTTAGAACAGAGAAATAGAAAGAAAACATATAAAGAACAAAATAAAATAAATAGAACAGACACAAAAATAAACAGCATAAAATAAAATAGGGAAGGAGATTAAATTAAATTAAACGGATGCTCAAGGTGCTCACCACAAAGAATAGATGCATCAGGTCAGTTGGGGTCTAGAGAGGAAAGGGTATT
Organism: Neoarius graeffei; assembly: GCF_027579695.1. NCBI lineage: Eukaryota > Metazoa > Chordata > Actinopteri > Siluriformes > Ariidae > Neoarius > Neoarius graeffei. Next base: position 66,826,953 of record NC_083587.1, read on the forward strand.
TACATATGCAATAAAAGGTTGCCATCTTTTATAAAAATTGGCTATTGAACCTCTTAAGAAATATTTCACTTTTTCTAATGACAGAAAAGACATTAAATCACTTAACCAGGATGCAGTAGAGGGTGGATTTGGGCTTTTCCCCTGTATCAGGATATGTCTGCAGGCTATGAGCGAGACAAAAGCCACAACATCAGAATTTTTCTTAGAGAGACTAGCTGGTATGAGGGGTACCCCAAAGATGACTATCAATGGACAGGGTTTTAGTGTGATATTGAGGGCTTCGCTTAACATTTTTAAAAAATGACCAAAAATTGGCCAATTTTGAACAAGAAAAAAAAAAAAAAACATACGAGCATGATCTGCTGGAGACAAGCCACATCTATTGCAGGTATCACCTGTACCTGGAAATATCCTGCTAAGTCTGGCTTTTGTGAAGTGAATCCTATGAAGGACCTGAAACTGAATTAAACTAAGACGGGCACAGGAGGATGTAGAGTTGACCCTGATTAATGCCTCTTTTCACCACCCGTCTGTCACATCAGACCCAAGCTCCCTTTCCCAACTACGCCTGACCCCCGCAAGGGAGGCCACACTTGTAGATGATATGAGGTTAAATAACGCCGAGATCTTACCACTAGCCCTAGGAAGAGAAAGCACCTCAGTGACAAGAGATCCCGTTGGAGGCTGAGGGAAGGATGTAAAATGTGTGCGAGCATAATTACGTACTTGGAAATACCAGAACATATGAGATTGGGGTAAATTATACTTTACACAGAGATCATTAAAGGTGGCAAATGAACCCTCTAAGTACAAATCTGAAAAACAAGCCAGGCCTCTCTCTTTCCATGAAGTGAAAGCTGTATCTACATTAGAGGGGGGAAAACAAGTGATTATTGCAAATGGGGCTGAATGGGATGGGGGCAGGAAGTTTGAAATGTTGCCTGAATTGTTTCCAAATTTTCAATGGTAGAAAGTCCAATTGGGTTTCTAATACAAGTAGGATAACAAGAAGTCAGGGGGGCACAAACCAAAGCCGCCAAAGATGAGGGGCGGGAAGAATGATCCTCCATTATACACCAATCCAAATTGGTAGAGTTGCACCAGGCATGAATTTTTTGAAGATTGGCTGCCCAGTAATAAATTAGGTAGTGCAAGGCCCCCGTCTAATTTGCTTCTCTGCAGTACTGCTTGACGTGCTCTCGGATTCTTACCAGCCCAAATGAACTTTGAAATTATTTTGTCTAACATTCGAACAAATGATTTAGATAGAAAAATTGGAAGACACTGGAAAAGAAACAAAAATCTGTTAATTTTAATATAATTTATTCTGCCCGTCAGAGAGAGAGGAAGAGAGTCCCAGCGCCTCAAATCCGACTTAATTTCCATAACCAACTTTGTAAAGTTATTTTTATATCGAGGAAAGGAAGAGAGTGAGCAATGTTGATGCCTAAATAACGGAAACTGGTATGGGTTAGTCGAAATGGTAGAACACCTGAAGGGATCTGCTTAGCTGCCTTATTTACAGGGAAACACTCACTTTTACTGATGTTAAGCTTATAACCTGAAAATGATCCAAAGGTAGTCAAAGTTTGTACAATATTATCTACACAACTACTTGGGTCTGTAACATATAGCAAAAGGTCATCAGCATAGAGAGACACTCGATGTTCCAGTCCAGATCTATAAATACCAGTGAAGTGTGGAGAGGATTTGAGAGCAATTGAGAGAGGCTCTATTGCTATAGCAAAGAGCAGGGGGGACATTGGGCAACCTTGACGGGTTCCTCTTGTTAGAGGAAAGTAGTACCTCTGAGAGTCAGTTGTCACGCAAGCAGTAGGGGCAGAATATAAAAGTTGTATCCAAGAAATAAATTTAGACCCAAAACCAAATTTCCCCAAAACAGAAAACAAATAATCCCACTCAACCCGATCAAAGGCTTTCTCTGCATCTAATGATATCACCATTTCAGCAGCTTGGGAAGTGTCAGGAGAGAGCACAATATTTAAAAGTTTTCTAATGTTAGACGATAATTGTCGTCCTCTAACAAACCCTGTTTGGTCTACAGAAATAATGTCTGGCAGACAAGGATCCAAACGGCATGCCAGAACTTTGGCTAGAAGCTTTATATCTGAGTTTAACAGACTTATTGGTCTCCAGCTGCTGCATTCATCCAAGTTCTTGTATTTCTTAGGAATAAGCAAAATTAAAGCCTGATTTAAAGTTGGAGGCAGGGAGCCTTGTTTCAATGAATCATTAAACATTTCTCATAATAAAGGGGCAAGTTGGTGGGAAATTTTTTGTAAAAGTCAACCGGAAATCCATCTGGCCCTGGCGCCTTGTTATTCTGCATCAATTTAAGACAAGTAGTTATTTCCCCTAACTGTATAGGTTTATCCAATTCCTTCTTGATATTTAAATCTATAATAGGGATATCTAGGCTATCCAAGAAATTATCCATCGTAGTCCTGTTTACAGGGAGTTCAGATTTATAGAGATTAGAGTAAAAGGAGGTGAAGATGGAATTTATTTCAGCTGGATTGGTAGTTAGGGAGTGGGAGGAATCATAAACCTGAGATATGAAATTAGAAGCTGATTGACATTTCAGTTGAAAAGCGAGGAGATAGCTGGTTTTATCACCATATTCATAGTATGTCCCTTTGGTCCATCTTAAAAGATGTTCTGCTTTGTCTGTAAAGATCAGGTCATAGTCAGATTATAATTTAACCCTTTTGGCATACGGATCTGGACTGGGAGAGCTGCAATATTCTCTATCTATGCTGAGAATCGCGATCAATAAGCTTTTGCTGTTTTTGTTTATTTTTCCTAACCAGTTGTGTGCTGTACGAAATAATATCTCCACGTATTGCAGCTTTTAAGGTTTCCCATAGCAGCGAGGGCAATGTTGACTCAGTCCTGTTAATCTCAAGGAAGACACTTATTCTTTTTGAGATAAAATCACAGAACCCATCGTTAGCTAATAGCCCTGTATTAAATCTCCATTGCCTCTTAGTATTAGGTGAGAGTGCTAAGTCCAAGATGTGAGGGGCATGATTGGAAATAATGATAGCAGAGTACTCTGTAGATTTCACAGCAGAGAGAAGAGCCCTGTCTATAAAAAATAATCAATACGAGAATAAGCTTGATGTACTTTTGAGAAATAAGAAAATTCCTTTGTGACTGGGTGGAGAAAACGCCAGGGATCTATGCAGCCTAACTGACTCATAAGGGCTAACAGTGTCCTCGACATGCCAGAAGGTGTGAGTATTTTAGGATGGGAGCGGTCAAGCTTGGGGTCTATCACTAGGTTCAGGTCCCCCCCTAAAATGAGATGATGGGTATTCAAATTTGGAATTTTGGAAAACAGGGATGTCATAAAATTTGGGTTGTCCCAATTAGGGGAATAAACACTCACCAGTTCAACTGAAGTTTGACATAATGTGCCACTTACTATAACATAGCACCCTCAGGGGTCGGATAGAATCTGGGCAGGGGAGAACTGGATGTGTTTGTTAATCAAAATAGCAGCGCCTCTGGATTTTCTATTAAAAGCTGAATGAAATACTTGACCAATCCAAGGTTTACGCATTCTGCAATGATCATTTATACGCAGATGGGTCTCCTGAAGGAAAGCAATGTCAGTGTTAAGACTCTTGAGGTGTGAAATTACTCTGGATCGCTTCACAGGGCCCCCTAGTCCAGACATTCCAACTCACCAGCCTAATAGAAAACCCATTCGTTCCTCTCTGGGGTATATTTGGATGAACCATTAACCACTAGTAAAGAATAATAAAAAAAATATATTATATTATATTATATTATATTATATTATATTATATTATATTATATTATATAAAAATGTGTGTGTGTGTGTGTGTGTGTAAAACCTAAAAGTAGAAATTAAATGAGCATCCAGGTAGCATCCAGAAAAAAATTAACATTAAATAAAAAACCTCCCAGTGAATAGCAGTAATCAAAACCTTCCTCCAGAGACACAAAAATACATTTTGGCAGTGATTTAACTCAGAACCATACAATAAATCGTTCCCTAAGCTCGCCATAACAGAACAAGGGGTCATTCCATGTCAATTCACACACCCTCCCCAGTGACACCTCTTCAATTTGCCTGATATTTATTTTATTAGTGCCTTATGATGTCAAAAGAAAGAATCCAAAATTTTAGCTTCCTAGCTGGAACGGTTTTTGAATTTTGGCCCTTCAAAGTATGGGTGCCACGCCCACTTTTGGGGTCCGGGAATTGTACACTTAATTTGCAAGCATTTTTGGAGGCCCATATCTTTTGTTCTAAGGGGAATATAGACCTGTAAATTGCTATATCTATGTATTCTGGCCCTGTCTATCTGATTCTGCACCTAAAAATAGCACAAGTTTACTAACTTTAGAGATATTAACCCCTTAAAAGTGGATTTTTTTAATGTCACAATTTTTTTTTTGACATTTCAGGGGTCCATATCTTGGAAAGTTTTTGTGTTGATAGGGTTTAAACTGATTTATCATCATATTTGGGAACTCTACTGTGTACTTAGAGAGTTTCAGGGCACTCAGAGGTTTGGTGGGGGTACAGGAGGGCCCCAAATATGGCTTCGGGACAAAATTACCGTTTGGTGCGTCCTACTTCAGGCCATTAGTTGGCCATGTGGGCACATGATGACTGGAATGAGCCTTTAACCCTATCAACAGACACCTTTTATCAAACTTTTAAGCCAATAAAAACTTTGATTATCCAACTCCTTCAATATAAAATAAGCATTTGTATATGGTACTATTTTTGCATATTTTCTGAAAAATCCTAAGTCGGGAAAGTAGGTCAACTGTTGTTTTGACTGCCTGTCCATGTTTAAGGTAGTAAAAGCACACCCATATAGTGATTTTAATCTATGGGAAGATTATTTATACCCAATACCCCATTAGTTATATTGACAATTACAAGGGATAAGCCCTTTCCCGGCTGTTTCACGATGCTGTTTTTTTTTTTTTACATTTGACACCTTTCCCTGTATCCAACCAAACTCTGACCACTATACACTTAATAGTTAAATGCATCTTTCAAACAGGAAAGGGAAAGATGCAAACAAGGGGATGATCCCAAGAAAAACATCCTGGTTGCTTTACTACATTTGTTCTGACATCCGATCTGGAAGTTAAACCTAGACTCATCAGGTTTTTTTTTTTTTTTTCAAGAAAAGGGGAAGGGGCCCCTAGCCACTCATGTGGGGAACATTAGCATATCAATTAGTATTTCCCCTTTTTACTAATTGATATGCTAATTTTAATAGAATTATATGCACATTGTAATAGAAATTATAAAGCGGGCAAAGTTAGAATTGACCAACCAAAACTGAAAATATTTTAAATAAAGAGAAAAAGAAAAGCAACATCACCTTTCATCCCTGCACCAAATCTCCGCTAGAGAGACACTTGTGCAAAACAATCTGGAGTGAAACTCCACAGTTAACTCGGAGGAGAAGGCGGGATAAAGGAAGGGGCTGTAATTGTACCAGACTGAGCATATTGTCCTCCAGCTAGGATGCGCACAACAGAGATAGGAAAATTACACTGAAAAAAAAAATCACACAAAATTAATTAAATAAATAAATAAATAATAAAGGAAATAAATAAATAATTTCAGGCTATATAGTTGTGAATCCAGTCCGTATATAAAGTAAAGAGAGCAGTGAAATTTAGCACCCTCATATCAAGAGTATGAGCTTGTTTCCCCATATAGGCAGACCAATCACTCTTAGGTTTTGGCGCTTTGAACGAGAAATCAAGTCCTCCACCACGGCTTGGAGCGAACCATGTTCCTCCATCATCAAGGTCAGCTTGGACCATAGCTCCACTACTTCTTGCTCCAGGCTCATAATGTTATCTGACTGGGTCAAGAGGGCCGTTTCCATCTCCGAAATTGTAGAGGTATGTTTGGCCATGGTGGTGGTGATGGATTCAAGAGTGAGAGCTGCATTCAGAGAGGCGGTAAGTTCCATAGTCATGCTTCTCCTGGATTTTTCCAACTCAATAATGAGCATTTCCAACATGAGAGGGGAAGGCCCGGATGCCATCTTGCTAGCTTCACCTCCGGAGAAGGAAAGCATCTGTTGTGCCTGACTTTTCCCACCTGCTCGAGTTGATTTACTCATTCCTGTGCAGATTCAATGCGACGCTAATTAAAACAAATTGTTATGCCAAAAATAAACTTAAAAGAAAGACATATGTGGCAGCAGGGGCGTGGTCAAGCATCGGTCTGTGAATGGAGGATGGAGTCAGGGAAGGTAAGTGGCAGAATCACTGCACCTGATGGAAGTTATGGAACTATGGCAGGCCCCACACTTTACTAAATGCATCATTAATTCCCGAAATCCCAGCCAATCAGTCCCCAGAATTATCAAGTGGGTAAAGTGAGGATTAACCGTCGCCTTTACTTTAAATTTTTCCCCTTGAAATAGAATGTGGACCAACACTAATGGGTAGTTGTGAACATCCCCGTGCACACACAACACCTTCACCAATTGTGCTCTTCCCAATGCCTCGTCTTGCACCAGGCTTTGGTGGATTGAGGTCTGATTACAGCCGGAGTCCACCAAAGCCTGATACCAAAGCCTGATATCCCCTTAGATACTCACCGGTATGTGATACGCTCCAGCCCGATCGAGGGCGGTCCCTGGGGCATTGGGGATCCGGACCACTGCGCCCACCTCCATCGCTGAGCACTGATGCTGGAGGTGCCCCGGTTCCCCGCAGCGCCAGTATACCAGCCTAGGCTCGCTTACTCTGCACCGGTGTTCCGGACATCACTCACCTAAGGGGGAGAAGACACAGACAAGGAAACCAATATTTTTAGAGGTCTTCTTATGGACACAAACAGGATAGTTTTGTAATTTTTATGATGAGAATTGGTAAATGCAGACATTAAAATGTGTATTTAAAAGCTTTGGGACTATTAGATCAAATATAGCTAGTTATTCAGTGCCTAAAAGCAGAGTTTCTGATGAGTTTATGAGCAAAATATTTACAAGGGCACAAAATCAACCTGAATAGATTTACAGCACCATGAATAAACCAGTGAATTGTGTCATGTTTTTCACCTCAATAAATCACTGCATTGTCTTGTGACAGTGAGACCAATAATGAGATACACATCGCAGTTACAATACATATTTATGCCTTTCTTTGACACCGCATGCCATGCACCAGAAACAACAGCATGTTTATTATGGTGTGACTCTGCTGGGTGCCTGGTGGACAGCAGTGAACCAGCACTTTCACTTTGCAGCACTACTGTAGAGTTACCATCCAATATCACACTTCATACATTAAGCAGTCATCTAGTTTCATCCCTCATGTCCACACAGTTTGGAGCTCAGAGCACGCAGTGCCATTAGGACTAATCCCCATGCACCTGTTCCTGATTAGAGCACAATCACAGCACATATGTAGAAGAACTCTCAGTGACACACAGACTTTGTGAAGTGTACACACTGTACCCTGTGTCTAACATTACCAAGCCTTGTATTTTGTATCACTTTTCTGGTTTTGACCCCGTTTGTTTTTTTGGACTGTGAGTATTGTATTTCTCTGATATCCTGTCTGTGCCTCACTCCACCACTGCCTGTTTTTTGACTCTGCCTTTGTCTTCGTTTTGGATTTGTTTGCGAGCGCGTATTCATATGTACATCATACGGTCACAAAAGCCATCAAAAATCAGGTCAATGCATTTCTTTTCAGTCTGGGGCTCCACTATAAATATTTCTGTGCAATGATTGACTGCTTATTTCTCAAAGTTACAGTGGACTTAAATTGATTGACTGTGATAAATTGATTAATACTTCCCTGAATGAATGAATGAATGATCAGTTTATTTAGCCCTTTGGTAGTGATAACACTAAATTACAAGGGAGGCCAAATACAAATACTAATACAATACAATAACACACACACAAAAAAAAAAACATATTTAATCCCTACTGAACTTATAGGTCACAAAGTTGCTGAGTCGGTCGGTCCTTGCTATACGATAGTCATCGCGGACCAGGCCAGACCTCAGACCATAGCCATGAGCAACACTCATGGGCTGTGGTAGCATGTGTGCTAGGAAACCAGACTCCCTGATGTTAGCAATAAATTTCCTGCAAGCTGCATCGCGGCGCGCTACCAGCATAGACAAACCACAACCCGCGAGTGCCGACTCATATGAGCGCTCGGGAAATATAATTTTAAGTGCAGCCCTCTGAATGCCCTCCACCAGCTGACCTTGACAAGCTGGTAGCCCAGCCCACACAGGAGATGCATATTCCAGGATGGGCCTAACCAGGCTACAATAAGCTTGAATAAGGTCAGATGATGAAACACCAGATTTCTTCAACACACACAAAGCATATAGGTGTTTCCGAGCTCTCTTTACAATAAATTCACAGTGGGTAGACCATGACAAATTGTCTGAAATGTATACACCAAGCAACTTATAAGAAGATACTTGCTCAATAACTTGACCTGACATTTGCAAGGGAGGTAGGTAAAAGGGCTTATACTGTAAAAAGTCTATGCACAGTTCTTTACATTTAGTAGGGTTCAACCTCATTCCATGACTACAAGCATATGTACAGATATCCCTTGCAACCAAGGACAGCAGGCTGGTCGAACATCTAGGAATAATTTCAAGTATGGAAAGGTCATCTACATATTTTACCCTTGTTTTCCAGTCACTAACCAGATTGTTAACTAGGACTGCAAACAACAGGGGAGCCAACTTCGTCCCCTGAGGAATGCCGCCCCTTGGGACAACGCAACTCGATAGAGTGTTACCAATTTTGACCTGCTGAGACCTTTTAGTCAGAAAGGCCCCAAACCATCTAATTAAGATCTCATGTACTCCCAAATTGCGAAGCTCAGATACTAAAACAGAATGATCCACTAGATCAAATCCTTTACTAAAATCAGTAAACAGTATGCGCGCATACTGTAGCAATGACCACTGTCCAGAGCCTCAAAAATACAATGTAGCAAATATGCAAGCGCATGCGTGGTTGATCTACCTGGTAATGCAAACTGCCTTAGATCAATTTTGTTGGAGACCTGTCTTAAAAGTGACTCTAAAGTAAAATCCTCCAGTATTTTAGCTATTTGGGAGGTCAAGGTAATTGGCCTTAAATCGTTTTTAATACATTTAGGTGGAAAACATTTGGGCAAAGGTGTAACTATAGATTCCTTAGTCTGGACAGGGATGAACCCTTGCTTAAGTGAAGCATTATAAATATCTGTAACAATAGGGGCAAGTTCACAAGCAAACTCTTTCCAGATCTTGTTGGGCACCGCTGAGGGCCCAGGCGACTTATTGTTCTTAACTTGGCACAAGGCTTTATAACAAGACTCGACATCCACAAGAAACTCCCTTGGGACATCCAGGTTAGGGTCAACAGCAACGGGTATAATGTCTAGGGGGGGTTAAGTGTGACGTAAGATCAGCTAAAAAGGAGTTGAATTTCTCCCCTAGAGCAGCTGGTGTTGGAGTATCCTTATCGAGTAGCTGGGTCACCCAGTCTGTTTGAGTTCTCTGTCCAGTAAGACCCTTTACCTCACGCCACCAGCGGCTGATGTTGCTTTCTTTAAGAGCGGCCACCTTGCCCTCATAGAACTTTTGTTTACATTCTACACACACCCTTTGCACCTTATTCTGCAGTTCTTTATAGTGCTGTGAGTTTTTCCCATAAACTGCAAGAGCTCTTTGACGTTTAATAATAAGAGCTTTTAGCTTATGAGTGATCCAGGGTTTATCTGATGTACAGCACTTGGTACGCTGTAAGGGCAGGTAATAGTTAACTGCCTCTGTCAAGATGGAAATAAACAAGTCATATTTTTCCTGGACATGTGTATGGCTCAGTACACCAGACCAGTCATACTGTGTAATCCAGCGGCCAAAATCACGGACCCTACCAGGCCGAAGGTCCCTTTTAACGATAGTATTGACAGAAGGGACTTAATTGAGAGCAATAGTCTTCGGCTTAATCAATACAGTAAAATGATCGCTCGTACCAAGTTTGGGCAACTGAAGAGGTGGAGCAACCAGTTTAGGCCTGTTAGACAAACACCATTCTAAAGTCCCTGTATCTCTAGTTAAGATCTTGATCAATTGTGTTAGTCCAGTTGCATTCTTAGTTTGCTGTTCTGTAATACCTGTGCTAGTAGGGTTGAAATCCCCACATACCACAGGTAACCCATCAGGATGTCGAGACAGAAATGAGTCAACATTATTATGAATCTGCTCTAGTAAAACTAAGTTTTCTGCAGCTCCATTTTTGGGAGGATGGTAAACAGCACCCAGTAAGATACAAGATACAGCCCTAGGAAGGTGAAACGGACATAGCTCAAGCCACAGTGATTCAATCTCTGGTGATTTGTAAGATAGGATTCTGTTGCAGTGAATCTGGGAGTTTACATATACACAAATACCACCCCAGCCATCAGCTCTGTCATGTCTATAAGAGCAATACCCATTGAGAGAAATAAGGGAGTCACTAATAGATGAATTCAGCCAGGTCTCAACCAAGCAAACAATGCCTGGAAGGTTTACATCAACTACGGCTTGAAGTTTGTCCATCTTTTGGCGAATAGAATGAATATTTGCCAATAATATACTGGGAAACCACGGCACATGCGACTTACTTGGTTGACTGGAAGCTGCATTTAGTGTAAATTCATCAGTGGTGAACGAGGAACTTGGTTCACTCGATTGTAGGTTGCAAAGCTCTCTGCTACTGAACTGGCGAACATGATAACAACCAGCTCTCTTCGAACAAAAGGGCTTATGTATTCCAAGATGGCCAAGGTTTTGCCATAACTCATCTGTGAGACGTTCTTGAGGTTGTAATTTGCCGATGGATTTCAAATAGGCAGAGCTGTATTGCAGCCTAGGAGATGATGTTGAAGCTTGAGCAGATCCAATATGGCCATCTCGATTCACAGCAGAGAGCTGGGTAAACAAATGAGTAGATTGGAACACGCCGGGCCACCAGCGGTTAAAAAAATCAAAAAGGCTGTACAAAACCAATATCCCTGGTGGAAAAATGATATTTGATGGCCACATAGCGGCTATAAAAATGTAGGAATCAACAAAAAGGATGACAACTAAAACACCGTTGCAGCCATATTGGTGCCGCTGTTGTTCCCTCTAGTGGCCGAAGACTGAAGCTCTACTGAAGCTGTATATTGACTATCTGGAGATTTTCAGTAATTTTACTGACTGATATTAATAATTGTTTGACCTGCAGTCCAATACTGCAAGTCCCCTGATGAAGTAGAAAAGAAGTAGAACTAGAAAATGTTTATTAAATCATCATTTAGGAAGCAGAAAGTCGAGTCTTTGAATTTTCCCAGGTTCAACCAGATTATTTTAGATGTTTACTCTCTTGTTTATTGACGTGATATATAAAACCCTATATGCAGTATTCAGTGATCAAAAGACTGCAAAACACTGATTTGAGTAAAACTACTGCTGCTGTAATTCGCTTTCGCAAAATTATTCATTGAAAACGTTGAAGGATGAATCTTCAAGTCAAGCATTCTTGTTCTTGCAGAGTCAAAGCATCGAAGCAGGTCTGGGGTAGAGGTGACAGCATTTCTAGGGGTTTCTACACACATGCTCATTAACCAGGCAGTCACGCTGACCAGTTGGTGTCTCTGGGGTCCTCCTTTGGGAGGAGAACTCAGGAGAGCATCTCAGATGGCCTCACTTGGTTAAAAACTTCCAACTTTTGATATCAATTTCAAAGAACTCTGGAATGGTTCAGGTTTGGGATTAAACCGAAGACATATTTGAATTATTTTCACTTATGCAATAAAAATATCAAAGATTAATCATTAACTCTAAGCATTTGCAAATGAGTTCCATAATTATTAGATTAAAGATATGTGAGTTGTGTTTATGTTGATAACACACTGATTGTTGTCTTGACTTTTAGATGATCACAGATGAACAATAATACACTGGTCCAGGTAATAATTCAATTCTGAGAAACATTCTCCTCTCTTAGGAGAAAAAATAACCCCTGGGGGTGAGGAGTTATGAGGGCTGGGTGTGTGTGAAAGCCTCACTGATTCTTCTTGACTGTTATCCTTTCCATTAAAGTGTGTGTTCAGATGATTTGAGCCAGAGAGGATCATCAGGTTTTACATAAACTTGTGCAGTCCATGAAGGCTCAAGTTCACACTGTCATTAAATCACAAGAAGGATAAAATAAATACTAAAATTCTGAAGTTCATGGAAACTTGTCACTCAAGTTTTGCTGATGTAATTTGTAATTGTGTGTGTGCATGCATGCCTGTAAAAGAGGACTCTGCTCATCTTCCTGTTCTAATGGTATGAATACACTTCTGGTAGGTACATTAGGGAAGCACTTTTAATCCAGGAAGTATGTTCAGTTCTCACAAATAACTGTATGAGCGAGTCAGTGAGCTCAGTATAAACACAGACCCAACAGTGAGTGTGTGAAGTTGTTGCTGAAGAAGAGATGAAGATGCTGCTCTCGGCTCTGATTCTGCTCACGCTGTCTGGTAGGAAACATCATCTCACTCTTCGACAGAATTATTGTTCAGAGTTGTAATTGTTTGCTGATTGATGTTGCAGTGTGTACGCTCAGTTATTGGATTATACACTTCCACAAACACATTATACTGGATCATATTAGTGAACATTTGATTCTGATCTGATAATTAAAATCATTGTAATTGCTCAGGTCCTGAGAGAGAGAGAGAGAGAGAGAGAGAGAGAGAGAGACTTGACTTTCAAACTTCATTTAATACAAATTGCTTACACAAGCATACCATGTCCTTAAAACAAAGTCTTTACAAGTCTTTACCAGTATTTAAAAATCATTAAAAATAAATAAATAAAATAAATAAATAAATAAATAAATAAAAGAATAAAAATGCAGCCTAAAATAGATAAATAAATAAATAAATACACATATGCACAATTCTGATAAAATTGACACAGTTAATCAGGCTGCAAGTCCTCTAACAGGCTGTTAAAATTAAGTGCATCATCCTCCAGATAACACACAGCATCTTTATAACACCATATCCTCTCAAAAGCCCCAAGATCATTCATTTCACTGTAAAAACGAAAATCAATTAAAATTCTTGATTTCACCAACATCATAAACACCATTAAAATATTGTAACCAGAGTCAAACTCTATTTTATTTCGCCTACTCACATAAATAGCCATTTTGGATTGTCCAAGTAAAAAGTTTAATAATTGACATTTAAACCTGCGCTTCTGGCAATATTTGAACCCTAAAATAAAAGTTTCCATTAAAAAGTTTATTAAAACCACCAAATAACCTTTCTAAAAGGGTAAAAAGAGGTTTCAGTCTCATACATTGCATGAAAGCATGAAAAATGGTTTCCTTCATTGTGCAAAAAGGACACTGTTCACTTACACTAGGATTTAAAACTGAAATAAAAGCATTAACCGCCACTGCCCCATGTAAAATCCTCCATTGTAAGTCCCCGCATTTCTTAGGTAATGGTGACTTGTGAAAGACCCTCCATTGTGGTTTAACCTCCTCAGTGATTTGCAAAACAGCACGCCACGGAGTGTCAATTCTTTTATCAAGGTGTTTTTTGTTCATAGCCAAAACACATAGTTTATACAATGCCTTACCAGAGGCAAGGTTACAACCAAGAAAAAATATAGGCTCGGATTTAAGTAAAACACCTGAGGAGTCATCCAAATCTGCAGTTACAGTAAAATTAGGAAATACATCAGAGTCATTTGGAGACAGCAAGCCCACAGAAAAATCGTTCAACAACTTATTTTCATCTTCTGTAAAGAACCCCTTCCACTTTCCAAGATGCTTTATCATTCGAAATGACCTTACTCCTAATTGGTTAGCCACTGGATTCGCATTTTGAAACAAAGGACCTGCTAAATTGATCAAGTCATTCAGGGTGAGAACTTTAGCCTTACAGAGAACTCCATTGAGGGCAGGAAAAGACTGATCATGTGAGAGGTCTAATATGGAGCCATTGATCAAAGGCTCTTGCAGAAACCAAAAAAGAGATGCACAGCTCATAGTCCTCCCAATCTTGAAAAGACTCCATACTTTAAAAAGGTTCCGATAAAAAATAGGAAATTTCTTCAAGTTCAGACGTTTAGGGTCCATCCAGAAAAGCGTCTTGTCAAGCCCCAGCCCCTCAAAAGTGCGCAGAATGACACAAGTTACAGCTTCCCAGCTGCTCTTCGCAGTCCCACTAAGCAGTCTCTGTATGAACTGTAGACGAAAAGCAGCCGTCCTGCTCTGTAAATGAACCAACCCATGTCCCCCTTCTTCTCTGGGTAAAAACAAAACACTTTGCGGCACCCAGTGTAGGTTGTCCCAAAAAAAAATTGACCAGAACAGATTGAATTTTTGAAAGCACATTGACAGGAAGGTCTATACAGGCCAGCCGGTGCCAGAGGGATGAAGCAACCAGGTTGTTTATTATAAGCACTCTGCCTCTATAAGACAGTTTATTCATTAAAAAGTCCCATCTACCAAGACGGCCTTTCACTTTCTCTAAAACACCTTCAAAGTTTTTCTGCATAAAATCATTATCCCCGATAAACACCCCCAGGTATTTAAAACCTTCTCTGCACCAATGTAGGTCCTCAGGTAAACTGGGTGGGCCATTCTTCCAGTCCCCCATCAACAAAGCCACACTCTTTCCCCAATTTACTTTAGTAGAGGATAGCAATTTAAAATCATTAAGTAATCCCAACATGGCATTCACATCCCTCTGGCTCTTAACAAGAATAGCCACATCGTCAGCATAAGCTGATAATTTAAACTTAAAAGTGCAATTTGGAAGCATTACACCTTCAACCTCATTTCTCAGTTTAATCAAAAGTGGCTCTATTGCCAAGGAATATAACATCCCAGACAAGGGACAGCCTTGTCTAATACCTCTAAACACTTTAAAAGGGGCACACAAGTCACCATTAACCTTTAGTATGCTTTCAATGTCACGATATAAGACTTTTATATATTTAATAAAATCAGAATTAAAACCAAATGCGGCCAAGACATTCCATAAATAGTTATGCTCAATTCTATCAAACGCTTTCTGATTGTCTATAGAGATAAGTCCAAAATCTAAATTTAGACGCCGTCCAACATCCACAATATCTCTAATGAACCAAATGTTGTCATAAATCAACCTTCCAGGCACACAGTAAGTCTGGTCAGGATGGATGACCTCTCCTACCACTTTCCTAAGCCTATTGGCCAGAACCTTTGAGAGCACTTTATATTCCACACATAGGACAGAGACAGGCCTCCATGACCTTATGTCATTTAGATCCCCTTTTTTTGGCAACAATGTCACCACAGCTCTTCGGCAACTTTGTGGCAGCCACCCATTGGTTAAACTGTCACTAAGCACCTCCAGCAAATCTGTGCCTACTTCAGGCAAGAAAGCTTTGTAGAATGCAACCGGTAGACCATCAATCCCCGGAGCCTTTCCATTCTCCATACTTTGGAGGGCTGTAAACACTTCCTCCAGGGTTATCACCCCTCCGAGGATTGCATTTGCCGAGCTGGACATCTGGGGTAAATTGTTCAGAAAGACATTCTCTGGAGCCTGCTCATAGGAGATCTCACTCTTGTAAAGATTCTCAAAAAATACCCGTGCTCTTTTACGAATGTCAGTGTGAGCATACAGAATAGTGCCATCTTCTGACGACAAAGATTGCATTAGCTTTTTTTGACCGTTTTTCTTTTCCAAATTAAAAAAGAATTTGGTAGGTGCATCCATGAGTTCAACAGACTGAAAACGTGACCTGACCAGAGCTCCTTGAGCCTTAACCCCTAATAACTCGGCCAGTAAGTTCTTTTTAATTTTCAATTTTTCTGTTACATTGCCAGTTGTGTCCCCTTGAAGATTCAAAATCTCAATCTCTAAGGCAGTCATACGATTGGAGATGTCCCTCGTGACACTGAAGCTATACTGTTGGGACAACATTTTTATCTGGACCTTAGCAAAATCCCACCACTGCTGTATTGACCTAAAAACAGGCTTTGTACTCTTACACTGATCCCAAAAAAAATTAAAAACATCCCTAAAATGCTTGTCTTGCAATAAACTGGTATTAAAATGCCAGTAAGCGCTCTTTAGTTTAAAAGTACTAATAAATATGTTGCATGTTACCATACAGTGATCAGAAAACCCAACTGGTACAATGTTACAACTCCTAAAGAAATTGAACTGGTGTTTGAACCCATAAAATCTATCTAGCCTTGCCAAGGACAGCATGTTATTATATGAGTGGACCCATGTATACTGCCTCTGATTTAAATGGAGACTTCTCCAAACATCTACAAGATTGTGAACCTTTAAAATTTCAACTAACTTTTTATGAGATGGCATGTGAGGCTCTATATGATTGCGATCTATGCCATTCTCCGTGCAATTAAAATCTCCCCCAACAAGCAAGATGTCTTCACAATCGTGTCATTCCATGTCAATTCACACACCCTCCCCAGTGACACCTCTTCAATTTGCCTGATATTTATTTTATTAGTGCCTTATGATGTCAAATGAAAGAATCCAAAATTTTAGCTTCCTAGCTCGAATGGTTTTTGAATTTTGGCCCTTCAAAGTTTGGGTGCCACGCCCACTTTTGGGGTCCGGGAATTGTACACTTAATTTGCAAGCATTTTTGGAGGCCCATATCTTTTGTTCTAAGGGGAATATAGACCTGTAAATTGCTATATCTATGTATTCTGGCCCTGTCTATCTGATTCTGCACCTAAAAATAGCACAAGTTTACTAACTTTAGAGATATTAATCCCTTAAAAATGGATTTTTTTAATGAGACAATTTTTTTTTTTTGACATTTCAGGGGTCCATATCTTGGAAAGTTTTTATGTTGATGGGGTTTCAACTGATTTATCATCATATTTGGGAACTCTACTGTGTACTTAGAGAGTTTCAGGGCACTCAAAGCTTTGGTGGGGGTACAGGAGGGCCCCAAATATGGCTTCGGGACAAAACTACCATTTGGTACGCCCTACTTCAGGCCATTAGTTGGCCATGTGGGCACATGATGACTGGAATGAACCTTTAACCCTATCAACAGACATCTTTTATCAAACTTTTAAGCCAATAAAAACTTTGATTATCCAACTCCTTCAATATAAACTAAGCATTTGTATATGGTACTATTTTTGCATATTTTCTGAAAAATACTAAGTCCGGAAAGTAGGTCAACTGTTGTTTTGACTGCCTATTCATGTTTAAGGTAGTAAAAGCACACCCATATAGTGATTTTAATCTATGGGAAGATTATTTATACCCAATACCCCATTAGTTATATCGACAATTACAAGGGATAAGCCCTTTCCCGGCTGTTTCACGATGCTGGTTTTTTTTTACATTTGACATCTTTCCCTGTATCCAACCAAACTCTGACCACTATACACTTAATAGTTAAACGCGTCTTTCAAACAGGAAAGGGAAAGATGCAAACAAGGGGATGATCCCAAGAAAAACATCCTGGTTGATTTACTACGTTTGTTCTGACATCTGATCTGGAAGTTAAACCTAGACTCATCAGGTTTTTTTTTTTTCAAGAAAAGGGGAAGGGGCCCTAAATTTTCCCCACATGAGTGGCTAGGGGCCCCTTCCCCTTTTCTTGAAAAAAAAAAAAAAACCTGATGAGTCTAGGTTTAACTTCCAGATCGGATGTCAGAACAAATGTAGTAAAGCAACCAGGATGTTTTTCTTGGGATCATCCCCTTGTTTGCATCTTTCCCTTTCCTGTTTGAAAGATGAGTTTAACTATTAAGTGTATAGTGGTCAGAGTTTGGTTGGCTATAGGGAAAGGTGTCAAATGTAAAAAAAACCAGCATCGTGAAACAGCCGGGAAAGGGTTTATCCCTTGTAATTGTCAATATAACTAATGGGGTATTGAGTACAAATAATCTTCCCATAGATTAAAATCACTATATGGGTGTGCTTTTACTACCTTAAACATGAATAGGCAGTCAAAACAACAGTTGACCTACTTTCCGGACTTAGTATTTTTCAGAAAATATGCAAAAATAGTACCATATACAAATGCTTAGTTTATATTGAAGGAGTTGTATAATCAAAGTTTTTATTGGCTTAAAAGTTTGATAAAAGGTGTCTGTTGATAGGGTTAAAGGTTCATTCTAGTTATCATGTGCCCACATGGCCAACTAATGGCCTGAAGTAGGGTGTACCAAATGGTAATTTTGTCCCGAAGCCATATTTGGGGCCCTCCTGTACCCCCACCAAAGCTCTGAGTGCCCTGAAACTCTCTAAGTACACAGTAGAGTTCCCAAATATGATGATAAATCAGTTGAAACCCCATCAACATAAAAACTTTCCATGATATGGACCCCCAAAATGTCAAACAAATTATTGTGTCATTAAAAAATCCACTTTTAAGGGGTTAATATCTCTAAAGTTAGTAAACTTATGCTATTTTTAGGTGCAGAATCTGATAGACAGGGCCAGAATACATAGATATAGCAATTTACAGGTCTATATCCCCCTTAGAACAAAAAATATGGGCCTCCAAAAATGCTTGCAAATTAAGTGCGCAATTCCCGGACCCCAAAAGTGGGCATGGCACCCAAACTTTGAAGGGCCATAACTCAAAAAATGTTCGAGCTAGGAAGCTAAAATTTTGGATTCTTTCATTTGACATCATAAGGCACTAAGAAAATTAAAATAAGGCAAATTGAAGAGGTGTCACTGGGGAGGTTTTGGGCATTTGTGTGAATTGACATGGAATGACCCAATCACAAGTTTTAAGAACATCATCCAGTGTTTGTAGAAAAAGTATGCGCTCTAACGCATCAGTAGGTGCATAAACACAAACAAACACAAAGGTTTTACCATCATATTTGGCTCTTACTTTTAAAAGCCTGCCTTTAATAATTTCATTAATTTCATAGGAGCATGGAATAAAATTGTGGCTAAAAAGAATACCAACACCCCCACTATTTGAGGTGTTATGACTCAAAACTGATACACCAGTAAATTCAGTTGCCCAGTCATCACTATTCCTTATATCTGTGAGAGTTTCGTGAACAAACGCAACATCAACTCTCTTTTGTTTAAAAGTTTCAAACACAATAGCTCTCTTATTTCGTTCCCTTGCTCCATTTAAATTCAATAAAGCAATTAGAAATTCACACATAAGGAAATATAAAATACAGAACTTAAGATACATAATGATCATAGAGAAAAATTACAATTGATTTTTAACATCACTATCATTTAACTTGCCTAGTATCTTTTTTAAACGGAAGCCCTCTTGATCGGTAAATCCCCCTTCTGACAAACAGTTTGGTCTTTGCAATAAACTGATCAACATCTGCAAAATGATCATCAATCCTTACATTCCTTGCATGTTTAGTTTTGGTTAAAAACGCTTTGATATCTTCGACACTGTAATTCTGTTGAGAAAAGCCGCTTGTGCGTAGACTGCAGGTAACACTACAGTCAGACGCATAATCGCTCTCACTATCAGGCACATCAACTGTCAGACTCTTCTTCTTTGCTTTGCCTTTAGAGCCTGGATGACCCCTTTTCTTAGACGGCATTTTAAAAACATTTTCAGCTTCTATAGGAGGGTTATGTTCGTTAATAACTTCATTAAAGATTTGTTCCACTAGATCTGTGTAACTACCCTGCGAAGCAGCGGGCATTTCAGATTCCGAAGCGAGATCCATTGAGTCACCATGTTCTGGTGTCTCAGCCAGAGGGGCTACCTCTCCTTCACCATTCCCATCGCCCTCACCTTCACCCTCCTCACCCGCAGGTGCCTCATCATTCTTAGTATTGGGTGTTTCCTGAGATCTTTCATCACTGGGGATACCCTCTTTTAAATTCACATTGTTCAGTTTCACCTTATCTGGACAATTACGCGCCAGGTACCCCAGCTGTCCACATCCAAAACATTTCAATGTATTTGTGGTCACATAAATCGTGTAATTAAAATCGTCCACCTTAATATTCAGAGAGACTTCAAGTTCTCCTTTGTCTTTCAAAATTATATAAGCGAACCTTCGAAACGAGACAACATGCTTTAATAGCGGAGATTTGGTTGCCATTGGTATCATTTTTGGGGGAGATTGTTAGGGTTTTGCTGAGATTTGAACCTGGTTCGTTGGTGTGATGATCCAGCAAACCCCCACTAGGCCACCAGGGGAATGACTCAAATGCAGAGGCGTGAGGTGGAAGTAGAAAAAGTAACAAAAGGTTTATTTATACTATGTACACTATATACAATCCAGGGCAAAAAAAAAAAAAAACAAAGAGTATAATTCAAAAAGAAAAAGGCAAAAATGCAAAAGCTCAGAAGATCCACAAAACACAGTGCAAAGGAAACTGGAGATAAACATAACAGCACAAAGACTCCGTGACCAGAGGACTGAACTCAGGGGTATAAATACACAAACTAATTAAGGACACAGGTGAAGATAATTAGGACTAACAGGCAATTAACAAAAAAAAAACCACAAAACACAGGAACAGTGGCGGCCTCTAGAGGCCAAAATAAATATGACACGAAAAGGAAATAACAGCGGCCTCTAGAGGCCAAAACAGTCCAAGTCCTAACAGGACCCCCCCCTCTAGGAGCGTCTCCTGACGTTCCCAGGGCGATCCGGATGGGCCGAATGGAAGTCCCGACACAGTTCTTTATCCAGGACATCCCGAGCAGGAACCCAGCAGCGCTCCTCAGGACCATAGCCCTCCCAGTCCACCAGATATTGCAACCCGCCGCGGACCCGGCGGGAGTCAAGCAGGCGATGCACAGTGAACACAGTCTGCCCCTGGAAGATGCGGGGGGGTGGGGGGTTCCTAGGGGCAGGGGCATACGCAGACGTCAGTACAGGCCGCAACAGGGAAACATGGAAAGTGGGGTTGATCCTCAGAGTCCGGGGCAACTGGAGCCGGTAGGAGACAGGGTTCACCCTACGCACCACCTTGAAGGGGCCAATGTAGCGAGGAGCAAGCTTGCGGTTCTCCACCCGCAGCGGAAGGTCCTTAGTGGACAGCCAAACCCGCTGCCCAGGGCGGAAAGTGTGTGCAGGTCTTCTATGGCGGTTGGCCTGAGTCTGGTTGGTTCTGGAGGTCTGTATGAGGGTCTTCCTGACCTTGCTCCAGGTCTTGCGACACCGTCTCACATATTGGTTGACCGAGGGCACCCCCGCGTCCTCCTCCTGGTCCGGGAACAGAGGTGGCTGGAACCCGAATTGGCACTGAAATGGCGACAGCTTGGTGGCCGATGACTGCAGGGTGTTGTGGGCGTACTCTGCCCATGGCAGCCAGGTGCTCCACGATGTCGGGTTATCCATAGCCAGGCCTCGCAGGGTGGTTTCCAGGTCCTGGTTGAGCCTCTCCGTCTGACCATTGGACTGTGGGTGAAACCCAGAGGAGAGGCTGGCAGTGGCTCCGATGACCTTGCAGAATCCATGCCACACTCGGGAGGAGAACTGGGGCCCTCGGTCTGAGACGATATCCTGTGGAAGACCAAAGACTCGGAAGACATGATTAAATATAAGTTTCGCTGTTTCAAGAGCAGAGGGGAGTTTGCACAGAGGTATGAAGCGGCAGGCCTTGGAGAATCTGTCAACAATGACCAAAATGACCATGTTACCTTGTGACTCAGGGAGACCCGTGATGAAGTCGACTGCCACGTGGGACCAGGGACACCGGGGAATGGTAAGAGGATGCAGGAGACCCTGGGGACGCTGTCGTTGGTTCTTGGTTCTGGTGCAAACCTCACAGGACAGGACAAATGACCTTACTTCCTGCTCCATGTTAGGCCACCAGAAGCGTCTTTTCAGGAAGTCCAGGGTCCTCCGAGCTCCCGGGTGGGCGGTGAGAGGGGAAGAGTGACCCCACTGGAGAACCTTGGCCCGGGCTTGATGTGGGACGTACAAGAGGCCCGGTGGCCCCGTCCCAGGACCAGGGTCCTGGAGTTGGGCTCGTCGAACAGCCTCCTCAATACCCCAGCGGACAGGGGCCACAATCCGGGACACCGGGATAATAGGCCCAACTTCATTCTCCCTGTTAGTGGCAGAGAACAGCCTGGACAGTGCATCAGGTTTGGTGTTCTTGGAGCCGGGACGGTACGAGAGGGTGAAGTCAAACCGACTGAAAAACAGGGCCCACCTAGCCTGTCGAGGGTTCAGACTCTTGGCTTGCTGGAGGTACTCCAGGTTCTTGTGGTCAGTCCAAACCAGGAATGGATGTTGCACTCCCTCCAGCCAGTGCCTCCACTCCTCAAGGGCCAGTTTGACCGCTAGCAGTTCTCAATCCCCCACATCGTACCGGGACTCCGCAGGACTCAGGCAGTGGGAGAAGTAAGCGCAGGGGTGCAGCTTTCCTTCCGAACATTGAGAGAGTACTGCACCGACACCACTGTCCGAGGCGTCCACCTCCACGATGAATGGTTGGGAGGTGTCCGGGAGGACCAGAATGGGTGCCGTGCAGAAGCGGGCCTTGAGGTCTTTGAACGCCTTTTCTGCCTGAGGAGACCAGCCATAAGATCCACCTGTCCCTTTGGTGAGGTCTGACATGGGTGCTGCCACAGAACTGAAGTTCCTGATGAACTTGCGGTAGAAGTTAGCGAATCCTAAGAACCGCTGAACCTCCTTAACGGACTTGGGAGTAGGCCAGTCCCGGATGGCCAGGGTCTTGGCAGGGTCCATTTGGAGTTGGCCTGTCCGTACAATAAATCCCAGAAAAGAGACCTCGGGAACATGAAATTCGCATTTCTGGGCCTTGGCGAACAGATTGTTCTGTAGCAGCCTCTGGAGAACCTGGCGGACATGGTGGCGGTGCTCCTGCACGGTTTTGGAAAAGATAAGGATGTCATCGAGGTAGACAAAGACGTACAGGTTAATCATGTCCCTTAAGACGTCGTTGATTAGGGCCTGAAAAACAGCTGGTGCGTTGGTGAGTCCGAAGGGCATCACCTGGTATTCGTAGTGCCCAGACGGGGTGTTAAAGGCAGTCTTCCACTCGTCTCCCTGTCGGATACGGATGAGGTGGTATGCGTTCCGTAGGTCCAACTTGGTGAAGACGGTGGCGCCTTGGAGCAGGTCGAAAGCAGTGGACATCAGCGGAAGGGGATATCGGTTGCGCACAGTGATCTTGTTCAGGCCCCTGTAGTCAATACATGGTCGAAGCCCCCCATCCTTCTTGCTGACAAAGAAGAAGCCGGCACCAGCAGGTGAGGTGGAGGGTCGAATGAACCCAGAGACCAGGGCATCTTTGAGGTATTCCTCCATAGCCTTGCGTTCTGGCTGAGAGAGGGAAAACAGTCTGCCACGAGGAGGGGTAGTCCCAGGGAGCAAGTCGATGGCACAGTCGTAGGCCCGGTGCGGAGGAAGAACGGTGGCCCTGCTCTTGCTGAATACCTCCTTGAGATCCCAGTACTCTGTGGGAACTTGAGATAACTCTGTGAGATCAGGGGGCTCGGCAGGAGACACAGGAGAGCTAGAGAGCAGACAAGAGGCATGGCATGCAGGGCCCCATTCCACAACCTGGCTTGTTACCCAGTCTATGCGAGGGTTGTGGCGAGTAAGCCAAGGAAGGCCTAGAATAACTGG
This sequence comes from Neoarius graeffei, assembly GCF_027579695.1. Taxonomy (NCBI): domain Eukaryota; kingdom Metazoa; phylum Chordata; class Actinopteri; order Siluriformes; family Ariidae; genus Neoarius; species Neoarius graeffei. Next base: position 66,850,601 of record NC_083587.1, read on the forward strand.
GAACTCAGGTGAAGGAATCAGGTGCAGGGATATTTCTTCCTTGTGACCTTGAGACTGGAGGAAGACTGGAGAAGTAACTTGAGTGACTCTTCCATCACCTAACGCTTGGCCATCGAGGGCAGACACAGACAGAGGGACTTCAAGAGGTGCAGTAGGTATATTGATGCTTTGGGCGAAGTGAATATCCATAAAGTTCCCAGCCGCCCCTGAGTCTATCAAAGCTTGACAAGAGTGGACAGACTCACCCCAGGAGATGGAGACCGGGATGTAGATTCCTTGGCCAGGGAGTCCGGGAGAGAGGGTAGGCCCCGTCACAACCCTCCCTCGGCTGGATGGGGCGGTCCTTTTCCCAAGAGTTCGGGACATGATGCTCGGAAGTGACCAGGCTTGCCACAGTAGATGCAGCACTTGTCCCTCCTTCTGCGCTCCCTCTCAGATGCGGAGAGGCGAGTACGACCCACTTGCATGGGTTCTGGACAGTCACTGAAGGAGGTAGACGGTCTCCAGGTAGAGGTAGGGAGGCTGGCGGGGCTCAAGGCTTGGTGGCGTTCTCTCATCCTGTTGTCCAGACGAATAGCATGTGAGATGAGGGTTTCGAGGTCACTTGGGCATCCAATAGAGGCCAGACCGTCCTTGATGGGGTCAGACAGACCATGGTGGAAGGCTGACACCAGGGCAGTCTCGTTCCATCCACTTACTGCTGCGAGTGTTCGGAATGAGATGGCGTAATCTGCGATGCTTCCTCCTTGCCGGATGGACATGAGCTTTCGGGCTGCGTCGGTACTGATGTCTGCCTGATCGAAGACCCGAAGCATCTCTTCAGAAAACAGCTGGAAATCAAAGCACTCAGGTCCCTGTCTTTGCCAGATAGCAGTAGCCCAGGCTCGCGCCTTACCAGCTAATAAGGTGATCACAAAGGCAATCTTGCGGCGATCCGTAGTGTAGGTGGTAGGCTGAAGCTCAAAGGTGAGTTGACACTGGGTAAGGAACTCTCGGCACTCACTGTGCTTGCCGTCATACCTCTGTGGTGCAGGAAGGCTGGGTTCGCGAGGTGAAGAAGGCAGCATGGCAGGAGGCACTGGAGCAGGAGTGGGAGCTGGATCAGGAGCAGGAGAAGCAGGCAGAGATGTCAGCTGTGCCAGGGTTTTCCCAATTTGCTGAAGTAGTTCCTCGTGGCGAGCAAGGGCCTCACGTTGGCTGGTGAGCGTACGTCCATGAGCGTCCATGGTCGCTCCGAAGCGTGTCAAAGCTGCCATAATTCCCTGAAGGTTGGCCGGGTAGACAGTTGAAGCAGCCTCTGCTGAGTCGGTCATGACGGAGTCTTTCTGTTAGGGTTTTGCTGAGATTTGAACCTGGTTCGTTGGTGTGATGATCCAGCAAACCCCCACTAGGCCACCAGGGGAATGACTCAAATGCAGAGGCGTGAGGTGGAAGTAGAAAAAGTAACAAAAGGTTTATTTATACTATGTACACTATATACAATCCAGGGCAAAAAAAACAAAACAAAGAGTATAATTCAAAAAGAAAAAGGCAAAAATGCAAAAGCTCAGAAGATCCACAAAACACAGTGCAAAGGAAACTGGAGATAAACATAACAGCACAAAGACTCCGTGACCAGAGGACTGAACTCAGGGGTATAAATACACAAACTAATTAAGGACACAGGTGAAGATAATTAGGACTAACAGGCAATTAACAAAAAAAAAACACAAAACACAGGAACAGTGGCGGCCTCTAGAGGCCAAAATAAATATGACACGAAAAGGAAATAACAGCGGCCTCTAGAGGCCAAAACAGTCCAAGTCCTAACAGAGATACTACTTTTCCGTAACGGGATAAGACCTCTGTAAGCACATCATTGCTAATAAAAGGGGGCACATTAGAAAGCATTACTTTTCTTGAAGGGCTCGACAAAGGTAAAACGGGGAGAAAAACCTCTTCAACCACTACCCCCGTCTCCACCATTTTGTTTACCAAATCAACAGAAGCAAGGAATAAAACCACTGCCCTGTTCATGCGAGATGCAGACAAAACATTATCATGGCCAATTAAACCTCCCACAGCCAAACTGATCTCCTCCACTGAAAGAGGTGAATCTATTTTAATACCATGCTTCCTCGTTAGAAAGCCAAAACGCTGCTCAGGTGCACTTCGCGCCGCCATACTTCCAAAAGGTAGCAGACGCCTGGCGTAGACCCCGAAGCCGCCGCCAGGTGCCGCTAAAACCGCCATTTAGAATTTGAGCCGCCGCCAGCCAATAATTTTGTAAGCCAATTTGAGCCGCTATCTAATAAAATTTGGCTGAGCCACTAAGAATTGTGTACATCAAATAATGGGTTTATCCACATCATGAGCTACAAGAAAAGTGACACAAACATGATCAACTGTACACACTAGTAGTAACACAATAGAGACGTATAGGCATACACTGTAGAGATTTAGAACTGATATCACAGCACAGAGAGCCACCACAAGCTTGCCGTTGTGACTACCTGTCTGGCTTCCCGCCCCTCACACCGTTACCACGATACACTGGGGAACCCGGGAACCCACCCAGAGCATCAATCGACTCCGATATCGACGAGATGGCTGCATTCTTTGCCGCTGCTGAGGGAAAGTGTAAAGGTATTTTTTTTGTTTGTTTGTTTGTTTCACATACTTCGAGATTTGATAAAAAAAAGTACTCCACCACTCTACTTTCATCATAGTAAGATAGCTGCCAGTCCTTCACTGGTCATTGCTAGTGAGAGTAGATAGCTAGATGCCTTCCTCGAACAATCCAGATTAGCTTATTATTAGCATTGAACTACAATCTTGCTAGATTTATATTTACAATGAAGTAAGAGACCAGGGGACCTGTGGTAATTTGCTATTTATTCCCCCCATTTGTTTGATCCGTTCGCCCGGATATATGCCACACAGTGACGTCCAGTATCAGCCATTTGTAGCCATAAACATTTTGGTGGCTGCAGCAGCCATTAAGGTTTTGGCTGAGTCAGCTAGCCAGCCAATAATTTCATCAGCCAGCCATTATCCTGAAAACAAACGGCTTCGGGGTCTAGCCTGGCGCGTGCACTTTTAACAAAATTCAAACAACAATAAACTAACAAACCGTATACAAAAAAAAGAAAGATAGAAAAAAGGTAGAAAAAGGACAAAAGTTTATGGCACGACGGCCAAACTTTCAGCACGCACTCACTCACACACGCTCCACTCCACCCACTCGCACCGCACATGTGCAGAAAGAGAGAGAGAGAGAGAACAAAAAAATATATAACACTTTTTAAGAGTTTTATGGAGAATTTTGAAAGTATTAATGAAGAAATATGACTCCACCTTCGTGAAACTGGTCTGTAATGTATTCTATTAAAAAAAAAAAAAAAACATTGATGTGAAATTTTTACAACACATAATAAATGAGCTCCTTGTGAATAGCTGTACAGTATCCTCACACACAGCATTCAGGATTATTAACACGGTTAGATAACTCCAGGACTGCGGCCTTAACAAGAGCTTTATACATGTTTCTGGGGGTTCATTTGTTTTTACTGTAAGTTTTTTTTCCTCCAATAAAATTTGCATACAGATACACAGATACATCCAGTACACCTGTACAGTTTATTTATTCAATATCTGTTACTTATTTACAGTGGTGCTTGAAAGTTTGTGAACCCTTTAGAAATTTCTATATTTCTGCATAAATATGACCTAAAACATCATCAGATTTTCACACAAGTCCTAAAAGTAGATAAAGAGAACCCAGTTAAACAAATGAGACAAGAATATTATACTTGGTCATTTATTTATTGAGGAAAATGATCCAATATTATATATCTGTGAGTGGCAAAAGTATGTGACCCTTTGCTTTCAGTATCTGGTGTGACCCCCTTGTGCAGCAATAACTGCAACTAAATGTTTCCGGTAACTGTTGATCAGTCCTGCACACCGGCTTGGAGGAATTTTAGTCCATTCCTACATACAGAACAGCTTCAACTCTGGGATGTTGGTGGGTTTCCTCACATGAACTGCTCGCTTCAGGTCCTTCCACAACATTAAGGTCAGGACATTGACTTAGCCATTCCAAAACATTAACTTTATTCTTCTTTAACCATTCTTTGGTAGAATGACTTGTGTGCTTAGGGTCATTGTCTTGCTGCATGACCCACCTTCTCTTGAGATTCAGTTCATGGACAGATGCCCTGACATTATCCTTTAGAATTCGCTGGTATAATTCAGAATTCATTGTTCCATCAATGATGGCAAGCCGTCCTGGCCCAAATGCAGCAAAACAGTCCCAAACCATGATAATACCACCACCATGTTTCACAGATGGGATAAGGTTCTTATGCTGGAATGCAGTGTTTTCCTTTCTCCAAACATAACGCTTCTCATTTAAACCAAAAAGTTCTATTTCGGTCTCCTCCATCCACAAAACATTTTTCCAATAGCCTTCTGGCTTGTCCACATGATCTTTAACAAACTGCAGGTGAGCAGCAATGTTCTTTTTGGAGAGCAGTGGCTTTCTCCTTGCAATCCTGCCATGCACACCATTGTTGTTCAGTGTTCTCCTGATGGTGGACTCATGAACATTAACATTAGCCAATGTGAGAGAGACCTTCAGTTGCGTAGAAGTTACCCTGGGGTCCTTTGTGACCTCGCCAACTATTGGACGCCTTGCTCTTGGAGTGATCTTTGTTGGTTGACCACTTCTGGGGAGGGTAATAATGGTCTTGAATTTCCTCCACCTGTAGACAATTTGTCTGACTATGGATTGGTGGAGTCCAAACTCTTTAGAGATGGTTTTGTAACCTTTTCCAGCCTGATGAGCATCAACAATGCTTTTTCTGAAGTCCTCAGAAATCGTCTTTGTTCGTGCCATGATACACTTCCACAAACGTGTTGTGAAGATCAGACTTTGATAGATCCCTGTTCTTGAAATAAAACAGGGTGCCCACTCACACCTGATTGTCATCCCATTGATTGAAAACATCTGACTCTAATTTCACTTTCAAATTAACTGCTAATCCTAGAGGTTCACATACTTTTGCCACTCACAGATATGTAATATTGGATCATTTTCCTCAATAAATAAATGTCCAAGTAGAATATTTTTGTCTCATTTGTTTAACTGGGTTCTCTTTATCTACTTTTAGGACTTGTGTGAAAATCTGATGTTTTAGGTCATATTTATGCAGAAATATAGAAAATTTTAAAGGGTTCACAAACTTTCAAGCACCACTGTATATATACACATCCATAAATGAATAAATGTATACCGGTATAAATATATATACAGATATACAGCAGGGGTGGAGCCAGCTGCTTGGATGGGGTGGGTCTTATTTCCATTCTGTGACCTGTTTTAGTGTGTGTGCACGCGACCACAGATAGTCTGATGGAACCGAACTCTCACATGCGCTTCGGAAGTAGATTACCAGAGAGCTTCATCATTATAGCAGCACAATCTCGCTAAAGTATCCTGTGTTTTGTTCTATACATGGCCTGTACAGTTCTTTACATTTGATATGAACTAGTACTAGAGACAGTGCAACCTGTTAACAGAAGAAACCACATCTCCCGTTCTCTTCAGCGCAAAATGCACATCTTTACTGAGTCTTTGTTCCATTCTTTAAAAAAAACAAGTGTTGCCAGGCAAAACAAACCTTGCCCAGCAGCACTTACGGCACTATGGGCACTGTTTGAGACAGCTGCCTCTCCAGTAGCTCTGTAGTTTTTAGCTCTTTAAACCTCTTTTTTCCACCTTTTTTTAAACTTTTTTTTCTCTTCTTACGAAGATATAGTGTGTTTAACTATATAACATGGATATATTTAACTTTAACATGCAACCAGGAGCCAGTTTTCTCACTTATTCGAGAGAGGAGCTGCTGGCCCTGAAAACAATGGGACGAGCTGGGATACGACACCCCATCCCGGCCGAGCTAAGGAGGAAACCCAGGGGCTGCAAAGCTGGAGCTAAGCTAAAGGCTAGGCTACAAACCATCCATTCTCTCCATTATCATGGGGAATATGAACTCTCTGCCGAATAAAGTCAACGAGCTTTCCGCTCTGAACAACCAGCGGATTTACCGGGAGAGCAGCTTGTTTATCTTTATGGAGACATGGCTAACACATCTTGTACCAGATGCTAACATGGACCTGCGGGGAGTCACTGCTGTGAGAGCCGACAGAGACACTAACACATGCGGGAAAAGCAAAGGTGGGGGACTCATCATTTAATGTTCACAATCGCTGGTGTAACCTGGGACATATCTCCATAAAGACAATTTTATATTGCCCAGACTTGGAGCTGCTAGCCGTTAGCCTGCGGCCATATTATCTGCTGAGGGAGTTCAGTCACGTGATCACCATCTGTGTTTACATCCCTCCGAAGGCAGATGCAGCCACTGCATGTGAGAGGATTCACTCTGTCACAGCAAGGCTGCAGACACAGCACCCTGAGGTATTTATCATCATTTCTGGGGACTTTAATCACACTACTTTGGACTCTACTTTGGCTGCTTTTTACCAGACTGTGGATTGTCCAACAAGAAACAACAGGACAATTGACTTGCTGTATGCTAATGTGAGGGATGCATACAGAGTCACACCCCTCCCCCCACTAGGGAAGTCTGACCACAACCTGGTTCTTCTACAGCCAAAGTACACCCCCCTGGTTCAAAGGCAGCCTGCAACAACTAGCTCCATCAGGAGGTGGTCCCCTGAAATGAAAGATGCCCTCAGAGACTGCTATGACATCATGGACTGGGATGTGCTGCTTAGCCCACACTGTGAGGACAGAGGGGCTGACACACTGTCTGACAGATTACCTCAACTTCTGTGCAGATGTGGTCTCCCCCGCTAAGACTGTACGGTGTTACCCTAATAACAAGCAATGGGTAACACAGGAAGTCACAGCTGTCCTCAACAGGAAGAAGGCCACCTTCAGGAGCAGGGATGAAAGAGGTGATGAAAGCAGCACAGCAGGAGGTGAAACGCTGCATGAGGGAAGCTAAGGACAGCTACAGTAGAAAGGTGGAGCAGAAGCTGAAGGAGATCAGCATGAGGGAGGTCTTGGAAGGTGTGAAAACCATCACAGGCCACAATACAAAGACCAGAGTCATTGAGGGGACAGTGAAGAGGGTGAACAAGTTGACTTCTTCAATCGGTTCAACCAGCCCATGTCCCCCCCACCCTCTCCCTCACTGCAGCCATCTCTCCTCCTTCCCTCAACACACCTCCCCCCAGTCATCACAGCAGCCCCCTCCTCCCCCTCCTCCCCCACCTCAACACAGACTCCTCTATGCGTTACTGCAGACCAGGTCAGAGGTCAACTGAGGAAGCTTCACCCCAGGAAAGCAGCAGGCCCGGACAAGGTGTGTCCGTGACTACTGAAGACCTGCACTGCTGAACTGGGTGAACCACTCCAACGCATCTTCAACCTCAGCCTGCAGCTGGGAAGAGTGCCAACCCTCTGGAAGACATCATGTATCATTCCAGTTCCCAAAAAGAATAGGCCCAGCGAGCTGAATGACTTCCGACCGGTGGTGCTCACTTCACATCTGATGAAGACGTTGGAGCGGCTCTTCCTCAGCCTCCTCAGACCCCAGGTACAACATGCCTAGGACTGTCTGCAGTTTGCGTACTGGGCAGGTGTTAGTGTGGAAGATGCCATCCTCTACCTGCTACACCAAGCCAACTCTCATCTGGATAAGGGAAATGGCACAGTGAGGATCCTCTTCTTGGACTTCTCAAGTGCCTTCAACACCATCCAGCCCCTATTGCTTCAGGACAAACTGAACAGGATGCAAGTGGACCCCTGCCTTGTCACCTGGATCTCCAGCTACCTCACTGACAGGCCGCAGTACATCAGGCTGAAGGACATCACATCTGACATTGTAATTAGCAGCACTGGAGCACCTCAGGGCACTGTGCTGGCCCCTCTTCTTTTCACCCTGTACACCGCGGACTTCTGCTACAACTCGGAGCTGTGTCACATTCAGAAGTTTGCCGATGACACAGCCATCACTGGGTGTATCAGTGATGTCAGAGAGGAGGGTATAGGAGCCTGGTGAGGGACTTTGCTGTGTGGTGCAACAGGAACCATCTGCAGCTCAACACCTCGAAGACCAAGGAGCTGGTCATTGACTTTGGGAGGTCCAGACCAAGGTCACGACCAGTTCTGATCGAGGGAGTCATGGTGGAGGCTGTGGATTCCTACAAGTACCTCGGGCTATGGCTGGACAGCAAGCTGGACTGGATTTGCAGCACCAATCACTTATACAGGAAGGGACAGAGCAGGCTATACTTCCTTAGGAGGCTGTGGTCCTTTAACATCTGTAGGAAACTCCTGTGGATGTTCGATCAGTCTGTGGTCGCCAGTGTCCTGTTTTACACTGTGGTGTGCTGGGGGGGCACCACATCCAAGAAGGACACATTCAGGCTGGACAAACTGATCAGGCGGGCCAGCTCTGTGGTCGGCATGAAGCTGGACTCTCTGGTGATGGTGGCAGAGAAGAGGTCTATGGACAAACTATTGAACATTACGGACAATGCCAGTCACCCTCTGCACACTGTCATCAGCAACCAGAGGAGCCTGTTCAGTGACAGAATGCTCCTTCCCAAGTGCAGGATGAACAGACTCAAAAACTCCTTTGTCCCTCACGCCATCAGACTGTACAACTCCTCTCTGGGGGGGAGGAGGGGTAACAGGAGGACAGAGGATGGGAAGGAGCAGTAGCCTAGCCTAGCCTAACAATAAGCAATACTGGACAATGTGCAAAATAATGTGCAATATAAAGTGCAATATCTTTCCTGCTTCCCCCCCCACACACACACTTACCCTAACCCCACTTCTCTCCCCTTTCCCCCCTCCCCCCTTCCTCTCTTCCCCATATCTTATTCTTTTATATTTGTATATGTAAATACTTAATTTATTTTAATTTAGAAGTTTTTCTCTATTTCTTTTCTCTGTTTATCTGTAATGATGCTGCTGGAATCTTAATTTCCCTGAGGGAACCCTCCCAAAGGGATCAATAAAGTTTCATCTAATCTAATCTAATCTAATCTAATCTAATCTAATCTAATCTAATCTAATCTTTTATACCTATTGAGGTATTTCACCTGACATCACAGGGTCACGTGACACCCCGGTGTCCGCCATTTTGGACGGCAAGCTAGCTAATGTCAACAACAGTAGCTGGTATGTTACTGTAGCAATGTTTACGTTCAGTCATTTGGATGACTGTTAAAACCTTTCAGTCTCAAGTTTTTCCTTTACTGGATTTACTAGTTTACTGAGCCAGCGAGCCCCAGAGCGCTAGCTAGCCGGCCAGCCAGCCCCGGAGCGCTAGCTAGCCGGCCAGCCAGCCCCGGAGCGCTAGCTAGCCGGCCAGTCAGCCCCGGAGCGCTAGCTAGCCGGCCAGCCAGCCCCGGAGCGCTAGCTAGCCGGCCAGCGAGCCCCGGAGCGCTAGCTAGCCAGCCAGCAAGCCCCGGAGCGCTAGCTAGCCGGCCAGCGAGCCCCGGAGCGCTAGCTAGCCGGCCAGCGAGCCCCGGAGCGCTAGCTAGCCGGCCAGCGAGCCCCGGAGCGCTAGCTAGCCGGCCAGCGAGCCCCGGAGCGCTAGCTAGTTAGCGCCAGCCAGCCAGCCCCAGAGCGCGCTCAGTAAACTAGTAAATACAGTAAAGGAAAAACTTATAACGGGCCATGTCTCAACAGACTAAGAAGTTATTTCAATGACATTTAATAACATTTTGTTTATCCTGAGGACCGAAAGTAAATGAAAATGTGAACAAACCTTAGCTGTCAGTGAACAATCCTGGTGGAAGCAGGTAAATGTCATTCTCTAAGCCTGCTAACCTCAATTTTTGCAAATACCTCTCCCTCTGCTCGCCCTGTAAATGCCCTACGTCGCTGGATAGTGAAGGTGTTTTCTGCATCTCGATCCTTTTTCTTTTATGTTTTTCGTTTGTCGCCTTCCTCGCATTCAAACTGATTCGAGCCGTGCCGTCCAAAATGGCAACATCACATGACTTGGTCACGTGAGTGAAATACCTCAAAATGTTGATAATGGTAATATTTCTCAATCACCAGCTGTCAGGTTATAGCACTTTGAAAATCCATAACCTTCAGTTTGACCTTTCAAGGTCACTCAATATCAAAGCTCATGGTGCCAAATGAAGCCCATATGGCACTTCCTATATGTTGATAATGGTAAATATCTGTCTACCATCAACAGTTTTCAAGTTACAACCCTCTGAAAATCTGTGACCTTGAGTTTCACCTTTCAAGGTCACACAAGGTCAAATATCATGGTGCCAAATGAAAGGCCATATGGGAGTTACTATATGCTCATAATAGTAAACATCTCTTTATCGGCATCTATTTGAGTTATAATGTAAAATGTTATTTTGACTGAAAGGTTGACCTTTCTGGTGACCTTGACCTTCACCTTGACCTGATTACCCCCAAATTTTAATCAGGTAATCTACAGACCATTGCCCACCCACCCTGAAAATTTTAAGTCAATCAGTGCAACCATCTAGATGCTAGATTGTTAACAGACAGACACACACACAAAACAGATGAACAAACTGCACTGATTACAATACCTCACCCTGCTTACTCCATTGCAGGTGAGATAATGAAAATGCTTGAGGTAGATAAGTGCATTGATAGCCAGCAAGTTAACTCATAAACTGTAGTGAGGATCAGCAGCCTTCTCATGATTAATACCACAAACTAGCTGCTCTGTGTAGCCTGTGTAGTCTGTGTTAGCGAGCAGTATCAAGCTAACAGACATCTATAGGAAGAAACTGGTCACTTTAGAAATAAAATATATGGCTCTGGATTTTATATATCGGTAGTCCATCATGTCTGATGATGACCTCCATGTGCAATACTATCATCTCAGTCAGGATTGTTGTGGACTCACATGTTGCTGTAGAGCCCTAGGTAAAATTTACATGGTCGTCCACAGTGCCAGCAGTCAAACCGTCCAGGCATGCCAGGTGTCGCTGCTGTTGCCTTTCTTCTTGTGCGGGCCTCAATAATGTTTTGTGTCTGTTTTCAAATGTGACATACACATGTGTAACCTACAGTATGTGTGCCAGGCAGTTCAGTTTAGTGCACGTTCCTCTAGCTGCCTAAGAAGGATGTCAGCATGTGTAACATTGATCTTGACACTGTGTTTGAATCATTCGAGGGATCTTCCTGTGTTTCTTTTGCTGTGGCAGAGTTCACTGTAAAGAGCTACTTGGAGATTCTAGACTTATCTATTTGAATAACATGCCCTGTCCATCAGAGCTGTGCTTTTAAGATGGTGGCTTCAGTGCTTGTAGTTTCTGCTCTGTCCAGGATCTCAAGGTTTGTAATCTTATCCTGCCATCGTATGCTGAGGACTGCATGTAAGCTGAAGCACTCCAGCAGTTTGTGTCTTCTGTACAAAGTCCAGGTCTCACAACCATAGAGCGAGCTAGGGATAACAACAGCCTTGTACACTTTCAGTTTGGTTGACAGATGGATGCTGTGCTGACTCAGTACTTGGGATCACAGTCTGCCAAGTGCTTGGCTTGCTTTGCAGATCCTGGCATTGATCTCCTTGTCAAGGGAACCATCACTGGAGATAATACTGCCAAGGTATGTGAACTCCTCTCCAGTCTTTAGTTCTGTCCCCTCAATGGAAATGGATGGGCAAGGATCATATGAAAATCTACTGGAGACACAGTTTCATCAAACCAGTCCTGATGCACACTCCTCTTTTTTTTTTTGGTCCAAGCATCAGCAGGACTGCCTCCTCCACTGTTGTTTTAAACTGATCCCATTGCTGTGTCACACTCCCAGACAAGGGTTTGTGGGAACTAAGTCTGTCATCCAGGCTGGTTGCGAATTGTTTGCGCAGGTCCAGATGCTTCAGTTTCTCTGTGTTGAAGGATGGCCTGACAGGCTTGGATGACTTCTGATGGGTGGGGATGATCTGCAACATGAGGATTGATCTGACCAGACAGTGGTCAGTCCAGCACTCAGCTCCTCGCATGGCTCTGGTTACCATACAGTCTTTGATGTTGCAGCTGCGGCAAATTACATAGTCAAGTACTGTAGGTGCCATTGCTTGGACCTTGGGTGCATCCAAGTTCTTTTATACTTGTCTCCTTGTCTGAAGAGGGTGCTGAAAATGGTTAGTTAATTTTCACCACAGAGGCTTAGGAGCAGTAGACCATTGGTGTTAATTTTCCCTGTATTATGCAGGCCAAGCATGCCTTTCCAGTTTCTGTAGTCAGTGCCGACTCGAGCATTAAAGTTGCCCAAGAAGATGAGTTTGTCACAAGGTGATCAAGAGCCTCGTAGAAAGCATCCTTTGCTTCATTTCTGCTGGTCAGGGTGGGGACATAGGCATTGATAACTGTAACATGATGTGCAGAGTTAAGGGGGAATCACAGTTTTATCAGATGTTCATTGATGGAGACAGGGAAGTATGGTAACGGGTTGAGAAGTGTCATCGTAATGGCCGGTCCCATACCATGAATTCTATTCACATTCTGGGCCTTGCCTTTCCAGAACAAGGTGTAGCGACCCTTGCAGGTCCTTCCCCTGCATGTCTGGTTTCACTCAGTGTGGCAACGTCTCTTCTGTATTGGGCCCATTCTCTTGCTATAAGGGCTGTTTTCCTCTCTGGTCTTGTAGATGTTTGCCTGTCCATTATTGTACAGACATTCCATGTACCAAGTTTTCTTTTTTGTAGGTTTCCTTGTTATTTGTTGATTTCAGCTACTGTGTGAGTAATACTGCCAGCCATGGCTAGCTAGCCAGTTGGGGTAGGGACAAGCAATGCCTGAGACACCTTTTCTAGTCTCTTCCCCTACCCTAAATAGGCTGCTCAGTCACCTGGGAGAGCACCAAACTCCTCTGTCATCCTGGAGTCAGAGATAAAAGAGTGGCTATTGTCACCAGGCTGTCTGCATGCAGGGCTGCCTGCAAATCCCAGTGGTCAACTCCACCTGTTGCTTCATCCCTTCACCACAGGGCTTTGAAGATAGGAGAGCATGAGAGATTGCACATAGAAACCTGTGCGGGAAGTGATTATAGTGGGAAAGTCAATGCACAGAGGCAGTCTCACAATCTTGGCCTAGGAAGTCAGGTTTCAGTGGTACAAAAGAGCCATCACAACCAGAGACTTCTTCAGCTGAAGTAGATGACCACAGTACCCGGATTGTCTTGCTGTGCCCTAAGCACTCCACAATGCTATGCTGTTGCCACCTTCATGATGGTTGGAACTTCGTGAGCCTCCTCCACTCAATCTGCCAATTCCAACCTTCACATGCAGGGATAGACATGTCCCACCTTCTGGCTCACCAGCAGGTTTGCGACCCAATCAGCTACCCTCACCTGGTTTAACCTGCCTGCCAAAGTGGTTGCCCGGGGTGTGGCTGCTGTGCATGCTACAGCTTCATGGAGCTTCATAGAGCCACAGGTGAGTGTTAGGTGCCAGGTGGGATCCAAAGCAGGATGAGCTACCCTTGAAAAAGTATGGCAAGTCCCCGCTGCAAAGATACTTCCCTCCCTGTCACCCCATACGCCCCGGATTTTGTATACAGTCTATTTAAGTGGAAGTCCTTTATCTTGTTGAAGATGCACTCAGCAATACGGCGTATAGAACCAGTCAGAAGTTCATACACACCTTCTAATTAAATGTTTTTTCTTTATTTTTATGAATTAGTCACTTCATATTTTAAAGTAATAATGGATATTATTTCTCTTTATTTACTTGAGCGGTTCTTGACATAATATGGATTACTGCAGTTGTGGAATCAGGCTATTTACTGTATTTTTATTATTTACTGTTTGATCTCTAATGCATTAAGAAGGAAAGAAACTCGTCCACTAATTAACTTTTGACTTTCACATGGTGTGGGGGATTCGGAAAACCCACCTGACCCCCTCTGACTACGGCCTTGTACAGATATAAAGGTGTATTGTGTTCAGTGCAGTAATGAGAAATATCTGATGGACACACAACATATAAAACAATCAGCAAAACTTTTTCAAAGTCTCTTAATCTGCATTTATTTCTCTACACAGGTGTTCTCACTCAGGACAAAAGTCATTGGTCTGTGAAATATCCTGATAATCCGATCTGTGCTGTGAGAGGATTCAGTGTCTCCATTCCCTGTAGTTATAATTATGATCCAACATCAAATCCCAATATTCAGTTGAGGAAAAAGCTTTGGTGCTCACCGAACTCAGACACAGATTTCTGTGTAAAGCCTCCGTATGTTTATGACAGCTCATCAAACACCAGCTCAGACTTTGAGTACGCTGGAGACGACAAATCAAACTGCACTTTATTAATCCACAATCTACAGTTCAGTTATTCTGGAGAGTACAGATTCAGATTTATAACTGCTAATCCTGATGACAAATGGACAGGTGTTCCTGGAGCGACTCTACAAGTTGCAGGTAAATTTTAATGATGAAAATAAAAATCCAAATGATTCATGATCTGTATAATTGACTTTCCTCACCTATAGGAATACATTAAATCATTTTGTGGAAATCTTTCTCTTTTGAACAGTGAAAGTAAATTTAACTCCAGCTTTAATTTTTATCAAGAAATCTCATGTAGCTGATGTTTATTATTCAGTAAAACATTTTTATCAGTGAGAGAAATCCTGATTCACTGACGTGGAGTCTTTCCTGCTCTCTGGAAAAGATTTAAAGGTGTCACTAATCAGGCTCAGTGGAAACGGGACCCTTAAACAAGGAGACTCGTTAAATCTGACGTGTGATGTGAACTGCACACACAGTTCCTCACAGTTCATGTGGTCTAAGAACAACGAGCCGTTAAATACATCAGGACCCGTTCTTCACTTTCCTGCTCTAACTGTGAGGGATTCTGGGAATTACACCTGCACTTGGAAAACCAACGAGGCCTCAGGATCTGAAACGATCAGCCTTCACGTCGAGGGTGGGTCCATCTGCTCACAACATTCCTGAACATCTCGAATGATTCCTGAAGGAAATGAAGTGACTTGTGTTCAGTTTAATATTCAATAAATGTTAAATACTGTTGTTTTTAAAAGGTGAAAATCCTAAAAATCCTGAAAATCCTGATCAATGGTTAATCTGGATCATTGTCTCGGTGATAGTTGGAATGATTTTCATCATCTCAGTCATCGTAGGAGCTGTGATTTACATCAGGAGGTAAAACTCTACATATTTCCATCCAGTATAAACAGTGAGTGGGACTGTTGAATAGTTTGTTCTGTCCTGTCTAATGTCCACTGTCTTTTTTTGTTAATATCTGGGTAAATGTGTAATGTAAATGTGTTAGACTTTGTTCCTTCATGTCATAGGCAAATACAACACGCCTGGTGTACCTCACTTGCTGACCAAAATTTCCCCATGGGGACAATAAAGTTTCTTTCTTTCTTTCTTTCTTTCTTTCTTTCTTTCTTTCTTTCTTTCTTACTAACTAACTAACTAACTAACTAACTAACTAACTAACTAATCTACACAGAGCTTTAAAACAAAACACACACACACACACACACACACACACACACACACACACACACACACACACACACACACACACATCCAGTATTGGACTTTAATCGAGTCTCAGTATTTAGTTTCACGTGTAGATTTTTCGCTGCTAACACGTGTTGATAATCTGTTCTATGATTTACTGCAGTATTTAACACACACAGTATTGTTCCTTACTCTTTGTAAATGAGATGTGTGAGATCACAGTGTGTATTCTAGAGCATGTCCATGTGCACTGAGTGTTTTCCTGATTCTATTAGGAGGAAATGTAAAGCTCCAGAAGAAAACGGGCAGGAAAGTGGAGAGAAAACACAGGTATGACCTTTTCAAAGAAATGTGCTTTTAAGTGAGCTGTTAAAAAGAGTAGTACAGACGTCAAGTGTTCAAACTTTATACTTACAAACTTTTGTATTTTGGAGTAACTTATGACAATTATAATTTAAATACACTTCAGTTTATTCAGTTATTTTTAAAATATACCTTAAATTAATTTAGCTGTGCTTTGAGTGCTTTTTGTTGAACAATTTAAGTCATACCCAGTTAGATGTAAGAAGATAATGTGGAGACACAATTGTTGTTACACTTGTGTAATTGTACTAAAACTTATTATTCAGCATTATTTTATATAATACAATTTAATTTGATAAGACAATTAAATATACTTTAGTTCCGGTGTGAAGAAACACGTTTATTTCAGTGAACTTCCTCACAGCACACTGAAGAATAATTTATAAGGGATTACTATACATCCATCCATTATCTGTAGCCGCTTATCCTGTGCAGGGTCGCAGGCGAGCTGGAGCCTATCCCAGCTGACTATGGGTGAGAAGCAGTGTACATCCTGGACAAGTCGCCAGATCATCACAGGGCTGATACATAGAAACACACAACCATTCACACTCACATTCACAACTACGGTTAATTTAGAGCCACCAATTATCCTAACCTGCATGTCTTTGGACTGTGAGGGAAACCGGAGCACCCGGAGGAAACCCACGCGGACACGGGGAAAACATGCAAACTCCACAAAGAAAGGCCCTCGTCGGCCACTGGCCTTGAACCCAGAACCTTCCTGCTGTGAGGTGACAGTGCTAACCACTACACCACCATGCCGCCATAGGATTACTATAAAATATACAATTTTGGAAAATAAAGAAAATATGAAAATAATACACATTTAATACTCTTTTTACATAACTTCAGTCTCCTTTGTTTTCTGAAGAGATGATCTTAATAGGAAATGAGGAACTCAGTACAGCACAGTTTAGGGTTCTCCGTGTTCTAGCTCACACTGTGTATTTATTGTGACTTTTTATGGCATTATTTTTCTTCAGGGATTTCACGTCTGCTGTATTATAAGACTCTTTTGTCATGTGGTTCCATTTGATTTGATTGAATTTCATTCCACAGTTAATAACAGACAGTTGAAGCCCTGGGCAGATGGGATAACCTGGCCTGGTTTTATACGTAAACTCTGAACTCGTTCAAGTCTTTAGTTTGGTTTTGTTGGGTGATGATGAACAAGTTCTCAAAAACTGAGAAGTGGGTCTCATGGGGAAAAAAGTGTGAAAACATCTGATGTAGACCGTCATGAAGCAGCGAATGAACTCAGCATGATCCTCAACATGAGCTTCAGATGATCTTTATCTTATGTTTAACACCACGTCTAAAATGGGATCCGCTGATGTTACCTGAACTGGAGCTGAAATTCTGACAGGACTGGAGACGAGTCGATCATCTACTGAACATCAACAGACTTAAACTGGAGAAATAAAGTGCTGGTGATTTTCTCACACTGCTGCACATGAGAACTGATGATGGATGCACTGTGTTTTTACAGACAAAGCCACAGTTAAACCAAGTTTCTCAATATCCTGATGAAGAAACGTTGAAGAAGGAGGAAGTAACTTACGCGTCTGTCCAAATCAAACCAACAACCAAAGGGTAAAAAAAAAATACAGCATACAGTGGATATAAAAATACAGTTTAATGTGTCATGGGAAGTTGATCTTTAATTGAGAGGGCGGGGCCATATGATATAAAATTGACAAATTAAGTCATGATTTGCTTTAATGAATAAACTAATTGAATAATTAATAAATGAAATAAGAAATCACAAAATGCAGCTGATTTGATGGTAAAAATGTTGTATATAAACTTTAAAATTGTCTTTTCAGAACATTTTTGAAAGAAACATTACTCTACTGGAGGCAGTTTGTGTACAAACCTGTAGATCATGTTACATATTGTGTCTCTGAGAAATGTCTTTGAGAATGGCGATACAATATTTTTTGTCATTTCACCCAGCTCTGAGAGTAATATCCATCCATCCATTTCTGTAGCTGCTTATCCTGTTCTTACTATGGGTGAGAGGCGGGGTACACCCTGGACAAGTCGCCAGGTTATCTGAGAGTAATATAGAATTATAAAAACATACAGTACATTACGTTCATTTTCTTTCTTTTCTCTCTCTCTCTCTCTCTCTCTCTCTCTCTCTAAGGTCTCAGGTCACAGCACAGCTAAACCAAGTTCCTCAGTCTGATGAAGTGTTAGATGAAGGAGGAGTGACTTGTGCATCTGTGGGCATCAAACCCAAAGGATCACCCAAACAGTAAGCATGAAAATCAAAAATTTCCACTAATTAATTGGTTCAGAAGTACCATGTGATGTAAACAGAGGCAGATTAAATCGACACTAAAGGAGAATTGTAAAAACAGTGTGTGTTATCTGTGTTCATCCACTATTTAGCAAATAAATATGAAATAAAACACACTGTGTTGGGCTTTTATAGCAAATTGATCAATAATGGCATGTTTTATTCCTCTTATTTTCCAATTATGACAATTTTTCTTTATTAAAGAACATTGTAATAGCTCTCTAACTTGTGGGAAACAGAGGAACTGGAAGCAGGCTTCAGAACAGGTGTATTCTTTTTATTTTTCACTTTTCAGTGACAACTAACATGCAAACATAAACACACACACACATGGGGTGATGCAGCTCTCTCTCTCTCTCTCTCTCTCTCTCTCTCTCTCTCTCTCACATTCCTGACTGTCTGAAAGAGACACAGGTTAAGAGACACCCAGTAATTAGGCACAGGTGAACCTCATTACATGCTACCTGCTGGTTCAACCTGCCCCCTCACCATTCACAGCCGATGCTCAACCACGCCCCTGCTGCCACATACCTCCACCACCCAACTCAGGCTGGAAAGCCATTTGGCCTGCAGCTGACCCCCCCTGGTGGAGGAGGTAATCCGCCACCACCATCTGTGCCCCCGGCCTGTGGACCACTTCGAATTTAACGGGCGAAAGGGCCAGATATCAGCAAGTGATCCATGAGTTGGCATCATTCATGCGGTGGAGCCACTGGAGCAGGGTATGATCGGAAAAGAGGGTGAATGGGCATCCTAGCATGTAGTACCAGAGAGTGAGGACTGCCCACTTAATGGCCAGACACTCCTTTTCTATCAGGTTCAGGTAACTTTATTGGTACCCATAGGCAAACTAGGTTTACAGTCTAAGAGGCAGGGCATCCTTTACACTCTATAGACCACCACGTAACACACAACACACAAAACATTAAACATATAATACAGACAACAGAACATGGATACAGCTACAGTACATGACCGAATTGCTTTGTGCGTTGTGTGCAAATAACTCTACAGCTTGTTTAAGAGTGATTGCAGCTGGAACAAAGCTGTTTTTAAATATTGTGGTTCTACAACCCGGGACTATTAACCTCCATCCAGAGGGAAGATACTGGAATTCCCTATTCAAAGGGTGCAGGCTATCTTCTAAGATAGCCATAGCTATCCACTGTAGTTGTTTAGCATACAGGGATGTGGGGTACAACTGAGACTCACAAGTCAGCTTACTTGACCATCTTACAATTTGATTTAGGTGATTCTTGTGCTTAACTGAAACACACCCAAACCATGACACGAGGGAGAAAGATATGATTGATTCGATAAAACAATGTTATCATGGTCCTGTCTATATGAAAATGAAACAATTTTCTCAGACAATATAGACACTGTTGTCCTTTTTTTACAGACAGCTTCACAATTCTCCTGGAAGTTTAATTTAGAATCAGTAATTGTCCCTAGATATTTATAGGATTCTACTTGTTCCAGAAGTTGGCCATTTATAATTGTGGCCTCATATCTTGGAGTTTTACCAACATCAATATACATATCTTTTGTTTTAGATATGTTCAATTGAAGGTGTGACTCCTCACCAGTGGCGTGCACAGATAGACACGAGGTGGTGCTCAAGCACCTGCCCCGCTGTCCAAAAAAGTGCCCTTTTGAATTTTTTTTTTTTACAGTTTACTGAGGCCAATGTCGACATGATCTTTAAGAAAAGCCGCAGCATTAAAATCGTGTGTGAAAATAATGTCCCGATGTGTGCCCCCTCTGCACACACACCGGACCTCTGTCTCTCTTGCTCTGTCACGTGAACAAGCGTGCAGTGCATTCAATGTGAGGTTGCAGCAGCATAGCGTCCTGGAAGCCACGGCCTTGTAGTAGCGCAGACAACACATCGGGCAGTCAGTCAGCTCTTCCCCTGCCCCACCAGCCAGCTAACACATGAATCGAGTGAAAATGTATTGTTTGCCCTCTAAGCCTAGCCTGGGCCTGCCCATCCTAAGCGTGACGCAACACGAGGGCCTGTTGCGAGCTTAGTCTGGCCAGGCAAGCTATCTCCAGCTCTTCCAAGCTCCTGAAAAATCGGGAGCCAATCACTTTGAGCATCTCCAACGGCCCTGGGTAGAGGCGTGTTCAAGGCAGTGACGTAGTAGAACTGCGACCGGAAGCCATAGATTGTTTACAGAATCATGCTGTATTGAAAGCATTCAACGGGAAGTTCTCATTGAAAACGGAGCAAAGAGCAGCCCTGGAGGTATTTATTGAAAGGAAGGACGTTTTTGCCTTGCTCCCGACCGGCTTCGGTAAGAGTTTAATCTACCAGTTAGCCCTGCTAGTAGCCAAATCAATGGGGCTCAGCGAGAATCCTATCATCGCGTCACATACGTCAGAGGAAAGAGTGATGTGATTGGTTTAAGCTTCGTCACAGCCTTTTCTGGGTTCGACCAGTAGCAAACTGAGGCATTTCAGGGAGGCGGGTCAACCACGGGCTCTGGGAAATGGTTGGGCTGAATATCTTGGCCAGACCAATAGCTCGTAGAGCTTTGAAGTTGCGTTAGCCAGACTACTCTAAGCCCAAACTGTAATTATTTTGTCGTGAAGTAGCCCGTCGCATACAGAAACAACTGCACATGGCAGCCTTTGCCAGCTTATTTGCTCCCTTTCCATATGGAGAAACAAACAGTTACGATTCATGTTTTGGCAGTAATTACTGCTTTATAACCTGCTTTTTTAATATCCGGGTCCAAAACGACCCGAACACCACAAGTACTATATTTTTTGCTAGACCATTTTCAGATTTAGGAAAACAAAAATTTCTTTTTCTATTTTGTTCAACTAGAGATTCCTGGCAGTCAAAAAGCCTTGATGTAATAAATTAACATAAAGTGTTTGTTTTACACCTTTAAAAACTAAACAGGTCAGTGGCGACCCGAACACAAGAGGAGGGTTAAATCTCAGACTTTTATAATAAGGTGTTCCACATGCGCAAAAAAGTGCCCTTTTTTACCCCCAGAGCACTTGCCCCCCAATATGTCTGTGCACGCCACTGCTGCTCACACCACTGGACAAAGTCTTCAATTATTGGTTTATGGCCTCTGTCATTTTTATGGAGCAAGCTCACAATGACGGAATCGTCCGCATACTTAATAACGGTCCTATTTACATATTTGCTCTGACACATGTTCGTATATAGAATAAACAGGAGGGGTGAAAATACGCACCCCTGTGGTGAGCCTGTGGAAGAGCAGAGCTGACTAGACAGAACTTCATTCACCCTGACTCTCTGTGTCCTGTTTGTTAAAAAATCCAAAATCCAACCAACAAGATAAAAGCTAAAACCAAATTGTTCAAGAAGGCAATTAGCTAAAATATGAGTTTGAATTGTATTAAAAGCGGATGAAAAATCAATAAAAAGGATTTGTGCATGGGACCTACTTCCCTCAAGGTGTTTTAAAAGCAGATGAAGCAGAGTGAGAGTGACATCTACCACTCCCCTGCGTGGCCTGTAGGCAAATTGTATGGGATCCAATGCATGTTCAGTGATCCTTAAAATCTGTAACCTTACCAATTGTTCACAATTTTTTCATTAAAATTGAAGTAAGAGCAACAGGTCTAAAATCATTAAGAGTTTTAGAACTACTACATTTAGGGACTGGAATCATTATAGCATCCTTCCAGACTTTTGGTACATGTTGTGTCTGCAGGGATTTATGAAAAATATATCTAAATATGTAACTCAGCTCTCTTGTACCATACGTGTTTTAATTAAACGCCCACAGATATTATCTGGTCCATGACTTTTATTCATCTTTGTCCGACGAAAGGCATTTTCAACATATTTACATGTGATGTTGAAATGCTGATTATCCTTGAGTTTGTGTTGGAGTTCTTGAACCTCCTGGCTAAAATCAAACTTATCAAAATGGGTATAGAAATGATTAAAAGCATTGGCAAGCTCAGCATCAGACTTAAAACCCTCTAGATAGGCATGGCTACTGTTACTCTGATTCTGGATGCCCGCTATGGTTTTCATACAGGACCAGGCAGAGCCAAGGTTATTTTCAGCCATCCTATCTTCAAGTTTAGACTTATATCTTTGTTTTGCTTTAGATATCTCAATTTTAAGCTCCTTGGTGGCTATACATAAATCAGAGGCAGTTCCCTGCTTATGAGCCTGCCTTTTTTTCTGTATACCATCTTATATAGATCTATTCATCCATGGTTTATTATGAGGGTATATCTTAACTTGTTTACAGGGAATAATCATATCTTTACAAAAGGCCACATATGAACAAACAACATCAGTAATTTCATCCAAGTCATTACAAGATTCTTTAAAAATGTCGCAATCTGTGCAGTCGTAACACTCCTGAAGGCACATAACTGATTCTTCAGTCCATTCTTTAGCTTTCTTGGTTTGCACTTTTTCCCTTCTCAAAACAGTTTGATACGTGGGGAGGAGTTGTATACAATTATGGTCTGCAGAGCCCAGCGGGGGGAGTGGCATCGATTTATAAGCATCCTTTACTGTGCCATAACAAAGGTCCAGTGTCTTTCCCCGCCTGGTAGGACAGGTGACATACTGGTAGAAATCTCTCAGTGTCTTTTTCAGGGATACATGATTGAAATCACCTAAAATGAAGTTTGGCGCATCTGGGGAGCATGACTGTAGTTTTTGCATTACGTCAGAAATCACAGTGCAAGCGATGGTGGTATTTGCCCTTAGGTGTATGTACATGACTGTTAGGAAAATTTGTGGAAACTCCTGTGGCAAATAAAATGGGTGTAGTGACACAGACAGGAGCTCGATATCGGGCAAACAGATTTTTTCTCTAACAGTCACAGAAGTACAATAATGTCTATTAAAGTACACACATACCCCACCCCCAAGTGTCTTCCCCATTTCACTGGCCTCCCAGTCCATCTGAACAGGTAATCCAAACCCGTCAATCCACAGGTCTCAGTCCCGGTCCTGGGTAAACAACCTGGTCTCCGTGAAGGCCAAGACACAGCATTCCCTGAAGTCCTTCTGTAGCTGGACATTTCCCTGGAGTTCATCTACCTTGTTTCTAAGGTATTGCATGTTCCCCATTATCATAATGGGCAAAGGGATCCGTCTCATACACTGCTTTCTCAGTCGCAATCGGACACCTCCACGTTTGCCCCGCTTCCTCTTTTTTTTTTCTGCCATGTCGAGGATCCAAACCAGTGATCCTTTCGTATACATTCCGATAAGTGTAACGTTATATCTGATACACTAGGCAGGTTCCCAGAGCTCAAATAAAGCAATTGATCTCTGCTGTACTGTAGCCTTCCTTGGGTAGCTGTCTGCTTTGAGCTGTGGGCAAGCAGCAAACATGATAGGATCCATGTTACAACCAGGTAGAAAGGTTCCATTTCTAGATTAACACCATCAGTTGGGAACTAGATGCATGGTGGTAAGACTTAGACAAACTTTCGACAAACTTTGGAACACTTTACGATGTATACCAAACAAACAAACAAATCAGATGCCAAACTCACTGCTAGTCGCTGCATGAGCATGCACCACAGGTAGTGTATCACCTCATGCTGTACTTTGACTCTCGCATGGAGAGTTTGTGACTGATGTACAGCACCGGACACTCCTCCCCCTCCACTACCTGGGACAAAACAGCCCTCAGCCCTCTGTCCGACATGTCAGTCTGCAAAACAAAAGGGACAGAAAAGTCAGGAGAATGCAACAGCAGGCCCCACACAAAACCACCTTTACTTGAGCAAAAGCCTATTCGCATGATTCCATCCTCTGGACTGGATCTGGCACCCCCTTTTCAGTGAGGTCAGTCAGCGAGCTGGTGATGTCCAAAAAGTTAGGCACGAACTGCCTATAATAGTTAGCTAGCCTCAGGAACTGCCTCACACCCTTTTTGGTCTTAGGTCTTGGGCAGGCCACAATTGCCTCAGTCTTATCAATTTGGGGACACACCTGCCCATGACTCGAGTGGAAACCCAGATACCATGCTTCCACCCGGCCAATTGCACACTTTTTCGGGTTTGCTGTGAGCCCAGCGTGCCTCTGTGACCTCAGGACCACCCTAAGATGCTGTAAATGCCACTCCCAATCATTATTATAAATGACTGTAATCTAAGTAGACTGCCACATTTGCATTGTGGGAACAGATAATTCAGTCCATGAGACGCTGAAATGCCACTGGAGCCCCAAACAACCCAAAAAGAAGGGTGACAAATTGATATAAGCCAAATGGAGTGGAAAAGGTAGTTTTCTCATGGGATAATGGAGTCAAGAGGATCTGCCAGTATCCTTTTGTTAAATCTAGTGTTGAGTAAAAGCGAGCAGCACCTAACTGACCGAGCAGTTCATCAATGTGAGGCATCAGATACGGTTCAAATTTAGGCATCGCATTGACTTTTTTGTAGTCCACACAGAACTGGACTGATCCGTTGGTCTTGGGAACCAAGACCACCAGGCTGCTCCAGTTGCTGTGCGACTCCTCAATTACTCCCATCTTAAGCATAGCCTGGAGTTTGTCCCAAACCACATTTTTCTTGTGCTCAGGGGAGACAATACAGGTGGCTGCACACCACCACCCCAGGGGGAGTCTCAATGTGTTGTTCTATGAGGTCAGTGCAATCAGGGAGGGGCAAGCAGAGGTGGAAAGAGTACTAAAATATTATACTCAAGTACAAGTACTGTTACTCTGATGAAATTTTACTTAAGTACAAGTAAAGTTACCAGACAAAAAATCTACTCAAGTAAAAGTAAAAAGTAGATCATTTAAAATGTACTTTGAGTAAAAGTAAAACGTTACTTTTAACAATGGGTGTTTTCTGCCTCCATTGTGTTGTGCAAAAATGAAAAAGAAGAGGAAACAAGGATATATGTACATCTCAACCCAGATGTTTTATTTAAAGGAAGTGTATCAAATTGAATGCTTAGGATAATGCTGCATTAAAACTGAGACAAACAAAAAAGGTCAATAAACACAGTCATGTCGTTTACATCGCCCTGACCACACACAAAGCATTGTACACGAAATATGAAAGTGAAATGTTGCACCGAAATCTCGTAGCTTGCCTGTGTGCACTGTGTGTTATTGAACAATTCAATTCAAACATTATTTGTTTTGCTTAGTATTCCTTTCTGGCCTGTTGGATGTAGAATGGTAGGAGGACTGATCACATCAGGTTGGCGAGCTAACTTGCTTGCATGATTAGCCAACCGAATAACAGACTAGTTACCGTTATGTTACAGTACCAACAGGTTGCTACTTCAACATTAGCAATGCCATCCACTATTTTTGGAATATAACCAGCCTATTGTCGGTTTTACTATGGAAAGGAAACATTATGATCGGGGCGCAGATAAGTTTTTTGAACTGGGGGGGACAAAAAACTGGGGGGGACAAAGCTGCCAGCAAACCAACCCCAACCCCGATATGCCTGTCAAACTTGTTGTGGGTAACCATAGCAACCAAGCTTGAGCTCGCAACCTGTGCAGTCTGTGCAGCTCAACCAACCGAATATCAGTCTTTGTTTTGTTTTATGTGAGTTGTTGGAACTATGTATACACTGCTGTGCACCTCATTAAACCGAATGGTAATTAGTCTTTTGATTTTTCCGTGAGGTTCGCCTTATGCAAAGAAAGACAGCATAGACGTTTTTTCCTCCCTATAAGTGGGGGGGACCGAACGAGGTGAATTTAAATCTGGGTGGGACGAATCCCACCCGTCCCACCCTCTATCTGCGCTTGTGATTATGATGCCAATGACAATACTTACCTCAACATGCTTGCGCAGATTAGACGTCGAATTTTTGTATGCCGCAATGGTTGTCTTCTTGGGCACACATAATCTGCATTGCATAATGAAACTGTCACCCCTTTTCTCTACAAAGCTGAAGTGATCACGTATGTAGGGCCAGGGGTGCACTTCATTACTGGAAGAAATTGCGTTTTCTGCAGGGTCATCCACGACAGGTTCCTCGGTCTCCTCCATGTCCGCAGGGGCGCTTTATCAACACCCGTGGCCCAGGGGCTAGGCCCCTCATAGGCTACCTGCCAACCCTACCCTTACCGTTGGCCAGGAAAACACTCTTATTTTATCTGCAATACGTGTCAAGCATTTACAGTGTAAGCGCGTAATTAGCCTAGAAGCCTACGATAGGTTACGTTTGGCTCAGCGTAGCTGCGCAAGGCCCACGCTCACATCGCTCAACACATCCGACCACAGAGGGAGAGAAGAACGCGCGCATTATCATTACAGAGCCGGTTCTGATTATTACCACGGACAGGACAGTGATACTGCGTAACTTTCACGCAGGGGCATGGCCAGAGATAACCACACAAGCGCGCGTGCGCTATAATGTAGACCTATGTGTTGTAAACATAAAACACACACACCTACAGACAAGTCCTTTTAAAAAATAAAATACATAAAAATAGCTCGGCGGCATGAAAACAAACATTCACTGCAAGACAAGGTGCCCTAGAATCGCCATCAGTTTTTAATATCTATATGGACTTTGTTGTCAGGATTGCACAGCATGAGATATCAAAACTGTACCCAGATACAGGCTTCAAGTTCAGATATTGCATTCCAAATGAGGTATCCACAAGAGAAATGCGTACGAAAGCATGAGCATCAGGAGAGGGTTGCATAACAGAGATTCTATACGCAGATGATCAGGCCATACTCGCTGGATCCATCGAGGAGCTTCAGAATATTCTTCAGTTGTATGATAAGACCTATACCCGCTTTGGTTTACAAATATCATATGTTAAAACAGAAACAATGGCTTTTAACGTCAATGAGGATATCAAATGTAAACCAAGTATCATTTCCCTTGGCGGCACTAATATTAAAAACGTCCGCACCTTTTAAATATCTTGGTTATAATGTCAGCAACTGTGATGAATCCTCACACTTCCTGCATGCTAGGATAAGTGCTGCATTCATGAAATGGAATGAACTGAAACACGTTCTAACCGACCACCGAATACAACTAAAAACCCGTATAAAGTTCCTAGTGGCATGCGTTCGATCTCGTCTCCTGTACAGCACGCAGGCATGGCAACTATCATCCAGTGAAATTCACAAAATTGAGGTAGTGTGGCACGGCTTCCTAAGGAAAATGATTAAAGGTGGATATAAACGAAAGAATGCCCCTCACCAAAAGAACACTACAAATGAAGATATAGACTGGAGCTACAAGATGTCCAATGCTGACCTCCGGAAACTGACAGGAACCCAGGATATAAAACTATCCTGCTACGTACAACAACTAAAATATATTGCTCATGTTTGCCGGATAGGCAATAACCAAGTGCAAAAGCAGCTCCTGTTTGACAAAAATGGTTACAAATGGACGAAATGGGAAAATCTGCTGGGCATAGACACCCAACAGATAAGACGTATGATGATGGACAAATCAAACTTTGAGCAACTGCTGCAACTGCTACAGCAGAAGCACCCCTAGAGAGTTTAACTTTTGACAGGGGAACATGATGATGATGATGAAGGTACTTGGCTCGGCAGCCACATGAAACGTAAACACCATGGACAGCGGCCAAACTCATAACTCTATAGACCGAAATACACGAAACCAAGTCCTACTAGGGTCTATTTTACTGATCT
The DNA here is from genome assembly GCF_027579695.1 of Neoarius graeffei. Taxonomy (NCBI): domain Eukaryota; kingdom Metazoa; phylum Chordata; class Actinopteri; order Siluriformes; family Ariidae; genus Neoarius; species Neoarius graeffei. The sequence continues at coordinate 66,878,424 of NC_083587.1, forward strand.
ATGGTCAAGCATCATGCAAGTCTTCCTTCTCCTTGAATAAGACCGTGCATTCAACGTCCTTTTTGACATGACTGCATCGAAATATCACTTGCAACAATATTTCACGCACTCCATCAAGAAAAAAGTTAAACATGATGAACACGGGCATACTGTTTTGAACATACGATTTTTTAAAAAGAAACTAGCTACATCAAAGTCCTTCAATAAACCCATCCTTTAGTGCAAATGAGCTTAACCTAGTTCAAAGCATGATGCTAGCAGTAGCTGCATAAGGCAAAATCATGTGGGCCTTTCGTCAACAACAAGCCATGGGCAAACATTAATAATCAAGCATCCTTACCTTAAAACGCTGTCTTGACCACAGAACTTCTCAAGTATTTCACTTAAATCCACACGGGTTAACAACACACCCAACACAGCTAGCGAGAAATGTGGATCTGCGCTAGCTTTGTATTGCTATTCCCCTCAGTATGCTTACTCTGTCTGCTGCCCGAACTGTGAAAATTATAGGCTACAATCTTTTCATCAATTTCTTCAGTAGATGCCGTTTTAGACATTTTATTATCCCCATCGAAATATGCTATTATACTAACAGGATTATAACTCAAATCACATGACACGTATTCAAATCACAACTGATTTATTTTACTGTTGGACAGATCATAGCATATCTAGCCTAGCTGCACATAGCCTAGCTGCTGGTAGGCTGATAACTGATAACTTGCGTACTAGATCCCTTACCGACACATCTATTCAAACAGATAATGCCTGGAGTAATTGAACCGCTTCTAAAAATAATAAATTCTTCTCTTAGGATTGGCTATGTACCCAAATCCTTTAAACTAGCAGTTATCAAACCCCTGATTAAAAAACCTGACCTTGATCCCTGTCAGCTGTCCAATTATCGGCCAATATCAAACCTCCCCTTTATCTCCAAGATCCTTGAAAAAGCTGTGGCACAGCAGTTATGCTCATATTTACATAGGAATAACATCCATGAAATGTATCAGTCAGGATTTAGACCTCATCATAGCACAGAGACAGCACTGGTTAAAGTAGTAAACGACCTACTGTTGGCGTCTGATCAGGGCTGTGTCTCGCTACTTGTGTTGCTTGACCTTAGTGCAGCATTTGATACCATTGATCATTCCATTCTTCTGGATAGACTAGAAAATGTTGTGGGAGTTAAGGGAATGGCCCTCTCCTGGCTCAGGTCTTATCTAACTGATCGTTATCAGTATGTCGATATAAATGGTGATATTTCTAGACGTACCGAGGTAAAGTTTGGTGTTCCACAAGGTTCTGTCTTGGGTCCACTGCTTTTTTCTCTATATATGTTACCTTTGGGCGATATTATTCGTAAACATTGTATTAGTTTCCACTGTTATGCTGATGACACACAGTTGTATGTCTCTGCAAAACCTGATGAGAGACACCAGCTTAATAAAATTGAGGAATGTGTTGGGGACATTAGACACTGGATGCTTGTAAATTTCCTTCTGCTTAACTCTGACAAGACTGAAGTACTTGTGCTAGGACCACATAAAGCTAGAAGTAAGTTTTCTGATTACACAGTAACTCTGGATGGCCTTTCTGTTTCTTCACGTGCAGCAGTAAAAGACCTCGGAGTGATTATTGACCCCAGTCTTTCATTCGAAACTCACATTGATAACATCACCCGGATAGCTTTCTTTCATCTCAGAAATATTGCAAAGATAAGAAATTTAATGTCATTGCATGATGCAGAAAAACTAGTCCATGCTTTCGTTACCTCCAGGTTGGATTATTGTAATGCCTTACTGTCTGGATGTTCCAATAAGTGCATAAACAAGCTCCAGTTAGTTCAAAATGCCGCAGCAAGAGTCCTTACTAGAACTAGAAAATATGACCACATCACGCCTGTCTTATCCACACTGCATTGGCTCCCAATCAAATTTCGTATTGATTATAAAATACTACTATTGACCTTTAAAGCACTAAATGGTCTCGCACCACAGTACCTGAGTGAACTTCTGCTCCTCTATGACCCGCCACGCCTACTTAGATCAAAAGGTGCAGGCTATCTGCTGGTACCTCGTATAGTGAAGGCTACATCAGGGGGCAGAGCCTTTTCTTACAAAGCCCCACTGTTATGGAACAGCCTTCCAAGTAATGTTCGGGAATCAGACACAGTCTCAGCATTTAAGTCTAGGCTGAAAACATATCTGTTTAGTCAAGCCTTTTGTTAATGGTGTTTATGAGGTAAAGGAGTAGATCTGGAGGGTCCTCAGACATAGAGTGTTTTGGTAAACTGGGATGTATGGATGCTGTCAGTCCCCACTCGCTTGCTCACTCGAGTTTGTTGACGGTGCAGTGGCTGGCTGCTTTATGTCCCGGGGCTCCCTCATGCCTGTGTTACCTTCTGGCTCTCTCCTTTTAGTTATGCTGTCATAGTTAGTTGCCGGAGTCCCTGCTTGTACTCGGCGCAATATGTATACTGTTCCTACTTATTCAGGTGACATTGGGCATACCTAACCACCTGTGTTTTCTTTCTCTCCCCCCCCCCCACACCCCAAATCTGTCCCTCTGAGTTACATGGAGTCAACAGGAAATCTTTTGGTGGAGACGGTGGGGACCTCGACTGGCTATCGTAGCCTGCAGGGAATCGGCCGTCAGACGTTCTGTCGCATGTCCCAGACCCAGTGAAATGTAACTGAATTGTCTTGGCCAGGCCTAAGGGTCCCATCTGCATCTCATCATTGCTGAGGAGTGTGCTCCCATCACCCAATCAAGCATCCAGCCAGAGCAGGTCATGATATATTTTTTACCATATTAACATGCCATTGTGCGTCATGCCTGATGTAAAGACTCTCGTCTCTGCGAGCCTACCACACAGATCTAATACTTGTCATTTTTAGGGCATACCTAACAACGTGTTTTCTTTCTCTCCCCCCCCATCTGTCCCTCTGAGTTACATGTTGATCCTGGGATTGAGATGCTGGCCTCTTCTGCCCCTCGGACCTGCTTGATCCATCCTGGTGCCCTGTGTCTGGTCGGAGTTTTATCGCCCCACTCCTGTGAAGGACGGCCCCATGAGGACAGTTGAGGGTTATACCTGTTAAAACTGTTAATATTATAGTCAGGCTGTCTGTTGTTGCCCAAATGAGGATGGGTTCCCTTTTGAGTCTGGTTCCTCTCGAGGTTTCTTCCTCATGTCGTCTGAGGGAGTTTTTCCTTGCCACCGTCGCCACAGGCTTGCTCATTGGGGATAGATCAGGGATAAAATTAGCTCATGTTTTAAGTCGTTCAAATTCTGTAAAGCTGCTTTGCGACAATGTTTATTGTTAAAAGCGCTGTACAAATAAACTTGACTTGACTTGACTTGGCTGATAACTGATAAGTAGCTGATATTCTGAACAGATTGGTGATCCTTACCTTAAAAAGTCTGTGACTTTAGGCAACGATTCTATCATTACCTGCATCTCTCTCTTTTTTTCCTTTTATGCGCCCCGCTAACATGTGAACGCTTCATCTTTCAAAGCCTCTAAATTTGTGTCTCAGTAGTCTGCAGTCTTTGGTGCGCTTTCGTGCGTGATGTTACATTTTGTTACATTTTATTCTGGTACAGTTGTGGGTGTTCGTTTCGCGAACCACATCCACCATGTCTCTTACAGCAGGTTACTGTGCGCTCATTTATTTCTAACCTTATTTCTATCTGTACATTAATGTAGGCCCATGATTCCGACAGTTTATTATTTTATTAATATTACAAGGCCCCTGATTGGCTGTGGCCCAGGGGCTTGAGCCCCCCGAAGCCCCCCCCTTAAAGCGCCGGTGCATGTCCGCCATCGTCTGTGTGAGACTCGCGCGCGCAACAACTGTCCTTCCCATGATTCATTTCCAGAATGCATTTCCCCTTCTCCGTTTTAGCCTTTTTTAAATTTTTTATTTATTTATTTTTTTTACTCAGTAACAGTTGTGATGTAAAATGTACCGAAGTACACTAGTTAAAAGAAAACATACTTAAGTAAAAGTACACTCTTTAAAAATTACTTGAAAAAGTATAAGTACACAAAAAAGCTACTCAAGTACAGTAATGGGAGTAATGTAATTCGTTACTTTCCACCTCTGGGGGCAAGAACATATCACAGAATTCCTCCTGCAACCTAATACCCTGTCTGGGACAGTGAGAGGTGGTCTCCACAGGGGACTGGGGTGAATTGGGCCGCACTTTTTATACTTACCTCCAGTCCCAGCTTTGCCCTCTCCAGAACTACCATTGCCAGAGCCACAAGAACCTCCTCTTTCCATGGTTTCAGGAGATTGAGGTGGCAAATTTGACATGTGTCGCCTCTATCTGGTCGTTTGACTTCATAGCCGACCTCCCCAATTCACTGTATGACCTCAAAGGGCCCTTGCCACTTGGCGAGCAATTTTGAACTTGAGGTGGGCAGTAAAATGAGGACTTTATCTCCTGATGCAAATTCCCTTAGCCATGCCCCTCTGTTGTACAGGCAAGCTTGACTTTCTTGAGCCTGTAGCAAATTCTCCTGGATTATGTGACAGTGCATGGAGTCTTGCTCTCAGGTCAAGAACATATTGAATTTCATTTTTACTTTGTGAAGGCCATTCCTCCCAATTTTCTCTAATGTCTAAGATGCCACTGGGCTTATGCCCATACAGCAGTTCGAAAGGGGAAAAGCTGGTGGAGGCTTGTGAGATATCGCACACTGCAAACAACCGAGGATCAAGCCACCTGTCCCAGTTTTTAGCATCCCTGTGAATGAACTTAAGAATCATGTTCTTCAGTGTTTGGTTAAATCGTTCGACCAGCCTGTTCATTTGCGGATGGTAAACACTTGTACAAATTGATTTAATCCCCAATAATTTGTACAATTCGTGCAGTGTGTGTGACATAAAAGTACTACTTTGATCAGTCAGGATTTCTTTCAGAGTCCTGACTTGGGGGAGAACACAGAAGGGCACCTCTGCAACACTGCACACTGAGATATTGCAAAGAGGCACTGCTTCCAGATATTGCCTTGCATAATCCACTATAACTAACACACAGCAATACCCTCATGCATATCGATCTAGTAGCTCGATGAGATCCATACCAATCCTTTTGAAGGGGATCGTCATCAATGGCAATGGGCGCAATGTTGCTTTTGATATGGCCACTGGATTTACCAGCTGATATTCACAACATGCTGCACACCACCTGCAGACATCGGTGTGAATCCCTGGCCAATAGAAATGGAGTATGAGACAATTTAGTGTTTTATCCTGCCCTAAATGCCCAGCCATAGGATTATGATGAGCCTCATGGAATAAAAGTTCCCTATGGCTCTTCTGGACCAACAACTATGTGAGCTTTTCTTTCATTTTGGCATCCTGCATCATTCGATATAGCCTATCCTTAATAATACAAAAGTATGGGAAGAAAAGCATAATGTTAGGCTGGAGGATTTGGCCATCAGTTACTTTCACTTAGTCAAAAGCATGTCTCAGAGACTCATCACACACCTGCTCCAATGGGAAGTCCCCTAAGGGATTCCCCAGAGAGGGAGGAGGGCTCTCCCCACTCTCTGTGTCATCATGATGTGGAGCTGATGCAGCTCACCCTGGGACCGCCTCCCCAGCGAACATTGCAGCAGGATTCCCCCATGACATACAACTGCAGGATCCACTCACAACTATCTGTTTCATTAATATTTTCAACCCCAGCCAATCGGTTCCCAGGATCAGACGGTGGGTGAGGCTCGGACTAACCACTGCCTCCATGTTATCCTTTTCTCCCTGGAAATAAATAGTGATGGGCATTAGCGGATATTTGTGCAGGTCACCATGCACACACTTAACCTTCACCAAATGTGCATTTCTCAGTGCCCCACATTGAACCAGGCTTTGATGTATGGAGGTCTGATTACAAACTGAATCCACGAAAGCCTGATGTGTACTCCCTTGAATACTCACGACTATCCTCTACACCTCCACTCAATCAGGGGACGCCTGTGGTGCATCAGAGATGCGAATCAGTAGCTCTGCCTCATTGTGGAAGTGCTGATTCCCCATTTTCCCTCCATGTATACAGACCTGCCCAGGCTTGCTCTTGGTTCTGGTGGACATGGATGAATTCACCTGTGGAGAGAGAGAGGGGGTTAATGGTGACACAGACACAGAAGATGGGAGAGCAGAAACACGAGGACAGATATAAGTGCGGGGAGTGGGTTCCAGAGGAATTGGCCCCCGTTTCCACAGGGCTGGGGTAGGGGAGAGGTGAAGAGAGGGAGAAGGAGAAAATGAAAGCGAGAGAGAAGAGAATTTGTAACAGTGCTTGCTCCCAGGAATGCCACAAGATGGTCCTCGACCAGCCGGACCACCTCCTCCAGTGACGTGGTTTGGTGACCCTGGCTCCATGCTGGCATCTCACTAAGTAGCTGGGTGATGAACTGTCCCAGTGTCACTTGCTCAATGGTGGACTCGATGTTGCACTCACCGGCCAGCAGCCACTGTTGGCAGGCGTCTCAGAGCTGTTGCAAGAATGCAAACGGTTGTCCCACTTTGCCGTATGCCAGCAAGCAGAAGCACTGGTGCTGTTCTTCTGGGCTGCAGCCAACCCACTGTAGGATGACTCGCTTCAGGTGGGGGTACTCCAGCATGTTGGTGGCCAAGAGCTGCAAAACCATGAGCTTGAGCTGGGCTTCCTCCAACAGGAGCAGCATTAGGTGAGCTGTCCACTGAGAGGTTGGTCATGAGCTCACCTCCACAACTTTCTCGAACAGCTCGAGGAAGGCGTTGGGGTTGTCCTGTGGCCCCATCTTGACCAGCTGGTCAGGCAAGCTGGCTGCAGGGACGACCACTGAAGCACCCCTGGACCGGATCCTGCTGTGGATCACCTGCTGGTCTTCTGCTTGGGTTTCAACCAGAGCCTGGAAGCACCACCCCAGGTATACTCGCAGCACGACAAGGCTATATTGGTAGTGCTGGAGGTAAGTGACAAGCATTTGGAGGAGCTCTCTGATTGGTTCGGACTCCGTGGCGGTGTTCATTCCTCAGTCCCGGGTTTCAGCACCAGTGTAACAGCTCTCTAACTTGTGGGAAACAGGGGAACTGGAAGTAGGCTTCAGAACAGGTATTCTTTTTATTTTTCACTTTTCAGTGACAACTAACATGCAAACATAAACACACATGTGGGGTGATGCAGCTCTCTCTCTCTCTCTCTTTTATTCCTGGCTGTCTGAAAGACACACAGAGACACAAGTTAATAGACAGCCAGTAATTCGACACCAGTGAACCTCATCACATGCTACCTGCTGGTTCAACCTGCCTCCTCGCTGTTTACAGGCAATGCTTGACCACAAACGTGTTGTACTTTTTCATTTGTTTTTAATTACTTTTAATGCTCTTGATCAACTGTGAAACAAGTCAGTTCCTGTTCTCACTTGCATTATCACAGCTATAAATCACACCAGCTTATGTTATATCTTTAAATGTAAATGTGTCAGTGAGAAACCACACAGTGTCGAGTAAAAGCAGTCTAACATGCCGAATCTGTGGCTGATAAACAGGACTGTGTGTAATTTCAGGCGAGTCCACACTGACCAGCAGGAGGATGATTCTGTGATCTACAGCGCTGTGAAAAAGGCCTGATGATGTTTTCACACCTCATTCACCCACAGTGCAGATGAGTTTTATATACTTGTCATCATAACACCTGGGATTTTCCCCCCCAAGCATGAAACTCATTATGATTTAAGACTTGCTAATATCATAGACAGTGTCAATGTATTTGCTGTAAACCTCCAGTTTGGAAGGATACTGAAATTAATTTATTTTCTACACATTCTTGTGACTTTTTTATTGTAATTTATGTTGTTTTTGAGTAAACGGGCTTCGTTTTCTTCTGAGGATGCTTTCAGACAGGTTTAGTTTCACATGTGGAGATATTCGGCTCTGGTAAAAATAAAGAGACCACTTCAGTTTCATTTCATTCCAGTGTCTGTGCTGGAATTCCAACATAAGCACACCTCATTTTCCTTAATGAGGTACTGATTAGGTGATCACCTGAACCAAATCTTATTTAATGTGGAAAAGTATAAAAACCACTGCTGTGGTCATCACTATCCTTTTGCAGTAAGACCAGTTTGGATGGCAAAAACAGTGCTAGTCATGCCTTATATTGAATTGGAATATAAAAATTCATCATGCCAAAAGAGTTAAAAAGAGAAGTTTTGAGTGGGAAAAAGAAGGGTTCAATTCTGGCTTTACTAGCAGAGGGATAGAGTGAGTGTCAGGTTCCTTCCATCCTCAAAATTTCAAAGATAGCAGTTAATAAGAAAAAGGTCAAGCAGCAGACATTGGGGACAATAAAGTTACAGACTGGTAGAGTGTGAAAATGATTCTCCACTGACAAATGATGATTGTCAGCTCCTTTGAATGTCACTCAACAACCATAGGATGACATCAAGTGACCTACAAAAAGAATGACAAATGGCAGCTAAGTGCACAGAAAGGACAGTTCAAAACAAACTCCTTCAGGCAGGGCTGAAGTCATACAAAGCTAAAAAAAAAAAGCCCTTCATCAATGAGAAGCAAAGAAGATCCAGGCTGAGATTGGCTAATGAACATAAGGATTGGACCATAAAGGACTGGAGTAAGGTAATCTTCTCTGATGAGTCCGATTTTCAGCTTTTCCCATCATTGGGTTGTCTAATGGTTAGACAAAGACTTACAGAGGTCTGCAAGCCACAGTGTCTCACACCCATTGTAAAATTTGGTGCAGGATCAGTAATGATCTGGGGGTGCTTCAGCAAGGCTGGAATGGGGCAGATTTTTGTTTGTGAAGGACACATGAATCAAGTCACAAACAAGGTTATTCTGGAGGAAAATGTGCTTTGTTCTGCTCTGACAATGTTCTCTAACTCTGAGGATGAGGGTTTCCAGCAGGACAATGCTTCATACTATACAGCCAGGTCAGTCAAGGTGTGGATGGAGGACCACAAGATCACAAACCTGTTATGGCCAGTCCAATCTCCAGAACTGAACCCCATTCAAAATGTCTAGAATGTGATCATGAGGAAAATGGATGGTTACAAGCCATCAAACAAGGCTGAGCTGAATGAATTTTTGCACCAGGAGTGGCATAAAGTTACCCAAGAGCAACGTGAAAGACTGGTGGAGAGTATGCCAAGATGCATGAAAGCTGTGATAAAATGTCAGGGTTATTCCACCAAATATTGATTTCTGAACTCATCCTAAGTTCAAAAATTAGTATTGTGTTGTTTAAAATTGAATGTGATCTTGACTTATATGCATTATTCAAGGTCTGAAAATATTTCACCTTTTTTTTTTTTTTTACCAGTTGTCATTTTCTATAATAAAATGTTCTCTGTGACAATATTTTATGTGGAATTTAGGGTAAATGTTAGTAGTTTATGGAATAAAACAAAAATATACATGTTTCTCAAACACATACAATGTCTTGGAAAAGTATTCATCCCCCTTGGTGTTTGTCCTGTTTTGTTGCATTACAAGCTGGAATTAAAATGGATTTTTGAGGGGTTAGCACCATTTGATTTACACAACATGCCTACAACTTTAAAGGCACAAATTGTTTTTTTTGTTGTTGTTGTTTGTTTTTTTTTTTAATTGTGACACCAACAAAAAATAAGATGAAACCCCCCCCCAGAAACCTGGCGTGTGTGTAGCTGGCGCGCTCTGCACTTTGCTGACTACCTGCGTTGTGTTCTGGTGCTGACTGAAGACAGGAAGCTGACGTTCTTTATTGCACTTTAATCTGTACAAATTCACATGAGAACAAAGATTCTGGTTTCTATCTTCACAGAATGAGTCAGCCTCTCTCTGTCTCGTAGAATGCAGACTCTGTACTATCTAATAGTATCTCAAAACCAGAAAATAAAATACAGAATTATTATCATAGAAAATAAATACATCGCATTAGGCTCATGTGTTGCATGTGTAGATGTACATGTGTATGTGTCATGTTGCATGTTATTTCTGTTATTAACTAATTGCTTTTAGCTTTTACATTTAACATTATGCAACATGAAGTAAACCACCTTCCTTTGACCAGCCAACACATACAGTAACATGCATGATGAAAAATGCACGTGCTTTACATCTTGCTGCTCAGTGCCATTGAACATTAAACCATACAAGAAAACATTCCAATGAACACATTACATTTTAAACCTGGCATTGGGAGTACAAAAATATTTGTCATTCTTTAACCTGTTACATTCACCCCTCTTTAATTTCGCCAAAATCTTTAACGCGTAGAGGGTAAAAAATAAACAAAAGATACAAAACAAGGCTCATGTTCACTTGGTCCAAGATAACTCTGGGGACTTTCCCATACACAGCATATAAAGCTACTTAAAAAGTAAGTTGAAAGAAAACAGTAGTTGATCAGACTACTGCCTCTTCTAGTGAGTATGATGCCTTTTACACCATACAAAACCTTGGAACACTTTCCCTCCCATATGAACATCTCATTGCTCAAGTCAAACTACACACGATAAAGAAAAGTAATAAAGAAAAGTATATCACAGCACTTAAGTCTCTACTTTTCCTTCTATCTGAAATAGGGTGAGTAAAGACAGTGACCTTCTACTGACTCCTTCAACAAAACCCTTGGTAAGTGGTTTCTGCACCATGTTCACACACACACACACACACACACACACACACACACACACACACACACACACACAAACATGTGTGTATTAACAGTTATTCCAAAAAATCAAGTGGTACATGAGCTGATAGCCGACGAGGCACGTAGCACCAAGTTGTCTATTAGCCACGTACGACAAGATTGAGTGGAATAACCAACATTCACTGTATTTTAAGAAAAAGAGCATTTTTATTTTTTGCAAATTCAATAAATAAAACCTTCATACAACACGTCCGACAAAATAATTTCTGCTTAGAATGTGAACAAACAGGCAAAATGACAGGAGCAATTTGTGAAAAATACTGTCATAATAATTCTTGAAAAATAAGAAAGATACATTCTTTCCATCAAATACTTTTATTCCATATTTTGTTGCATTTTTTGTATTTTGGGGGTTTTATTTTCCAGTAGAGTTTTTATTTCATCCTCGGTTGGTTCAGCAACACGCTCCGCCATTTTGTTTTTCATTATTTACAGTATATGAGCTGATAGCCTAGAAGTAGAGTAGCCAATCAGAGTGTGCAATTGCTCATATCCAGTGAATGTGGATATAATTATATGGTAAAAGGTACTCTTGGTCTTTTACTTTAGTACTTTACTTTAGTCATCATGTTCATTGTTAATAATTTAGTGTTTGCTATTTATTTATTTATTTATTTGCACATGATAAAAGAGATTTACAAGAAAACATAAATGGAACAAAAACAGAAAACGTGCTGGGGGAAGAAAAAAAGCACAATGGCTTGTTCTAAGTCTTCCCCCATTTAAATTAACAAGTAATTAATACAAATTTAACAAATTAGAGAATAACTATATTAACAATAGTAACTAATAACAAATAATAACAAAGATAATAATAATAATAATAATAATAATAATAATAATAATAATAATAATAATAATAATAAAATTATACATTAAACTGTAACTGGTATCATAACTGAAATAAATATAAACATTGTAAATTGCAGATAACAAAATATAAGTTAACGAGTGAAAATAAGAAATGAATAAAATGTAACCTAGGATCTATACATAAAGTAAAAAAAAAGTATAATTGATTGATTTCGAATGGTGAATAAATATTGTACTAACAGAAGCCTGGTGCATGGTGTAGTGTAATATTTTACAATTTGATCCAAGACTGAACTATATTTAAAGATAAAGGTCAAGTGTGGCTGGGGAATGAAAATAGGTGGTTTTTGAGATTATGTTTAAAACTAATCATGGATGTAAAGCTTTTAAGGTGGAGAGGGAGGTTATTCCATTCAATTACACATTTGTATTGAACACTCTTTTGACCTAGGAATGTTCGCACTAGGGGGATATGTAGTTGGTCGCTTTGTCGAGTTTGGTAAGCATGAAATTGGGAATTAAGATTTAAAAAACTATCAAACGTGTCTGGAAGAGAATTTCTAAGAAATTGGAAAGTGAAGATATTTAGCTGAAGTCTATTGATATCAATAATATTTAAAATCTTAAGCTTCGTAAATAGAGGTAAAGAATGGGCATAAAAACTGGATCCGCTGGCCATACAAACAAATCTTTTTTGTAGTAGTATTAGGGGCTGTAGTGTAGTTTTGTAGGCACATCCCCATACAATATTTCCGTAGGTCAGATATGGGCATATTAAGCTATTATATATGGTGATAATGGTTTGATGAGTGAGATGATGTTAGATTTTTTCCATAAGTCCAATAGTTTTAGATATTTTATTACATAACATGGCTATATGTGGTTTCCAGGTCAGTTTGTCATCTATTATTACACCTAAGAATTTAGCTTGACACTCTTGAGAAAGGGGCATACTTTTTAGTAAAATTTTTGCGTTATTTCTATTGTAGGTTTTATTTTTATTACAGAAAATAAGGAAGTTTTTTTTTTTTTTTGCATTGACAGATAATTTGTTAGCCTCGAACCAGATAACAACTTTTTCTAATTCTTGATTAGCTAGTTTTATTAGAGTATTAAAGTTTCAGTGTGAAAGGAAAAGATTGGAGTCATCTGCAAATAAGATAAAAAAGATGATTGCGGAAGCTTGTGCAAGGTCATTGATGTAAATTAGAAATAGTAAAGGTCCTAAAATTGATCCCTGTGGTACTCCGCATTGTACTGTTTTAAGTGTAGATTTAGTGTTGTTAATTGTTACATATTGTTGTCTGTCAGATAGATAAGAAGAGAACCATTTTCATGCAGAATCATTTATGCCATATCATTTTAGTTTGCTTAGTAGAATAGAATGATTTACTGTGTCGAATGCTTTAGATAAATTGAGAAAAATCCCAATGGTGTACTCTTTGTTGTTTATAGCTGAGGAAATTTTGTCCATTAACTGAATCAGTGCCATAGAGGTGGAATAGTCCTTTCTGAAGCCATATTGGTGTTTGTATAGGATGTTATTATGATCTAAATGTTTCAGAAGACAGTTATATATTAGTTTTTCGAGAACTTTAGATATACAGGGCAGGACAGAAATGGGTCAATAATTGTTGATATTAAGTGGATCGCTACTTTTAAAGATGGGAGTTACCTTTGCAACTTTTAGTGAGTGAGGGAGAACTCCATTTTGCAAGAAAAGAGTAAGAATGTATGTAAGAGGGGCAATGCTATAGGGCAGGGAAAGTTTTAGAACTTTAGCGCTTATTTCATCATGTCCAGCAGCTGAATCTTTTAGGTTTTTGACGATGTCTGTGATTTCAGCATTAGTTGGTGGTATAAAGGTCGATAAATTAGATTCTACTTGTAAGGTAATGTAGTTCAGAGGGTCCTGTGGTCCTTTTTATATTTTGCTTTCTAGTGAAGGCCCAATATTGACAAAAAAAATAATTGAATTCATCACATAGATCTTCTTTATTTTCGATAGTTTTATTTCCAATTTGAATTTTGTTTGGACTGGGTGTTTTTATTTTGTCACGATTTAAGACATAATTTATCATTCTCCATGTTTGTTTTATATTAGAAGCGGCTTCAGTAAACTTTCTGTGATAGTATTCTTTCTTTGCAGTTCTAAGGAGATGATTTAGCTGATTTCGGTACTTTTTGTAGACACTGTGGTTAAGGGGTGTCGGGTTCTTGATGTACTTAGCATAAAGTTTGTTTTTTCTGCGTATTGATTGTAATATTCCGCTACTTAACCAAGGTTTTTTTCGAGAATGGTTGAAAATTTTTGCATTTTTCTTAGGAAAACATTTTTCATATAAAGATACGTACGTTTCAAGAAACTGATTGTAAGCTTTCTCTGTGTCTGCCTCGCTAAGTATGTTGTCCCAAACTATACCTGATAGGGATTCTGTGAATTTCTGAATGTTTGTCATGTTAATGAGACGGTAAGATATTTTGTCTGTCTTCCTAGTTGGTTCCACTAAATCAGATATAAGGAATATCGGAAAGTGATCCGATATATCTATTACCATAATCCCAGCCATGTAGTCGATGTAAAGTGTGCTTGTGTATATGTTATCAATTAGGGTAGCAGAGTGTGGGGTAATCCTGGTAGGCTTGTATACAAGAGGGAAAAAGGAGTTAGAGAAAATGTTATTAATGTGATCAGTAGTAGGGGAATGTGAGGTTTTAAGTAAGTCTATGTTATAGTCTCCAAGAATGTAGCAAGTACTCTTTTCTTTGTTGATGTTATTCAGGCATTCTGTCAATTGGTTATTAAATTGTTGAATGTCTGTATTAGGAGGACGGTATACGCAGCCAATGACAATTTTTTCCCCTCATTACCATTTGAAAACAGTTCAACAAAAATACACTGCGTGCCTGATTCATCAATTACAAATTCCACGTCGTTTCTTTCTATATAAGGTAAATCATTTCTTATGTATAGAGAACCCCCCCACCTACCTTGTTCAGTCTACAGTGATGAATGCTTTTATACCCAGGTATGTTATAATTGTGGATTGTATTTTCAGTTAGCCAAGACTCTGTGAGAGCAATTACTGAGAACCTATGTTTTATAGAGTATAGATAATCATTGAGCTCCTCGAAGTGGCACGGAAGGCTCCCTACATTTAAATGAAACATAGAGAGAGAATTGCTTTTTCTTGATTTGCATGTATTGATGAATGAGTCAGTGTTGTAATACTGTGTGGTGCTCTTAGAAGAACTATAGTAGTTATTAAAGAAATTTAAATCAGGGTCGAGAGATGAAAAGTGTGATTCATAAACATTTAAGTCAAAGGGGTTAAAAACTAAGGTACTTAAGTCACTGTTACTTATTTTTGAAGGTAGAGATGGCTGTTTTTCAGTAGTGGAGATCATGAGGTTTGATTACCGGCGATGACTTAGTCGAGTCTGGTTTCTTCATGTGTTGTCCCTCCTTGGTGTGTCTCTCGATGGGTGCACGACCAGCTGATCGTACCATAAGTATGCCACGTTTCCTCTCTCTCTTGCTGCCCGCATTTCCGGGTAGGAGTTCTTTCCTCTTTTGGCGTACTGCTTCCGAAAAGTCTTCGTTGATGTAGATGTTCGATCCTTTGAGGTACTTTGCTCTCTGCATGATGGCTTCTTTGTCTTTGTATTGGAGAAGTTTCGCAACAATGGGTCGTGGCCGGCCGTCTTCCTGGAATTTTCCATTACGATGAGAACGTTCAATTTCAATC
The DNA here is from genome assembly GCF_027579695.1 of Neoarius graeffei. Lineage (NCBI taxonomy): Eukaryota > Metazoa > Chordata > Actinopteri > Siluriformes > Ariidae > Neoarius > Neoarius graeffei. The sequence goes on from NC_083587.1 coordinate 66,893,706, forward strand.
TTAAGTGGGTTGAGCTTGAGTTTGTCCTTGAGGATTTCTCTGACTTTCTGTTCACACTGGTACCAGTTCTCTTGTTTGTTGTCAGGGACGCCGTCGATCAGAATGTTATTACGACGAGACTGGTTCTCCAAGTAATCGGATTTATGAAGGATCGTGTTGATATCAGCTCCTAGACGATCTATTTTCGTCTCAACTTCCTTGATATTGTGGCCCTGGCCATGTTGTTTTGCTTTACCGTCTTGGATTTCCACCTGGGAGAATTGTAGACTGTCCTTTATTTCCTGCACCTCGCGGATGAGACTGTCCATTCTTTTGTTGTTAGTACCCATTACTGTTGCGATGAAAGACTGAAAGGTGGATTGTTGTCTCATCAACAGGTCCTCATATTTTGCCCTTTGTTGATCTAGCATTTCTTTCAGGGTACCAAGAGTGACTACGTCCTCATCATTTAGTTGTTTTTGTCCTCGAGTAGGCATGGTATCGACGGTATGTAGGAATTTGGAGATCACACAATGCTATGGCTTGACTTTCATATGAATAAAGGGTTTTTTTTGTTTATTAAACTGACTCCTCTAGTCTGTAGTTTGATCTTTTAGGAAATTAATGCATAAATGGCGAAAGACTGATAATTTCTAGAGTGCATTAAATGGAAATTAAATTAATTGAGCATTATAAATCTATCAATATTACCCTCTAGTGGCTGAAGGCTGAGGTACAACTGAAGATTTGTATAATAGATACAGTGATGCTTGAAAGTTTGTGAATCCTTTAGAATTTTCTATATTTCTGCCTACATATGACCTAAAACATCATCAGATTTTCACACAAGTCCTAAAAGTAGATAAAGAGAACCCAGTTAAACAAATGAGACAAAAATATTATACTTGGTCATTTATTTATTGAGGAAAATGATCCAATATTACATATCTGTGAGTGGCAAAAGTATGTGAACCTTTGCTTTCAGTATCTGGTGTGACCCCCTTGTGCAGCAATAACTGCAACTAAATGTTTGCGGTAACTGTTGATCAGTCCTGCACACCGGCTTGGAGGAATTTTAGCCCGTTCCTCCGTACAGAACAGCTTCAACTCTGGGATGTTGGTGGGTTTCCTCACATGAACTGCTCGCTTCAGGTCCTTCCACAACATTTCGATTGGATTAAGGTCAGGACATTGACTTGGCCATTCCAAAACATTAACTTTATTCTTCTTTAACCATTCTTTAGTAGAACGACTTGTGTGCTTAGGGTCATTGTCTTGCTGCATGACCCACCTTCTCTTGAGATTCAGTTCACGGACAGATGTCCTGACATTTTCCTTTAGAATTCTCTGGCATAATTCAGAATTCATTGCTCCATCAATGATGGCAAGCCGTCCTGGCCCAGATGCAGCAAAACAGGCCCAAACCACGATACTACCACCACCATGTTTCACAGATGGGATAAGGTTCTTATGCTGGAATGCAGTGTTTTCCTTTCTCCAAACATAACGCTTCTCATTTAAACCAAAAAGTTCCATTTGGGTCTCATCCCTCCACAAAACATTTTTCCAATAGCCTTCTGGTTTGTCCATGTGATCTTTAGCAAACTGCAGATGAGCAGCAATGTTCTTTTTGGAGAGCAGTGGCTTTCTCCTTGCAACCCTTCCATGCACACCATTGTTATTCAGTGTTCTCCTGATGGTGGACTCATGAACATTAACATTAGCCAATGTGAGAGAGGCCTTCAGTTGCTTAGAAGTTACCCTGGGGTCCTTTGTGACCTCGCTGACTATTACACGCCTTGCTCTTGGAGTGATCTTTGTTGGTCGACCACTCCTGGGGAGGGTAACAATAGCCTTGAATTTCCTCTGTTTGTACACAATCTGTCTGACTGTGGATTGGTGGAGTCCAAACTCTTTAGAGATGGTTTTGTAACCTTTTCCAGCCTGATGAACATCAACAATGCTTTTTCTGAGGTCCTCAGAAATCTCCTTTGTTCATGCCATGATACATTTCCACAAATATGTGTTGTGAAGATCAGACTTTGATAGATCCCTGTTCTTTAAATAAAACAGGGTGCCCACTCACACCTGATTGTCATCCCATTGATTGAAAACACCTGACTCTAATTTCACCTTCAAATTACCTGCTAATCCTAGAGGTTCACATACTTTTGCCACTCACAGATATGTAATACCGGATCATTTTCCTCAGTGAATAAATGACCAAGTATAATATTTTTGTCTCACCCCATAACACTATGCATCACTTTACCCAGCAAACAAACTCACAAGTTTGATGACCCTGCTTTGGCATCGGATTTCTCATTCATCTCATTATCTCTAGCCGCTTTATCCTGTTCTACAGGGTCACAGGCAAGCTGGAGCCTATCCCAGCTGATTACGGGTGAAAGGCGGGGTACACCCTGGACAAGTCGCCAGGTCATCACAGGGCTGACAGGCATCGGATTTTGTTGAGAAATCTTTAAAAAAGATGTTGATCTGGATGCTGTTTAGCTAGCAAGTTAGCCGGCTAGTTAGCTGCTACTGCTTACTGATAAGACTACATTCCCCAGAGTGCCTTGCTCCAGTGAGGTTGGATTTCCTATGGCTCGAGACTGATGTTACCACTGTTTTCTGTTCACTCTATTGTCGTTGTGTAATCTTAAATGGTTTACTGTTATAACTTGAATACATGTTTGTCGTTTAATTTTATATGAATACCTCAACTTCAAAGTCTTGACAACATAGGAGTCTTTTTTTTTAATGTTCGAGCTAGTTGTTTGACGCTGCAAATTTATGCTACTTGTTTATTTTCTCTACAGTGCAATATTAAAGGTTACATGTAGCTGCTTAAATCTAAATGTTTACATTATATCCAGCTATAAGCCGGTTCATTATTGTGCAGTTTTATTGTTTTCTTAAAATGTCACATTTCCCTAGTGGATGCTGAGTAGTTCTTGGTAGGTTTTTTAAAATTTATTTATTGTATCAGAATGACTAGGAGGCATGAGAGGTTGTGCTTTTCAGGGGTCGAGTTGTGTGCATCCCGTTTGGGGGGATGCTTCTCCCAGTGGGTGGGTGGAAGGGGTTTTTGGTTCTCTTTCCCTTTTTTAAAAATTTATTTTCCCTCCCCCATCAGTCAGACATGTGTTTTGAATGTTGTTATAGTCTATTGCTTTCAGACTACTACTTTTCTTTTAGATAGCATCACATAGGCTTAGTCATGACTCCGACTAATTTAAAAGCATTTTCAAATGGGAGGGACATTAAACTCATTTGTTTTAACTGTAAAGGACTCAATAACCCCATAAAACATACACTGTAAAATATAATAAGTTGACTTTACTTAAAAAAAATATGCAAAGTCGTTGCCTCAAAAAAAGTCATTTATGTTGATTTAGATAAATTAGATTGGGTTAACTTATTTTTTGTGAGTTTGCAGTACTCAAATTAACTTAGATTAGTTTGATTACATTAACTTATTTATTTTGAGTTTGCAGTACTCACATAAACTTATATTAATTTGATTACATTAACTTATTTATTGTGAGTTTGCAGTACTCATCTTATATAATTTTGATTACATTAACTTATTTATTTTAAGTTTACAGTACAAGTTAATGTAATCAAAATTATATAAGATGAGTACTGCAAACTCACAATAAATAAGTTAATGTAATCAAATTAATATAAGTTTATGTGAGTACTGCAAACTCAAAATAAATAAGTTAATGTAATCAAACTAATCTAAGTTAATTTGAGTACTGCAAACTCACAAAAAATAAGTTAACCCAATCTAATTTATCTAAATCAACATAAATGACTTTTTTTGAGGCAACGACTTTGCATATTTTTTTTAAGTAAAGTCAACTTATTATATTTTACAGTGTAGCAAGGTGTTGCATCATCTTCATACTTTTAGTGCTCAGATAATCTTTTTACAAGAAACCCATCTTAAGGCTTCAGATCATGTCAGATTGAAAAGGGGATGGGTGGGTCAGATTTACCACTCTTCATTCCAGGGCAAATCAAGGGGTGTGGCTATTTTGCTGCATAAATCTGTTCCATTTATTCATTCTTCTGTTATTTCTGATCAGAATGGTAGATTTATCATTGCTACGGGCCAAATATATAACACTCACTTGGTTTTGGCAAATGTATATGCTCCAAGTTATGATGATGAGGTCTTTTTTAAACATCTGTTCTCAACTCTCCCTATGTCTACACATTGTTTAATATTAGGTTACTTTAACTGTTGGCTTAACCCTCAGTTGGACTGCGCCACCTCTAAGATTTACTCACCTTCAAAGTTTGCCAAGATAATTCAGTCTTTCATGAAGGAGTTTGCAGTTTCTGACACTTGGCACTTCTTTAACCCTTTGAAAAGGGAATATTCTTTCTTCTCCCATGTGCATTGCATTTTTACACATATTGATTTTTTTCTTGGTTGATGGCAGATTGCTTTCATCTGTGTCTGACTGTAAACACAATCCCATCGTTATATTTGATCACGCTTCAATCTCAATGAACATTTAAAAAAAATTAGTACACGCACTATGGCGTCTTAATACACACTTACTATTGAATGTGGACTTTGTCAATTTTGTTTCATGCCAAATTGCTTTTTTTGAGAGTGTAAACAGAGCACCTGAAATGTTTGCTTCTGTGCTATGGGAGACATTAAAAGCATATGGGGGGGGGGGGGGGGGGGGGGGGGATAATTTCCTATTCAAGACATGAGAAAAAAAATTAGAGAGGAAAAACTGTCTAGGCTGGCACAAAGTATTTCCCAACTTGATAACCTGTACACTTCCTCCCAGTCCCCAGATATTTATAAAGAATGTCTCTCCTTACAAGCTGAGTTTGATGCCCTCATGACTCATCACACTACTGAACTCTTGCTCCAAGCAAGATCCCAGTTTTATGAACATGGTGATAAGGCCAGCAAGCTACCCTCGCACCAGTTGCACCAGATGGCTACATCTCATCATATTCCTCAGATCCAAACAAATTCAGGTAAAACTACTGACCCTCTAGAAATGAATATTTTTAAGGAATTTTATAAATCTCTTTACTCTTCTGATCAAAGTCTCTTACCTCCCAAATATGATACCTTCTTTAAAAGCTTAGTTGTTCCCTCCACTGATCTGTTGAGTGTGGAAGAATTAGAGAAGCCAATTACTATTGCAGAACTAAACGCAGCTGTTTCAGCTCTACAAAATGGAAAGTGCCCAGGCCCAGATGGTTTTCTGTCTGAATTTTATAAGAAGTTTTGGCACAAGCTGGCCCCTTTACTATTGGACATGTTTAATGAATCATTTGTTGTTGGTCGTCTTCCTGAGACTCTCAATCAAGCCTCCATTTCTTTGATCTTGACAAAGACGCTTTAGCTTGCTCCTCTTATCGCCCAATAAGTTTGTTGAATGTTGACTTTAAACTGTTATCCAAATTACTGGCACTATGCCTTGAATCTGTTCTCCACTCCATAATTTCTCAATATCAAACAGGATTTATTCAAAACAGGCATTCTTTCTCTAATCTCAGGCGTTTGTTCAATGTAATTTATAATACTCCTTCTTGTGACACTCAAGAGGCCTTAATATCTTTAGATGCTGAGAAGGTGTTCAATAGAGTGGAATGGAATTATCTTTTCTTCACTTTAGAGAAACTTGGCTTTGGTAAAAACTTTATCGCTTGGATTCGGTTACTCTACTCTTCTCCACACACTTCAATTAGGAAAAATAACATTAATTCAGACTACTTTCGCCTCGACCACTCGACAAGACAGGTCTGCCCTTTAAGTCCTTTGTTATTTGCAATTGCCATCAAACCCCTTTCAATAGTACTCCAGTCCAATCCCCACATTACAGGCATAGTAAGGAATGGTATAGAGTTGAAAGCCTCGCTTTATGCGGATGATCTTCTTTTATACGTTTCCAACTTGCCCACCTCTGTCCCTGCCACACTCGCCACTCTTCAATCATTTAGCCTGATATCTGGATACAAACTCAACTTGAGTTGTAAGTAAGATACTTCCTATTAATACCGCTGCTCAAGATTATCTGCTGCATGATCTACCCTTTAAAATTGCTCAAAACAGTTTCACATATTTGGAAGTTAAAGTCTCAGAAACATTTGAGGATCTTTATAAAGCAAATTTTGTCCCTTTGTTGACCCAAATTAAGGAAGATTTTGATCGCTGGTCTGTTCTTAATCTTTCTTTGGTTGCACGAATTAACACAGTCAAAATGAATATTCTCCCACACTTTTCCTACACTGTAAAAAAAGAATAGTTGAGAATACTTGAAATTTCAAGGCAACAGTCTGCATTAAGAATTTTATGTTTTGCCAATGATGTGCCCATGATAATCCAAACTATGATAACACAGTTATCTTTATTAAGAATTCTTAATTAAGTCAATTTTCACTTCCTCATTCTGCCAACATAGATTTCTCTTTTTGCTGAACAGTGGCATTCACAGTAGTACAAAAAGGCAATTGAGGTTATCAGACTTTTTTGGGGGGCTTTTTTCACCTTTATTTGGATAGGACAGTGTAGAGACAGGAAATGAGCAGGAGAGAGGGACAGGGAGGGATCGGGAAATGACCTCGGGTCAGAATCAAACCCGGGTCCCCGGATTTATGGTATGGCGCCTTATCCACCTGAGCCACACCCATGACGTAGGTTTTAAAAACTTTATTTCAATATTGAAGTTTTGTAATTGTGTAGAACAATGAAAAAAGGCATGTATAGTTTAATGATAAATTGTGATAATCTCAGGGGCATCGTGGCTCAGGTGGATAAGGCGCCATACCATAAATCTAGGGACCCGGGTTCGGTTCCGACCCGAGGTCATTTCCTGATCCCTCCCTGTCTCTCTCTCCCGCTCATTTCCTGTCTCTATGCTGTCCTATCCAAATAGAGGTGAAAAAAATCTAAAAAAAAAAAATTGTGATAACCTCAATTGCCTTTTTGCACTACTGTGAATGCCACTGTTCAGCAAAAAGAGAAATCTATGTTGGCAGAATGAGGAATTGAAAATTGACTTAATTAAGAATTCTTAATAAAGATAACAGTTTTATCATAGTTTGGATTATCGTGGGCACATCGTTGGCAAAACATAAAATTCTTAATGCAGACGGTTGCCTTGAAATTTCAAGTATTCTCAACTACTTTTTTTTACAGTGCATCTGTTTCAGTGTATACCTCTTTTTCTCCCTCAAACTTTCTTCCACAAAGTAGACAGTTTGATCCTGGAGTTTGTACGGAATAAGAAGGTTCCTAGAATATGTATGCAGTATTTAAAAGGCCCAAACTGCTTGGAGGAATGGCGCTGCCTAATTTTAGATTTTATTATTGGGCCTCCAATATAAGGATTTTTAAATACTGGCTTCAATATGAGGCCTTTCAACCTCCTCCAGTGTGGCTTATCATAGAATCTAATTCTGCTGAACCTGTATCACTAAAGGCTTTGGTACACTCTCCTATTCACTCCTCCACTTCTCTCTATACTAAGAATGTAATCGTTAAAACTTCTCTTAGAATCTGGGTTCAGTTCAAGCGCTACTTTGGCCTACAGTCATTTTCTACCTATGCTCCACTAGCCGCCAATCATGTTTTTCCTCCCTCTCTGACGGATAGTGTCTTTTTAAAATGGGAAAGGCTTGGCATTAATACCTTTAAAGACTTGTATATTGATAATGTTTTTGATAATGTTTTTGCCTCTTTTCAGCAATTGTCTGAGAAATTTTCACTTCCTAAGCAACATTTCTTTAGATATTTGCAGGTCCGGAGCTTTGCTCATAGCACGTTTCCCATGTTTCCCCACCCACCTGACGATTTTGTTCTAGATGGGTTTCTGATGCCATTCGCAACCTTAAAAGGCTCAGTCTCACATATTTATAACTGAATCTATCTTTTACGTCCAGATTCTTTAAATTCCATTAAGATGTTATGGGAGAATGATTTGGGGCAGGCAATACCAGAGAAAATGTGGGCTGAGATTTTAAAACATGTTCATAAATGTTCTATTTGCGCAAGGCATGGCTTTATTCAATGTAAATTGGTTCATCGCACCTATTATACTAATGCGCGTTTGTCTAAGTTTTATGATGGGGTGTCCTCTGCATGTAATAATGTCAGCATTCACCTGCAGATCTTATACATATACTCTGGCTTTGCCCATCTTTGCATAAATATTGGACAGAAATTTTTAGTATAATTTCTGTAATTATTGGGGAAAAGGTTGAGCCTGATGCTTTTGGTGCATTGTTTGGAGTCTTTCCTTTGCTACCATCTCTTTCAGCAGTTAAAAAAGACTTCCTGGCTTTTAGCACTTTTTTGGCCAGAAGGCTCATAGTAATAAATGGAAGTCACAGGTATCACCCTCTCATATTCATTGAGTTCGAGACGTTCTCTACTTTCTTAAATTAGAAAAACTTCGACTTTCACTGAGTGGTTCTGCTGGTAAATTCCAGAAAATATGGGGTCCATTTTTTCAGTTTATAAAGCAAATAAATTTCCCCATTCATCCCAGACTGATGCACTTTTTTATGGTTTATACTAGAATCAATATTTGGCTCAGTGAAATTCTACTGCTACTGTATTAACTTATTGCCTTGTAGTGACACTACTGTTTGCTTACTTTTTTTGTTTGTTTGTTTGTTTGTTTTGTGCTTTTTTCTTAGATAGTAATGCTGTTTTGGTGTATAACACTTTTGATTGTCCCTCTTCTACAGTATTTTGATAAAAGGAAAGTTAATCTCTTATATGTGTGTGTATATATATATATATATATATATATATATATATATATATATATTTTTTTTTTCTTCTTCTTCTGGCTGCTCCCGATTAGGGGTCGCCACAGCAGATCTTTCATCTCCATTGCTCCCTGTCTTCCGCATCCTTCTCTACCACACCTGACACTTTCATGTCCTCTCTCACCACATCCATGTATCTCCTCCTTGGCCTTCTTCATTTTCGTTTGCCTGGCAGCTCCATCCTCAACATTCTCCTTCCCACATGCTCTGCATCTCTTCTCAGGATGTGCCCATACCATCTCAGTCTCATCTCTCTTAGCTTTATTCCCAAGCTCTCCACATGTGCTGTCCCTCTGATGTGCTCGTTCCTTATCCTGTCCAACCTTGTCACTCCCATCGCAAACCTTAACATCCTCAACTTCGCTACCTCTAACTTTGCCTCCTGTCTCTTCGTTAAGGGGACGGTCTCCAATCCATACATCACAGCTGGTCTCACTACTGTCTTATACATCTTACCTTTCACTTTTGCTGGGACTTTCCTATCACAAATGACTCCCGAAATCCTTCTCCAACTGCTCCACCCTGCCTGCACTCTCTCTCTCACCTCACTATCGCAGCCCCCATTTTCCTGCACAGTTGACCCCAGGTACTTGAATTCACCAACTTTCTTTACATCTACTCCTTGCATCTTCACTACACTCTCATCCTCATTCTCACTGATGCACATGTATTCTGTTTTGCTACGGCTCACCTTCAGTCCTCTTCGTTCCAATGCATACCTCCATCTCTCCAAACCCAACTCAACCTCCTTTCTACTTTCACCACATATCACAACATCATCCGCAAACATCATGTTCCATGGTGACTCTTGCCTCACTTCGTCCATCAAGCTATCCATCACTATGGCAAACAAGAAAGGACTCGAAGCAGATCCTTGATGGAGTCCCACCTTCACCTTGAACCATTCAGTTGTTCCAACTGCACACCTCACTGCTGTTTCACTGTTTTCATACATGTCTTGCACAAGTCACGTGACCTTGCTTAGTGATGCAGACGTAGTCTTCCAAGCTCTGCCTCAAAACCCTCTTAAATATATATATATATATATATATATATATATATATTCCACCAAATACTTCATTTTTCCTGCACAGTTTGCATACCTAATGTCTGCTGCCAACATGTCACGTAAAAGGGAGTTGGAAAAGTCACCAGAAAAAAAGAAATCGAAGGAGACCATGAGTGTTTCTCCAGACCTCAACAGCGCCATACTGAAGGCTATCAGGCTAGCATTAGCAGAACAGCAACGGCATTTTGATGCTTTTATTCTTTCTGCAGTTAAAGCAGCGATGGACAGTGTGGTAGTGCCACAGCTGGCTGATCTAAAAGTTCAGATTAAGCAAGCAAATGATGCTGTGCAGAATATTATAACCGATGTCGAACATTTGGGCAAAGTCTTGAACAAAAGCCAGTCTAGAGTTGACTCGCTCCAAGCAACCGTGCATGCTAACAAACGAGACGTACAAGATCACAGTGAGCTAATCACATCCCTCACTGATAAACTCTCTGAAATGGAGGACAGGAGTCGGAGATCGAATTTAAGACTGGTAGGCTTAACTGAATCCGCAGAAGGCTCAGATCCTATTGGATTTCTCAAAATGCATCTACCAAAGTGGATTCCCTCTCTGGCCAGACACGAGATAAGAATCGAGAGAGCACACAGATTGTACAACACAGATGGGAGAAGAAACAACCGCTCCCGCACACTCATCTTTAAATTGCTGGACTATGCTGATCATCAGGCCATCTTAAAGGGGGCCCGAGAGGTCTTTCCCATTACCCATGATCAGCAAACCCTATCCTTTTTTCCTGACTACAGTGCAGCAACAGTCAAGAAGCGAATGGGCTTCAACAACGTGAAAAAGAAAATGACCTCAATCGCCTTGAAACCTTTTCTTGTATACCCAGCACAGCTCAAACTGACCTTCCAGCACAGCACCTACAACTTCAAATCACCCGAGGAAGCAGAACGGTTCCTCAGCGGTGTCCAGGCACCCACAGCTTCCCATCCAATGGCCTCAGCTTCCCTCCCTGCAGTCCCGGTTAAAGTGGCTCTCGAATCCGATGATCAGCGCATCGGTGTGGAGAACACTGGTCCCAAAATGGATACATCCCAGCCCCATGATTGACACCTGATTATGTTATGCTACCACTGGTGCATTCGTTTCTCAGGACTGAGATACATATGTGGACGGTAGGGTGTATCACACACTATCAATGTGGACTATTTCTAGCTGATGTGCAGCCTATTGGTACTGACAAACTAGCTTCGAGCTTTGGTTTTAGCATACAGCATTTGGGTTTGGGGATGCTTTTGCATTGCGGTTAACAAGTCATGGCTCATAGTAAACTTACTTTCTCCCAAGCCTTGGGGTACAGGATTACTTCTGCGTCCTGGTGGCTTGTTACTTCTCTGTACATAGTTATCACTTTTACTGTCATCTTTTTTTTTCTTGCTTTTGTTTTCAGAAGTATTTTACGGAGGGAATGCAGATTGTACATGTTTAATTTCACTTATAAAGTGGGGCATAGCGTGTGCATTGTCACAAATATATTTGATTTCTTTTTACTTATTCTATGGGTGACATTAACATAATAAGTTGGACCGTAAAGGGCCTCAAGTCCTCAATTAAGCACACTAGGGTTTTAGAACTCCTCCAATGTCACCGAGCCTTGATTGCTTTTCCCCAAGAGACGTATCTCCAACAAGGGGACGTCCACCGCTTCCAAAATAGGCGCTATAAAGGGATAGGACACTCGTGCACAAATACTAAGTCAAAAGGTGTTTTGATTTTTGCAGATAGAAGATTGCAAATACATTTAGATCACATAGAAGATAATAGTGGTAGATTTTTTTTGGTGGTTGGCACTTTTAATAACACCCAGCTACTTCTATCTTCCTTATATGCACCGAATGATTTTGATCCAACGTTTCTTATGTCAATTCAGAGTAGTCTGTTACATATCTGTGAGTGGCAAAAGTATGTGAACCTTTAGGATTCGCAGTTAATTTGAAGGTGAAATTAGAGTCAGTTGTTTTCAATCAATGGGATGACAATCAGGTGTGAGCAGGCACCCTGTTTTATTGAAAGAACAGGGATCTATCAAAGTCTGATCTTCACAACACATGTTTGTGGAAGTGTATCATGGCATGAACAAAGGAGATTTCTGAGGACCTCAGAAAAAGCATTGTTGATGTTCATCAGGCTGGAAAAGGTTACAAAACCATCTCTAAAGAGTTTGGACTCCACCAATCCACAGTCAGACAGATTGTGTACAAATGAAGGAAATTCAAGACCGTTGTTACCCTCCCTGGGAGTGGTCAACCAACAAAGATCACTCCAAGAGCAAGGCGTGTAATAGTCAGCGAGGTCACAAAGGATCCCAGGGTAACTTCTAAGCAACTGAAGGCCTCACTCACATTGACTAATGTTAATGTTCATGAGTCCACCATCAGGAGAACACTGAACAACAATGGTGTGCATGGTAGGGTTGCAAGGAGAAAGCCACTGCTCTCCAAAACGAACATTGTGACTTGTCTGCAGTTTGCTAAATATCACGTGGACAGGCCAGAAGGCTATTGGAAAAATGTTTTGTGGATGGATGAGACCAAAATAGAACTTTTTGGTTTAAATGAGAAGCTTTATGTTTGGAGAAAGGAAAACACTGCATTCCAGCATAAGAACCTTATCCCATCTGTGAAACATGGTGGTGGTAGTATCATGGTTTGGGCCTGTTTTGCTGCATCTGGGCCAGGACGGCTTGCCATCACTGATGGAACAATGAATTCTGAATTATACCAGCGAATTCTAAAGGAAAATATCAGGACATCTGTCCATGAACTGAATCTCAAGAGAAGGTGGGTCATGCAGCAAGACAATGACCCTAAGTACACAAGTTGTTCTATCAAAGAATGGTTAAAGAAGAATAAAGTTAATGTTTTGGAATGGCCAAGTCAAAGTCCTGACCTTAATCCAATGGAAATGTTGTGGAAGGACCTGAAGCGAGCAGTTCATGTGAGGAAACCTGCCAACATCCCAGAGTTGAAGCTGTTCTGTATGGAGGAATGGGCTAAAATTCCTCCAAGCCGGTGTGCTGGACTGATCAACAGTTACCGGTAATGTTTAGTTGCAGTTATTGTTGCACAAGGGGGTCACACCAGATACTGAAAACAAAGGTTCACATACTTTTGCCACTCACAGATATGTAATATTGGATCATTTTCCTGAATAAATAAATTATCTAGTATAATATTTTTGTCTCATTTGTTTAACTGGGTTCTCTTTATCTACTTTTAGGACTTGTGTGAAAATCTGATGATGTTTTAGGTCATATTTATGCCAAAATATAGAAAATTCTAAAGGATTCACAAACTTTCAAGCACCACTGTAATTATTATACAGTGGCATCCTAAAGTCTAAATCCACCACAAGAAATCGTTTAAAATGTATTTGTTGTTGCTTGGCATTAGGTGCTGTAATATAATTTAAATTAGTGTGTGTCAGAGAATTCTACTCAAGAAAAATCAGGAAACTGAAAGCATGAACTAGACACATGTGATTTTAAAGCTAGACAGCCTTTCGATTTCACCATGGGTGGCATGGTGGTGTAGTGGTTAGCACTGTTGCCTCACAGTAAGAAGGTTCCGGGTTCAAGCCCAGTGGCTGGCAGGGGCCTTTCTGTGTGGAGTTTGCATGTTCTCTCCACGTTTGTGTGGGTTTCCTCCAGGTGTTCCGGGTTCCCCCACAGTCCAAAGACATGCAGTTAGGTTAACATGGGGCGGACTTGGGCTGAAGTGCCCTTGAGCAAGGTACCTAACCCCTAATTGCTCCCTGGGTGCTGTAGTGTGGCTCCCCACTACTCTGTGTGTGTGTGTGTGTGTGTGTATTCACTGCTTCAGATGGGTTAAATGCAGAGGATGAATCTCACTGTGCTTGAAGTGTGCATGTGACAAATAAAGGCTTCTTCTTCTTCTGAAATTTACAACCCCGATTCCAAAAAAGTTGGGACAAAGTACAAATTGTAAATAAAAACGGAATGCAATAATTTACAAATCTCAAAAACTGATATTGTATTCACAATAGAACATAGACAACATATCAAATGTCGAAAGTGAGACATTTTGAAATTTCATGCCAAATATTGGCTCATTTGAAATTTCATGACAGCAACACATCTCAAAAAAGTTGGGACAGGGGCAATAAGAGGCTGGAAAAGTTAAAGGTACAAAAAAGGAACAGCTGGAGGACCAAATTGCAACTCATTAGGTCAATTGGCAATAGGTCATTAACATGACTGGGTATAAAAAGAGCATCTTGGAGTGGCAGCGGCTCTCAGAAGTAAAGATGGGAAGAGGATCACCAATCCCCCTAATTCTGCACTGACAAATAGTGGAGCAATATCAGAAAGGAGTTCGGCAGTGTAAAATTGCAAAGAGTTTGAACATATCATCATCTACAGTGCATAATATCATCAAAAGATTCAGAGAATCTGGAAGAATCTCTGTGCCTAAGGGTCAAGGCCGGAAAACCATACCGGGTGCCCGTGATCTTCGGGCCCTTAGACGGCACTGCATCACATACAGGCATGCTTCTGTATTGGAAATCACAAAACGGGCTCAGGAATATTTCCAGAGAACATTATCTGTGAACACAATTCACCGTGCCATCCGCCGTTGCCAGCTAAAACTCTATAGTTCAAAGAAGAAGCCGTATCTAAACATGATCCAGAAGCTCAGACGTCTTCTCTGGGCCAAGACTCATTTAAAATGGACTGTGGCAAAGTGAAAAACTGTTCTGTAGTCAGACGAATCAAAATTTGAAGTTCTTTATGGAAATCAGGGACGCCGTGTCATTCAGACTAAAGAGGAGAAAGACGACCCAAGTTGTTATCAGCGCTCAGATCAGAAGCCTGCATCTCTGATGGTATGGGGTTGCATTAGTGCGTGTGGCATGGGCAGCTTACACATCTGGAAAGACACCATCAATGCTGAAAGGTATATCCAGGTTCTAGAGCAACATATGCTCCCATCCAGACGACGTCTCTTTCAGGGAAGACCTTGCATTTTCCAACATGACAATGCCAAACCACATACTGCATCAATTACAGCATCATGGCTGCGTAGAAGAAGGGTCCAGGTACTGAACTGGCCAGCCTGCAGTCCAGATCTTTCACCCATAGAAAACATTTGGCGCATCATAAAACGGAAGATACGACAAAAAAGACCTAAGACAGTTGAGCAACTAGAATCCTACATTAGACAAGAATGGGTTAACATTCCTCTCCCTAAACTTGAGCAACTTGTCTCCTCAGTCCCCAGACGTTTACAGACTGTTGTAAAGAGAAAAGGGGATGTCTCACAGTGGGAAACATGGCCTTGTCCCAACTTTTTTGAGATGTGTTGTTGTCATGAAATTTAAAATCACCTAATTTTTCTCTTTAAATGATACATTTTCTCAGTTTAAACATTTGATATGTCATCTATGTTCTATTCTGAATAAAATATGGAATTTTGAAACTTCCACATCATTGCATTCCGTTTTTATTTACAATTTGTACTTTGTCCCTACTTTTTTGGAATTGGGGTTGTAGTTCCCTTTGAAATGTGGTGATTGTGATATATGTTTATTTCTGTAATATCTCACAAAATATCAGGCCATTCTATGGCTGGGAAGTTATTTATTTTGAGGGGATTAAAGCAAATAAATTAAATTCTGTACAGCTGCTTTGCGACAATGTTTATTATTAAAAGCGCTATGCAAATAAACTTGACTTGACTTGAAATAAGGTGCATGAAATCGCTCGCTTTGCGCAGTCAAGCAGACAGAGGAAGTCCATGTGCACATGTGCAGGTTTACCTTCTTCTTTTGGGTTTTACGGCAGCTGGCATCCACAGTGTTGCATTACTGCCATCTACAGGTTTACCTTTGAGCGTGCACTGACAATTCCATCGTTCTGTTGCTAAACAAACAGCTGATCACACCGAGGTGCTCGCTGAGCGCCGATATTTATTAGTTTGGTCCTGTGTTTCCTTTCCTTCGTATAGAACATAACATCTTTTCTTCTCTCTTTCTGTTACGCTAGTCACTCTTTCACATTTCATTCGGACACTCACGCCCTCCATTTTTCTCTCCTGTTTCAAATTTGTATACTACAATGCCTTGTGTGAATGGGGAAAGCCCACCATGTGATGCATGACGTAGTATCTTGAATTGGGTCATGGTGAAGCAGGAAAAAATAGTGCAGAATTTAGAGCCATGTGGCCTTATGCAAGGCTGACACTTGCACGATTCCGTGGCACGCATTGGCACGACTCGAGTCGTGCCAGTGCGCAAACTAGTCATAAACTGGCGTGAAGTGTGCGTAAACCCGTCGTGACTGCGTGCCATGTCGGGACGAGAATTTTGAAATGTTCAAAATTTTGGTCACGACAAAATTTCGCGACCGGGTCGTGAACTATGCGCAAACTGTTCGTGATCTCGTCGTGAACTCGTCGGGACGATGCGGGAGGATGCGTGCCAGTGCGTGGAAGTGCGCGCCATGCCACGACTGTCACGAACTGCCACGAATAGTTCACGAACAGCTCACGTCGAGTTCACGAGTAGTTCACGACATGTTCACGAATTGGTGCGCGTCGCAGCGTGGCCGTGCCTTCCCACTGACACGGTCACGCATTGATGGCACGAGCAGTTCATGACTAGTTTACGCACTTCACGAACAGTTTGCGCATGGCACGAGCAGTTCACGACAAGTTCACGAGCAGTTCACGAGCAGTTCACGACTACTGCGCGACAGTGGTGCTCGCGTCGGTGCGGGGGTATATATAGGGCTTCCCGGACACTTCTCGCCATTCGCAATTTTTTTTCTTGCTTTTTTCTTTAATGTCTTTTATTTTCTATTCCTTCATTACTTTTTTTTTGGGGGGGGAGTTTCGTTTCTTTTATTTCAAAAATGGAACAACTGTGGATGCAGCTCATGAAGCTACCACCATTCTTTCTTGCCAAGGGACAGCACCAGCAGGGGACATGTAGTAATGTGACAGGTAGTCTCGCTGATCTTTCCTTCTGGGTATGATGGCCAGTTAGAGGCAGCAGCCCCTGCAGGTGTCGGTCAGTCCTCCATCCACCAGGGATCAGATCATGTGTGTCCGGATCTTCGCGGTCCACTTCTGAAATTGCGTGTGGGTATCTGATGAGGATGAGGTTGTGCATGACACAGGCGTGCCCAAGTCGGCACGACACCGTCTGAATTGCGCAAACTCGTCGTGCCAATGCGGGAAGTGCGTAAACTATGCGCAAACTATGCGTGAACTCATCGTGCCAGTTCGTGAATGTGGACGGGCACGCATTCGTGAACTCATCGTGAACTATGCGTGAACTAGTCATGAACAGTGCGGGAGCCTCCCAGTTCGTGCCCCAAAATGGCACGACTTGCCACGACAAAATCGTGGCCAAAAGTCGTGCAAGTGTCAGCCTTGCATTAAAGTCATTAATTGTTCTATTAAAAAAAGAATAAAATTGGAAGTCTGTAATTTGAATTTGGCAGCACAGTGGTGTAGTGGTTATCACTGTCACCTCACAGCAAGAAGGTTCTGGGTTCGAGCCCCGTGGCCGACGGGGGCCTTTCTGTGCGGAGTTTGCATGTTCTCGCCGTGTCTGTGTGGGTTTCCTCTGGGTGCTCCAGTTTCCTCCACAGTCCAAAGACATGCAGGTTAGGATAATTGGTGGCTCTAATGGCCCTTTTCCACTACCCTTTTTCAGCTCGCTTCAGCCCGACACGGCTCGCGTTTCGACTACCAAAAACCAGCACGACTCAGCTCGCTTCAGCCCTGCTTAGCCCCTAAAACTCGCACCGTTTTGGAGTGGGGCTGAAGCGAGCCAAACCGTGCCGAGTGAGGCTGGGGGCGTGAGCAGACACTCCCCTGTGCACTGATTGGTGAGGAGGAGTGTCCTCACATGCCCACACATGCCCCGCGAGCACGCTGGGATCTGTAAACACCGTAAACCCGGAAGAAGAAGAATTACGAATTACGAGAATTTCTGAAGCCTTATGCGCCTCGCCTCATCTATACGCTCTTGCCAGTATCTGTTGGCGTTGTCGGTGACAACAAGCCACAGCACCAAGACCAGCAACACTAACGACTCCATGTCCTCCATGTTTATTGTTTACTATTCGGGTCGTGAGACTACCGCTTAAAAGCTCACTGATGTCACTGTTTGCGCTGCTTAACGACATCACCTGATGTCCACCCACTTTCGCTAACTCCACCCAATGTGTCCACCCACTTCCAGCCAGCACGGTTCAGCGCAGTTGTAGTCGAAATGCAACTCCAACAGCCCCGCTCAGCTCGACTCAGCACGGCACGGCACAGCCCAACTCAGCCGCGTTTGTAGTGGAAAAGCGGCATAAATTGACCGTAGGTGTGAATGTGAGTGTGAATAGTTGTTTGTCTCTGTGTCAGCCCTGTGATGATATGGCAACTTGTCCAGAGTGTACCCTGCCTCTCACCCATAGTCAGCTGGGATAGACTCCAACTTGCCCGTGACCCTGTACAGGATAAGTGACTACAGATAATGGATAGATGATTTGAATTCAGTAGCTTGTGGTTCACTAAACAAAAATAATTTGGTGTCAGGGAAAATTATTTTTATGACCTATACTTGAAAAATCTGAAAGGCAGTCTACAGTACCTTTAAAGTGATACAGGTCAATGTGCTGGTTCAGGAATCATTTAGTCACCTCCTTTTCTGAATTGTTTGAGCTGATACCCATCCCTAGCTGGTATGCATCATCTTGTTTCAGTACATTTTATTTCCTAATGCGGGGCGTCCTAACCACGTGTTATTCTGTTTAAAAACCACTCAGCAGCCAGTTCGGAAAAGTCACGTGAGGTCATATGCGCATCAGAGGTCACGACCGCGGAGCCACACCAAACATGGCAGATCACCCAGATCGAATGAGGACTCCTAAATCAAGACAAAAAAAAAGAAGATTTTAAGAAAGTACCGTATCTGACATTGTCAGAGGTGAAAAAAAGAGGGGAAAAACATGGCAGATGAGCTGAGTAAATATTGCTGGCCAGCTTTCCTGATGGAGGGCTGAAAAGGCAAAAACAAATGTGGTATCTAATGCCAACTTTGCCAAGATGCTGCTGGACAGGTGAGTGACAAAAGAGTTTGCACTTTGAGAAAGTTCATGAAAACTTGAACTTTTCAATAAAAGACAAAGTATTAAACACTGTTAAAGTAATTTATGAGACTTCTGCATCATCTTCTGTCACTATCAGACTGTGACATTGCCACTGAAGCTGCAAGAAGATCGATGAAAGTCCATGCCACTGCCAGGTCTGGCTACATGAAAGCTTACAAAATAACACTAATTGGTATCTTTACTTATTACATTGACTTTTATACAGGTTAGAATTGAAATATACCAAATCTAAACGCACCTTTGAGCTTGAAGGCTCTCAAGCTTTCCCTTCTGTGCCAGAGGCCGCCGGTTCCACCACGTTTGTTGTGATCTCGCTATTATAATATTATAATGAGGATAAACTTCAGCTGTTTCTGTACCCAAGTGTAAACATTAGCACATGGTGTTGCAGTGTTTTTCCAGCTCATTCTCCCTCACAGGTTTGAGGCAGCAGGCAATATAGCATGTGATTCAAGTACCTGGGGGTTATTCTAGCTCCACAGGATACAATTCATCTTTTTAATACGTCGACCTGTCATTTTAAATTCTTTACCAGACGAGGACAGGTGGACTCAGGTAACAATTAAAACTGCAAGGATATCTTAGCTTACTGACAAAGTAGAAAACACTGAAGACTGATTATTCATACAGTGGTGCTTGAAAGTTTGTGAACCCTTTAGAATTTTCTATATTTCTGCATAAATATGACCTAAAATATCATCAGATTTTCACACAAGTCCTAAAAGTAGATCAAGAGCACACAGTTAAATAAATGAGACAAAATTATTATACTTGGTCATTTATTTATTGAGGAAAATGATCCAATATTACATATCTGTGAGTGGCAAAAGTATGTGAACCTCTAGGATTAGCAGTTAATTTGAAGGTGAAATTAGAGTCAGATGTTTTCAATCAATGGGATGACAATCAGGTGTGAGTGGGCACCCTGTTTTATTTAAAGAACAGGGATCTATTGAAGTCTGATCTTTACAATACATGCTTGTGGAAGTGTATCATGGCATGAACAAAGAGGATTTCTGAGGACTTCAGAAAAAGCGTTGTTGATGCTCATCAGGCTGGAAAAGGTTACAAAACCATCTCTAAAGAGTTTGGCCTCCAACAATCCACAGTCAGACAGATTGTGTACAAATGAAGGAAATTCAAGACCGTTGTTACCCTCCCTGGGAGTGGTCGACCAACAAGGATCACTCCAAGAGCAAGGTGTGTAGTAGTCGGTGAGGTCACAAAGGACCCCAGGGTAACTTCTAAGCAACTGAAGGCCTCTCTCACATTGGCTAATGTTAATGTTCATGAATCCACCATCAGGAGAACACTGAACAACAATGGTGTGCATGGTAGGGTTGCAAGGAGAAAGCCACTTCTCTCCAAAAAGAACATTGCAACTCGTCTGCAGTTTGCTAAAGATCACGTGGACAAGCCAAAAGCCTATTGGAAAAATGTTTTGTGGATGGATGAGACCAAAATAGAACTTTTGGTTTAAATGAGAAGTTGAATTATACCAGCGAATTCTAAAGGATAATGTCAGGACATCTGTCCATGAACTGAATCTCAAGAGAAGGTGGGTCATGCAGCAAGACAATGACCCTAAGCACACAAGTTGTTCTACCAAAGAATGGTTAAAGAAGAATAAAGTTAATGTTTTGGAATGGCCAAGTCAAAGTCCTGACCTTAATCCAATCGAAATGTTGTGGAAGGACCTGAAGCGAGCAGTTCATGTGAGGAAACTCACCAACGTTCCAGAGTTGAAGCTGTTCTGTATGGACGAATGGGCTAAAATTCCTCCAAGCCTGTGTGCAGGACTAATCAACAGTTATCGGAAACAGTTAGTTGCAGTTATTGCTGCACAAGGGGGTCACACCAGGTACTGAAAGCAAAGGTTCACATCCTTTTACCATTCACAAATATGTAATATTGGATCATTTTCCTCAATAAACAAATGACCAAGTATAATATTTTTGTCTCATTTAAATGTGTTCTCTTTATTTACTTTTAGGACTTGTGTAAAAATCTGATGATGTTTTAGGTCATATTTATGCAGAAATATAGAAAATTCTAAAGGGTTCACAAACTTTCAACCACCACTGTACAAAACCTCAAAACAAGATTGATGACTTGGCCAACATCTGTGACACTCTGAGAGAGCTCATGAGCTAGTTTCTTTGGCGTTACATGGATGACATGTAAAATAAATAAAATTTGTCTGAAATTATAATTTGATGCCTTCAAATGGGATTGTGTTTACCATGCTCATGAGAAGAGTCCATCTAAAACACCCCTCTTGTGGTATTCACAAGTTCAGAAGTGGAAATTTTTTTTGGAATGTCTGAGTTCACAAGATGCAACGTGTTCTTGCTGATGTTTTCACAAATGGCAGATGCCTTGGAAGCAGGGCTTTACATTAACTTTTTTGCTCACCAGCCACTGTGGCTAGTGGTTTTCCCGAGTCACTAGCCATTCAGCCTTTTCACTAGCCACAATTTTGTTGCCAGGAAATCGCAGTTTTTTCTTCAGCATGATACGTTAAAGTTCGGAAGATCTAGATTTAATTATGAACGGCAGCGTATAATGTATCTCTACAGTAGCACTCAAGTATTCAGTGCTGTTAAAGTAGCTAAGTAGCTCCCTATATGAAAACATGCAACCAATTCAGACAAAAATATAAAAAGAGTATTCTGTTTATTGAACTCAAATTCAAGCCCCTTACAATATGAAATATCATATAATATGAAAAATAACATTCAGTACAACTGAACTGATTTTAATATTAAAAGTCCAATTCAAAGCATTTATTATTGAAAAACATTTGATATTTTGATATGCAAGTATTATGTGCATTATCAAGTATTATGTATAATCTATTAATAGTGTGTGTGTGTGTGTGTGTGTGTGTGTGTGTGTGTGATGCATGCGTGAACATGTGTAGAGAGAGACATTAAATGCCCTCATGACATTCATCATCAGATGAGTCTGAATGATCCATGAAAAATGGTCTTTGTGACCTGAGGCTTCCAGCAGGCCATAAGTTGATAGCTGGCACGAAATCAACTTCTTTTCAATTGTGTAAACATTTCTAAACAGCAGCTCCATCCTCTCCAGCTCAGCCGACTTCATGACAGCCAGGGACTGAAAGCAATGCTGTCCTGTAGTGAACCAGCCATCTTCGCCTGTTTTGATGTTATAGTACCGATGTGTGCATTTGACTTTTCGTGGTCCTTTATAGTTTCAAGTTTAAAATTGCTAGTCCCTGTCTTTGCCAGACTTTCTACAGTCTTCGCAGTACAGGGTATTTTCAGTTTTGCTATGAACTAGCCAATCTCACCCGAACTTCCATTTGTCATTGAACTGTCTTCTCTTCCTATTAGCGTCTTGTTCATCTCCGTGGCCGTAGCCAGCTCTGAGGCCCCCGTGGTCCAGACCTCGGTCATTTTTAAGAGCTGAAAATACATTTGTACACTAAATATTCAACTGGATAAAAAAAAAAATAAAGAATAACATTAAAACGTCTTCGTAAAAAGTGCATTGTTAATGATGTTAAATGCTGATTCTGTCTTCTGTGTCTGTTTGGTGCGCGCAGCTATGAGACCAAGAACACAAAAGCGAATGAGCGCATAACTTGGGGGAGGAACGCAGTGCAGGAGACATGGGGTTTCCATGGTAACCATCAGCGCACTTTCATCAAGCTGTTCAATTTACATTTTAGAAGCAGCGCAGTTGTAGCCTGCCTTGTTTGTGATTTTAAAAATAAATCATTCGATAAGCCAAAGCAATAGAGTGGAAAGTTTCAACCTATGTTTGCCTTGGATAACTTTGCCAAAAACATGGTGGTGTATACTGATTTTTTTCCCAGATTTTTTTTTTGTGTGTGTAGGTGTAACGGATGCCAGATTGTTAATGTATCTTCATTCCATAGGCTACATAGTTAGGATATCTTTTGTCCTCATTGCTTGGGCCAGATCAAACCATTAAACAAGCTTAAATTATTCTCACTCTTGCCACATACATGATTTTTTTTCAAAACTGATGATATTCAGTTCAAACACCATTAAAAGTAATTTCAGGAATAGATCTCTTGTGTGGCGTGTAATTCACCCCTCTCATTTAAATATGTCAAAATTTTTCGGCGCGCGCTTTGCACATTACAGACCTCAGTGATTTTAAAATGCTGGCTACGGCCCTGCTCATCTCTGCCCCTTTTTTCCTGAGCAGCAGGGTTTGAAACTCCAGCTATATGCTGCCACATAGTGCGCTTGTCAGTCGTCAGCAACTTTGTTGCTTCGTTCATTAACCATAGGTTACCGTATCACTGATTTTATCTGAGACATTAATGAATGTTCTAAACAATTCTAACATGTTGTCAGAATGTTTATGCAGGTGCTCATGGGAGTTGTAGGGGCGTAATATTACGTTGCAATGGATTTATTATATCAGATGCCTTCAGAGAAAACTACAATTAAAATATATTGTCATACCACAGAATATACCACCCGTCAAAGTGGCTAGTGGGACTAAAGTCATTACCCACCAAAGCCAAATTTTACCCGCATTTGGCGGGTGGGCAGGTGCTAATGTAAAGCCCTGCTTGGAAGTATGTTTTTCCATGGATAATAAACATAGTACAGAAAAAAAGCACAACAGAGCAGGGGTTCTCAACCTATTCATACTTGTAACGAGTTGGAGCCCATTAAAAAAAAGATCCCCAATTATTTTGGCTCATCTATTCTATTAGAATCTGTGGCAGCGGGGGCGTGGTCAAGCGCCGGTCTGTGACAGGAGGGCGGAGTTGGGGAAGGTAAGTGGCAGAATCGCTACACCTGAGTGTAATTAACCTGTGTTTTGTGTGTGTTCTCCCCAGTAAACCGCGCCCTATTTAAGGAGGGAGAGTGAGAGCAGAGGGGAGTTGTTGCCAAGAGGAGACTACAGCGTGTGTGCATGAATCTCCGAGTATTGGTTTTTGAGTGTTAGACTGAAAAGTTTGGCAATAAAAGCCCTATATTGCATCCTGATCTCTGTCCTGCCGTCTTCTGTGCTCCACCCACACGTTATACCCGCTACAGTGGTGCCGAAACCCGGGAAAGGTGGAGCACCTGTCCTGCAGCCCCATGAAATCCTCTCCGTTCGCGGACTTGGTCCACGCCCTCGCCACGGCTCAGCAGAGCCAGCACCAGGCACTCGTCACACTCCGGAAGGAGCAGGAGCGCCGCTTCGAAGCCTTGGTGCTGGCTCAGCAGGAAGACCGAGAGGCATTCCGGCGCCTCCTCGCGTCGGCGGGGTCCACCAGTGCCCCGGCCGCGGGCCCATCTCCCATCACCTTGACCAAGATGGGCCCGCAGGACGACCCCGAGGCTTTCATCGCGTTGTTCGAGCAGGTCGCTGAAGCCTCGGGGTGGCCGATGGAGCAGCACGCGGCGCGCCTCCTCCCCCTCCTGACGGGAGAGGCACAGTTAGCCGCACTACAGCTCCCCGCCGACCGCCGGCTGGCCTACGCCGACCTTCGCCGGGCTGTCCTCCAGTGCGTGGGGCGCACGCCGGAGCAGCAGCGCCAGCGCTTCCGCGCGCTGCGGATGGAGGAAGTCGGCAGCCCATTCGCGTTCGGCCAGCAGCTCCGGGACGCCTGCTGGTGGTGGCTGAGGGCCGAAGATCGCGACGCCGAGGAAATCATCGACCAGGTGGTGCTGGAACAGTTCATCGCCCGCCTACCCGCCGGAACCGCGGAGTGGGTCCAGTGCCACCGCCTGGCGTCGCTGGATCAGGCTGTAGGACTGGTGGAGGATCATCTGGCGGCTGTCCCGGCGGCAGGACAACGGATGACATCATCTTCTCTCTCCTCTTCTCTCTCTCTCTCTCTTCCCCCTCCTCCCGTGTCCCGTCCTCGCCCCATTCCCCCACCATGGAGGCGGGGGCCGGCTCCACCCCAGCTGGCCCGCCGCACCCGTGGTGCCCTCCCATTTCTCCATTCTGTGTCTGTCTCTCCCCCCCCTCAGGTGAGTGACCCTCAAAACACAGCTGCAGAGGGGAGGCCCGGGCCGGTTTGCTGGCGCTGCGGGGAACCAGGCCACCTGCAGTAACAGTGTGCCGCAATGGAGGTGGGGGCGGTGGTGCGGATCCCCGACGCACCAGAGGCTGCCCTCGATCAGGCCGGAGCGTATCGCATACCGGTAAGTGTACAAGGGGCAACATATCAGGTGTTGGTGGATTCGGGTTGCAATCAAACCTCAATCCACCAAAGCCTGGTGCAAGATGAGGCATTGGGGGGAGTACAAGGGGTGAAGGTGTTGTGTGTGCACAGGGATATTCACAGCTACCCATTGATGTCGGTCCACATACATTTCAGAGGGGAAAAATCAATAGTGAAGGCGGCGGTTAATCCTTGCCTTACCCACTCTTTGATCTTGGGGACTGATTGGCCGGGATTTCGGGGGTTGATGGCACGCCTAGTAAAGAGTGGGTCCTGCCGGTTATCAGGGGAGGGTCCTGGTGTCGCCTTGGCTGGAGCTGCGGTCGCAGAGCCGTCTACGTCATCTCCGTGACAGAGTGAGGAGCCCCCGGCCCCTCCTCTTTCTATTGGGGAATCCCTCGTGGATTTCCCACTGGAACAATCGCGAGACAAGACTCTGCGACACGCGTTTGACCAAGTGAGAGTAATCGATGGTCAAACGCTCCAGCCGAACGCCACCCTGTCCTTCGCCTATTTTTCCATTTTAAAGGATATGTTATACCGAGTGACGCAGGACACTCAGACGAAGGAGCGAGTCACCCAGTTGTTAATTCCAAAGAGCCGCCGGGAATTGGTATTCCAGGCGGCTCACTTTAATCCCATGGCGGGACACCTCGGGCAGGATAAGACAATTGCCCGGATAATGGCCTGATTCTATTGGCCGGGGATTTGCAGCAACGTCCGTAAGTGGTGTACGGCGTGCCGCGAATGCCAATTAGTAAATCCAGCGGCCATTCCAAAAGCGCCCTTGCGCCCCCTACCATTAATCGAGACCCCGTTTGAAAGCATTGGGATGGATTTCGTCGGGCCATTAGATCAGTCAACACGAGGGTACCGCTTTATATTGGTTCTGGTGGACTATGCAACGCAATACCCGGAAGCGGTGCCTCTTCGCAATATCTCAGCACGCAGTATTGCAGAGGTCCTCTTCCACGTCATCTCCCGGGTTGGAATCCCGAAAGAGATTCTGACTGACCAAGGCACCTCGTTTATGTCATGAACACTGACCGAACTGTATGGGCTACTGGGTATTAAGCCGATCCGCACCAGCATGTATCACCCACAGACGGACGGTTTAGTTGAACGGTTCAATCGGACCCTCAAGAATATTATCAAAAAATTCGTAAGTGAGGACGCACGTAACTGGGATAAGTGGCTCGAACCCTTGTTGTTTGCAGTGCAAGAGGTCCCCCAAGCCTCCACGGGGTTCTCCCCATTTGAATTATTGTATGGGCATAAGCCACGCAGCATCTTAGATGTACTGCGGGAAAATTGGGAGGAGGGACCTTCACAGAGCAAAAACGAAATTCAGTACGTTACGGATCTGCGCGCAAAACTCCACACGCTCACCCACCTAACTCAGGAGAATTTGCAGCAGGCCCAGGAACGGCAAGCCCGCCTGTACAACAAGGGCACGCGCCTTAGAGAGTTCACTCCGGGAGATAAGGTACTCGTCCTGTTGCCCACGTCGAGCACCAAATTAATCGCCAAGTGGCAAGGGCCCTTTGAGGTCACACGGCGAGTCGGGGACGTCGACTATGAGGTTAGGCGAATGGACAGGGAGGGGGCACTACAGATCTACCACCTCAATCTGCTGAAACTCTGGAATGAGGAGGTCCCCGTGGCATTGGTGTCGGTAGTTCCGAAGAAGGCGGAGCTGGGGCCGGAGGTCCAAAAAGGGTCATTGGCATCTCGCACCTCTCCAGTCCCCTGTGGAGACCACCTCTCCCCGACCCAACTCACGGAGGTCGCCCAGTTGCAGGCCGAGTTTTCGGATGTGTTCTCGCCCCTGCCCGGTCGCACCAACCTCATAGAACACCACATAGAGACGCCCCCGGGGGTGGTAGTGCGTAGCCGTCCTTATAGATTACCCGAACACAAAAAAAGGTGGTTTGGGAAGAACTTCAGGCCATGCTCGAAATGGGCATCGTCGAGGAGTCCCACAGTGACTGGAGCAGCCCGGTGGTCTTGGTTCCCAAGGCCGACGGCTCGGTCCGGTTCTGTGTGGACTATAGAAAAGTCAACACAGTGTCTAAATTCGACGCGTACCCAATGCCCCATATTGATGAGCTGCTCGATCGACTAGGCACGGCTCGCTTTTACTCGACACTGGATTTGACGAAGGGATATTGGCAGATCCCCTTGACTCCATTATCCCGGGAAAAAACGGCCTTTTCCACACCGTTCGGCTTACACCAGTTCATCACACTTCCGTTTGGGCTGTTTGAGGTGCCCGCTACGTTTCAGCGGCTGATGGACCGGGTCATCCGGCCCCACGCCACCTATGCGGCCGCTTACTTAGATGACATCATCATTTATAGTAATGACTGGCAGCGGCACCTGCAACACCTGAGGGCCGTCCTTAGGTCGCTGAGGCAGGCAGGGCTCACTGCCAACCCGAAGAAGTGTGCGATTGGGCAGGTGGAAGTACGGTATCTGGGCTTCCACTTGGGTAACGGGCAGGTGCGTCCCCAAATTAATAAGACAGCAGCGATTGCGGCCTGCCCGAGGCCCAAGACCAAAAAGGGGGTGAGACAGTTCCTGGGGCTGGCTGGCTATTATCGTAGGTTTATACCTAATTATTCGGACGTCACCAGCCCGCTGACTGACCTCACTAAAAAGGGGGCGCCAGATCTGGTCCAGTGGATGGAGAAGTGCCAGTGGGCTTTCTCTGAGGTAAAGGCTGCACTGTGTGGGGGGCCACTTTTGCACTCCCCTGACTTCTCTCTCCCTTTTTTGTTACAGACGGATGCGTCGGACAGAGGGCTGGGGGCCGTTTTGTCCCAGCAGGTGGGGGGAGAGGATCGCCCAGTGTTATACATCAGCCGAAAGCTGTCAGTGCGTGAGGGGCGCTACAGCACAATCGAGAAAGAGTGCCTGGCGATCAAGTGGGCGGTCCTCGCCCTCCGTTACTACCTGCTGGGGCGGTCTTTCACCCTCTGTTCGGACCACGCGCCCCTCCAGTGGCTCCACCGCATGAAGGATGCCAACGTGTGGATCACCCGTTGGTATCTGGCGCTCCAACCTTTCAACTTCAAGGTGGTCCACAGGCCGGGGGCGCAGATGGTCGTGGCGGACTTCCTCTCCCGTCAAGGGGGGGGGGAGTCGGCTGCGGGCCGGACGGGTGCCCGGCCTGAGTCGGGCGGTGGGGGTATGTGGCAGCAGGGGCGTGGTCAAGCGCCGGTCTGTGACAGGAGGGCGGAGTTGGGGAAGGTAAGTGGCAGAATCACTACACCTGAGTGTAATTAACCTGTGTTTTGTGTGTGTTCTCCCCAGTAAACCGCGCCCTATTTAAGGAGGGAGAGTGAGAGCGGAGGGGAGTTATTGCTGAGAGGAGACTACGGCGTGTGTGTGCGTGAATCTCCGAGTATTGGTTTTTGAGTGTTAGACTGAAAAGTTTGGCAATAAAAGCCCTATATTGCATCCTGATCTCTGTCCTGCCGTCTTCTGTGCTCCACCCACACGTTATACCCGCTACAGAATCTAATAATCTACTGTAACGTGTATTAATGGGATGCAACATCACTCCCTGTTACAGATGGGAACCCAGGAATTAAATAAATGTAATAAAAACAAACTGTTTTAATTGTAGGTATTGTACTTAAAACTGTATGGATGTGCCAGAAGCTGAACAATGCATGCAGGACATTCTCAGCCAAAAGGGATTAATGATCCAAATGTGGAGTCTGGTCCATTAACACAAGAACTTATTGCCATGTTTGTGTTCAACAAACAAGCAAGTTATTAAAACCAAGAAGTACACTCAAAAGAAGTGGATATAGAAACCACTCAATGGGATTAGATCCTTACATGCAAACAAAGAAGGATTTTTCCTATGAGTTGGAAAATTATCCATCTGTTGAGTTCCCAGACATCTCAAACTACCTGGTGCTGTAGACATCATTCTACACGGACACACAGATGAAAACCTGGAAGACCATGGAGGAGTACAACATTTTTTGTGGCTGGGTTAATGATCTGGGGATCAGGACACTACACGATAGACAGATCTAAGTGCAGGAAGAGTCATGGTGCCCCTCGAGGCAGATGTGTTTGCTCGCTCTGCTCTTGAATGCCGGCTTTTTCTTCTTTTTTGTGTATTTTCTGTTTTTTCTGCCATGCACAAATGCCATGCACTGCTAACAGACAGGCACTGCTGGACATTGCTAACACACACAGCCATTTGTAATTTACTGGCTTTATACCACCGGAGGTACAACTCATTATTCGCTCCCACAACCACAACCAGCCCCAGGAAGGCCCTGAAGCACTGGGCCCGAGTGAGCATGCTGACCCCCGGAGAGTGCTCCAGAGATGGCAATGCAAGCAAGGAGGGGGGGCTCCATGCTAGGCTAAAAGCTCGCCCTAGCCAACTACCGCTTCCCAGCCTCCTGCTAGTCAATGTGCGGTCTCTGGAAAACAAACTGGATGAATTAAGAGAGAATCACAGCTCAGCAGGAAATAAGAGAGTGCTGCACTCTAATTTTCAGTGAAACCTGGCTCTTAGACAAAACCCCAGAATGCGCCATTCAGCTACAGACTCACTCTGTACACCGAGGAGACCTGACCGCAGCCTCCAGTAAGGCTAAAGGGGGAGGTGTGTGTGTGTGTTTATTAACAACTCTTGGCGTGGAGATATACAGACTGTTTATTAACACTGTTTGCCATATGTGGAGCTGTTATTGCTGAAATGCTGTACCTATTATCTACCAAGGGAATTCTCTGCTGTGTTTTTGGATGCTGTTTACATCCACCTGCGAGCTAACTCCACGGCAGCACTCAGCAAACTCCATGATGACATCAGCATGTTAGAGACGGCTCATCCCAACGCTGTTTTTATCATCGCAGGTGACTTCAATCAGTGCAATTTACAGACTGTATTCCCAAAATATTACCAACATGTGAACATCCCCACCCATGAAAAGAACACACTGGACCATGTTTACAGCAACATATGCAGTGCATACAGGGCCACAGCCCGCCCACATTTCAGACACTCGGACCACCTCTCTTTGTTCCTGTATCCAGCCTACAGACAAAGACTAAAATAAACAAATCCTGTCACCAAACAAGTCAAACTCTGGAGCCCAGAGACTGAGAGCACCCTTCAGGACTGTTTTGCTCAGACAGACTGGGATGTGTTTAAAGCTGCAGCCACTTTGGAGGACTCTTCTGTCAGTATACAGGACTATGCTGAGTATGTGACTGGGTATATCAGCACATGTGTCTGCAACATCATGCCCACCATACAGATCAGGAAATTCCCCAACCAAAAGCCCTGGGTAAACAGTCAGGTATGACACATGCTGCGTGCTCGCTCTCTTGCATTTAGATCAGGCAATGAGACGGAGTACAAAGTGGTGAAGTACGGACTGAGGAAAGCCATTACAGTGGCCAAGAGGCAGTGCAGAGAGAAGCTGGACAATTTCAATTCTACTGCTGACCCCGGGTGAATGTGGCAAGGCCTGCAGCACATCACAGACTACAGGACCACTACCAGCACCATCAGCTCCACAGACAGCCTGCCAGATGACCTCAACACTTTCTACACCCGCTTTGAGACCACCAGCTACAGCACAGAGAGGAGGCGCACACACACACCTGGACCACCCAACCCCCTCCCCCCACACTAACAGTCTCATCAGGCCAAGTACACAAAGCTCTGAGGAGGATCAACCCCAGGAAGGCAGCAGGACCAGACAACATCCCTGGCCGGGCCCTCGGAGTATGTGCCAATGAGCTGGCTGATGTTTTCACCACCGTCTTCAACCTTTCCCTCAGCCAGAGCACCGTTCCCTCCTGCTTCAAGACTACAACCATTATCCCTCTTCCCAAGAAGAGCCCACCCACCTGCCTGAATGATTACAGGTCGATAGCACTCACTCCAATCATCTCAAAGTGCTTTGAGAGAATGGTACTGGCCTACATTCAGAACAGCATACCGGAAACCCTGGACCTCCTGCAGTATGCCTACAGGCCCAACAGGTCCACCTCAGATGCCATAGCTGCTGCCCTCCATTATGCCCTCTCCCACCTGGAAAACAAAGACTCTTACATCAGGATGCTCTTTGTTGACTACAGCTCTGGCTTCAACATCAAGTCAAGTCAACTTTATTGTCAAATATGCTATACATGCTCGACATACAGCACAGTTGAAATTTCAGTCCTCTCTGACCCACGGTGCAAACAGGCAATGCAATAAATAAAAATAAAAATAGAACTAGACAGGGACACTCTAACGAGTGCAAACCCCGCCTTTTCCCTATTAAAATACATTGGGCGAAAATTTCGAAGTTCTGCCATGACCTTGACCTTTGACCTCCAAAATTTAATGGTTTCCTTCCTGGGTGATTGGCAACACATGTACAAAATTTGGTCCAAATCGATCCATTGGTTCTTGAGATATCTTGCAGACACACAGACAGACAGACAGACAGACAGACAGACAGATACACACACACACAGACTGACGCAGGTGAAAATAATAACCCCGCCGACTACTGTCGGCGGGGTTAATAATTGAAAAAACAAAAAATATAAACAGTATAAACACTCTAGATAAGAATTAGACATAGACTAAACACTCAGACAAACAATATAAACAGTATAAATAAACAGTATAAACACTAGATAAGAACTAGACATAGACTAAACACTCAGACAATATAAACAGTGTAAACACTAGATAAGAACTAGACAAAGACTAAACACTCAAACAGACAATATAAACAGTATAAAATACTCTAGATAAGAACTAGACGTAGACTAAACACTCATATATATATATACACATACACATACACACACACATGTAAATTGGTGCAAATAAACAGTCAAGACACTTGAGGTATAGCAGGTAAACATGAAATAAGCAGTATAAACAAACTAGCAGCTGTTAAAGTGAGGTAGTGTGGAATAGTGCAAATGAGCGAGGTAAAGTGAGATGTGCGGTCCCTGAGTTCAGTGTGTTAATGAATGATGTATGTATGTATGTATGTATGTATGTATGTATGTATGTGTGTGTGTGTGTATGTGTGTGTTTGTTGGGGGGGGGAACTGTGAGGATGACATGTCAGATGCTGAAGGGGGGGCAGGGGGGTGTGCGAGCAAAATCTGTGGCAGGGGCCAGAGGGGGGAGGAGGGGCAGAACAGGGAGGGAGTTGAGCCTCCTGACTACCTGGTGAAAGAAACTGTTCTTGAGCCTGCTGGTTTTGGCCCGGAGACTCCGCAGTCTCCTCCCCAACGGCAGCAGACTGAAGAGGCTGTGAGATGGGTGGGTGGGGTCGCCTGCAAGCCTGATGGCTTTGCGGGTGAGGCGGGAGTTATAAATATCCATGAGAGAAGGGAGAGAGACACCAATGATCCTCTCAGCTGCTCTCACGATGTGCTGCAGAGACTTGCAGCAGGACACGGTGCAGGCGCCGTACCACACGGTGATGCAGCTGGTCAGAATGTTCTCGATGGTGCCTCTGTAGAAAGTGTGCATGATGGGGGGCAGGGCTCTTGCTCTCCTCAGTTTGCGGAGGAAGTACAGACACTGTTGGGCTTTTTTGGCCAGTGATGCAGTGTT
Organism: Neoarius graeffei; assembly: GCF_027579695.1. Lineage (NCBI taxonomy): Eukaryota > Metazoa > Chordata > Actinopteri > Siluriformes > Ariidae > Neoarius > Neoarius graeffei. Next base: position 66,926,501 of record NC_083587.1, read on the forward strand.
GTTGCTCCAGGACAGGTCTTCAGAGATGTGCACACCCAGAAACTTGGTGCTGCTCACCCTCTCCACTGCAGCACCGTTGATAGATAGTGGAGCATGCTGGGTGTGCACTCTCCTGAAGTCCACAACAATCTCCTTCGTCTTCACCACGTTCAGACGGAGATTGTTGTCCTTGCACCACATGGCCAAGCAGCTCACCTCACTCCTGTAGATTGTCTCATCGCCATTGTTGATGAGACCCACCACAGTGGTGTCATCCGCAAACTTAATGAAGAGATTGGGGCTGAATGTTGGTGTGCAGTCGTGGGTCAGCAGAATGAAGAGGAGGGGGCTTAGCACACATCCTTGGGGGGCCCCCGTGTTCAGTGTGATGGTGCTGGAGGAGTTGCTGCTGACCCATACAGTCTGTGGTCTCCCCGTCAGGAAGTCCAGCAGCCAGTTGCACAGGGAGTTGTTGAATCCCAGCTGGTCCAGTTAATGAATGAGCTGCTGAGGAATGATTGTGTTGAATGCTGAGCTAAAGTCTATGAACAGCATTCTGACATACGAGACTTTTGTCTCCAGGTGGGTGAGGGCTGAGTGGAGGGCAGTGGAGATGGTGTCATCGGTCGAATGGTTGGACTGATATGCAAACTGGAAAGGGTCCAGGGCAGGGGGGAGGGCAGACTCGATATGCCGCATGACTAGCTGCTCGAAGCACTTCATAAGGATGGGAGTGAGTGCAACAGGGCGGTAGTCATTGAAGCAGGAGGGAGACAGCTTCTTCAGAACCTGAATGATGGTGGTGGTTTTGAGGCACGTGGGGACAACAGCCTGGCTCAACGAGATGTTGAAGATGTCTGTAAAGACATCTGTGAGCTCCTCGGCACAGTCTCTCAGGACACGACCAGGAATGTTATCAGGACCCGGGGCTTTTCGTGCATTTGTCCATGTCATGGTCATTCCCCACAAACTCATCCATAAACTGTCCACACTTGGTTTGCACCCCACCCTCTGTGACTGGCTCATTGACTTCCTGACTGGCAGGCCCCAGATTGTAAGGATTGGTAATAGGACTTCATCCAGCATCATCAGAAACATTGGCACCCCAGAGGGATGCGTCCTCAGCCCTATCCTCTACACTCTGTTCACCCATGACTGTGTAGCCTCCCACAAGGACAACATCATCCTGAAGTTTGCGGACGACACCGCAGTGATGGGATGCATCACTGGCAGTGATGAAACGGTTTACAGGAGGGAGGTGGCCAGTCTGGTGTCATGGTGTGAGGACAGCAACCTCACTCATCTGTTTACATTTGTTTGGACATTACTGCCCTTTATGCTGCTGTTCCTTGACGTTTACATCTGATTACATTGTTTGCACATATTTGCACATTACTGCCATTTTGCTGCTGTTTCCTTGACTGTTTATGTCTGGTTACATTGTTTGCACTTTCGCACATTACTGCCCTTCTGCTGCTATGTCTGATCATAGCCTTATTTTTGTATTACACTACCTATTTTGCACTACATTTAACCTTTATTTTGTACTACACTGGGTGTTTGTTTTTGTTGCTTTTGCTTTTCTTTGCTTTTATTTTTGCACTATATTGCCTTACTTTGTCTTACTTCTTCTGCCTATTTATTTATTTGTAATTGGCATTCATGGTGGACAGCAAACTAAGAATTTCATTGTGCAAGTGTACATGTCCTTACTGTGCATATTACAATAAACACTTTGAACTTTGAACTTGAACTTTGAAGCGTGTTTATTGGCAGGCGTAATATTTACAAAAATGAAAGCAAAACATTAAGCAGAATCATAAAGCAGAGTATTTAAACAGCGTTATAAACATGGCAAGAAACAAACGTGACAGTGATAATGCTTTGCAAAGTCTCTGTGAAAACAGCGTCTGTATCTGTGCATGCTGATTTGCTCTCAAATCTTAATTTCCCTGAGGGAACCCACCCAAAGGGATCAATAAAGTTTTATCTAATCTAATCTAATCTAATCTAATCTAATCTAATCTAATCTAATCTAATCTAATCAGTATCAGGTGTTTCCCATAATGACCAGGTCCCAAGCGTGCGCACAACGCACTCTGTGAGCGAGTGCAGCTGCTCGAGCTGTGCCAGACTCAAGCGTGCAAAGGCGTAACAGTCAAGTGTTCACCTGCTGTGTGACCACAGCATTTAGCTCATGTGTATATCGCCATGCATCATCACCAAAATGCCTCATTTTCTTCGATAACCCATCGCAAAGCATCATGAGCTGTAGTGTGACTGTCACTTAATGAGGGGGTTGTGGCATTGGATGCAACCCAGCAACTGTACCCGACTATGAACAAAAATGAGCTTCAACTTGGAAAAAAAATTTGTGGCCCACTAGAGGGTGCTAGTGGGCCACAGCCCAGTGGTTGAGAAAAACTGATATAAAGTATGAATCATCAGCCAGTCCCTTGACAGCAGCACAATGCATAAAATCATGCAGATACAAATCAAGAGCTTCAGTTAATGTTCATAATGTTCAAACATCAGAATGGGAAAAATTGTGATCTCACAGTGAAGTGTGACTTTCTTTCACTGCGGCATGAGTGTTGGTTTGAGCCAGATGAGTATTTCTGGTTTGAGTATTTCAGAAACTGCTGATCTCCTGGGATTTTCACACACAACAGTCTCTAGAGTTTATACAGAATGGTACAAAAACAAACAAACAAAAACATTGTGTGAGTGAGCAACAGTTCTATGGGTGGAAACAAATGCTGTGTTGATAAGAGAGGGCAGAGGGAAATGGGCAGATTGGTTCAAGCTTTTTTGCCAGGAAGGATATAGTAACTCATATAATCACTTTTTACTGTGAATTGGCCTAGTTAGCATTAGCGTGTCTGCCTCTTGACCGGGAGATCGTGAGTTCTACTCACGGTCGGGTCATACCAAAGACCATCATAAAAATGGTACCTACTGCCATCTGGCAAGGCACACTGCAATACAGATGCAAGTGGGGAAGTCAAACTCTCGCGGTTATCAGAGAACTTGCCCCCAACTGTAACCCTAGCTGTATTGCTGGGTTTCAGTCGCGTGACTTTTCTTAGCGGTTTTACCAGAAGTGAAATAGCTGGTGGTCTAAATGGCTGCCATAGTGCAAACAACTAGCAATAACTTATCAGAGTATGCTCGTAATCTAGAAGCCACCGCTCGCTTTAGATATATTCAGAAGATTGCTATGTGCAATAGAATAGATCCTTACAGTCTGGGAAAGAAGGATTTGTCAGACGATCTCGAAAACTACCCTTCAGTCGAGTTCCACAGCATCTCAAACTATCTGGTGTTGCAGACATCCTTCTACACCGCAAAACAGATGAAACCGTGGAAGAGTATGGAGGCTTATGACTTTTTTGTATGTGGCTGGGTAAAGGACCTCGGTATCAAGTCGCTGCCGAATGAATCCTGTATTGTTTTTGCCCATGTAAGTATTTTTTTAAGCTTTTCATTCATGTCTTCACAATGAAGCACTGCAAGTTGAAGTGTAAACAAACAACAGTTGGCTTGATTCTCACTTGTGTTGGCTCTTATCTCTTATTTAAATCATTCACAAAGATCATCAGAAACCCCTTTAAAGACCTGGATCTTAGTTAAACAAGACGGAGAAGTGATCACGGCGCATTGTAGTTGTGTGGCTGGGTCAGAATTTTGTCGCAACCTTCATGCGTATGGACTTTGTGAGGAGTAAACAAAGAAACAGCTGGGGACTTTAGCACTTTGTGACTAAAAAAGTATCATAAAATAACAACACATAGGAAGAAAAGTACTTGGAAAACACTAAGGACATAGCTGAGAGGGAAATACAAACCTTTCACCGAGTGATCACTGCAAACTCAAGCATGCTTCGACCTGGCTCCCTTCGATTTCAGAGGTTCAAAAGCCACCTTTCTTGATGTCTTTTTTGAAATCCTGTGTTTGTTCACCTTTTTGTATTAATTCACAGGGAACCCTAAAGAAACTTTTATCAGTTTCATGGTTTGATTGATTCGAACAGCCTAAAACAATGCAAGCTTAAGGCATTTTTCATGCAAGCAATGCACCTTCTCCATACAAACGCTTTGTCAAGTGAGCTTTGGTTGACCACCAGCTAAAGTTTGGAATAACTAATGATGCAGATGTGATGTCATGTGAAACCCAGTAATGGGCGAGAGGCTGAGGGCTTATGGAAATGGGGATCGGTGCCACCCAATGCGCTTCAAAGAGCTGGTTAGTACTGGGACAGGAGACTGCCTGGGAAGACCAGATTATTGACTTGATAATCACTCTTTACAACTGTGGTGAGCAGAAAAGCATCTCAGCATGCAACAGCAGAAGAACACATTGGGTTCCACTCCTGCAGCCAAGAACAGGGATCTTAGAGTCAACAACAGGTTCCTATTAAAGTGGCCACTAAGTGTGTGTCTGACGAAAATGTTTCTACATTATTAAACTGTTAATGTTAGCCTGAATGAGAATTTTGAAGGCTGCATTAAACACATTGTGGCTCAAAGAAAATCTTGATGAAAATCTTTGTGTAATCACAGCGAGAGTCAAGAAGAAAAAAAATCACACTATTTTTCATGAACTGATGGAATACAAACACTCACCGACAGTGGACTCAGACTTTCAGACCCAAGTTTTACTTTCTAAATGTGCAGCTTATGAAATCTAAATTATCCAAAGTAAAATTATTTTGATCTTTATTTCATTAATATTTACCTGCAACTTGTAGAGTCACTCCAGGATCACCTGTGTATCTGCCACCGGTCACATTAGTGATAAATCTGAATCTGTGCTCTCCAGAATAACTGAACTGTAGATTGTGGATTAATAAAGTGCAGTTTGATTTGTCGTCTCCAGCGTACTCAAAGTCTGAGTTGGTGTTTGATGAGCTGTTATAAACATACGGAGGGTTTAAACACCTGTCTATGTTTGAGTTCACTGAGCACTAAAGCTTTTGTGTCACCTGAATATTGGGATTTGATGTTGGATAATAATAATAATAATAACTAGGGGCTGCACGGTGGTGTAGTGGTTAGCGCTGTCGCCTCACAGCAAGAAGGTCCGGGTTTGAGCCCCATGGCCGGCGAGGACCTTTCTGTGCGGAGTTTGCATGTTCTCCCCGTGTCCGCGTGGGTTTCCTCTGGGTGCTCCGGTTTCCCCCACAGTCCAAAGACATGCAGGTTAGGTTAACTGGTGACTCTAAATTGAGCGTAGGTGTGAATGTGAGTGTGAATGGTTGTCTGTGTCTATGTGTCAGCCCTGTGATGACCTGGCGACTTGTCCAGGGTGTACCCCGCCTTTCGCCCGTAATCAGCTGGGATGGGCTCCAGCTTGCCTGTGACCCTGTAGAAGGATAAAGCGGCTACAGATAATGAGATGAGATAATAATAACTACAGGGAATTGAGACACTGAATCCTCTCACAGCACAGATCAGATAATCACGATATTTCACATTGTAACCTCTGCTCTGAGTGACAACACCTGCAAAATAAGGCTACGTTCACACTGCAGGCTGAAGTGACTCAAATCCGATCTTTTCGCCCATATGTGACCTGTATCCGATCTTTTATTGACAATATGAACGACACAGATCCGATTTTTTCAAATCCGACCCAGGCCGTTTGGATATGTGGTCCTAATTCCGATCCCTATCCGCTCTTTTCATATGCGACTTCAGTCTGAACCGCCAGGTCGCATTCATCCGACTTACACGTCATCAACAAGCCACAAACGTCACTATTCTGCGCTGAAGTAGGCGGCGGGTCTCTCAAAAAAAGTTACAACAACATGGCGCATAATCACGGGCGCAGATAGAGGGGGGGGACTCGTCCCACCCAGATTTAAATTCACCTCGTTTGGTCCCCCCCCACTTATAGGGAGGAAAAAACGTCTATGCTGTCTTTCTTTGCATAAGGCAAACCTCACGGAAAAATCAAAAGACTAATTACCATTCGGTTTATTGAGGTGCACAGCAGTGTATACATAGTTGCAACAACTCACATAAAACAAAGACTGATATTCGGTTGGTTGAGCTGCGCAGACTGCACAGGTTGCGAGCTCGAGCTTGGTTGCTATGGTTACTAACAACAAGTTTGACAGGCATATCGGGGTTGGGGTTGGTTTGCTGGCAGCTTTGACCCCCCAGTTTTTTGTCCCTCACAGTTCAAAAAACGTATCTGCGCCCCTGCGCATGACATCAATGCGAGGGATGCTTCGGGCTGTGAAGGTTCTGAATCTTCTCAATGGAAGGACGCAGAGGTTAGGGAGCTGATTTCCATTTGGGGGGATGCAGCTATTCAAGCTAGATTGGATGGGTCATACCGCAACCGGGCGGTTTTACTTCCGTAAACACTGGCCATGCTCACTGCGTGTGACGTCGTCGTATCCTGCAATGCGCATGCGGAACACTTTTAGGTCGCTTTTCGTTCATACTGAGGATCACAAGTCGCATATATTTGTTAATGTGAACGACCTCACAAAAAAATCGGAATTGAGCATTAAGCCTTGCAGTGTGAACGTAGCGTAAGTGTAGATAAATGAGTGCAGATGAAAAAGTGAAAACTGGTGGAGTAATAATAATATAATAAATTACCATAAATTATTACCATAAATTACCATAAATATGTTCAATATAAATAAATATAAATGTGTGTTGAAAAACTGTACACGTATCAACGACAAGCAAAAATTCAGTTACTTACTTAAGTCGTCTGCATTTGAATTAAGGTTCAACCCCCCCCCCCACACACACACACACACAAATAAATAAATGAAAAATCCCAGTGTCTGTAATGAAACTCAGTACACTATACAAGCTGAGTGATGTTATACACACGACTCACGTCTTCAGGCACAACATCACAGATGCTGTATTTAACAGTATATTAATAGTATTTTATGTGTTTCTTGTGGATAAGCCAATAAATGAGTGAATGTGCTGCAACATTAATGAGTGAAGAGTTAAAAATCTGAACAATAATTCTGTCTCAGAGTGAGATGACATTTCCTACTAGACAGTGTGAGCAGAATCAGAGCCAAGTGCAGCAGTGATAAAAGCATTGGTAAATATGGTAGAACTCATGTTCAGCAATTTTATAACAATATGGTGAATGTTTTTGTCTTTCTCAGGTATCTACAGAGGATGTTTGCAAGATCTTGTCTAATCTAAATTCGAGCAAGGCTACTGGTTTGGACCAGTTATCTCCCAAATTTGTTAAAGATGGTGCCAAGCTCATTTCTGAACCCCTTGCCCATATTTAAAATTTATCTTTATCTTGAGGTTAAATCCTGGATGATTTAAAGATGGCAAGGGTTATTCCACTACATAAGAAAAACAGCAGTAAAATGGATCCTGGTAACTACTGACCTGTGTCAATCCTCTCCACCATTTCCAAATTATTTGCATGTGATGCATGACCAACTGTACCATTATCTCTCTGATCGGAAACTTCTTATATGAGTTTCAGTCAGGTTTTCAATCATCTTTCTCAACCAAAACCTGCTTGGTCCACCTTATGGATTATATACCGTAAGATTGGAAAAAGACAAAGGCAATTAGGGGATGGTTTTGCTAGACCTCCAGAAAGCCTTTGATACAGTGGACCACAGTATTCTACTGTACTTATGAAACTGGAAGCAATAGGACTTCACAAATCAGCTATAGACTGCTTTGCCTCATACTTACAGAACAGACAGCAACATGTTGAACTGGGGAACACATTATCTGAACCAGCAAATATTATCTGTGGTGTACCCCAAGGATCTATTCTTGGTCCGCTGCTGTTCTTAGTCTATGTAAATGATATTGCCTCAGCTGTTACATGTAAATTGCTCCCTACATCTTGGTAAAACTGAGACAATTCTCTTTGCTTCAAAGAGGAAACTCAACAAAATGTCATTCAGGTGCAATGTACTGGCAACAAACTTGTATGCTGCTCACATGTCAAGTATCTGGGCTTAACTTTAAATCAATCTCTGAATGGAGAAAGCATTGTGGATAATATAGTTGTTAAATCCAATGCTAAGCTAAAGTTTCTCTATCGGCAAGTAAATCATGTGACCCGAGAAACAAATACATTGCTCATGTTGGCCCTTATTCAAAGTCACTACGACTATGCCAGTACTTCATGGTATTCTGGGTTATCGAAAAAGTTCCAAAATAGACTACAGGTATCCCATAATAAATTAATTCACTATATTTTTGAATGCACCAGCCAGAAGTCATATTGGTGCTGAGGAATTTAAGCAGGCCAATATGTTACCAGTGAGTATGCATGTTCCCCAGTTGAAGCTTAATCTTGTTTTCAAAATTCTAAATGGTTCTGCCCCAAATTTTTTGGCCCAAGGCTTTAACTATACAAATGAACTCCATTCAATCAATACAAGATCTAATGCATTATCCTTGCAGATACCTAGGGTCAAGTTTTTTGGTAAATCTAGTTTCCTTTACACTGGCATTTACAATGGAACAGTCTTCCTTCAGAGTTACACTACACGCAAGATCTGTCTAATTTTAAGAAAGCTGCAAAAAGTCTTTATTTTAATCAGATATCACACCAGGAGAGAAACATTTTTGTTTACTATTAGCTTCCATTATGGTCTGTGTTAATGTTCACTAGTCATGTTTTCTTCTTGTAAATTTATTCTAGTTTTTACTCTGGTGCTATGTCTTTTTCGTTACCATTATTATTATTATTATTATTATTATTATTAATTTATTTTTTGTATTACTTTATTATTGATTATATTCTGGGTATTTACTTAGTATGGTAAGCATGGCTGTCTGTGATAAGTCTCTGGGATCACAATGGAAACAAGAATTCACACTATTTGTGTAATCCTGGTTTTTATTGCTTGTTCATACCGTATTTTATATGTACTGCATTTTAACCAAATAAATCAAATCAAAATCAAAAAGCTCTGCCCACTTGACTGAAAAGTTGAACATGTCCATTTATTTGTCATTATGATCTCCTATAAATCACAATAACACACTCATTAGAGCGGAAACACATCCAAATCTTCTTTTATATGTACATTCAGAAACAAGAATGTTTTAGATTCATGAAACACAGGCCTTTAAAGGTGGGATACGAGATGTTTTTCAGGAGTAATTTTTTCCATATTGCTTGAAAAGCTCCTCACACCCATGTTGCAAGCAGTACAATAGAAGGTTTGACCCAAAAACGAAATATTTTAATCCAGTCTACAGTGTAAAATAAAGGAAAAACGCCATCCAATCATATCGAGGTACCACCTCAAAATGATTGGATACTGACACGTCAATCAGACTGAAGCCCGAGCAGCCCGTCCCTTCTGTGTGTGAGAGAGCGAGTAGCCCCTCCCCCACTTCGAGACAGAGAAATGCACACAAAAAAAAGCAGTCTTCCCTCAGTGCGCTCACTCCAAATAACGGGGATTTACACGAAAACGGAAGGAGATATTCACAAAATTCTTTCACAGTGAGTGTCACAAGACTTTTCTGAACACACTGATGTAATTCTTTTGCCTGTAGTCTAAAAAATGAGGTCAATAGAGCGAGTTAAAAACGAGTGACTTTTCTGCTAAGTTTATAATGGCAGTCTATAGGGCTGAGCGCCTGTCCTCTCCTCACTTTCAGGCTTCTCATTCAAAAACTGCAAGTCCTATCGTGTAGGTAGACACATTGTGTGAATCAGGACAAATGTGGCTACTACATTTGAGAAAATTATGTGTGTGGAGTGAAAATTGGGGCTGAAAACAGTTTAAATGAGAAAGTTTGAGCTATTTTTCCAAGCTCTCTACACTCTCCACTGGTGTGTAACACAATAGACACCCATTATAAGGCTGATTTTCTCAGGCTTTATAAGGGGGAGGAGGGGTGGAGACGGGGGGCGTGTTTCTTTTCAAATTATGGCTTGCAGGAACCGTTATTCCAAAATCTCGTACCCCACCTTTAATATCACTATTCAGAAAGATACTGCTGAGGAATTTATCTATCTATCTATCTATCTATCTATCTATCTATCTATCTATCTATCTATCTATCTATCTATCTATCTGTCTGTCTTTTCATGTAAACCGTCTTTACAATGAAAAACATATATTACCTCAACATCAAAATCAAGTATGCAAATGTATGCATTTTTAATTGCTAAAATCAGGCATAAATTTAGGTGACGCTTTTTTGCATCAATAAACGTCTGGAGGCAGATCTAGTGTTCACCTTTGTGTGTGTGTGTGTGTGTGTGTGTGTGTGTGCAGAAATACTGTGTAGCATTTAAGTCTAGGCTGAAAACATATCTGTTTAGTCAAGCCTTTTGTTAATGGTGTTTATGAGGTAAAGGAGTAGATCTGGAGGGTCCTCAGACATAGAGTGTTTTGGTAAACTGGGATGTATGGATGCTGTCAGTCCCCACTTGCTTGCTCACTCGAGTTTGTTGATGGTGTAGTGGCTGCTGCTTTATGTCCCGGGGCCCCTCATGCCTGTGTTACCTTCTGGCTCTCTCCTTTTAGTTATGCTGTCATAGTTAGTTGCCGGAGTCCCTGCTTGTACTCAGTGCAATATGTATACTGCTCCTACTTATTCAGGTGACATTGGGCATACCTAACAACCTGTGTTTTCTTTCCCTCCCCCCCACCCCAAATCAAATCTGTCCCTCTGAGTTACATGGAGTCAACAGGAAATCTTTTGGTGGAGAGGGTGGAGACCTCGACTGGCTATCGTAGCCTGCAGGGAATCGGCCGTCAGACATTCTGTCGCATGTCCCAGACCCAGTGAAATGTAACTGAATTGTCTTGGCCAGCCCTAAGGGTCCCATCTGCATCTCATCATTGCTGAGGAGTGTGCTCCCATCACCCAATCAAGCATCCAGCCATAGCAGTTCATGATATTTTTTACCATATTAACATGCCATTGTTGTGTGTTATGCCTAATGTAAAGACTCTCGTCTCTGCGAGCCTACCACACAGATTTAATACTTGTCATTTTTAGGGCATACCTAACAACCTGTGTTTTCTTTCTCCCCCCCCCAATCTGTCCCTCTGAGTTACATGTTGATCCTGGGATTGAGATGCTGGCCTCTTCTGCCCCTCGGACCTGCTTGATCCATCCTGGTGCCCTGTGTCTGGTCGGAGTTTTATCGCACCGCTCCTGTGAAGGACGGCCCCATGAGGACAGTTGAGGGTTATACCTGTTAAAACTGTTAATATTATAGTCAGGCTGTCTGTTGTTGCCCAAATGAGGATGGGTTCCCTTTTGAGTCTGGTTCCTCTCGAGGTTTCTTCCTCATGTCGTCTGAGGGAGTTTTTCCTTGCCACCGTCGCCACAGGCTTGCTCATTGGGGATAGATTAGGGATAAAATTAGCTCATGTTTTAAGTCGTTCAAACTCTGTAAAGCTGCTTTGCGACAATGTTTATTGTTAAAAGCGCTATACAAATAAACTTGTTTGATTTGATATGCAAGTCAGAGATAAATGTCGACATGAAAGTTAATAAAGAAACAGAGTGTTTTACATTAGTGATTATTGTGTTAAAACTTAATTTTACCACACACTCAGCCTTTTTATTTTATTTTATTTTATTTTATGAAGTCAAAACACACCCTCCATTTCCACCCGGTCATTTTTGGCACCGCCCCTGTAATGTATGTGACTCATGGAAGAGACGGCTTGTAGCACCACCTATTGGTAACTCCAGTATTACAGCCAATACATGACATCTCCCTTTCTTTAGATTTTTTTTTAAATTATCTCCGCTTTATTATTATTATTATTATTATTATTATTATTATGTGTAACTCAAGTCTTCTCACTAAACATGTTAGAACTTAACAAAACACAGTTTCGTCACTTCCTTAAGCAGTCTCTGCTATTACTTCCGGTACCTAAGAGGAACTCTTATAGGTCTACCAAAACGTGAAGTTTTTACACTGTTTTCAGTGCTCACAGTCTCTTTTATCACCAATGATTTTGGTGTTTGCGGTGGTGACCTTGCAGACATGTGACTTTCTTGGTAGTCCTTCTGTTCTGGTTCGGTTCCTACAGGCTGCTGTCCGCTCTCCATCAGTGGCAGTGACTCATGAACACTTTCAGCAGTCTCATGTTGTTCTTGTTGTGGTGCATTCAAGGTTTCCTTGGTTTTCATAATGTGTCTCCTGTTCCTTCTGTAGATCTGCTCATTGTTAGTCTGTACCAAGTATGACCTTGGCTGATCATGTTTCTTCAGTATGACAGCAGGTTGCCACTGGTTCTGCTGTTTGACTCTTACCCTTTCTCCTTCTCTCATTTCAGGGAGTTTCCTTGTTCCATGGTCAAAATAGCTTCTCTGCATATTTTGTCTGTTCATCAATCTGCTCCGCACGTTTATATACTCCTGGCTTTAATAGGTTCTTTGACACAGGTATTTTTGTCTTCAGCCTCCTTCCCATAAGCAGCTGCGCAGGGGAGTATCCTATTCCATCCAGTGGCGTGTTTCTGTATTCCAACAGAGCAATATATGGGTCTCTGAGACTATCCTGTGCTTTTTTTCAGCAGATTCTTCACTATTTGAATGGCTCTCTCAGCTTGGCCATTTGACTGTGGAAACTCCGGACTTGAGGTAGTGTGTTTAAACTCCCAGCTGGTCGCAAATTCTTGCATTTCTGCACTTACCAGCTGTGTCCCATTGTCCGAATAAAGTTCATCAGGTACACCATGTCTGGCAAAAATAGACTTTAGAGCCGTAATGATGTGCTTGCTTGTAGTACCGTTCAATTTTGAAATCTCTGGGTATTTAGAGTAGTAGTCGACACACATAATATACTCTGCATTATTGAAATGAAAGAGATCTATTCCAACTTTTGACCACACTCTCTCAGGAACTGAATGAGATATCAAGGGCTCTCTGGGATTGTTGTTTTTGTGTTTGTTGCACACTGCACATTTCTGCACAACTTCCTCAATTTGTTTTGCCATGCCTGGTCAAAACAGGATATATCTTGCTCTGTCTTTACTCTTTACAATTCCCATATGTGCTTCATGAATTTTGTTTAGCATCTCTTCTCTCATCTTTGTTGGAACTACCAGTTTTTTGTGGGTGGTAAAAGAGAGCAACTGGACTTGCTTGAAGATTCTTGAAGACATTTCACCTCTCATCCGAAAGGCTTCTTCAGTCACCTGAAGTACCTGAAGTATGTGTACTGAAGAAGCCTTTTGGATGAGAGGTGAAATGTCTTCAAGAATCTTTAAGGAAGTCCAGTTGCTCTCTTTTACCACCCACAGTTTACTATGACCTGGATGACTGAGAATCTTCACAGACAAACTACCAGTTTTGAGTTTTTTAACAGTAGTCCATCTGAATATGTCAGCTCCTCTCTGAAAGTCCAGTATTTTTGGATTGTCTTGGGAACTTGGCTTCATGACACAGGCCATCCATCCTGTACTGCTTGTCTGACCAGTCTCAGTTACTCATCCTGTTCTGTTGCATCCTTGAATTGCTGACACTTTTCTTCTGAAACAGGTTGGACTACATAGCTCACATCCAACTCGTCCTCCTGTCTGCCATTTGTGTGGTCTTTCAGGCTGGCTCTGCTCAATGCATCTCATCTCATCTCATCTCATTATCTCTAGCCGCTTTATCCTTCTACAGGGTCGCAGGCAAGCTGGAGCCTATCCCAGCTGACTATGGGCAAAAGGCGGGGTACACCCTGGACAAGTCGCCAGGTCATCACAGGGCTGACACATAGACACAGACAACCATTCACACTCACATTCACACCTACGCTCAATTTAGAGTCACCAGTTAACCTAACCTGCATGTCTTTGGACTGTGGGGGAAACCGGAGCACCCGGAGGAAACCCACGCGGCTCAATGCATCTGCAATGTGCATTTCCTTACCAGGCTTGGATGTCACCTGCAGGCTGCATTTCTATAGTCTCATTCACATTTTCTGCAGGCTTGCTGGAGCTTTGTGGAGTGGCTTTTTGAAAATCGTCTCCAAAGGTTTGTGATCTGACTCTACTTAAACATGTCTTCCATACAGATATTGGTGAAATTTTTCACATCCATACACAATTGCAAGCAGCTCCTTTTCTATTTGTGCATATCTTTGTTCACACTCTGTTAGTGACCTTGAGCCGTACGCCACAGGTTGCTGTTCTTGCAGGATCACAGCTCCCAAACCACCTGAACTGGCATCGACTGACAGTGTGACAGGATTTTCCACATCATAATATTTTAGCACTGGAATGTTACTCACAAGCTCTTTCAGTTGTGTGAAGCTCCTTTGTTATTCACACTCCCAATGGCAGGTGGTTTCTCTTTCCAGCAGCTTTCTGAGTGGTGCAGATACTTCTGAGAGATTTGGGATGAACTTGGCCAAGTACTGCACCATGCCCATGAATCTCTGTAGTGCTGGTTTGTCTGTTGGCTCTGGCATTTCTTGTATGGCTCGTACTTTGTCCATGTCAGGTTTCAGTCCATCTTTGCTCAGTACATGTCCTATGTAGCTGATTTCACTCAGTCCAATTTTGCATTTGTCTCTGTTTAGTTTCAAGTTTATGTTCCTCAGTTGATCAAACAGCTTCCTCAGCCTCTTGTCATGTGACTCTCTGTCTTCACCCCACACAAGAATGTCATCCATCACATTGACGACTCCGTCCAGTCCTTCTAGATGCTGTGACAGGCACCTCTGAAACACCTCAGGGGCTGAAGATATTCCAAAGGGAAGTCTCTTAAACTTGTATCTGCCTGAGGGTGAGTTAAAGGTGCATAGTCTGGAGCTCTCTTCATCGAACTGGATTTGCCAGTAGCCTTGGTTTGCATCCACAACTGAGAAGACTTTTGCTTTCTGTACCTCAGCAACAACCTCCTCCACTGTTTTCAGAGGATAGTGTTCTCTTTTTATTACTTTAAGTCCTATGGATCCAGGCATATCCTTAACTTGTTTGGTTTCACAACTGTCACCATGCTGCTGACCCATTCTGTGGGCTATGTTTGTTTTTCTATTACATCAAGGTTTTCCATCTTTTTAGTTCCTTTTCAATGTCTTTTTTTCAGGGCCACTGGGACCTTTCTGGGAGGATGAATCACTGGTGTAACATCTGGGTTTACCTGAATATGGTGAATTCCCAGAACACAGCCCAGTCCTGTGAATAAATCCTCATGTTCACTCAATATGTCAGTCTGTGTTTTTTTTTTTCCTCCCACTCCATATATCCTCTTCACCACCCCAAGCACAACACTAGACTCTTTTCCAAGTACTGCTCTTGCATCATGCTTTATTACTTGAAAGTCCACATCAAACTCTTTGTCCTTGTATTGGCATTTAATGGTCTTCTGCCCTAGTGGCTTTTCTTTTTGCCCAAAAAAGCCCACTAACTCATAGCAAGATTTGTCCAGTTTCTTTTTACTCCGTTTCAGTGCATCCAATTCTCTCTTGGATATGACATTACAGTCAGCACCTGTATCTATCTGTACAGTGAGTGTCTGGTTGTTTATGTTCAGCATTACAGTCCAGTCATCTTTGTTTGTTTGCACATCCACTTTATCTAGCTTGTTCACATAGCTTATTTCTGTTTGCTTCAGTTCAACTGTCCCTATGAACATGTCATCATCACTTGCTGTGTCACGTCCAATACCTTGTATTTTCCATCGGATTTCTGCCTGTCCGCAGCTCCTGCACATTTTTGCATAGTGATTCTTTTGGTGACAAGAGTTGAAGGTTTGGCCATATGCAGGGCACGTCCTTGGCTCATGTTTATACCCGCATTTTCCACAGTCTATTTGTGGTTTTTCTTTCTTTGATTGTGTTTGTGGTCTCTCCTTTTTTCCATGTGTTTTTTGCTTGTGTAATTTCTGAACCAGCACTTCAGTTTCTTCATGTAGCTTTTTTAGCTGGCTTTGGCTCACCTCGCTAGCACGGCAAATGTCTACTGCTCTCTGTAGCGTCAGCTCCGGCTCTCTTAGCAATCTGCCTCGGATCTGATCATTTGTGATTCCACATATAACTATGTCTCTTATTAATGACTCAGTTAACTCTCCAAACTCGCAGTCTTTCGCTTTGTTTTTTTAGATAAGTGACGTATGCATCAATGGACTCTGTATTTCCTTGCACCCTCGTAAAAAACAAATGCCTCTGGTACGTCAGGATTTTTTGAGGTTCACAGTAGTTTTTAAACAGACCTTACAATATGTCCAGATCATCAACATCGTTGTCAAACTGAAACGTGTTGAATACTTCGATGGTGTCATCTCCGGCAACATGGAGAAAAGTGGCACATTTTACTTTCTCTGACTTCTCTGCTATTCCGCAAGCGATGAGATATATGTCGAAATTTTGACTCCAGACTCTCCAGTTTTCAGCTAGATTACCTTCTAGGCTCAACGTCCCTGGAGGTTTTTGCAGCTCCATTTTTTTTCTGGGTTCTTTTAGTCCTTTCTATCCCGCGTATGGCACCATGCAATGTATGTGACTCAAGGAAGAGACAGCTTGTATCAGACTGAATAACGTTTACTGTTCAGCTTCATTATATACAGCACAGCCTTGTAATGTCACAACACCACCCATTGGTAACTCCAGTATTACAACCAATACATGACAGCCCCTTTAAGTGTTACCATGGCAACGAGGCCAACACACGGAAGTTGAACATGCCTCAATCACAGGTAATTGTTTTTTGTTTTGTTTTTTTGTTCTAAATAAAATAATCTCATGAACGTCTGAGCCACAATTATGGTTCGGTTTTGTTGAAAAGTTTAAGAAAATAAAACGCAGTAAAGTCACTTGGCTTTAAGTAGCAACGTCTTATTTACACCTAAAGTTTCTCTGTTTATAAATCTTTTAAAATCTGGGCTGCATTTTCCGAAGGAGGAGCTAAGCCTCTGAATGTAATCACTTCATCATCATCTCAACTCTAAAACAGGAACCTGATCACATCTGGACTGTTCAGGAGATAAGATCAGAGTCCTCTGGGTAGGATGTGGATGAGTAGGGTGACCATATTTTGATTTCCAAAAAAGAGGACACTCAGCCTGGCCTCGAGACACAAATTCAGACGGGGCTTCTCAGAGGTTAATGAACATGCTTTATTGTCTCAATGGTACAAAAATAACTTCTGTAATAAAATAAAATCTGTAACAAAATAATAGCTCTCCTTTCAAATAAATAAAATGAGATAATGCTCTAAATATGACCTCTTCTGTGTTAGAAAATCCAGCGTCAACAATATCTTTCTTAATACCTTTTCACTGTAATAAGATAAATAATAAAACAGTCTCACAAAGATACTAACTCAACAAACAAAAAGGATCTATACTTTTAATCTTTAGTTGTCTTCTTCATCCTGCTTTTCTTCTTCATCCTCTTTGTCTGCCCATCCATATTTGCTGTAGAGCTGATCTTTCCCAGCAGTTTTTGGTTGCTCAACAAATAAGCACAAAAGTCTTTGCAAGAAGTGTCTTTGAAATTTGTATTGCACTAATAGAATCCCCTTCAGTGACTCAACAGACAGTTGGTTCCTCTCCTTGGTCCACTGGCTCTGCATCAGTGAGAAAACTCTCTCAACATTTGCATTGTGAGAGGGAAGTACAAAGACAAACTGTGCAATCTTCAATAGCTCTGAGTAACATGCAATGCTTTTTGCCTTCTCAGAATAGTTGGTCCACTTCTGGTGTACCTGCAGGCCACTGAATTCCTCATCACTGTTACACCTTTCTGTGAATTCCTCCAAAATTTGTGTTGCAATTGTCGCTAGTAAATGCAATACATTTTTCAGACAAATTGCTTTTTGCCAGTGTTTCAGTGAGATACTGTGCAATGATTTCTGCTGTCTCATTAGGTGTGTCTTTAACCTCAATCAATTTTATTTGCACGCCGCCCTTCTTCCAGTAAAAATACTGGATTATGATTGGGAATATTTTCACTGCTCCATGGTTCCTCCCGTCTGTAGAAACACCACAGTACTGGATTTCTTTGAGTGCTTCATGAGTGACTTCAACAGAGTGGGGCGCTATAACACCATTGACAATGGCTTCGGTATTAGTGCGAGCACTACTAAATTGTTTAGCAATGTCAGAGTTTGGAAATGCCTTTTTTAGCAAGGTACTGGTGCAATCCATGGACCTGTAGCTGTTGTGGTGTTTCACAGTATGAAATGCCATCGCACCTTCCACTGCATTTACAGCATCCTCTGTTTTCCTAGGTCTAACAAAGTAGAACTCAGTCAACTTTGCAGAAGAACTCTCACCTCGCACAGCTTTTTTATGGTTTTCGGTCTCCATGTGAGCTTTTAGATCTCCAGCACCTTTATTAGACACTGAAACATACAGTATGTGCCAGCTTTGCACACGGTGCACTCAGCCTCCCACTTGTCCCCACCGGGATGGTACGTGGGAAATTTTTTTTTGCAGTTCATCTGTGAAACTGCACTTTCACTTCGGCATTTTGTGTGCAATGCTGCTCTGCTCCCTCTGTGTGTGTGTGCGTCACAGAGCCGCCCACAAGGCAGCCTCTTGGGAATTACGTCACGCAACAAAGTACTGTAGTATTCTGTGCAAAGCACCAGTCAATTTAAGTACACGCTTAATGGTCCCATGAAAAACAGTGAAAACCGGACATTTTCATGAATTTATAAAAAAAAAAAAAAACAGACGCCCCGGACAGGACGTAAAAAGTGGACATGTCCGGGCAAAAGAGGACGTTTGATCACCCTATGAATGAGGATGTTGTTGTTGTGCTTTAATTTCAACATGGAGAGTGGTCAGGTGAGATCCTACAAATCAAATCAAAACCTACTAAATGATGAACCATTTTACTTTTAAGGACACTACCTACACTGTGCACACTCCTGCCCTTTGACCCCTACAGGTGTAGATTTGGACACCATGCCTAAATTCCGTGAACTAGAAGCTGAATCTCCTCCTCCTCTGCTGGCCAACAGATACATCGTTCAGCAGAGACTCGGCAGGGGAAGTTTCGGCACAGTGTATCTCACTGAAGACACAAAAACAATAATCAGAGGCAAACTGTGAGTATTTTCTGTGTCCTGACAAATCACATTTCCTGGAAGTCACATTTCATCCCACATGCACTTAACCAAACTGTGGCTTGAATGAAGTATTTACTTATTTAGTAAGTGTACACATACACACAGAAAATAAAGTACATTATTGTACCTTTAGGGCTACACCGGCTTGTCAGTGGATCAGTTCCCTCTAAGGTACTTATTTTATTATTATTTATGGCTGGGTTCACAATGTTCAGACATCAGAATGGGAAAAACTGTGATCTCAAAGTGTGACTTTCACTGTGGCATGGGTTTTGGTTTGAGCCAGATGGACTGGTTTGAGTATTTCAGAAACTGCTGATCTCCTGGGGTTTTCACGCGCAACAGTCTCTAGAGTTTACACAGAATGGTGCGGAAAACAAACAACAAAAAAACACTGACTGAGTGGCAGTTCTGTGGGTGGAAACAAACACCTTGTTAAGAGAGGTCAGAGGAAAATGGACAGATTGGTTAGAGCGTTTTTTGCCAAGAAGGATATAGTAACTCTCGTAATCACTCTTGACAACCGTGGTGAGCAAAAAAGCATCTCAGCATGCAACAGCAGAAGAACACATTGGGTTCCACTCCTGCAGCCAAGAACAGGGATCTTAGAATCAATAAAAAGTTCCTATTAAAGTGGCCGTTGAGTGTGTATCTGAGGAAAATATTTCTACATTATTAAATTGTTATCGTTAGCCTGAATGAGAAGTTTTTGACAATGACACTGTAGTAAGCCCTGATGTGGGTGGAGTACTGAAGCATGGCAGGCAGGACATGATGTTCACACACACACTGAGGCAGGAATACACCCTGCCTGGTGAGAAAATGGATGAGAAACTTCCAGTGGTGTTGCTCTGTAGTGACTCGGGCTCGTGCTACTATTGCTTTTGTTTGTTTTAAACTAGTTAATGTAAGTGTTTGTGTTTATGTCCATGGCAATATGCTCTGAAAGTGATTGTGACTGTGCTGTCTGCTGACAGTGGGCAAGCGTGATCACGCTATGAACTTAGATGTTTGACAGTTGGTAGCCTCGAACAGTGGCGTTTTGCCTACACTTTTTTCTGCTGGCGCTGATCATCAGCGAGCTCCTTGTCTTCAGTGTCTGTCAGACAACTTCGCAGTGGGAATATGGATTACGACATGTGTACTCTAGAGATGTACTACTGTCCCTCCTATCACTCCAATCTACACCACTGAATGAATGAAAGAAACCTTTATCACTAGTCACAAGTACCAGTGAAATTGACCATCAACCTGGCCTTACATACACACACACACACACAATTGACAGAGGGGGAGCAGACAGGACAGGAAGACAGGGATGAAAAGAAAAAATACAGAGTAACATGAGGAGAGGGGAGGAGAAAAAAGCAACCCCCACACTATGCTCCTATGAGGAGTACAGTGTGGGAACATTAAAAAAAACACCTCAGCACATAAGCACAAAATAACACAAGTACACTTTACAACATGAAAACTCGGGACTTGGGGGGGGTGGGGGAGGGGAGGAGATAGAGGTAACCCAGTGCAAGCAAGCAGCCATCTATTCCTGCAGCCATGATGGTGCTGGTCACGCACCCGCTTGTCACACTGGGGATAAAAGCGGCAACCGCAGGAAGTGGGGGAAGGAATAAGAGAGCGTCTCACAGCAGTGACCTTCAGGGGGAGATGTTGTCCCAGCAATGGCCTTGGCCGAGGCCAGTGCTGTCTGAGAGAGCCAAAAGCAGATAAGATTGTGATTGTTTGGTCTTGGGGCGAGCAGCTGCATTCTTTTACATGACCACTCTGTCTGTCCATTCTGGTTTCCGAATCAATCCATTTCCTTTGCAAAGCCGAAAGCTTCTCCATGATGTCATCCATGTTGCAGTTCAAGTTCTGAATAGCCACAGTCTGAGTGCCGACAGCTCTGCCCACCGCTTCAATCATGTCGGGCAGCTTTATGGGGCTTTGAACAGCTGTCACCATTGTCTGATTTCCTCGATAAACCAGAGCAATGCCTAATCCAATCAGCAAAAGTCCTGTAATCATGGTTCCAAATAGGTAGATGTCTTCAATGTCCTCCACAGAAAAACGTTCCAGCAGGACAGGCGGGTTCCCCCGAACCCAGGCTTCTCATCGAGAAACTGTGTCAATTTCGTGAGGAGATCAGTTTATCAATTCCATGATTTTTTTTAGTTTAGAGAGCAGTGCGGAGAGTCTCTCTCAAAAGTATAGACAGACGAGATGAGACAAAGAAGCACAAGCAGGGAAAAAAGGGAGAGGAGAGCAGAGAAATGCAACTGCCTTCCGTGAGAGCACGGAGAAAAAAAAAAGATGGATGATTTACCAGCTGTCATCCGAGTGACACACACTGGCACACAGCCGCCGCGAAAGCGAGGGAGACGGAGGCACTCAGGAACGTCTTCACCAGAGAGCCAGCAAACCACCACTGCCATCAATCATCCTGAGCAACGTGAGGTCACTGACTCCTAAGATGGATGAGCTCCGCGTGAACCAAAAGAGCTGTTTTGAATACCAGGACTCTAACCTGATGGTATTCACTGAAGCATGGTGTCACCAAGGAGTACCGGACACTCTGCTAGACCTGGATGTTTTTTTGCTGGTGCGCAGTGACCTTTTTTTTTTTGTATTGGAGACCAGCATTATATAAATATCAAATACAAAGTACAAAGCTGTGTTCCACAGCCATTTCCCCCCCTTCCCCCCCATGCAGTGTTAGAACGGAGAAATAGAAAGAAAACACCCCCCACCCACCCCAAACTCTCCCAAAGAGAGAGAGAGAGAGAAAAAAAAGAAAAGCAAAACATAGAAAGAACTAAATAAAATAAACAGAACAGACACAAAAATAAACAGCATAAAATAAAATAGGGAGGGAGATTAAATTAAATTAAATGGATGCTCAAGGTGCTCACCACAAAGAATAGATGCATCAGGTCAGTTGGGGTCCATAGGCTGTAAGGTGAACCCCGAAAAGTCTTTGAGAAACAAGATTCCGCTCCAACGTCTCCGAACTACATAATATCCAATTCTTAAAAATGGACGTATTATGAAATGATGTCATCAAAAAGTTCTCACCTTGTAATGCTGTCAATTTTTTGCACGAAGGCTTGAAAAAGCGAACTAATGTCATCGGCGCGGAATGATATTTTGGCACCGCAGAATAAGATTTCGCTACAGAACAGGTTCCACGGTTGCTGACGTAGCCCCATTTCGTAAACAAGAGACCAACATGGCAGCTGCCACAGCCTCGTCTAGCAGCAGTGGAGGAGAGGAAAGTTTGGAAATAACGGCAAAAAGGAGAAAACTTCTTGCACGTAAGCAGTGCTATATGCATATAGCTTCTGTGAAGCACGGAGTGACCCAGGAATTTACCTTCAAATGGTGGAATACATACCGGGAATACATACCCCCCCTCCGAAGCTGGCCCCTCAACATCGGGCAGCACTAAGAGTCTTAGGCCCTGTCCACACGGCAACGGATTCAGGTGACTCCGATACAACTGCTTATCGTTTAGGCCTGGCGTCCACACGGCACTGGCGTTTTGGGTGCCCAAAACGCAATCTTTTTGAGAACGGGTTCCAGAGTGGAAAGATCTGGCAACGTTGCCGTTGTGAAGTCGTCTGGATGAGTAAAACGGATTTGTTTACGATGACGTCACAACCACATGACTGTGAGTGCTTCACGCCGGGTAGAAGTGTAACGAATATCACCAGGAAAAAGCCTTACAGAGCACTAGTGAGAGTGAAACACGAGCTTAGATATTATTATTATTATGTTCAGTGTTAGTTCACAGTAGTAATGCAAGAAGCAGAATAGTGACAGTAATAGTGAAGCAAAAACATGCAATTGTACAAACACTGCAGCTCTACAGCAAAATATTCATTTATGAAATGGTCTGATTCTTAACACCAGTAGTGCCAATGATCTTCTCATTGCGATGCGAGTTGTCAACAAATCCTATAACTTGGTTCATGAAACACGCTTACAAAATATTTTCACTGTGAATATTTATTGTGTAATGGTGCAAAGTGAGAGAGAGAGAGAGTCAATCCCACCAGCAAAAATAGAGAAAAAAAGAGCAATCTCACCTCTTCAGATGTGGGTTTAAGTCCTACAATACATTCCTCAAAAAGGGCGTAGAGGAGCAAATTAATCATTATTTAATTAGCATTCAATTTATTCCAGACCATTAAAGACACCGCCTTCCGCGTAGAATCATAGGTCATCCTCGCCGCCATTTTGGAGAGGTCAAAGCGGAGAATAAAGATTAGCTGCGTTTAACTGTACCAACAGGTTTGCCATCCAAACGAGATCACATGGGATTACCTTTCACAGGTGAGACTGGAAAAATACTTTTCATTGTATTTGGTCATTATAATGTAATTTTACAAACAGATTTTCCTGACTTTGTGGCTAATATGCATCCTTACTTCTTCTATTGTTCTGGTGTCTCCGAAGGGACCGTCTTACAGCGCCCCTAGAGGTGTGGCATGTGTATTGCATCGTTTTCAGCAAGCATTGCGTTGCCATATGGACCTGATATTTTACTGATTGTTGCCCATTTGGACGCGATATATTTTTAAATAACATCTCGTTGCCGTTGTCGTGTGGATGTAGCCTTAGATCCAGGTCAGCACTGCCTATGTCCAGCTCAGGTCCTGTCCTTCCTGCCCTGTGCATTATATGTAAAAAAAAAACCCTCAAAGTCGTCTTAAAGGGAGGCAAACGACAAAGGGAAGCTCTTTCAAAAGCTGAGACCTTAACAGCAGGTAAGCAAACCCACACACACACTCACACAAAGGGTCACAATCACTGATCAACCCACCAACCCCCCTGCCCCCACACACACACAAAGGGTCACTATCACTGATGACTATCTACAGTGCTATCTCCCTCTGCAAGTGTGTTTGCATGCATGGATGTTATGTTTCAATGTTTGTATGCATGTAACATATGTGTGCCTTTATGTGAATATGCTACTGGCAAACTTAAATTCCTATGTGGTAATAAGCAGGGCTTTGAACCGGAATTTTTTTCCTATTGGTTCGTTCCGAACAGAAACGGAATTTTAACGTTTCCGGTTTTGGGTTCCACCATTAAATAGACGTTCCCGAACCGGTTAGAACAAAAAAAATTTCGTTCCCGGAACGGTTAATTACGTTCCCTGTCAGCTGTTTAACAAATGGCTATAAAATTATGTCTCTGTCTCATCCAGCTTAAGCCAAATGTAGGCTAATTCTATTACAACCTTCATTAAATAAGACAAGAAATAATTCAAAACAATTATTATTTCAAATGTTGGCGATTTGGATTCTCAGTATGTCTTCCCATCTACACAAACAGAAAAAGTGCCAAAAATGAAAGATAATTCGTTTAGTGTGTTACCAAAGGCTAGTCAGGCCCTATAGAGGGCTACCGCATGACGTCACCGCGCCGCGAGATTTTGTTAGGCGCCATATTGGAAGACCAAGTACACATCTATGCAAGTACATACATACATAAAACAAACTACACCTGAAATGTAGCCAGGGCCGGTTCTGCCCTAATCTGGACCCGGGTGCAACATCGCGCAACCCCCCCCCCCCCCCCCCCCAAAAAAAAAAAAAAACAGTCTAAATCAGAACAACCATCACATAACTATAACTATAAACATTTTATATCAACTATTTTAACTAAATGGGCTATAATAAATAAGCCTGCAGGCAGCCACAGCGGGCTGCCTCAGAAAAGTAACCATTCAATGACGCAACTGAAAGCCTGCAGCCACGGCGGGCTGCCTCAGAAAAGTAACCATTTGTCCTACCTTAAAACTCGTTTTGCATTTTCTGCCTCCTTTTTTGTATTTTCGACCCTCCGTTTATTTTCTTTCCTTTTCTGAAAACCCGATTTGTGTCCAGACATTTTGTTCTGCTACCAACGAACTAACTCGTCAGGTCTCGTCTCTCGAGCCCGCGATGATTCCCGTGGGAAGGGCAACAATTGATACATTTTTACAAACAGCCAATAGGGAGGTTGCATCGTTCAGGCTCTTCTTTGCTCAGACACTCAGTAATGCACTTACTCACTAGTAGTCCACCTTCCCGCTCTCTCCATTCAATCAGCGAACGTCACACAGGAAGTGAACCCCAGCGGGTCATAGAAACTGGCGCAGGAGAAGAATGACTATTTGTAGGCTACAGAAACTTTGAGGAACGAAATAAAAACCGGTATTAACCGGTTACCATTATTTTTAATAAGCGTTTCTGTTCTGGAACATAAAAAATAATAAAGTTTCTGGTTTCGTTTCTGTTCCATGTGAAATAGAAAAAGTTCCTGGTTTTCGTTTTCGTTCCTTGAACCGGTTCAAAGCCCTGGTAATAAGCATGTCTTTCTGTCTGGCAAGGCAAGTTGCAGACTGCTGCTGAGACTAAAGATGACCACAGTATTCTGGTACACATTAAGGACAAAGACTGTGTGGCTCTGGAGGTGCAGTACCACAAGAGCTGCTACCAGCAGTACACCAGATTTCTGAATGAGCCTGCTAGACAAGAGAAGGACAAGTAAGCCATGTACTAACTTCTCATACATGACCATAGAATGCTACTTGCTACTGTTCAATGTGAAGACAATTAGTCACAGCACTGTGTGTGTGTGTGTGTGTGTGTGTGTGTGTGTGTGTGTGTGTGTGTGTGTGTGTGTCTTCCCCCCCTCTCTCTTTCTGTCACTGACACCTAGGTCATTGCCTGGATGCTGACCCCTGCCTTTTTGCACCGTGCCACAGGACTTTATATATATATATTGTGTATATATAAATTTGCATTTGTAATGTGTATATATCACTGTTTTGTTGTTTACATTTTCTATTAAAGTTTGCAATTTGCCACATAGTTCTGTTGTGTGATGTATGATGACTCAGTCTTGCATCTTCTTTGTTGCCGCTGCTGCAGGTGCATAGTGCTGCCTAGTGCGTTTACCTACCTCTACTGTGCCGCTGCATAGGTAGTGAATACTTGAATCCCTGCCATTGTGCCTCTGAACTGAGCAGTAGAACTGCAATGTTATATATAGGTTGTATTATTATTATTGTGTATTATTATTCCTATGGATTCTTCTCCTTCCTGCACAATTTCTTAAATCTTGATCTGAAATCACACGCATTGCCTATATATTATATATGCCATATGGCTAATCCATGGTGTGTATAGCCCACAATGACGAGTCAATACTCTATTCCATTACTGCCTGTGTAACATTGTAGGTCTGTTTTTCAAGCAAATTGTTTTATGGTTGATCAGTACTTTATAGTTAATAACCTAAGAGAATGAATACATGAATGGTCCTAGTCATAGACCATTACACCATATTTTGTACTATAATAATGGTGATAATAAAAATTATTTTTATTCTAATAATAATATAAACACTTCAATATACCACATATATGCAATATTGTCTTAGTGATGTATTTAAAGCACTATTTAGGACTTAGAAGACATTTCACCCACTTTGGAGGGTGTTTGAGACTTTTTCTACTAATGTGACTGTAATTACGCAAGCTGTTAGCTGATCTGTGGTCAAAAATCGGCAACGCGATTGGTCCAGACCGGTCACGTGATGTCCCGACACATCATTTTTAGAGGAAAATAGTTCGCCACGCGATCGCTCGGTGCGAGGAATTGACAGGATTATAAGGTGAGAACTTTTTTCGCCACACTTTCTAGTACTCATTCTTAATTTTAAAATAAATATTTCGTAGTTCGGAGACGTCGGAGCGAGATGAAATGAAAACAGGGTTCACCTTACGGTCTACCAGAGAGGAAAGGGTATTTACATACACAATAAAAGGTTGCCATCTTTTATAAAAATTGGCTATTGAACCTCTTAAGAAATATTTCACTTTTTCTAATGACAGAAAAGACATTAAATCACTTAACCAGGATGCAGTAGAGAGTGGATTTGGGCTTTTCCACTGTAGCAGAATACGTCTGCGGGCTATGAGTGAGGCAAAAGCCACAACATCAGAATTTTTCTTAGAGAGACTAGCTGGTATGAGGGGTACCCCAAAGATGGCTATCAATGGACAGGGTTTTAATTCGATATTGAGGGCTTTGCTTAACATTTTTTAAAAATGACCAAAAATTGGCCAATTTTGAACAAGAAAAAAAAAACATATGAGCATGATCTGCTGGAGACAAGCCACATCTATTGCAGGTATCACCTGTACCTGGAAATATCCTGCTAAGTCTGGCTTTTGTGAAATGAATCCTATGGAGGACCTTAAACTGAATTAAACTAAGACAGGCACAGGAGGATGTAGAGTTGACCCTGATTAATGCCTCTTTCCACCACCTGTCTGTCACATCAGACCCAAGCTCCCTTTCCCAACTATGCCTGACCCCCTGCAAGGGAGGCCACACTTGTAGATGATATGAGGTTAAATAACGCTGAGATCTTACCAATCGCCCTAGGAAGAGAAAGCACCTCAGTGACAAGAGATCCCGTTGGAGGCTGAGGGAAGGATGTAAAATGTGTGCGAGCATAATTACATACTTGGAAATACCGGAACATATGAGATTGGGGTAAATTACATTTTGCACAGAGATCATTAAATGTGGCAAATGAACCCTCTAAGTACAAATCTGAAAAACGAGCCAGGCCTCTCTCTTTCCATGAAGTGAAAGCTGTATCTACATTAGAGGGGGGAAACAAGTGATTATTGCAAATGGGGCTGAATGGGATGGGGGCAGGAAGTTTGAAATGTTGCCTGAATTGTTTCCAAATTTTCAAGGTAGAAAGTCCAATTGGGTTTCTAATATAAGTAGGATAACAAGAAGTCGGGGGGCACAAACCAAAGCCGCCAAAGATGAGGGGCGGGAAGAATGATCCTCCATTATACACCAATCCAAATTGGTAGAGTTGCACCAAGCATGAATTTTTTGAAGATTGGCTGCCCAGTGGGTCCGAACAAGCGGATGTGGGTGTCTTACTACGGCGAGAGAGAAGGAACAAACCGTGAAGGGAAAAATACTGCGTGCTGACGTCAATGAGGTGCGACGCGAGGAAATAAGAAAAATTCAACAAATGTTTGGGGTTTTACTGAACAAACAAATTAATAAAATGAACGAGTGACTTAAAAAAAAGAATGTGGGTGTCTTTGTAAAAACTGTTTTGATTGGCTATTATGGTCTCGACGTTGATGTTTTGACCAATAACAATGTTGATAACACGAATTTTACATCACATTCAATGAGCTTTAAACAAGACTAAAGATGGCGACTTACAAATAATCTGTAAACATTGTTGGAGTTAATAAAGTTTGAACAGCATGAAGGAACATACCCCAACCCCCCGAAATTAATAAAAAAAAATTCTCAACGGATTTGGCATAATATAAAAAGGTCATTTTTTTTACTCAGAAAAAGCGGAGAAAACTCATCCCTGCCTAGCTTGTGACCATGTCATGCATGCTAACGTGGAGAATATGAACATGCTATTTTGTAACAAAAACCTTCAAACAAAAAGTTCATGTTTTACTTCCAGCTTGTGAGCTGGTGGTCGATCGTCTTGACGGTACAGATCCAGGGATTAAATGCAACCTCGAAGCAAAACCACTACTGAAGGCACCGAAGTTTGAAAAGTCATTGTGGTTGAAATAATCAGAACACAGTACTAACGCTGCATTATACTTCGCTGGTGGTGTTCCAAAGATAAATTCCAACCATTTATTCTTCACCTCTTCTATCTTGGGCAAGAAATGCAACGTCGATGTCTGAGTGCCACAAATAACACAGGCACGAACTTGTTCAGACATGTTTTCAACTTGCTGTTAGGTCCTCTTCGTTAGCTACTGACGAGATGGGCTCTGCTCAGTGTTGCCAGATACTGCTGGCGTTTTCCAGCCCAAAATATGTTCAAATCCGCCAAAATGCACTTAAAACCACCTAATCTGGCAACACTGGCTCTGCTATCTCTCTTCGCGCTTAAATCCGAACTTCCTTCCCATGGGCGGTCGCAAGCCAAGGTGGGCGAGGACATTAACACTAATTTACGAAGTGACGTAAGATCGTATGGCTTTTTCAGATCTGCTCATTTTTCCGACTATTTTCTTTCATAAGCTAATACAGGGAATGGCGGTAGAATTACATTTTCACATGCAGCATGCATATGCAACTCGGAGTGAACTATGGTATTTCGAAAAGAGCCAGTATTAAACGTTTTTGGTGGAAGGGCACCTTTAATAGGATTTATTCTGCCCATCAGAGAGAGAGGAAGAGAGTCCCAGTGCCTCAAATCCAACTTCTCATCTCATTATCTCTAGCCGCTTTATCCTGTTCTACAGGGTCGCAGGCAAGCTGGAGCCTATCCCAGCTGACTATGAGCGAAAGGTGGGGTACACCCTGGACAAGTCACCAGGTCATCACAGGGCTGACACATAGACACAAACAACCATTCACACTCACATTCACACCTACGGTCAATTTAGAGTCACCAGTTAACTTAACCTGCATGTCTTTGGACTGTGGGGGAAACCGGAGCACCTGGAGGAAACCCACGCGGCCACGGGGAGAACATGCAAACTCCGCACAGAAAGGCCCTCGCCGGCCACGGGGCTCAAACCCAGACCTTCTTGCTGTGAGGCGACAGCACTAACCACTACACCACTGTGCTGCCCCAAATCCAACTTAATTCCCATAAACAACTTTGTAAAGTTATTTTTATATAGAGTAAAGGAAGAGAGTGAGCAATGTTAATACCTAAATAACAGAAACTGGTATGGGTTAGTCAAAATGATAGAGCACCTGATGGGATCTGCTTAGCTGCCTTATTTACAGGGAAACACTCACTTTTACTGATGTTAAGCTTATAACCTGAAAATGATCCAAAGGTAGTCAAAGTTTCTCATCTCATCTCATTATCTCTAGCCGCTTTATCCTTCTACAGGGTCGCAGGCAAGCTGGAGCCTATCCCAGCTGACTACGGGCGAAAGGCGGGGTACACCCTGGACAAGTCGCCAGGTCATCACAGGGCTGACACATAGACAACCATTCACTCTCACATTCACACCTACGGTCAATTTAGAGTCACCAGTTAACCTAACCTGCATGTCTTTGGACTGTGGGGGAAACCGGAGCACCTGGAGGAAACCCACGCGGCCACGGGGAGAACATGCAAACTCCGCACAGGAAGGCCCTCGCCGGCCACGGGGCTCAAACCCGCACCTTCTTGCTGTGAGGCAACAGCGCTAACCACTACACCACTGTGCTGCCCCAAATCCAACTTAATTCCCATAAACAACTTTGTAAAGTTATTTTTATATAGAGTAAAGGAAGAGAGTGAGCAATGTTAATACCTAAATAACAGAAACTGGTATGGGTTAGTCAAAATGATAGAGCACCTGATGGGATCTGCTTAGCTGCCTTATTTACAGGGAAACACTCACTTTTACTGATGTTAAGCTTATAACCTGAAAATGATCCAAAGGTAGTCAAAGTTTCTCATCTCATCTCATTATCTCTAGCCGCTTTATCCTTCTACAGCAGGGGTGCCCAAATTGATCCATAAAGGGCCGTGTGGCTGCAGGTTTTCATTCCAGCCATGCAGCAGCACACCTGATTTGGCTCATTCAATCAACTGAACTGTCTTCACACAGTCAAATACTTGCAGCCACACCCACCCTTGATTAAAGGGTGGGTGTGTCAGTTGATTGAATAAGCCAAATCAGGTGTGCTGCTGCATGGCTGGAATGAAAACCTGCAGCCACATGGCCCTTTATGGATCAATTTGGGCACCCCTGTTCTACAGGGTCGCAGGCAAGCTGGAGCCTATCCCAGCTGACTACGGGTGAAAGGCAGGGTACACCCTGGACAAGTCGCCAGGTCATCACAGGGCTGACACATAGACAACCATTCACACTCACATTCACACCTATGGTCAATTTAGAGTCACTAGTTAACCTAACCTGCATGTCTTTGGACTGTGGGGGAAACCGGAGCACCTGGAGGAAACCCACGCGGCCACGGGGAGAACATGCAAACTCTGCACAGAAAGGCCCTCGCCGGCCACGGGGCTCAAACCCAGACCTTCTTGCTGTGAGGCGACAGCACTAACCACTACACCACTGTGCTGCCCCAAATCCAACTTAATTTCCATAAACAACTTTGTAAAGTTATTTTTATATAGAGTAAAGGAAGAGAGTGAGCAATGTTAATACCTAAATAACAGAAACTGGTATGGGTTAGTCAAAATGATAGAGCATCTGATGGGATCTGCTTAGCTGCCTTATTTACAGGGAAACACTCACTTTTACTGATGTTAAACTTATAACCTGAAAATGATCCAATGGTTGTCAAAGTTTCTCATCTCATTATCTCTAGCCGCTTTATCCTTCTACAGGGTCGCAGGCAAGCTGGAGCCTATCCCAGCTGACTACGGGCGAAAGGCGGGGTACACCCTGGACAAGTCTCCAGGTCATCACAGGGCTGACACATAGACACAGACAACCATTCACACTCACATTCACACCTACGGTCAATTTAGAGTCACCAGTTAACCTAACCTGCATGTCTTTGGACTGTGGGGGAAACCGGAGCACCCGGAGGAAACCCACGCGGACACGGGGAGAACATGCAAACTCCACACAGAAAGGCCCTCGCCGGCCCCGGGGCTCGAACCCAGGACCTTCTTGCTGTGAGGCGACAGCGCTAACCACTACACCACCGTGCCGCCCGATGTTCCAGTCCAGATCTATAAATACCAGTGAAGTGTGGAGAGGATTTGAGAGCAATTGAGAGAGGCTCTATTGCTATAGCAAAGAGCAGGGGGGACATTGGGCAACCTTGACAGGTTCCTCTTGTTAGAGGAAAGTAGTCAGACCTCTGAGAGTTAGTTGTCACGCAAGCAGTAGGGGCAGAATATAAAAGTTGTATCCAAGAAATAAATTTAGACCCATAACCAAATTTCCCCAAAACAGAAAACAAATAATCCCACTCAACCCGATCAAAGGCTTTCTCTGCATCTAATGATATCACCATTTCAGCAGCTTGGGAAGTGTCAGGAGAGAGCACAATATTTAAAAGTCTTCTAATGTTATATGATAATTGTCGTCCTCTAACAAACCCTGTTTGGTCTACAGAAATAATGTCTGGCAGACAAGGATCCAAACGGCATGCCAGACCTTTGGCTAGAAGCTTTATATCTGAGTTTAACAGACTTATTGGTCTCCAGCTGCTGCATTCATCCAAGTGCTTGTATTTCTTAGGAATAAGCGAAATTAAAGCCTGATTTAAAGTTGGAGACAGGGAGCCTTGTTTCAACAAATCATTAAACATTTCTAATAATAAAGGGGTAAGTTGGTAGGAAATTTTTTTGTAAAAGTCAACCAGAAATCCATCTGGCCCTGGCGCTTTGTTATTCTGCATCAATTTGACAAGTAGTTATTTCCCCTAACTGTATAGGTTTATCCAATTGCTTCTTGATATTTAAATCTATAATAGGGATATCTAGGCTATCCAAGAAATTATCCATCGTAGTCCTGTTTACAGAGGGTTCAGATTTATAGAGATTAGAGTAAAATGAGGTGAAGATGGAATTTATTTCAGCTGGATTGGTAGTTAGGGAGTGGGAGGAATCATAAACATGAGATATAAAATTACAACCCCGATTCCAAAAAAGTTGGGACAAAGTACAAATTGTAAATAAACATGGAATGCAATAATTTACAAATCTCAAAAACTGATATTGTATTCACAATAGAACATAGACAACATATCAAATGGCGAAAGTGAGACATTTTGAAATTTCATGCCAAATATTGGCTCATTTGAAATTTCATGACAGCAACACATCTCAAAAAAGTTGGGACAGGGGCAATAAGAGGCTGGAAAAGTTAAAGGTACAAAAAAGGAGCAGCTGGAGGACCAAATTGCAACTTATTAGGTCAACTGGCAATAGGTCATTAACATGACTGGGTATAAAAAGAGCATCTTGGAGTGGCAGCGGCTCTCAGAAGTAAAGATGGGAAGAGGATCACCAATCCCCCTAATTCTGCGCCGACAAATAGTGGAGCAATATCAGAAAGGAGTTCGACAGTGTAAAATTGCAAAGAGTTTGAACATATCATCATCTACAGTGCATAATATCATCAAAAGATTCAGAGAATCTGGAAGAATCTCTGTGTGTAAGGGTCAAGGCCGGAAAACCATACTGGGTGCCCGTGATCTTCGGGCCCTTAGACGGCACTGCATCACATACAGGCATGCTTCTGTATTGGAAATCACAAAATGGGCTCAGGAATATTTCCAGAGAACATTATCTGTGAACACAATTCACCATGCCATCCGCCGTTGCCAGCTAAAACTCTATAGTTCAAAGAAGCCGTATCGAAACATGATCCAGAAGCGCAGACATCTTCTCTGGACCAAGGCTCATTTAAAATGGACTGTGGCAAAGTGAAAAACTGTTCTGTGGTCAGACGAATCAAAATTTGAAGTTCTTTATGGAAATCAGGGACGCCGTGTCATTCGGACTAATAAGGAGATGGACGACCCAAGTTGTTATCGGCGCTCAGTTCAGAAGCCTGCATCTCTGATGGTATGGGGTTGCATTAGTGCGTGTGGCATGGGCAGATTACACATCTGTAAAGACAGCATCAATGCTGAAAGGTATATCCAGGTTCTAGAGCAACATATGCTCCCATCCAGACGACATCTCTTTCAGGGAAGACCTTGCATTTTCCAACATGACAATGCCAAACCACATACTGCATCAATTACAGCATCATGGCTGCGTAGAAGAAGGGTCCGGGTACTGAACTGGCCAGCCTGCAGTGCAGATCTTTCACTCATAGAAAACATTTGACGCATCATAAAACGGAAGATACGACAAAAAAGACCTAAGACAGTTGAGCAACTAGAATCCTACATTAGACAAGAATGGGTTAACATTCTTATCCCTAAACTTGAGCAACTTGTCTCCTCCGTCCCCAGACGTTTACAGACTGTTGTAAAGAGAAAAGGGGATGTCTCACAGTGGTAAACATGGCCTTGTCCCAACTTTTTTGAGATGTGTTGTTGTCATGAAATTTAAAATCACCTAATTTTTCTCTTTAAATGATACTTTTTCTCAGTTTAAACATTTGATATGTCATCTATGTTCTATTCTGAATAAAATATGGAATTTTGAAACTTCCACATCATTGCATTCCGTTTTTATTTACAATTTGTACTTTGTCCCAGCTTTTTTGGAATCGGGGTTGTAGAAGCTGATTTGACGTTTCAGTTGAAAAGCGAGGAGACGGCTGGCTTTATCACCATATTAATAGTATGTCCCTTTGGTCCATCTTAAAAGTTGTTCTGCTTTGTCTGCAAAGATCAGGTCGTAGTCAGATTGTAATTTAACCCTTTTGGCATATGGATCTGGACTGGGAGAGCTGGAATATTCTCTATCTATGCTGAGAATCGCAATCAATAAGCTCTTGCTGTTTTTGTTTATTTTTCCTAACCAGATGTGTGTTGTATGAAATAAAATCTCCCTGTATTACAGCTTTTAAGTTTTCCCATATCGGCGAGGGTGACGTTGACTCAGTCCTGTTAATCTCAAGGAAGACACTTATTCTTTTTGAGATACAATCACAGAACCCATTGTTAGCTAATAGCCCTGTATTAAATCTCCATTGCCTCTTAGTATTAGGTGAGAGTGCTACTGTAAGTCTAAGATGTGATGGGCATGATCGGAAATAACAATAGCCGAGTATTCTGTAGATTTCACAGCAGAGAGAAGAGCCCTGTCTATAAAAAAAATAATCAATACGAGAATAAGCTTGATGTACTTTTGAGAAATAAGAAAATTCCTTTGTGACTGGGTGGAGAAAACGCCAGGGATCTATGCAGCCTAATTGACTCATAAGGGCTAACAGTGTCCTCGACATGCCAGAAGGTGTGAGTATTTTAGGATGGGAGCGGTCAAGCTTGGGATCTATCACTAGGTTCAGGTCCCCCCCTAAAATGAGATGATATCCAAATTTGGAATTTTGGAAAACAGGGATGTCATAAAAATTTGGGTTGTCCCAGTTAGGGGCATAAACACTCACCAGTACAAATGAAGTTTGACATAAAGTGCCACTTGCTATAACATAGCACCCTCGGGGGTAGGGTATAATCTGTGCAGGGGAGAACTGGATGCATTTGTTAATCAAAATAGCAGCAGCCCTGGATTTGCTATTAAAAGCTGAATGAAATACTTGACCAATCCAAGGTTTACGCATTCTGCAATGATCATTTATACACAGATGGGTCTCCTGAAGGAAAGCAATGTCAATGTTGAGACTCTTGAGGTGTGAAAATACTCTGGATCGCTTCACAGGGCCCCCTAGTCCAGACATTCCAACTCACCAGCCTAATAGAAAACCCATTCATTCCTCTCTGGGATATATTTGGATTAATAATTAACCACTAGTAAAGAATTAAAAAATGTATATATTAAACCTAAAAGTAGAAAATAAATGAGCATCCAGGTAGCATCCAGAAAAAATTAACATTAAATAAAAAAACATAAAAAAACCTCCCAGTGAATAGTAGTAATCAAAACCTTCCTCCAGAAACACAAAAATAAATTTTGACAGTGGTTTAACTCAGAACCATACAAAAAATCGTTCCCTAATCTCGCCATGGAATTGATAAACTGGTCTCTTCATGCAGTTGACACAATCTTCTCGATGAGAAGCCTGGGTTCGGGGGAACCAGCCTGTCCTGCCGGAACGTTTGCAGCTGGCTACGTGATGGATGCGTGGGAGCGGTGGCGGGTCGTGTGCCTGGCGGTTCTTTCTGTGGAGGACATTGAAGACATCTACCTATTTGGAACCATGATTACAGGACTTTTGCTGATTGGATTAGGCATTGCCCTGGTTTATCGAAGAAATCAGAAAATGGTGACAGCTGTCCAGAGCCCCATAAAGCTGCCTGACATGAGTGAAGCAGTGGGCAGAGCTGTCGGCACTCAGACTGTGGCTATTCAGAACTTGAACTGCAACATGGATAACATCATGGAGAAGCTTTCGGCTTTGCAAAGGAAAATGGATTTGATTCGATTCGGAGACCAGAATGGACAAACAGAGTAGTCGTGTAAAGGAATACATCTACTTGCCCCAAGACCAAACAATCTTATCTGCTTTTGGCTCCCTCAGACAGCACAGGCCTTGGCCAAGGCTGTTGCTGGGAAAACAATTCCCCCCCGGAGGTCACTGCTGTTAGACTCTCTCGTGTTCCTCCCCCCTCTTCCCACGGTCGCCACTTTTACCCCCAGTGTGACAAGTCGGTAAGCGCCGTCTGGCTGCAGGACCGGACTGCTTGTTTGCGCTGGGTTACCTATACCTCTGCCCCCTCCCTCACCCCCTTCCCCCTCGAGTCCCAAGTCATGTATAAAGTGTACTGTGTTATTTTTGTGCTTATGTGCTGAGGTGTTTTTTTTTATGTTCCCACACTGTACTCCCCCCAGGAGCATAGTGTGGGGGTTGCTTTTTTTTCTCCTCCCCTCATGTTACTACTGTATTTTTTTCATCCCTGTCTTCCTGTCCTGTCTACTCCCCGTGTCAACTGTATGTACAGTATGTGTATAGGTATGGACGGGTTGACGGCTAATTTCGCTGGTACTTGTGACTAGTGACAATAAAGGTTCATTCATTCATTCATAACAGAACAAGACGAGTTGCAGGATTGGGGTACATGCAACCGATTTACCATGTAGTGGATTTCCACTCCTGAGGATCCAGAGTATACGCCATATGAACATTTGTGACAGGTAAATAAAAGCACATTGTAATAGAAATTATAAAGCAGGCAAAGTTAGAATTGACCAACCAAAACTGAAAATATTTTAAATAAATAGAAAAAGAAAAGCAACATCACCTTTCATCCCTGCACCAAATCTCCGCTAGAGAGACACTTGTGCAAAACAATCTGGAGTGAAACTCCACAGTTAACTCGGAGAAGAAGGAGGGATAAAGGAAGGGGCTGTAATTGTACCAGACTGAGCATATTGTCCTCCAGCTAGGATGCATACAAGAGAGATAAGAAAATTACATTACAAAAACACACACACACACACTAAATAAATAAATAATTTCAGGCTATATAGTTGTGAATCCAGTCCATATATAAAGTAAAGAGAGAGCAGTGTAATTTAGCACCCTCATATCAAGAGTATGACCCTACTTCCCCATATAGAGAACATTTTTTAATACAAACTAAAAAAGTCCATTGCAGAGATCAGTAGAAAATAAAACACAAAACGCAGATGGACTGTGCAATTTAACTTACTGTTCACATTCAGCTGGAGGCAGGATGGAATGATATGAGGTACTCAGAGTCTTTAGTCCATTTCACCATTGTAATTGTGTCTTACCTCGAGTAAGTCCAGCAAAGAAAAAGAAAAAAGCCCCAAAAGATGCATAAAGTCAAGTACTTTGGTGGTCATTTTGCATGTTTAGTCTGATCTTCATGAGTCACATATGCGTTGTTGATAAAACTGCTCCGCCTGGTCCTGGGAGTCAAAGACATGATTCACACCGTTGAAGGTAATGCGCAGCCGGGCAGGGTAGATCATGCCAAACCGAATCCCTTTCCGAAAGAGGGAGGATTTCACCTGATTGAACGCGGCCCGCCTCTTCGCCACTGTAGCACTAAAGTCCTCATAAAACTTGATGCTATGACCCTGATAAGTCATATTGCGGTGTTCCTTTGCCCATTGTAGCACTCTCTCGTTTTCAATGTAATGGTGAAAGCGTATTATCACAGGATGAGATCCTTGACAAGGTTTGGGTCTGAGGCTACGATGGGCCTGGTCCAGTTCAGGTGGGGAGCCTGGAAGCACATCTCCAGCTACTTCCTTGAATAAATCTGCCATAAATTGTCTCAAGTTGTTACCTTCAATGTCTTCAGGCAGACCAATCACTCTTAGGTGTTGGCGCTTTGAATGAGAAATCAAGTCCTCCACAGCGGCTTGGAGCGAACCATGTTCTTCCGTCATCAAGGTCAGCTTGGACCGTAGCTCCACTACTTCTTGCTCCAGGCTCGACTGGGTCGAGAGGGCCGTTGACATCTCCGAAATTGTAGAAGTATGTTTGGCCACGGTAGTGGTGATGGACTCAAGAGCTGAATGAATCGGGGCAAGAGCCGCATTCAGAGAGGCAGTAAGTTCCATAGTCATGCTTCTCCTGGAATTTTCCAACTCAATAATGAGTGTTTCCAACATGAGAGGGGAAGGCCCAGACACCATCTTGCTAGCTACACCTCCGGGGAAGGAAAGCATCTGTTGTGCCTGACTTTTCCCACCTGCTCGAGTTGATTTACTCATTCCTATGCAGATTCAACGTGACGCTAATTAAAACAAATTGTTACACCAAAAATAAACTTAAAAGAAAGACATATGTGGCAGCAGGGGCGTGGTCAAGCATTGTTCTGTGAATGGAGGACGGAGTCAGGGAAGGTAAGTGGCAGAATCACTGCACCTGATGGAAGTTAACCTGTGTTTGTGTGTCTTCCCCAGTGACTGTGCCCTATAAAAGGAGAGAGAGAGCAGAGGAAGGGAGCTCTCTCCCCAACCAGAACACGTGTGTGTGCGAGCGAGCGTGTATGACTGGGAGAGTGTCCTGGATATTTAAAGCTGAAAAGCTACAAATAAAATGAGTTTTGAGAACTCAGTTCTGGCCTGCCGTGCTTCTGTACTCCACCCAACCGCTCTGATTCCTACAGTGGTGCCGAAACCCGGGAACGGAGAACAGAGGAGAACAGCCCCATGGAGTCCTCCCCTTTCAAGGACCTGATCCATGCCCTTGCCACGGCCCAACAGAGCCAGCACCAGGTGCTGGTCGCCCTCCGGAAGGAGCAGGAGCAAAGGTTCGAGGCCCTGATGCTGGCGTAGCAGGAAGATCGTCAGACGTTCCGGCACCTACTCGCGTTGGTGGGGTCCACCACCTCCACCACCGCGGGCCCTCCCCACCTCACCCTAATGAAGATGGGCCCACACGATGACCCCGAGGACTTCCTTGCACTCTTTGAGCAGGCAGCAGAGGCCTGGGGCTGGCTGGCGGAACAGCGCGCGGCACACCTCCTCCCCCTGCTAATGGGTGAGGCGCAGCTGGCCACACTACAGCTCCCTGCCGACAGCCAGCTGGTCTATGCCGACCTCCGCCGGGCCGTCCTCCAGCATGTGGGATGCACCCCGGAACAACAATGGCAGCACGTCCGCGCTCTGTGCCTGGAGGAGGTCGGCCGGCCGTTCGTGTTTGGCTAGCAACTCCGGGGATGCCTGCCGGCGGTGGCTGAGGGCCGACAACCGCGATGCCAAGGGAATCGTCGATCTGGTGGTGCTGGAACAATTCATTGCCTGACTTCTGGGAGGAACCACGGAGTGGGTCCAGTGCCATCGCCCGGGGTCGCTGGATCAGGCCATTGAGCTGGCGGATGACCATTTGGCGGCTGTTCCGATGGCAGGACAGCATGTCTCCTCTTCTCCCCTCTCTCTCTCCCCCTTCTGTTCCTCGTCCTCACCCCGTTCCCCCACCGCACCCACGGTGCCCTACCGTTTCCCACTTCCATGTCTGTCTCTCCCCCCCCCTCAGGTGAGTGAGCTCCAGGACACGGGTGCAGAGAGAGAGCCTGGGCCAGTTTGCTGGCACTGCAGGGAGCTGGGGCACCTCCGGCAACAGAGGTGGGCACGGTGGTCCGGATCCCTGACGCACCAGGGACCGCCCTCGATCAGGCCGGAGCATATCGCATACCGGTGAGTATCCAAGGGGATACGCATCAGGCTTTGGTGGATTCCGGCTGTAATCAGACCTCAATCCACCAAAACCTGGTGCAAGATGAGGCATTGGGAAGAGCACAATTGGTGAAGGTGTTGTGTGTGCACGGGGATGTTCACAACTACCCTTTAGTATCGATCCACATTCTAGTTCAAGGGGAGAAATTTAGAGTAAAGGCGGCGGTTAATCCTCGCCTTACCCACTCAATAATTTTGGGGACTGATTGGGCGGGATTTCAGGAACTAATGACTCATTTAGTGAAGAGTGGGGCCTGCCATAGTTCAGCAGGGGGAGGTCCCAGTGTGGCATTGGCAGGAGGAGCTGTCATCACCGCGTCAGAGTGAGGAGCAGCAGGCTCCTCCTCCTTCTCTCAGGGAATCCCTCATGGATTTCACGTTAGAGCAGTCGCGAGATGAGACTCTGCGGCATGCATTTGACCAAGTGAGAGTAATCGATGGTCAAATGCTCCAGCCAAACGCCACCCCATCCTTCCCCTATTTTTCCATGATTAAGGATAGATTATACCGAGTGACGCAGGACAATCAGACTAAGGAGCCGATCACACAGCTTTTGATCCTAAAGAGCCACCAGGAATTTATATTCCAGGCAGCTCACTTTAATCCCATGGCTGGAAACTTGGGGCAGGATAAGACACTAGCCCAAATACTGGCCAGGTTCTATTGGCCAGGGATTCGTGGCGATGTCCGTAGGTGGTGTATGGTGTGCCGCGAATGCCAGTTAGTAAATCCAGCGGCCATTCCAAAAGCACCTTTGCACCCTCTACCGTTAATCGAGACCCCGTTCGAAAGAATTGGGATGGATCTCATCGGGCCATTAGATCGGTCAACACGAGGATATCGCTTTATTTTAGTTCTGGTGGACTATGCAACACGATATCTGGCAAGCTGGAGTCTATCCCAGCTGACTACAGGCGAAAGCCGGGGTACACCCTGGACAAGTCGCCAGGTCATCACAGGGCTGTTTCACATGTGTGTGTTAATTATTTGATGAGTACTCTGCCAGCAATTTAACAGAGACAAATGGGTGCAAATTGAATGTGTCATTCGTATACTGTTATTCCACAGTGCCAAAGACATTACTGTTTCTGAAATGTGATCAGGAAATTTTATTGGGGCATGTGCCCCAGTAAAATGGGTCTGGTGATGCTGATGGGCGTAAACCTGCATGAGGATGAAACTGATTCCATTCCTTCTTGAGAATGGAACTGTTTAGTCTTGTCAGGTTTTGGGTAAACTGACATTTTTCTATTGCTGTACCAGCATTGTGTGTTCATATAGTTCATATAGAACAAGTTTTAATGATGAATATATAACATGTAGGCTGATGTTTTATTTTTGTCCCGTGCCTCCCCATTATGTCCCAAAGTGCTATGCTAATCAAAATACTGATTTCATATTCACACACTTTTTTATTAGTGGATCTTAGATTTCATTTTGGGTGGCACGGTGGTGTAGTGGTTAGCGCTGTCGCCTCACAGCAAGAAGGTCCTGGGTTCGAGCCCCATGGCCGGCGAGGGCCTTTCTGTGTGGAGTTTGCATGTTCTCCCCGTGTCCGCGTGGGTTTCCTCCGGGTGCTCCGGTTTCCCCCACAGTCCAAAGACATGCAGGTTAGGTTAACTGGTGACTCTAAATTGACCGTAGGTGTGAATGTGAGTGTGAATGGTTGTCTGTGTCTATGTGTCAGCCCTGTGATGACCTGGCGACTTGTCCAGGGTGTACCCCGCCTTTCGCCCGTAGTCAGCTGGGATAGGCTCCAGCTTGCCTGCGACCCTGTAGAAGGATAAAGCGGCTAGAGATGATGAGATGAGATGAGATTTCATTTTTCCACCAAACAAACTGTCTTGGCTAAACTACCACTGAATAAAGAA
Organism: Neoarius graeffei; assembly: GCF_027579695.1. Lineage (NCBI taxonomy): Eukaryota > Metazoa > Chordata > Actinopteri > Siluriformes > Ariidae > Neoarius > Neoarius graeffei. The sequence continues at coordinate 66,968,168 of NC_083587.1, forward strand.
AGCTTCAAGAAATGGCGCACTTCGACGGCACTCTCAGAAATGCTGTGTTGAAAACAATCCAGCAGGTGATTACAGAAAACATCACAGAATGATTTAAAATAATCCAATAAATTGACCCAACAGCCTCAACCCAGCATTTGAGTTTGAAAAACAACAGTTTTAGAATGTTTGTACACGTTTTCCTTGGTTTAGGGGTGGGGAGTTGTGTGAAAAGATCAGACTGTTCCACCGAATCTGATCATTCACATCCATTGTCAGGAAAGGTAAGCTCCACCCCTGGTGTATACTCTCTCTCATGCAATATGAATGTGACACAACCTGCAAAGAATTTCACACAATCTACAAAAGCTGAAAACTTGTCCCAGTGTCCCTGCTCTCCCCTACACACCAAGTAGAAGAAACAAACCTTTACCTTCCTTCCTGTTATGAGACTGTTGTAACTGGACAGTGGTTTAATATGATGGATTTTGTTAATTTTTTTTCTTGTTTGCTTTGCTTTGCTCTCCTCCACTGCATTATCAGCTCTCACTTATTCAATTCAGTTCATGGTCTCCACCCGCATGTCAGATGATTTGTAGGTACACGCCAGGGATGGGCAAGACCACAGATTTTTTTTTTTTATCTGATACCAAGTAATATTAAGCCTGGTGTCCCAATACTAAAACCGATATTTTTAGAAGTCTTCTTGTGGACACAAACAGGATATTTTTGTAATTTTTATGATGAGAATTGGTAAATGCAGACATTAAAAGTTGTATTTAAAAGCTTTGGGCCTATTAGATCTAATATAGCTATTTATTCAGTGCCTAAAAGCAGAGTTCCTGATGAGTTTATGAGCAAAATATTTACAAGGGCACAAAATCAACCTGAATAGAATATTACAGCACCATGAATAAACCAGTGAATTGTGTCATGTTTTTCACCTCAATAAATCACTGCATTGTCTTGTGACAGTGAGACCAACAATGAGATACACATCGCAGTTACAATACATATTTATTCCTTTCTTTGACACTGCATGCCATGCACCAGAAACAACATCATGTTTATTATGGTGTGACCCTGCTGGGTGCCTGGTGGACAGCAGTGAACCAGCACTTTCACTTTGCAGCACTACTGTAGAGTTACCATCCAATATCACACTTCATACGTCAAGCAGTCATCTAGTTTCATCCATCATGTCCACACAGTTTGGAGCTCAGAGCACGCAGTGCCATTAAGACTAATCCCCATGCACCTGTTCCTGATTAGAGCGCAATCACAGCACATATGTAGAAGAACTCTCAGTAACACACAGACTTTGTGAAGTGTACACACTGTACCCTGTGTCTAACATTACCAAGCCTTGTATTTTGTATCACTTTTCTGGTTTTGACCCTGTTTGTTTTTTTGGACTGTGAGTATTGTATTTCTCTGATATCCTGTCTGTGCCTCACTCCACCACTGCCTGTTTTTTGACTCTGCCTATGTCTTCGTTTTGGATTTGTTTGCAAGCGCGTATTCATATGTACATCATACGGTCACAAAAGCCATCAAAAATCAGGTCAGTGCATTCCTTTTCAGTCTGGGGCTCCACTTTAAATATAGACTGCTCATTTCTCAAAGTTACAGTGGACTTAAATTGATTGACTGTGATAAATTGATTAATACTTCCCTCTAGTAGCTGAAGACTGAAGCTGTACTGAAGCTGTATATTGACTATCTGGAGATTTTCAGTAATTTTGCTGAGTGATATTAATAATTGTTTGACCTGCAGTCCAATACTGCAAGTCCCCTGATGAAGTAGAAAAGAAGTAGAAGTAGAAATAGAACTAGAAAATGTTTGTTATTAAATCATCATTTAGGAAGCAGAAAGTCGAGTCTTTGAATTTTCCCAGGTTCAACCAGATTATTTTAGATGTTTACTCTCTTGTTTATTGAAGTGATATATAAAACCCTATATGCAGTATTCAGTGATCAAAAGACTCCAAAACACACTGATTTATTCATTGAAAACGTTGAAGGATGAATCTTCAAGTCAAGCATTCTTGTTCTTGCAGAGTCAAAGCATCGAAGCAGGTCTGGGGTAGAGGTGACAGCATTTCTAGGGGTTTCTACACACATGCTCATTAACCAGGCAGTCACGCTGACCAGTTGGTGTCTCTGAGGTCCTCCTTTGGGAGGAGAACTCAGGAGAGCATCTCAGATGGCCTCACTTGGTTAAAAACTTCCAACTTTTTATATCAATTTCAAAGAACTCTGGAATGGTTCAGGTTTGGGATTAAACCAAAGACAGATTTGAATTATTTTCACTTACGCAATAAAAATATCAAACATTAATCATTAACTTTAAGCATTCACAAATGAGTTCCATAATTATTAGATTAAAGATATGTGAGTTGCGTTTATGTTGATAACACACTGATTGTTGTCTTGACTTTTCGATGATCACAGATGAACAATGATACACTGGTCCAAGTAATAATTCAATTCTGAGAAACATTTTCTCCTAAGAGAGGAGAAAATAACCCCTGGGGGTGAGGGGTTATGGGGGGTGTGCGTGTGTGAAAGCCTCATTGATCTTTTTTGACTGTTATCCTTTCCATTAAAGTGTGTGTTCAGATGATGATTTGAGCCAGAGATCGTCAGGTTTTACATAAACTTGTGCAGTCCATGAAGGCTCAATTTCACACTGTCGTTAAATCACAAGAAAGATGAAACAAATACTAAAATTCTGAAGTTCATGGAAACTTGTCACTCAAGTTTTGCTGATGTAATTTGTAATTGTGTGTGTGCATGCATACCTGTAAAAGAGGACTCTGCTAATCTTCCTGTTCTAATGGTATGAATACACTTCTGGTAGGTACATTAGGGAAGCACTTTTAATCCAGGAAGTATGTTCAGTTCTCACAAATAACTGTATGAGCGAGTCAGTGAGCTCAGCATAAACACAGACCCAACAGTGAGTGTGTGAAGTTGTTCCTGAAGAAGAGATGAAGATGCTGCTCTTGGCTCTGATTCTGCTCACGCTGTCTGGTAGGAAACATCATCTCACTCTTCGACAGAATTATTGTTCAGAGTTGTAATTGTTTGCTGATTGATGTTGCAGTGTGTACGCTCAGTTATTGGATTATACACTTCCACAAACACATTATACTGGATCATATTAGTCAACATTAGATTCTGATCTGATCTGATTAGTAACATCATTGTAATTGCTCAGGTCCTGAGAGAGAGAGAGAGAGAGAGAGAGAGAGAGAGAGAGAGAACACAAAAATATATAACACTTTAAGAGTTTTATGGAGAATTTTGAAAGTATTAATGAAGAAATATGACTCCACCTTCCTGAAACTGGTCTGTAATGTATTCTATTAAAGAAAAAAAACAAACAAATATTGATGTGAAATTTTTACAACACATAATAAATGAGCTCCTTGTGAATAGCTGTACAGTATCCTCACACACAGCATTCAGGATTATTAACACGGTTGGATAACTCCAGGACTGCGGCCTTAACAAGAGCTTTATACATGTTTCTGGGGGTTCATTTGTTTTTCTTGTATGGGTAGGTTTTTTTTTTCCTCCAATAAAATTTGCATACAGATACACAGATACATCCAGTACACCTGTACAGTTTATTTATTCAATATCTGTTAATTATTTATATATACACATCCATAAATGTGTAGCGGTATAAATATATACAGATATACAGCAGGGGGCGGAGCCAGCTGGTTGGATGGGGTGGGTCTTATTTCCATTCTGTGACCTGTTTTAGTGTGTGTGCACGCGACCACAGATAGTCTGATGGAACCGAACTCACACATGCGCTTCAGAAGTAGATTACCAGAGAGCTTCATCATTATAGCAGCACAATCTCGCTAAAGTATCCTGGGTTTTGTTCTATACATGGCCTGTACAGTTCTTTACACTTGATATGAACTCGTACTAGAGACAGAGTGCAACCTGTTAACAGAAGAAACCACATCTCCCGTTCTCTTCAGCGCAAAATGCACATCTTTACTGAGTCTTTATTCCATTCTTTAAAAATAAATAAGTGTTGCCAGGCAAAACAAACCTTGCCCGGCAGCACTAATGGCATTTTTATAGCTCTCAATGGTAATATTTCTCAATCATCAGCTGTCAGGTTATAGCACTTTGAAAACCCATAACCTTCAGTTTGACCTTTCAAGGTCACTCAATATCATAGATCATGGTGCCAGATGAAGCCCATATGGCACTTCCTATAAATTGATAATGGTAAATATCTGTCTACCATCAACAGTTTTCAAGTTACAGCCCTCTGAAAATCCGTGACCTTGAGTTTGACCTTTCAAGGTCACACAAGGTCAAAGATCATGGTGCCAAATGAAAGGCCATATGGGAGTTGCTATGGTATATGTTCATAATAGTAAACATCTGTTTATTGGCATCCAGTTGTGTTAGAATGTAAAATTTTATTTTGACTGAAAGGTTGACCTTTCCGGTGTCTTTGACCTTCACCTTGACCTGGTTACCCCCGAAATTTAATCAGGTAATCTACAGACCATTGCCCACCCACCCTGAAAATTTTTATGTCAATCAGTGCAACCATCTAGAAGCTAGATTGTTAACAGACAGACACAAAAAAACAAACGAACAAACTGCACAGATTACAATACCTCGCCCTGCTTACTCCATTGCAGGTGAGGTAATGAAAAGGCTTGAGGTAGATAAGTGCATTGATAGCCAGCAAGTTAACTCATAAACTGTAGTGAGGATCAGCAGCCTTCTCATGATTAATACCACAAACTAGCTGCTCTGTGTAGCCTGTGTTAGCGAGCAGTATCAAGCTAACAGACATCTACAGGAAGAAACTGGTCACTTTAGAAATAAAATATATGGCTCTGGATTTTATATATCGGTAGTCCATCATGTCTGATGATGACCTTCATGTGCAATACTATCATCTCAGTCAGGATTGTTGTGGACTCACATGTTGCTGTAGAACCTTAGGTAAGATTTACATGGTCATCCACAGTGCCAGCAGTCAAACCGTCCAGGCATGCCAGGTGTCACTGCTGTTGCCTTTCTTCTTGTGCGGGCCTCAATAATGTTTTTGTATCCGTTTTCAAATGTGACATACACATGTGTAATCTATGTGTGCCAGGCAGTTCAGTTTAGTGCACGTTCCTCTAGCTGCCTAAGAAGGATGCCAGCATGTGTAACATTGATCTTGACACTGTGTTTGAATCATTCGAGGGATCTTCCTGTGTTTCTTTTGCTGTGGCAGAGTTCACTGTAAAGGAGCTACTTGAAGATTCTAGACTTATCTATTTGAATAGCATGCCCTGTCCATCAGAGCTGTGCTTTTAAGATGGTGGCTTCAGTGCTTGTAGTTTCTGCTCTGTCCAGGATCTCAAGCCTTGTAATCTTATCCTGTCATTGTACCGTATGCCGAGGACTGCATGTAAGCTGAAGCACTCCAGCAGTTTGTGTCTTCTGTACAAAGTCTAAGTCTCACAACCATAGAGCAAGCTAGGGATAACAACAGCCTTGTACACTTTCAGTTTGGTTGACAGATGGATGCTGCGCTGACTCAGTATTTGGGATCACAGTCTGCCAAGTGTCAAGTCAAGTTTATTTGTATAGCACTTTTAACAATAAACATTGTCACAAAGCAGCTTTACAGAATTTGAACGACTTAAAACATGAGCTAATTCTATCCCTAATCTATCCCCAATGATGAAGCCTGTGGCGACAGTGGCAAGGAAAAACTCCCTCAGATGACATGAGGAAGAAACCTTGAGAGGAACCAGACTCAAAAGGGAACCCATCCTCATTTGGGCAACAACAGACAGCATGACTATAACATTAACAGTTTTAACATGAAGTCAGTTTCGTTGATGTTATAAAATCTTCATTGATGGAAACTTGAGTGCAAAACTGTTCATGACAACTGCAGTCCTAAAGTTAGCAAGTCAACTGTAGTCCTCAGCCATAAAATCATTACTGTAAGAGTCCAGAGCATCCTCCAGGTGTGACTTTCAGCTGTCCTCATGGGGCCATCCTCCACAGGAGCGATGCAATGAGACTTTGACCAGACACAGGGCACCAGGGTGGATCAAGCAGGTCCGAGGAGCAAAAGAGGTCAGCATCTTGATCCCAGGACCAACATGTAACTCAGAGGGACAGATTTGGGGGGAAGGGGGAGAGAGAGAGAGAGAGAGAAAACACCGGTTGTTAGGTATGCCCAATGTCACCTGAATAAGTAGGAACAGTATACATATTGCACTGAGTACAAGCAGGGACTCTGGCAACTAACTATGACAGAATAACTAAAAGGGGAGAGCCAGAAGGTGACACAGGCATGAGGGAGCCCCAGGACATAAAGCAGCCAGCCACTACACCATCAACAAACTCGAGTGAGCAAGCGAGTAGGGACTGACAGCATCCATAAGTGCTTGGCTTGCTTTGCAGAACCTGGCATTGATCTCCTTGTCAAGGGAACCATCACTGGAGATAATACTGCCAAGATATGTGAACTCCTCTACAATCTTTAGTTCTGTCCCCTCAATGGAAATGGATGGGCAAGGATCATATGAAAATCTACTGGAGACACAGTTTCATCAAACGAGTCCTGATGCACTCTTTTTTTTTTTTTTGGTCCAAGCATCAGTAGGACTGCCTCCTTCACTGCTGTTTTAAACTGATCCCATTGCTGTCTCACACTCCCAGACAAGGTTCTGTGGGAACTCAGTCTATCATCCAGGCTGGTTGCGAATTGTTTGCGCAGGTCCAGATGCTTCAGTTTCTCTGTGTTGAAGGATGGCCTGACAGGCTTGGATGACTTCTGATGGTTGGGGATGATCTGCAACATGAGGATTGATCTGACCAGACAGTGGTCAGTCCAGCACTCAGTTCCTCGTATGGCTCTGGTTACCATACAGTCTTTGATGTTGCAGCTGCGGCAAATTACATAGTCAAGTAGGTACCGTTGCTTGGACCTTGGGTGCATCCAAGTTCTTTTATACTTGTCTCCTTGTCTGAAGAGAGTGCTGGAAATGGTTAGTTAATTTTCACCACAGAGGCTTAGGAGCAGTAGACCATTGGTGTTCATTTTCCCCTGTATTATGCAGGCTGGGCATGCCTTTCTAGTTTCTGTAGTCAGTGCCAACTCTAGCATTAAAGTTGCCCAAGAAGATGAGTTTGTCACAAGGTGATCAAGTGCCTTGTAGAAAGTATCCTTTGCTTTATTTCTGCTGGTCAGGGTGGGGGCATAGGTACTGATAACTGTAACATGGTGTGTGGAGTTAAGGGGGAATCACAGTTTTATCAGACGTTCGTTGATGGAGACAGGGAGGTATAGTAACTGGTTGAGAAGTGTCATCTTAATGGCCAGTCCCATTCCGTGAATTCTATTCACATTTTGTGCCTTGCCTTTCCAGAACAAGGTGTAGCCACCCTTGCAGATCCTTCCCCTGCATGTCTGGTTTCACTCAGTGTGGCAATGTCTATTCTGTATCAGGCTCATTTTCTTGCTATAAGGGCTGTTTTCCTCTCTGGTCTTGTAGATGTTTGCCTGTCCATTATTGTACAGACATTCCATGCACCAAGTTTTCTTTTTTGTAGGTTTCCTTGTTATTTGTTGATTTCAGCTAATGTGTGGGTAATACTGCCAGCCATGGCTAGTTAGCCAGTCAGGGTAGAGACAAGCAATGTTTCAGACACCTTTTCGAGTCTCTTCCCCTACCCTAAATAGGCTGCTCAGTCACCTGGGAGAACACCAAACTCCTCTGTCATCCTGGAGTCAGAGATAAAAGAGTGGCTATTGTCACCAGGCTGCCTGCATGCAGGGCTGCCTGCAAATCCCAGTGGTCAACTCCACCTGTTGCTTCATCCCTTCACCACAGGGCTTTGAAGATAGGAGAGCATGAGAGATTGCACATAGAAACCTGTGCGGGAAGTGATTATAGTGGGAAAGTCAATGCACAGAGGCAGTCTCACAATCTTGGCCTAGGACGTCAGGTTTCAGTGGTACAAAAGAGCCATCACAACCAGAGACTTCTTCAGCTGAAGTAGATGACCACAGTACCTGGATTGTCTTGCTGTGCCCTAGTCTCTTCCCCTACCCTAAATAGGCTGCTCAGTCACCTGGGAGAGCACCAAACTCCTCTGTCATCCTGGAGTCAGAGATAAGAGCGGCTATTGTCACCAGGCTGCCTGCATGCAGGGCTGCCTGCAAATCCCAGTGGTCAACTCCACCTGTTGCTTCATCCCTTCACCACAGGGCTTTGAAGATAGGAGAGCATGAGAGATTGCACATAGAAACCTGTGCAGGAAGTGATTATAGTGGGAAAGTCAATGCACAGAGGCAGTCCCACACTCTCGGTCTAGGAAGTCAGGTTCCAGTGGTAAGAACAAGCCATCACAACCAGAGACGTCTTCAGCTGCAGTAGATGACCACAATGCCTGGAGTGTCTTGCCGTGCCCTAAGCTCTCCACAATGCTATGCTGTTGCCACCTTCATGATGGTTGGAATTTCATGAGCCTCCTCCACTCAATTTGCCAATTCCAACCTTCACATGCAGGGATAGACATGTCCCGCCTTCTGGCTCACCAGCAGGTTTGCGACCCAATCAGCTACCCTCACCTGGTTTAGCCTGCCTGCCAAAGTGGTTGCCCGGGGTGTGGCTGCTGTGCATGCTACAGCTTCATAGAGCCACAGGTGAGAGTTGGGTGCCAGGTGGGATCCAAAGCAGGATGAGCTACCCTTGAAAGGGTATGGCAAGTCCCTGCTGCAAAGGTACTCTCCTCCCTGTCACCCCATATGCCCCAGATTTTGTATACAGTCTAATTAAGTGGAAGTCCTTTATCTTGTTGAAGATGCACTCAGCAATACGGCATATAGAACCAGTCAGAAGTTCATACACACCTTCTAATTAAATGTTTTTTTCTTTATTTTTATGAATTAGTCATGTCATATTTTAAAATCTCATCTCATCTCATTATCTCTAGCCGCTTTATCCTGTTCTACAGGGTCGCAGGCGAGCTGGAGCCTATCCCAGCTGACTACGGGCGAAAGGCAGGGTACACCCTGGACAAGTCGCCAAGTCATCACAGGGCTGACACATAGACACAGACAACCATTCACACTCACATTCACACCTACGGTCAATTTAGAGTCACCAGTTAACCTAACCTGCATGTCTTTGGAGTGTAGGGGAAACCGGAGCACCCAGAGGAAACCCACGCGGACATGGGGAGAACATGCAAACTCCACACAGAAAAGCCCTCACCAGCCACGGGGCTCGAACCCAGACCTTCTTGCTGTGAGGCTACAGCGCTAACCACTACACCACCGTGCCACCCATATTTTAAAGTAATTATAGATATTGTTTCTCTTTATTTACTTGAGCAGTTCTTGACATAATATGGATTGCTGCAGTTGTGGAATTGGGCTATTTACTGTATTTTTATTATTTACTGTTTGATCTCTAATGCATTAAGAAGGAAAGAAACTTGTACACTAATTAACTTTTGACTTTCACATGGTGTGGGGGTGGGCGGCACGGTGGTGTAGTGGTTAGCGCTGTCGCCTCACAGCAAGAAGGTCCAGGTTCGAACCCCGTGGCCGGTGAGGGCCTTTCTGTGCAGAGTTTGCATGTTCTCCCCGTGTCCGTGTGGGTTTCCTCCGGGTGCTCCAGTTTCCCCCACAGTCCAAAGACATGCAGGTTAGGTTAACTGGTGACTCTAAATTGACCGTAGGTGTGAATGTGAGTGTGAATGGTTGTCTGTGTCTATGTGTCAGCCCTGTGATGACCTGGCGACTTGTCCAGGGTGTACCCCGCCTTTCGCCCGTAGTCAGCTGGGATAGCATCCAGCTCGCCTGCAACCCTGTTGAACAGGATAAAGCGGCTACAGATGATGATGATGAGATGGTGTGGGGGTTTCGGAAAACCCACCTGACCCCCTCTGACTACGGCCTTGTACAGATATAAAGGTGTATTGTGTTCAGTGCAGTAATGAGAAATATCTGATGAACACACAACATATAAAACAATCCATCAGCAAAACTTTATCAGCGTCTTTTAATCTGCATTTATTTCTCTACACAGGTGTTCTCACTCAGGACAAAAGTCGTTGGTCTGTGAAATATCCTGATAATCCGATCTGTGCTGTGAGAGGATTCAGTGTCTCCATTCCCTGTAGTTATTATAATGATCCAACATCAAATCCCAATATTCAGGTGACACAAAAGCTTTGGTGCTCACTGAACTCAAACACAGATGTTTGTTTAAACCCTCCGTATGTTTATGACAGCTCATCAAACACCAACTCAGACTTTGAGTACGCTGGAGACGACAAATCAAACTGCACTTTATTAATCCACAATCTACAGTTCAGTTATTCTGGAAAGTACAGATTCAGATTTATAACTGCTAATCCTAATGACAGATGGACAGGTGTTCCTGGAGCGACTCTACAAGTTGCAGGTAAATTTTAATGATGAAAATAAAAATCCAAATGATTCATGATCTGTATAATTGACTTTCCTCACCTATAGGAATACATTAAATCATTTTGTGGAAATCTTTCTCTTTTGAACAGTGAAAGTAAATTTAACTCCAGCTTTAATTTTTATCAAGAAATCTCATGTAGCTGATGTTTATTATTCAGTAAAACATTTTTATCAGTGAGTGAAATCCTGATTCACTGACGTGGAGTCTTTCCTGCTCTCTGGAAAAGATTTAAAGGTGTCACTAATCAGGCTCAGTGGAAACGGGACCCTTAAACAAGGAGACTCGTTAAATCTGACGTGTGATGTGAACTGCACACACAGTTCCTCACAGTTCATGTGGTCTAAGAACAACGAGCCGTTAAATACATCAGGACCCGTTCTTCACTTTCCTGCTCTAACCGTGAGGGATTCTGGGAATTACACCTGCACTTGGAAAACCAACGAGGCCTCAGGATCTGAAACGATCAGCCTTCACGTCGAGGGTGGGTCCATCTGCTCACAACATTCCTGAACATCTCGAATGATTCCTGAAGGAAATGAAGTGACTTGTGTTCAGTTTAATATTCAATAAATGTTAAATACTGTTGTTTTTAACAGGTGAAAATCCTAAAAATCCTAAAAATCCTGAAAATCCTAATCAGTGGTTAATCTGGATCATTGTCTCGGTGACAGTTGGAATGATTTTCATCATCTCAGTCATCGTAGGAGCTGTGATTTACATCAGGAGGTAAAACTCTGCATGTTTCCATCCAATACAATTGACACAGAGCTAAAACACACACACACACATATCCTGTGTTGGACTTTAATCGAGTCTCAGTATTTAGTCTCACGTGTAGATTTTTCGCTGCTAACACGTGTTGATAATCTGTTCTATGATTTACTGCAGTATTTAACACACACAGTATTGTTCCTTACTCTTTGTAAATGAGATGTGTGAGATCACAGTGTGTATTCTAGAGCATGTCCATGTGCACTGAGTGTTTTCCTGATTCTATTAGGAGGAAATGTAAAGCTCCAGAAGAAAACGGGCAGGAAAGTGGAGAGAAAACACAGGTATGACCTTTTCAAAGAAATGTGCTTTTAAGTGAGCTGTTAAAAAGCGTAGTACAGACGTCAAGTGTTCAAACTTTATACTTACAAACTTTTGTATTTTGGAGTAACTTATGACAATTATAATTTAAATACACTTCAGTTTATTCAGTTATTTTTAAAATATACCTTAAATTAATTTAGCTGTAGGGCGGCACGGTGGTGTAGTGGTTAGCGCTGTCGCCTCACAGCAAGAAGGTCCTGGGTTCGAGCCCCGGGGCCGGCGAGGGCCTTTCTGTGTGGAGTTTGCATGTTCTCCCCGTGTCCGCGTGGGTTTCCTCCGGGTGCTCCGGTTTCCCCCACAGTCCAAAGACATGCAGGTTAGGTTAACTGGTGACTCTAAATTGACCGTAGGTGTGAATGTGAGTGTGAATGGTTGTCTGTGTCTATGTGTCAGCCCTGTGATGACCTGGCAACTTGTCCAGGGTGTACCCCGCCTTTCGCCCGTAGTCAGCTGGGATAGGCTCCAGCTTGCCTGCGACCCTGTAGAAGGATAAAGCGGCTAGAGATAATGAATGAATGAATGAATAATTTAGCTGTGCTTTGAGTGCTTTTTGTCAAACAATTTAAGTCATACCCAGTTAGGTGTAAGAAGATAATGTGGAGACGCAATTGTTGTTACACTTGTGTAATTGTACTAAAACCTATTATTCAGCATTATTTTATATAATACAATTTAATTTGATAAGACCTTTAAATATACTTTAGTTCCCATATGAAGAAACACGTTTATTTCAGTGAACTTCCTCACAGCACACTGAAGAATAATTTATAAGGGATTACTATACATCCATCCATTATCTGTAGCCGCATATCCTGTGCAGGGTCGCAGGCGAGCTGGAGCCTATCCCAGCTGACTATGGGTGAGAGGCAGGGTACACCCTGGACAAGTCGCCAGATCATCACAGGGCTGATACATAGAAACACACAACCATTCACACTCACATTCACAACTACGGTTAATTTAGAGCCACCAATTAACCTAACCTGCATGTCTTTGGACTGTGGGGGAAACCGGAGCACCCGGAGGAAACCCACTCAAACACGGAGAGAACATGCAAACTCCACACAGAAAGGCCCTCGCCGGCCACTGGGCTTGAACCCAGAACCTTCCTTCTGTGAGGCGACAGTGCTAACCACCACGCCACCCTTGGATTACTATAAAATATACAATTTTTGAAAAATAAAGAAAATATGAAAATACACATTTAATATTCTTTTTACATAACTTCAGTCTCCTTTGTTTTCTGAAAAGATGACCTTAATAGGAAATGAGGAACTCAGTACAGCACAGTTTAGGGTTCTCCGTGTTCTAGCTCACACTGTGTATTTATTGTGACGTTTTTATGGCATTATTTTTCTTCAAGGATTTCACATCTGCTGTATTATAAGACTCTTTTGTCATGTGGTTCCATTTGATTTGATTGTATTTCATTCCACAGTTAATAACAGACAGTTGAAGCCCTGGGCAGATGGGATAACCTGGCCTGGTTTTATACGTAAACTCTGAACTCGTTCAAGTCTTTAGTTTGGTTTTGTTGGGTGACGATGAACAAGTTCTCAAAAACTGAGAAGTGGGTCTCATGGGGAATAAAGTGTGAAAACATCTGATGTAGACCATGAAGCATGTCCATAGATCATGAAGCAGCGAATGAACTCAACATGATCCTCAACATGAGTTTCAGATGATCTTAATCTTACTTTTAACACTACGTCTAAAATGGGTTTCGCTGATGTTACCTGAACTGGAGCTGAAATTCTGACAGGACTGGGGACGAGTCGATCATCTACTGAACATCAACAGACTTAAACTGAAGAAATAAAGTGCTGGTGATTTTCTCACACTGCTGCACATGAGAACTGATGATGGATGCACTGTGTTTTTACAGACAAAGCCACAGTTAAACCAAGTTTCTCAAGATCCTGATGAAGAAACGTTGAAGCAAGAGGAAGTAACTTACGCATCTGTCCAAATCAAACCAACAACCAAAGGGTAAAAAAAATACAGCATACAGTGGATCTTAAAAATACAGTTTAATGTGCCATGGGAAGTTGATCTTTAATTAGTTAACCTAGTTGAGCCAAGGTTATTTTTAGCCATCCTATCTTCAAGTTTAGACTTATATCTTTGTTTTGCTTTGCTCTCAATTTTAAGCTCCTTGGTGGCTATACATAAATCAGAGGCAGTTCCCTGCTTATGAGCCTGCCTTTTTTTCTGTATACCATCTTATATAGATCTATTCATCCGTGGTTTATTATGAGGGTATATCTTAACTTGTTTACAGGGAATAATCATATCTCTACAAAAGGCCACATATGAACAAGCAACATCAGTGATTTCATCCAAGTCATTACAAGATTCTTTAAAAATGTCGCAATCTGTGCAGTCATAACACTCCTGAAGGCACATAACTGATTCCTCAGTCCATTCTTTTGCTTTCTTGGTTTGCACTTTTTCCCTTCTCAAAACAGTTTGATATGTGGGGAGGAGTTGTATACAATTATGGTCTGCAGAGCCCAGCGGGGGGAGTGGCATCGATTTATAAGCATCCTTTACTGTGCCATAACAAAGGTCCAGTGTCTTTCCCTGCCTGGTAGGACAGGTGACATACTGGTAGAAATCTCTGTGTCTTTTTCAGGGATACATGATTGAAATCACCTAAAATGAAGTTTGGCACGTCTAGGCAGAGTGACTGTAGTTTTTGCACTACGTCAGAAATCACAGTGCAATCGGTGGTGGTATTTGCCCTTAGGTGTATGTACACGACTGTTAGGAAAATTTGTGGAAACTCCCATGGCAAATAAAATGGGCGTAGTGACACAGACAGGAGCTCAATATCGGGCAAACAGATTTTTTTTTTCTCTAACAGTCACAGAAGTACAATAATGTCTATTAAAGTACACACATACCCCGCCCCCAAGTGTCTTCCCTGTTTCACTGGCCTCCCAGTCCATCTGAACAGGTAATCCAAAGCCGTCAATCCACAGGTCTCGGTCCTGGTCCCGGTTAGACAACCAGGTCTCTGTGAAGGCCAAGACGCAGCATTCCCTGAAGTCCTTCTGTAGCTGGACATTTCCCTGGAGTTCATCTACCTTGTTTCTAAGGGATTGCACGTTTCCCTCCCATCATCATCGTGGGCAAAGGGGTCCGTCACATACACTGTTTTCTCAGTCGCAATCGGATGCCTCCATGTTTGCCCCGCTTCCTCTTTTTTCTCTGCCATGTCGAGGATCCAATCCAGTGATCCTTTCGTATACATTCCGGTAAGTGTAATGTTACATCTGATACACTAGGCAGGTTCCCAGAGCTCAAATGAAGCAATTGATCTCTGCTGTACTGTAGCCTTCCTTGGGTAGCTGCCTGCTTTGAGTTGTGGGCAAGCAGCAAACATGATAGAATCCATGTTACAACCAGGTAGAAAGGTTCCATTTCTAGACTAACACTATCAGTTGGGAACTAGATGTACGGTGGTAAGACTTAGACAAACTTTAGTCAAACTTTAGACAAACTTTGGAACACTTTATGATGTATACCAAACAACCAACCAAACAAATCAGATGCCAAACTCTCTCACTGCCAGTCGCTGCATGCACATGCACCACAGGTAGTGTATCACCTCATGCTGTACTTTGACTCTCGCATGGAGAGTTTGTGGCTGATATACAGCACCAGACACTCCTCCCCCTCCACTACCTGGGACAAAACAGCCCTTAGCCCTCTGTCTGACATGTCAGTCTGCAAAACTGAAAAGTCAGGAGAATGCAACAGCAGGCCCCCACACAAAACCACCTCTACTTGAGCAAAAGCCTATTCGCATGATTCCGTCCTCTGGACTGGATCTAGCACCCCCTTTTCAGTGAGGTCAGTCAGCAAGCTGGTGATGTCCAAAAAGTTAGGCACAAACTGCCTATAATAGCCAGCCAGACCCAGGAACTGCCTCACACCCTTTTTGGTCTTATGTCTTGGGCAGTCCACAATTGCCGCAGTCTTATCAATTTGGGGACACACTGCCCATGACTCGAGTGGAAACCCAGATACCATACTACCACCCATCCAATTGCACACTTTTTTGGGTTTGCTGTGAGCTCAGCATGCCTCCGTGACCTCAGGACTGCACCAAGATGGTGTAAATGCCACTCCCAATCATTACTATAAATGACTGTCATCTAGGGCGGCATGGTGGTGTAGTGGTTAGCGCTGTCACCTCACAGCAAGAAGTTCTGGGTTCGAGCCCCATGGCCAGCGAGGGCCTTTCTGTGCAGAGTTTACATGTCCTCCCTGTGTCCACGTGGGTTTCCTCTGGGTGCTCCGGTTTCCCCCACAGTCCAAAGACATGCAGGTTAGATTAACTGGTGACTCTAAATTGACCATAGGTGTGAATGTGAGTGTGAATGGTTGTCTGTGTCTATGTGTCAACCCTGTGATGACCTGGTGACTTTTCCAGGGTGTACCCCATCTTTTGCCCATAGTCAGCTGGGATAGGCTCCAGCTTGCCTGCAACCCTGTAGAACAGGATAAAGTGGCTTGAGATAAGATGAGATGAGACTGTCATCTGAGTAGACTGCAGCATTTGCATTGTGGGGACAGAGAATTCAGTCCATGAGACGCTGAAATGCCACTGGATCCCCAAACAACCCAAAAAGAAGGGTGACAAATTGATGTAAGCCAAATGGAGTGGAAAAGGTAGTTTTCTCATGGGATAATGGAGTCAAGAGGATCTGCCAGTATCCCTTTGTTAAATCCAGTGTCGAGTAAAAGCGAGCAGCACCTAACCAACCGAGCAGTTCATCAATGTGAGGCATCAGATATGGTTCAAATTTAGGCATCGCGTTGACTTTTTTGTAGTCCACACAGAACCGGACTGATCCGTTGGTCTTGGGAACCAAGACCACCGGGCTGCTCCAGTCGCTGTGTGACTCCTCAGTTACTCCCATGAGCATACCCTGGAGTTTGTCCCAAACCACATTTTTCTTGCACTCAGGGGAGACAATACAGGTGGCTGCACACTATCACCCCAGGGGGAGTCTCATTGTGTTGTTCTATGAGGTCAGTGCAACCAGGGAGGGACAAGAACATACAGAATTCCTCCTGCAACCTAATACCCTGTCTGGGACAGTGAGAGGTGGTCTCCACAGGGGACTGCACTGCAAAAAATAAAAATCTTAGGAAGTTTATTTGTCTATTTTCAAGTCAAAACATCTAGCCACCCTTATTATAAGACATAATTGCCCAACAAGCAAAACCTCATTTAGCTAGAAAGGCTAGTTTTTAGACAGTCCATCTTGAAAATCTTGTATAGACAAAATGTCTTGAAAAAGTCTTATTTGGAGCACCTTTGAAAATAAAACAAGTTTTTTTTAAACAAGTAAGTACATTTTGGACATTTGTCAAATGTGGTTCATCTTGTTTAAAAAAAAAAAAGTATGCTTGTTTTGGGAATAAATGAACTTTACTGAAATCAGGCACCAAACAAAACAAACAAACAAACAAACAAACAAACAAAAACAAATAGTCAGTGCCCCCAAAATGCATTGTTGCTTTGGCGTTGTGTAAGCACTGTAAGTCAAAATGCGTAGACGTTTGGGTCACCTTTCATATCCTTAGTTTACTGCGACTGTTTACTCAGTCATTCAGATTGAGATCCTTCTAGATGCTGTACAGACTCTAGACCAGACAAGTGCCTTCAAAAAGGCTATGAGTGAGTGGAGGGCATTTTAGTGAGATCTTTTGGAATGCTGTGAGTTAAGTTCAGTGGGTTTTTTTTTTTTTTTTGTGCCTGATCTTGTAAACCCCTCGTACACATAAACAGTCAGTGCCCCCAAAATGCACTGTTGCTTTGGCGTTGTGTAAGCACTGTAAGTCAAAATGCACAGACTTTTTTTTTTGTGCCTGATCTTGTAAACCCCTCGTACACTGCACTGTTGCTTTGGCGTTGTGTAAGCACTGTAAGTCAACATGCGTAGACTTTTTTTATTTATTTATTTAATTTTTTTGGTGCCTGAGGTCCTGGGGAAGTGGAATCTTAAGAGATGTTTTAATGTTTGAATGTTGAAATGGGAAAAAAATAAACTTGTTGCAATGCTACACGTGTCGTCAACTTGATTCAAGATAGTCTCTGGTCTCATATCTAGAGTATTTTACTAATTACAGGTCACAAAAGGAGAATCTTTTAAGCTAGCAATGCTTAGTTGTAGAATTTAACAATCCTAATATTAGTATATTTATCTTAAATTCAGTTTTTACTGCTAAGACTTTGTCATGAATTTAAGTGAAATACCCTTAAAATGAAATAAATAAAAATGACTTGAATGGCGGGCGGCACGGTGGTGTAGTGGTTAGCACTGTCGCCTCACAGTAAGAAGGTCCTGGGTTCGAGCCCCGGGGCCGGCGAGGGCCTTTCTGTGCGGAGTTTGCATGTTCTCCCCGTGTCCGCGTGGGTTTCCTCTGGGTGCTCCGGTTTCCCCCACAGTCCAAAGACATGCAGGTTAGGTTAACTGGTGACTCTAAATTGACCGTAGGTGTGAATGTGAGTGTGAATGGTTGTCTGTGTCTATGTGTCAGCCCTGTGATGACCTGGCGACTTGTCCAGGGTGTACCCTGCCTTTCGCCCATAGTCAGCTGGGATAGGCTCCAGCTTGCCTGCGACCCTGTAGAAGGATAAAGCGGCTAGAGATAATGAGATGAGATGAGACTTGAATGGCTAAATGTAAAAAGTACGATCTTGTTATAAGAACTATTTTGATTAATTCGAGTTAATCAGATCTTGCATAATAAGTTCCCCAATCTTATTTTGGAATTATTTCATCTAAAAACAGGTTAGATTTTTCATCTTACTTTAAGAAATCTTACCAAGTCAAATTTGACTAGTTCCATTGGCAGATTTTTTTCACCTGATTCCAGCAAATATGCTTTGTTTTAATCTTTTATTTCTTATTTTTGAAAGGCCATTTTTTGCAGTGTGGGGTGAATTGGGCTGCACTTTTTATACTTACATACCTCCAGCCCCAGCTTTGCCCTCTCTGGAACTACCATTGCCAGAGCTACAGGAACCTCCTCTCTCCATGGTTTCAGGAGATTGAGGCGGCAAATTTGACGTGTCGCCTCTACACTGCAAAAAATGGCCTTTCAAAAATAAGAAATAAAAGATTAAAACAAAGCATATTTGCTTGAATCAGGTGAAAAAAATCTGCCAATGGAACTCGTCAAATTTGACTTGGTAAGATTTCTTAAAGTAAGATGAAAAAGCTAACCTGTTTTTAGATTAAATAAATCCAAAATAAGATTGGGGGCACTGACTATTCATGTGTACGAGGGTTTACAAGATCAGGCACAAAAAAAAAAAAACACTGAACTTAACTCACAGCATTCCAAAAAGACCTCACTAAAATGCCCTCCACTCACTCATAGCCTTTTTGAAGGCACTTGTCTGGTCTAGAGTCTGTAGAGCATCTAGAAGGACCTCACTCTGAATGACTGAGTAAACAGTCGCAGTAAACTAAGGATATGAAAGGTGACCCAAACGTCTACGCCAGGGGTCTTCAATCCTATCTGCAAAGGGCCGGTGTAGCTGCAGGCTTTCATTACAGCCAAATTGGAGGCTCACTTGATTGTTGACTGGAGACGAGGGTGAAATGATTAAACAAGTGAAATCAGGTGTAGCTCCTGCTTGGTTGGAATGAAAGCCTGCAGCCACACTGGCCCTTTGTGGATAGGATTGAAGACCCCTGGTCTACGCATTTTGACTTGCAGTGCTTACACAATGCCAAAGCAACAATGCATTTTGGGGGCACTGACTTTGTTTTTGTTTGTTTGTTTGTTTGTTGCCTGATTTCAGTAAAGTTCATTTATTCCCAAAACAAGCATACTTTGTTTTTTTTTTCTTGAAACAAGATGAACCGCATTTGACAAATGTCCAAAATGTACTTACTTGTTTTAAAAAAAACTTGTTTTATTTTCAAAGGTGCTCCAAATAAGACTTTCAAGACATTTTGTCAATACAAGATTTTCAAGATGGACTGTCTAAAAACTAGCCTTTCTAGCTAAATGAGGTTTTGCTTGTTGGGCAATTATGTCTTATAATAAGGATGGCTAGATGTTTTGACTTGAAAATAGACAAATAAACTTCCTAAGATTTTTGCAGTAAGATAATTGCACTTGGTAAGACATCTTAGAATAAGTTGGTTGCAATCTAGAACTAGGTTTAATAATCTCAAAATTGGTGTCTTGTTTACTTCTAATAAGAAATGCTAGATCATTTCAACTATTTTCAAGATATTTTCACTTGCTAAGATGATATTTTTTGCAGTGTAGTCGACCTCCCCAATTCACTGTGTAACCTCAAAGGGCCCTTGCCACTTGGTGAGCAATTTTGAACTTGAGGTGGGCAGTAAAATGAGGACTTTATCTCCTGATGCAAATTCCCTTAGCCATGCCCCTCTGTTGTACAGGCAAGCTTGACTTTCTTGAGCCTGTAGCAAATTATCTTGGATTGTGTGACAGTGCATGGAGTCTTGCTCTCAGGTCAAGAACATATTGAATTTCATTTTTACTTTGAGAAGGCCATTCCTCCCAATTTTCTCTAATGTCTAAGATGCCACTGAGCTTATGCCCATACAGCAGTTCGAAAGGGGAAAAGCTGGTGGAGGCTTGTGAGACATCGCACACTGCAAACAACAGAGGATCAAGCCACCTGTCCCAGTTTTTAGCATCCCTGTGAATGAACTTACGAATCATGTTCTTCAGTGTTTGGTTAAATCGTTTGACCAGCCCGTTCATTTGCGGATGGTAAAGACTATTACAAATTGATTTAATCCCCAATAATTTGTACAATTCGTGCAGTGTGTGTGACATAAAATTAGTGCCTTGGTCAGTCAGGATTTCTTTCAGAGTCCTGACTTGGGGGAGAACATGGAAGGGCACCTCTGCAACACTGCACACTGAGATATTGCCAAGAGGCACTGCTTCCGGATATTGCCTTGCATAATCCACTATAACTAACACAAAGCAATACCCTCATACATATCGATCTAGTAGCTCGATGAGATCCATACCAATTCTTTTGAAGGGGATCTTCATCAATGGCAATGGGCGCAATGTTGCTTTTGATATGGCCACTGGATTTACCAGCTGATATTCACAACATGCTGCACACCACCTGCAGACATCTGTGTGATTCCCTGGCCAATAGAAATGGGGTATGAGACAATTTAGTGTTTTATCCTGCCCTAAATGCACAGCCATAGGATTATGATGAGCCTCATGGAATAAAAGTTCCCTATGGCTCTTCTGGACCAACAACTATGTGAGCTTTTCTTTCATTTTGGCATCCTGCATCATTCGATATAGCCTATCCTTAATAATACAAAAGTATGGGAAGAAAAGCATAATGTTAGGCTGGAGGATTTGGTCATCAGTTACTTTCACTTGGTCAAAAGCATGTCTCAGAGACTTATCACGCACCTGCTCCAATAGGAAGTCCTCTAAGGGATTCCCCAGAGAGGGAGGAGGGCTCTCCCCACTCTCTGTGTTGTCATGATGCGGAGCTGATGCAGCTTACCCTGGGACCACCTCCCCAGTGAACATTGCAGCGGGATTCCCCCATGACATACAACTGCAGGACCCACCCACTACTATCTGTTTCATTAACATTTTAAACCCCAGCCAATCGGTTCCCAGGATCAGATGGTGGGTGAGGCTTGGACTAACCACTGCCTCCATGTTATGCTTTTCTCCCTGGAAATAAGTAGTGATGGGCATTAGCGAATATTTGTGTAGATCTTGTGATATTTGTGCACACACTTAACCTTCACCAAATGTGCATTTCTCAGTGCTCCACATTGAATCGGGCTTTGATGTATGGAGGTCTGACTACAAACTGAATCCACAAAAGCCTGATGTGTACTCCCTTGAATACTCACAACTATCCTCTACACCCCCACTCAATCAGGGGATGCCTGTGGTGCATCAGAGATGTGAATCAGTAGCTCTGCCTCCTTGT